>NC_134580.1:143754864-144465364 GCF_037038515.1 Microtus pennsylvanicus
GGGATCCAACAAACTCTCTGGCCTCCACAGACACCTGCACACCATGCTCATGCACTGACACATGGCTACACACGTACTAGAGCTTGGACTAGGACTCAGTTGGTAGACGACTTGCCCAGCATGCAGGAAGCTGTGGGGTCCGTCCCTATCACTGCGCAAACCAGGCCTGGTGGTGCAGGTCTGTGATCCCAGCATTCGGGAGGCAGAGGCAGGCACATCTCTGTGAGTTCGAGGCCAGCCTGGTCTACAGAGCGAGTTCCAGGACAGCCAGGGTGTAGCTCACGACGCCCAACTGCGCTCAATGCGCTACCATACAGTTTGAGCCTGGGCAAGGGGCTGGAGATTGAAACACACAAAGACACACAGAGACAGCACAGACAGCCACGGACCTCTAGTCACTGGTAAAGAAGCCCCTTATTGAATAGCACCACAGAGGCTTATATACCCAACACAGTCAGGTGGGCCAACAGGTGAAAACCTTATCCTCTGATCCTCAAGGCAAG
The DNA here is from genome assembly GCF_037038515.1 of Microtus pennsylvanicus. Taxonomy (NCBI): domain Eukaryota; kingdom Metazoa; phylum Chordata; class Mammalia; order Rodentia; family Cricetidae; genus Microtus; species Microtus pennsylvanicus. Next base: position 143,755,368 of record NC_134580.1, read on the forward strand.
GCAACACGTGCTCGTGAAGCAGAGCTGGTAAACAACTTTGACACAGCTTTTAGTAACTCAAATCAGAAGGCCAAATAAAGGTCACTAGCAGGGAAGAGCAGCTGGAGGCCAGGACTCCAAATGGTCCCAACACCAGGGCTGTCCAGAGAAACCCTGTCTTGAAAAACAAACAAAAACAAAATTTCAAGATCATCCTTGGTTGCCTAGCTAATCCAAGGCTAGCCTCGGCTCCACATGAACCTGTTTCCAGGAAGAACAAAGAAAAAGAACATGGCGCCACAATACCTGAAGATAAATGACCAGTGAGCAAGGCACGTCGCAAATATCACCAAGACCGAATGCCCGGTTGGCTTGTTTGGAGACTGGCTCATGCTATGTGGTCTACCTTAGCCCTGGATGGCCTAACATAAGCCTGGTCTTGAAGTTACAGTGGTTCCCCTGCATCTGATTCCAAGTATTATGACCCCAGCCTTGCTCTACAAATTCTCAGACATAGCTTGATTTTCCATGCAGCAGCTCCCCCCCCCCCCCCGACAAGGTTTCTCTGTAGCTTTGGAGCCTGTCCCGCAACTCGCTCTGTAGACCAGGCTGGCCTCGAACTCACAGAGATGCACCCCAGGCAGCAGTTCTGCAAATGCTTAGGCTCACTTTAATGCTGAGCTGATTTGCTCCAGTTCAACCATGGGTCACAGGCCACGCTGGAGGCCTTGCGCTCGCCAGGATAAAGCTCTCCAACAAATTGCTCGAAAGAAGGGAGATGGAGAGAGAAACCGGAGACCTCACACAAGCGGAGGACCTGACACATGGCGGGACCTTATCTGGTTCCTGATTCAAACATGCCACGCATGCCACCTGAAATGGTGGAATATCCTGTGTTGACAGATGGGTTTTAGAGAAGAGGCGGTGCATGAATGAAGACGAAGAAGGCATTTAAAGCATCCCAGCGCTTTAGGGATAAACGCTGACATGCTTGCAAGCAGAATGGTACCTTACTTTGGTTCAAACACAGCTGAAGGGAGAGGACACATATGTGGAGGACAAACCTAACTGGCCCGGAGGAGCTGCCTGCGGGACCTCAGCAGTGGGTCTGCGTGTGTGCTGGATGCAGCTCTCTCTAATATAGCGAAGAGTGGGGAGCATGGCTTTGTGTGGATGTACATGTGTTTGTGTGTGTGCGGGTGTGCACACACATGGAAGGCAGAAGTTCAATCACTTTCGAACTTAGTTTTTGAGACAAAATCCAAGCTCACCAATTTAGATAGACTGGTCGGCCGGTGAGCCCCAGGAATCCATCCCTCTGCCTTCACCTCCCCAGTTCTGGGGTTATAGATGCACCCCACAGACTGGCTTTTACATTAATAATGCTGGATGCTGGGGCTAGCCTGAGAAACAGTGAGATCCCCCCTCGAAAAAGAGGACACGGGGACTGGAGAGTTGCTCCGTGGTTAAGGGCGCTTGCTGCTCTTGAGGACGACCCGGGTCTGATTCCCAGCACCCACATGGCCTGGAACTCCAGTCCCAGAGACTCGATGCCCTCTTTTGACCTCTGAGGGCACCAGCCCCGAATGTGGCACACACACACAATCAAATCAATAAATCTGAAAAAGAAAAAGAGAATCTGTGGAGCTTTGAGAGATGGCTCAGTCAGTAAAATGCTTGCCATGCAAGATGATGACCTGAGTTCAATCCCCAGGAACCACTTAGAGAAAAAAAGCTGGAGGGGACGGAGAGGTGGCTCGGTGGTTAAGAGCACGGGTTGTTCTTCGAGAGAACACAGGTTTGACTCTTAGCACCTTTTTTCTTTTTTCGGTTTTTTTCAAGACAGGGTTTCTCTGTAGCTTTGGAGCCTGTCCTGGAACTAGCTCTTGTAGATCAGGCTAGCCTCAAACTCACAGAGATCTGCCCGCCTCTGCCTCCCGAGAGCTGGGATTAAAAGTGTGCACCACCACTGCCCGGCTGACTCTTAGCACCTTAACATCTTTAACTGCAGTTCCTGGCTCCGGCCTGACTGCCTCTTTGTCCTGTTTGGACACTGCAAGCACATGATGCATAGATACACACCCACACATAGAAAATAAAACGAATACAATCTTAAAAAGAAATAGCTGGGTGGTAGTGGTAATCCTAGCACTCGTGAGGCAGAGAAATAGGCAGATATCTGTGAGTTCAAGGCCAGCCTGGCCTACAGAGAACTTTCCAGGACAGGCACCAAAGCTACAGATACCATATCTCGAAAAATCAACAAAGAAAAATAAATAAAAATAATAATCAAGAAAGTTCTGTGCACAGGCATGCACGTGATTGTAATCCCAGCTTTGGGAGGCCGAGAGGTCCCTAAAGGAAGGACAGCAAAGCTGGTCTCTGGTCTACACATACACATAAGAATCCATGTTTGGAGGGCCCAGGCACAGTTCTTTTGCTGTCCTGAGGACTGCCAGGGTGCCTGTGTCAGAAGCAAGTCCACAGCTGGGGACCCTGTCACAGGCATCTGGGTGGATCCTCAGGCAATAAAAGATTAAACAATACCCATTCCATTTTAATAAGTTCCTGAAAATTACTGAGGGGGGGGAGGGAGGGAGAGAGGGAAGGAGAGAGAACTGACAGGTAGTGGCTCCCAGCTGTGAGTGTGTTGGTGGGCCCACCTCTAGAATTCTCTGGTGGGGGCTATGGCAGAGCTGCTGATATTTTCCTATTTCTAACAAGTTCCCAACTGGTTGGTGATGGTGGTGGTGGTGGTAATGGTCTGGGCTGACACCAGACAATTTGTGCTTTATGAGAAACGAGGAAAGTGACTCAGAAATGCTAAAGGTCAAAGGGCTGGAAGTTTTTAGATTATTCAAACCAACCCTTACCTATCTGCTGGCCCTGGGAAGGTAAGCAGTAAATCTTAGCTACTTAACAATTCACACATTAAAAAAACAAAACAAAAAACCCCCATGAAATTCGGGAGAAATTCCTATTTCACAGTAGCCATGTCGGACTAAACACTGAAATCTAAATGAGGTGTTGAACCGTAAACAGGTAGCCAGCTAGTGAGTTACAAACTCTGGTTGTCTCTGTAGCTGTGTGGCCCCGAGTCAGTCGCTCACCCTCTCTGTTTCTGCCCTCCCACATCTGTCTCACAGATGCTTCTGCCTCACAGGTCAGCTGCAGGCTAAGTTCACCGTTGCACATTAAAGAACGCTGTGCACGAGCTGGCACTTTTCCATGTAAACTTAGAAAGGCCGAGGGCTGAGAGGCCAAGCCTCTAGGGTTGTGAGTCACCTTGGCAGGCTAGGTTGGTGGTGTCCCCTGCGGCTGCTTCGTTATTTCACTGATAGAATTGGGCATTTTAAAAAATGCTATTTGTTTATTTATTATTTATCTACTTACTATTTGTTTCGAGACAGGGTTTCTCTGTGTAGCCTTAGCCGTTCTGGAACTTCCTGGAACTTGCTTTGTAGATCAGGTTGGCCTCGAACTCACAGAGATCCGCCTGCCTCTGCCTCCTAAATTCTGGGATTAAAGGCATGGACCTCCAACTGCCTGGTTTAGACCAGGCTAATCTTGAATTCAGAGATGCAACTGCCTCTGTCTTCAGAGTGCTGGGATTAAAGCCTTGTGCCACCGCCTGGACAGGGTCTCACTATGCAACCCTGGCTGGCCTGGAACCCCCTATAGAGACCAGGCTAGCCTCAAATTTACAGCCCTCTGCCTGCCTCTACTGAAAAAAAAAACGCTTGAGGGTTGTGAGGCCTCTGGGCAATTAACAGTGGTTGGGCTTTGAGGGAATACAAAGGTTCTTTGCTGGGTGACACAGACCTACCTATCACCACCCACCAGTCTTCAGAGGGCACTTTCTGAAGCAAGGGCTAGGAGCCAGGACTCCTGACAGGGAGGTCGGGAAGACGGGGATCTCGGGTCTCCCCCTCCCCACACACAGCCGTTTTTGTGTGAGAGACACAGTAACTCCGCCTCTTACATTGGACTCTGCGCTTCTGCCCCGGGTTATTCAGCAGGGAGGCCCTCTAACTTTACCCAGACTGTGCCAACCGACTGGACTTCACGGTGGCTGGCTTATGGTACCCCTTATTAGGTTTTAGAATATAATCTACATAGAAGAGTTCTTATCAAACTACTCCCCGACCCCTCGGAGAGAGATGCTCACTGGAACCCTGGCCAATTCATGGGGCGAATCTTTCCAGAGATTTATGGGGAATGTGGTTTGAGACCAAATTGGACAGAGTACCCCCATCCCGGGAAGCGGCAGGTAGGAGGAGACGGGAATAAAGTCCATCTAAAATTCCTCTCCCCACCCCCAAAGAAGGGACAGGAGGAATCTACAAAGTCCAGAGAGCAAGAAAATCAAAGAGAGGTGCCCAAGGAATGCCGAGCCCCACCCTCCCTGGGGGCATGTGCCTGAGGGTGACTGAGGAATTTACAGACGCTTAAAGGCTCCCCCTTTCCCTGGCTCTTCAGGAGTAGGGTGTGTGGGAGGGGGAAGACCTAGGGTACTTAGAGGGCAGGTGTCACTTCGCCGCTCCCTACTGGTCCGTGCAACGATGGAGGTGGGTGGGGGAAGCGAGAGCCTCCTGGTTTCAACCATGCTGCCCACCCCCCTCTCCCGCCTTCACGGCTCCACGCACTTCCCAGGGGTATCACGTCCTTTACCAGGCTCCAGCCTCTCAGTCACCCCTTACATATCCTTCAGGTCCTTGGAAGATCCCCCTCTCCGGGAGGTGGATAGCCACTTGAAACCCGTCTCACCCTGCCCGTAAAGGCTTCTCAGTTTTGTATTCGCGTGGAAAAGAGCTAGCTAGTATCTTGTCCTTGGATTCAGCTTCGTCCCTCGGGCTCTAAGCACCCCTCCACCCCCACCCCCGCGGCCAGTGTGGGAAGCGAACCCTCAGCTCTCAGCGCTTTTCCGGAGATGGCAGCCAACCCGCGGAGGGTGTAATCGACAAGCGCGCATAATTCACAAAGACCCGCAGACGCGCCCAGGTTTGTCTGGGTCTCTGGACTGGAGCTGGAAGCTTTGCACACCATAGCGCGCACCTCCCCACCCGCTTCCAGTTCTGACATCTGCGGGGCTCAGGCGACAGGGACTTCCGAGCAAGTCCCAAGACTAGAGCTGGAAGCTTCGCGCACCATTCTAAGTACTCCCTCATCTGACACTAACGGGGCACAGGGTCAGGGACATTAGCGCAGCTGTCCTCAGTTACTTGGGCTGGGGCTGGAAGCTTCTTGCACCATTTCACGCACCCCAACCTTCCCCTGCCTAGATATGAGACCCACGGGGAGGTCCAGGGACTGGAGGGTGTTGGAGGACATCAGAGCAGCAGTCCCCAAGTCCAGGACTGCGGCTGGAAGCTTCGAGCACGATTCCGCGCGCCCCTTCTTCCGTCCAGACCCGACACCCACAGAGTTCCCGGGGTGAGGTGTACATCAGAGAAACTAGGGACGTCGGAACCACTGTCCCTGGCGTCCGCTGGCTACTCACCCAGCTCCCCGGCTACGCGCGGGACCGCTCTGCCGGGCTCGTTGCACTCGGGCTGCGGCTCCAGAGAGCACAGGTGCTGGGGCTTGGCTTGCTTGCGCCGCGACATGGCGCGAAGATGAGGCTCCTGGCGGGTCCCCAAGAGTGGCCTCCTGAAGAGCGCGCGTTTCCAGACTTCGGAGGCACACCCCCCCCACAGGCCGGATCGCGCATGTCCCGGCCCCGCCGCCAGTCAGCCCGGTAGGACGATTTATCAAGTGTCCTGACAGTCACTTGGCTGGCAGCCAGGACCTCAGGGGTCTCGGGAACCCCGCTCCCACGCACGAGCTCCGGCTCCACCCCGACCCCGCCACACCAGAATCTGCATTTTAACAAGCTCCCCAGGTGATGCGCGCGCACGCTCAGGTCGGAGAAACCCTGTCTGCATTTTAACGAGATCCCAGGTGATTCGTTGACTCATTAAAATTGCAGAAGCGCCAACCCTTTTCCCACTTTAATGCGCTCCCTGAGTCGCTGGGGAGCTCGTTAAAATGCAGATTCTGACTCGGTGAGTCTGGGGTGGGGCCCGAACGTCTGTATTTCTAACGAGCTCCCACGTGAGGCCGTGGCCGCTGCCACGCGGGCTGGAGAGCATTTACATTCGCTCTTAATTGGTCCAGCCTGGGACCGCGGTCCTGGGCTATTTCTCACAAAAGCTAGCAGGGATTTTCTCATGTACAGGCGAAGGTGGAGAAGGAGCGGGGCACGTGGCGCGTCCTTTCACCTGTGCATCTGGGTAAATAATTTGAGGACAGGGTGCCTCTAGTTTGCAGGGTGCATTCTTTTCTCTGCAGCCAGTTTTTTTTTTTTTTTAAAGTAGCTGTGGGCTTTGAGATGGCTCAGCGGGCAAAACCGCTTGCCACCAAACCTGATGACTGAGTTGGCCCACAGGGTGGTAGGAGAGAACTCATCCCTATAAGATGTCCTCTGGCCTCCACAAATGGGACAGCACACAGAGACACAAACACAAATACATGCAGTAACAAATTAAAAAGTAGATTCTGAAAGTCCTGAGTTCAGGAGGAGAGCCCTGCAACTTGTACTCTTATTCTGTCCTGCGTTCGTGCCCCGGGACTCAGGGTCTAGGACCACACAGGAGGGGCCTTTGGGGCCAGCCAGGGCGCGGGCCCCACCCACTGGGTGACTGAGGCGCGGTACCGTCCCGGGGGTTTTGGCTAATTGACATTTCGTGCTCAGACTAGCTGGGACCTTGTGGAGACCCGAGGGGGACCCCTCCTTCTACCTTCTGAACGACGTCCAACAAGGATCGGGAAAGCCACCTACGTCCCCTCAAGGTATTTACTTTCTTCACATTGGGAAGTTACAAAAAACAGGGCTGTGCCCCAAGCCTGCCCAAACCTGAGAATCACGTGGTGGCCACGGCTCAGACCCAGCCGCGCTCAGAAGCGAATTCTGCGGTGGGGACCTGAGACTCAGTATTTTTAAATCAAGGCAAATGAGACACGTTAAGGAAAGGAGGCTTTATGGGCTCAGAGGGCTTAGCAGCAGGGGATGCGGCGCGCGTATATTTGGCACTGGCTGGGCTGGCTTTCTTAAACTTCCTTAGGGTTTCCTGGGTGTCAGTCTTCTCAGGTATGTGTAAGCAATGCTGGGTGAACTCACTTAAGTTTAAACCCTAAGACATAATTTAATAAAAGTTTTCTTTGTTATATGTGTGCAGCTATACCTCTGCTGAACCATTTAAATTTTTTTTTAAGATTTTCTTTTTAAATTCTGTGTATGTGTGTGCATGTCTCTTGGATCTGTGCATTTGAATGCACGTGTCTCCAGAGGCCAGAGGCATTGGTTTCCCTGGTTACAGGGAGTCCTGAGCTGTGACTGAGCTCTGGTCCTCTGCACTGCTGAGCCGTTATCTCATCCACGCTCTTTACAGCATTTTTTTTTTTTTACAGTCTGGTGTAATGGCATGTGCCTTTGTTTAATCCCAGCACTTGGGAGGCAGAGGCAGGAGGAGGTGTGTGTGTGTGTGTGTGTGTGTGTGTGTGTGTGTGTGTGTGTGTGTGTGTGTGTAGGCTAGAAGCAAACCTGTAGGAGCCAGTTCTCTCCTTCTACCATGAGGGTTTTCCTGGACTCCAACTCAAGTTGTCAGGGCGGTGTCTAGTGCCCCTTACCTGCTGAGCCATCCCCCTGCCCCACAAGCAGACAGATTTGAAAACACACACGTGCTCTGGATTAGTGTCTCCCAGGACTGTCTCAGGACCAAAAATCCTCAGGACAGAAATCCCCTCAGGAAACTTGGAAAAAGGGTTCATTAGGGGTGACGTGGGGAGACACTTGATACTGTGTTATACCTGGGCAATGGGCAAGCCCATTTCCTGCCCAGACTTCTCCTAGGACCCGGGAGTCCCCGTTTCATCTTTAGTGCATACTATCTGCGAAGATCCGTCTTCTTTCTTTTTTTCTGGTTTTTCAAGATAGGATTATTTCTCTATACAGTCCTGGATGTCCTGGAACTCACTGTGTAGACTAGGCTGGCCTCAAACTCTCTAACTCAGATAGGCCTGCCTCTGCCTCCGGAGTGCTGGGATTAACAGCAGGTGCCGTCACCCTGGGCTAGATATTGTGAGTATTGTCAGGGTTTATCCACTTTGACTCCCGTAGGATGATAGTGGTGTGAGGACACCGTGATTTATTCACTTGCTCTCCTGGGCAGCTGTACGTCTGCCAGGCCTGTGCTGGTGTGGACGGGGCTGCCAGCGTGCAAGATCATCCCCAGAAGTGTCCTGGTTTCTCTCGAGTGAATGCAAGCACCACCCTAGGCTGCCAGGAGAGAGAATGAGAAAATGATCACACCAGTGTCCCCCATCCCAGCAAGGGAGAGGAGACCACGGCCCAACACAGCCTCCCACACACAGTGCTCCCAACTGTCTCACTTCTGTTAACTGTACTGATGAAAATGGTCACTCCAAAGCTATAGAGAAACCCTGTCTCGAAAAACCAAAAAAAAAAAAAAGAAAAGAAAAGAAAAAAAAGAAAAAGAAAATGGTCACTCATAGCATCATAATTTGCATTTTCCCTGTGTATATGATTACAAGAAAGAATAAGATGGAAATTGAAGCACGATTAATAAAAACTCAGAGAGAAAAATTGGCATTCAACCTGAAGGCCAGAAAAGTAAAACAGCCAGTCACTGGTTCTTTCGTTGCAGAGGAACTTTGGGTGACTGTCCAGGCAGCCGGCTGTTTCTGTCATTACTCAGAGTTTTTGGAAGTCACTTGCTTGCACTTCCTGATTACTCAGTTAATATTATTTCCTTCTTGGGTCTCTGAGGGAGTTGAAGACTAGATAGCTATAGTTATAGTTTTCCTTGTTTACCAGATGCAGAAAGCAAGTTATGATAGAAAGTAAATTAGGTACAAGACTTTGGACCCACAACATAGGATAAATATGGAGTATTTTCTCTAAATTTGTCAAATGCAAATGGACTAGACATTGTTGATGTATTTATTGCCTGTATATATTGTATATAGTTATTGTACTTACTGTATATGGTTTTGCTTATATTAGTTATAGCCTTTTTTATTTTAGATGGAAAGGGGAAATGTAGAGGCATTTCAATTGTATTTTATTTTATTTTTTATTTTATTGGTTTTTCGAGACAGGGTTTCTCTGTAGCTTTGGTGCCTGTCCCGGAACTAGCTCTTGTAGACCAGGCTGGCCTCGAACTCCCAGAGATCAGCCTGCCTCTGCCTCCCGAGTGCTGGGATTAAAGGCGTGCCCCACCACCGCCTGGCTTTCAATTGTATTTTATTTTATTTTATTTTTTATTTTTTTTTTTTTGATTTTTCGAGACAGGGTTTCTCTGTGGCTTTGGAGCCTGTCCTGGAACTAGCTCTGTAGACCAGGCTGGTCTCGAACTCACAGAGATCCGCCTGCCTCTGCCTCCCGAGTGCTGGGATTAAAGGCGTGCGCCACCACCGCCCGGCTCAATTGTATTTTAATAAATAAAGCTTGCTTTAAGGTCTGAGAGCAAAAGAGCCCCACTGGTCAGCTTTACAGACCAGGTAGTGGTGACACACACCTTTAATCCCAGTAGCCACACTAGTTGCCATAGAAACCATCCAGTGCATGCCTTTAATCCTGATAGTGCATACCTTTAATGCCAGCCCTAGTGAGGATTATGAAACAGGAGGAGACAGCTCTCAACCACAGTCTCATTATGATATTCCTGGAGGCAGGATCGCCATTTTCAGGACTGAGGTTAAGGTAAGAGCCAGTGGCTGGCTGTTTTACTTTTTAGGTTGAACACCAATTTCTCTCTCTGAGTTTTTATTAATCATGCATCAGGAAATTATATTTTCCATGAATAAAATGGCAAGAACTGATTATTATTTATTTGTTTATTGAGACAGGGTCTCACTATGCAGCCCTGGCTGGCCTGGCACTCACAACCTGCACCAGGCTCACTTGGATTGAACTCACCGAGACCTGTCTACCTCTGCCTCCTGAGTGCCAAGATTAAAGTTCCCTTTCATTTCCCAGTGGCCAGTCCACTTAGGCATGTATAGGTCATGCTTAGTGCACCACCCGGACTGGGGAGATAGCTCAGCAGCTAAGAGCACCTGCCACTTTTTTGGAGGACCTGGGTTCGATTCCCAGTGATTGCTCACCCTCACCTGGGACTCTGCTTCCAGAGGATCTGATGGCATCTTCTGGCCTCCATGGGTACCAGGAATGTGGTGCATGGACACGTGCAGGGGACACAACCATACACATCAAATAAAAATAAAAAATTTAAAGGCACGTGCCACCATATCCAGCATTTAGTTTTATTTTAAAAGGATGTTATACTATTTTATAAGGTCTATCTAAAGTTCTAGCCAGTTTGTCTGTTTGTCTGCCTTCCTTCTCTTCTCCCTCGTTTCTTTCTGACAGGGTGTCCTATGTAGCCCAGGCATCCTCCTACCTCAGTACTCAGTGCTGGGTTTCGAGCCTGCTTGACATCTGGTCAAAGCTCTAGTTCTACTTTTATTACTAAATTTTATTACTGAGTTTATTACCAAGTTTTAATGACTTGATTTCAAGGATCATTACTAAAAATTATAGAAAACGAACCGCAGGGCCCATGCCCAGGAGCCATGGTTGTTACCTTTCACCCAGTTTTCCTATCAACTGGTTTTTGTTTGTTTAAATCTAGCCGATAATTCTGAGTGTGTATGTATGTGTGTGTGGTATGTCTGAACATATGTGTCCAGGTCACACGTGCCCAGAGGCTAGAGGAGAACACCAGGTGTCCTGGGCTGTCTGTCGCTTTTGCTGTCATTGAACCTGAAGTCAGGCTGGCAGGCAGCAAGCCCCGGCAGTCCGCTCCTGTTTCCTCTCTCCTCTCCCAGATGATGGAGATACAGGCTTGTCCATGGACCATGCTCATTATTACACAGACACTTAGACCCAAGCTAGGTCCTCTGCTTGTGCAGCAATCACCCTGGCCTGAAGTTGATAAATTTTGATTCTCCTGAGGCTGGCGTTACAGGCAACGGGGAGCAGCATACTATGGGTCCTGGGTACTGAACTCACGTCCTCTGTAATAGCCGCCTCTTCGGGCTTTACATTTTTCAACAATTTAAACAATAAAATTTGGCTTACATGTAAAAATGATAACCATGCCATTTCAGGACAACCCCCGGCTCCGAAGCCTAACCCGCCTTTGAGACCCCCTCCCGTCTCGAGGCGTGGCACATTCTTGGATTCGGCAAACCCATCAGCTCTCCCTCCTCTGCCAGCCTCTTCCACTACCTCTGATTTTTTTTTGTAAGCTTCACTTATAAATTTCATCACCTAAATGATATGCTGCACAGTCTTGCCTTCTTCATTGAGAGTTTTCCGTGCCTGGAATCTGGAAGCGTGTGATTCAGCATGTTACCACAGGCAGTCGCGTCTGTTTTCATTCCCCCGTAATCCAGCGTGTGAGCACACCACACTGTGCGCCTTGCTCTGCCAAAGGACGCTTTGTGGCGTAGGTAATTATGAGCGATGCAGGTATGTACATTCCTGCACGGACTCTCGGTCCATGCATAGACGCTTCTCCATACCCCGAATCTGCCCTGAACCAGCTCCCCGGGGGGCTCAAACAAGAGAAGCAGAGATCAGACTCTGCTTTATAACAAGGTCCCCGGAGTGTCACGTGGGCTTTATCGGTTCACACTCTCATCCATACGTTATTTTAAATAAGGAAGAAATAGTTGGGGGGTCGGGCCGGCAAGGTAGTTAGGGGCTTTGTAAAAGTCTTTGCCCCTCAAGCCTGACACACTGAGTTCAATCGTCAGAAAACCCACAGCAGAAGGAGAAAACCAACCCCACAAAGGTGTCCTCTGACCTGCACACACATACTGTGGCATGCAGGTACCCCACACTCCCACATAATAAAGAATTTTATAAAGTGGCTGCCTGGGCTGGGGCTGCAGCACAGTTGGTACAGCGCTCGTTTGGCATGCACAAAGCCCTGGTTTCACCCCCAGCATGGAAGGAACGGGTGCCTCACAGCTCTTCTCTCTGCACTCAGGAGATGGAGGCAGTGGGGATCACGAGTTCAAGGCTATCCTTGGCTACATAGAGAATCCAGAGCCAACCTGGGCTACCTGAGACCCTGTCTCAAAAATAAACAAACACTGCCCACTCCATACAGCACAGCCTTAAAGAGACAGAAAGTCATATTCTTGGCTGGCAAGGGAAAATGTGGGAAGCAGGCATAAGGGGCTTGTGGGGTCGGCTCGATATGATCTAATTGCTCTCTCCTCCTCTGCCCTGCAGTACGGTGTTTGTTTTTCTTCAAAATCCTATGTTGGAAGGGACGTGATTAGGTCATGAGGTTGGGGTCCTACTAGATGGATTAGTGTCCTTCCACAGGAGATCCCATGGTTTGGAAAGGTGACCTAATCACTCCTGGCCTGAGGGAACACGAGGCTGGCACAGGCAGAGGATTGCTCATGCCTCTGAGGACGGAATGTCAGTACTTACATAAGCTCAGGAGGGCTTGAAAACCCATTTTACCTGTATTTATATTTCCAGACTTTGGCTCCCACCCTCTTCTGGCCTCCAAGGGTACTGCATACACACGGTACACAGATGTGCATGCCGTCAAAACACATAAAACAAAAGTGAATAAACAGTTAAGAAAAAAATATGAACAACAAAACCCAAATGAAAACCAAACCAGGGCGGGCAAGGTGGCTCCGTAGGTCAGGCACTTGCTGCCTAGTTTTGTAACTTGACTGGATTTTCCCCTACATCGGAGGGAGGGACCTGACTCCTGCAAATTGTCCTCTGACGTGACCACTGGGTGCTGAGACACATGGGAAGAGCCCCCACCTACATACACACAAAATCAATAATTACAAACCCCACATATTTTCCAAGTCTCATTCTCAGACCCAAACCATTAACATTAGGGAGCAGAACCAAAATCCTTTCCCAAATTTGAACTACTTAAAAACTAAGGAATATGGCTTTAGCTCCCGGATTTCATTTCCTTCTAACAACTCCCTGAAACAAACAGCAAGATAGCCGGAAGTTAGGAGAAGGGTACGGCATTTACATTTCCGGGTATGAGACGTATTTATGTTTCCAGGTATGAGACGTTAGGGGAAGAGTACGGCATTTACGTTCCGGGTATGAGACATTAGGCGAAGGATACAGCATTTATGTCTCCGGGGATGAGACGCGAGGAGACGGATACAGGATTTACGTCTCTGGGTATGTTAGGCGAAGGTTACGTACGACTCTGGGTATGAATGTGGGGGAAGTGGGCCGATGGGTTTCTAATCTGTGCACTATGAGATTTCCTGTATTTTAAATACATTAGAATAGGTGAGTCATTATTATTGCTCATATCAAAATAGAGAACTTCTGACGAAGAGCAGAGACCCAGAAGTAATAATTATGCTCAGGTCGCGGTGGTGGCACACCCATTTAATCCCAGCACTCGGGAGGCAGAGGCAGGTGGATCTCTTTGAGTTCGAGACCAGCCTGGTTTACAGAAAAACTCTGTCTTGAAAAACCAAAAACCAAAAAAAAAAAAAGTAATCTGCTCAGATATCAATAACCCAGAAAACATAGGAAGGAGACAAGCCCAGCTCTAAGGCTCGCCAGGGGACTCGAACTTTGCATTTAAGGGTGTGTTATCCTGTCTCCCCCATCCCCCAGCTTCGTCTTCGACTTGTTACCTGCTTGAAGTTAACCCTGAATTTGTTTTTTTTTTTTTTTTTGGTTTTTTCGAGACAGGGTTTCTCTGTGGTTTTGGAGCCTGTCCTGGAGCTAGCTCTTGTAGACCAGGCTGGTCTCGAACTCACAGAGATCCGCCTGCCTCTGCCTCCCGAGTGCTGGGATTAAAGGCGTGCGCCACCACCGCCCGGCTTAACCCTGAATTTGTGATCCTCCTACCTTTAATTCCAGACCACTGAGACCATGAGCTCACAAGTGCCACTGTGGGGTGGGCATGAGAACGGAGCCCCGATCTTCTTGCATGTTAGGCAAGCACACTACTGACTTAGCCCAGAACCATAAAGTTTCAAACACCACTGTGTTCTGTATTTCCCCAGTTTATTACCGCAAACAGATCATCTCTTCATATAAAAGTGAGATGGTTACATGACCACTTCCCCCCGACCCCCCAGAGGGTTTCTTGGTCTACCTTTGGAGCCTGTCCTGGAACTCGAGCTGTAGACCAGGCTGGCCTCGAACTCACAGAGATCTGCCTCCCAAGAGCGCTGGGATTAAAGGTGTGTACCACCATCGCCTGACCCCTAAAATGTATCTTTTTGTTGTTTTTTAATAGTGACCGACAGTCCTACCCTGGAAACCGGAGACCCCATTCCTACTTTTAACATCTTTGGTCTTTCTGGCTTGCTCTTTGGCGCCACCTAGTGACCAAACGTCATTTCAATTCAAAAAGGAAATTTGAATTTCTCAGTGTGGCTCATGCTTCTCAACAACGTAATCCTTCTCTCATTTAGACCCTGAACAGAGATAGACATTTAAGAAACCACATCCTGGAAAACCCAGTCAAACCTTACTAGGATCCTCCACTCTGTTTACATCTAAACAGAAATGTCAGGACCGTCATGAGGTCTGCAGTTTCAAAGCACAGTTGGGCCGGAGCCACATGAGGTGAGCAGCATGCAGGCCCGTAATCCCAGGAGGCAGAAGGCCAATCCTCTGGGTCTTGAATTTGAGGCCAGCCTGGGCTACAGAGTGAGACCTTGTCATAAAAACAAAAATAAAGACGAAGAAGTTTGGGTCACTTGAGACATGGAATGTATTAGACGTAGCTGAAGGAGGGAAGTATTTAAGAGAAGACCCCAGACCCCAGCTGTGCCAAGTCCCCCGTGATGACAGAAGAGTCCACAGGGCTGGGGAGATGATCACAAAGAGTATGTGCACGAATTCAAGTTTCTTTCCCAGAACCCAAGCCAGCTCACAATCACTGGTAACTCCAGCTCCAGGGGGATCTGACGCCCTTTCTGGCCCCTGTGGGTACCCACTCTCATGCACACACACACACACACACACACACACACGCACGCACGCGCACACACACAATCTTTACAAAATAAGTTAAAAACTTCACAATCCTATACCCATGTGGAGCTGTAACAAACGATCACTAGGGAACATATTTTAACCAGGCGTTAGGACACTATTCCCTTCGGATCCCCGTCTCCAACACTCTTGTTAGAAATGGTCTGATATAGATTTGGATCTATGCAGGGACTAATAGGGATCTATGCACTACACAAGTACTCGGGACTCTGTATGTGTCTGTAATTCCAGAAGGGGCTCCCAGGAAGCTAAGTACCATCACCTACTATACAAACCGAGTGCAATGGAAACCCCAAACCCAAACACCTTTATTCCAGTTGGAGAATCAAATCTGGAAGATGGGAAATCAAACTGTTAACAAACAAACACATCTAGTCCCTCCCGCAGTGAGCTCCGACTCCTACTGGAATCAGCAGTGGCAACTTTCAGATAATGTAACAGCTTGAAGGAGGAATCAGGATGGTCTCCATGTTGTTTCTCTGTTAAAAAATTACATAAACCATATAAAATACAATTACGAGGAGCCAGGGGCCTCTCACAACATTCTTCTTGTAGTTTCTCTGATAGCATCCCTCCCCTCCAGAATGTTTTGAATATCTGAAGTACTAGTCTGGTATAGAATCCGCCGGGCAGAGCAAGGCAGGGTGTGCAGTCCCATGGATGATGGAATAAGTCTGCTTGGGCAGTTCTTGCTGAGAGGAGAATATAGAGGGCGCTGTGGTGGCCACCGTGATGCTCTGGCCTCCATCGCTCACCACGGTCACTTCTGCAGTTCCCTCCTGAATCAGAGCGTTAAGGCCTTCCAAGTCCGAGCAAGTAATGCCCGAACTGGCAATGAACGTCTGGTTTCCTGTGCCTTCCTGGGTCCCAGCTGGGGTGGTGGGGATCAGACTCTGCTGCAGGGTGGTCCCCGCGGTCTGGTCATGGGTGGTCAGCAGAACGGTTGGCTGACTCAGGGCCCCTGCTTCGCCAGGACACCCAGAAGGCTGAGGAGGGGCGATGAGACTGACCTGGCGTAGGATCTGCAGGCGGCCATTCCCCGGGATCTCCTCGGGGGTCTGGGCTACCAGGGTGGGGGGCACGATGTTGACAGCCGCCGCAGCGGCTTGGACGATGGTGTTAGTCTGAGGTACCTGATGCCCCACGATGATCTTGACCCTCCCCTCGCTGAACTGAGACACCTGGCTGGTCTGGAGGGGGACCTGGAGATGCTCCACAGTGAGGGGTGCAGCCGGCTGCTTGCTGGGGTCAAGGTGAAGCTGCACGACCGTCACGTCCGAGTTCTTACTGTCGTGGTACTCACTGTGCTGCCTCTTGTGGCTGCGGAGCGAGTCCTCCCGCATGAACGAGGCGTCGCAAATGTCACAGTGGAACGTCTTCTTGGCATCCAGCTTGGTCACCTGCCGGCTGCTCTGCCTGCTGGAGTCCTTCCTCTCGGGGGCCTCGGTCTTGAGCATGTCCGCGTGGAACTTCTTCATGTGTTTGCTCAGGTTACTGGGTTGCTTGGTGTCGAAGCTGCAGTAGTTGCACTTGAACGGGCGCTCAGTGCAATGAATGCGCTCGTGCACACGCAGCGCAGCCTTGCTGGAACAGGAGTAGCTGCATTCCGGGCACTTTTCTGGGTGCTCCGATTGGTGCAAGCGGCTGTGCTTCCGCAGGGTCGATTTGCTGTCCCCCAGGAAGTCGCAGTGCGGACACTTGAAGTTGTTGCCGCTGTGTTTGATGCGGATGTGCGACTTGAGGTTCCCCTTCATGGTGCAGCGGACGTTGCAGAACTCGCATTTGAAGGGCTTCTCCCCCGAGTGCACGCGCATATGCCTTTTCAAGTCGGAGCTGATTTTGAACTTGGCACTACAGAGCCAGCACTGGAAGGGGGCGTCCCCTGTCAACACAAGGTGAGTTTCCATAAGAACAGGTTAAAAACGACAACAAGGATCAACAAGGATCCCCCTGAAGCACACACCAGAAAATGGCTTATAGCAAGGCAGGAGGCTGGTCCCTCCTCACCACAGTTCCCAGCAGCCCTTGTGATTCTTTTAGGTACCCAAACAGAGTCATCACTGTGATGCCGTCACAGGTCCACCGCTAGAAAACCCAGACATAGGGACAAACGGGGATTTTTGAAAAGAGCCATTTAAATGTCTTAAATAGGATCTGCATTAATCCCAGTACCTGGGACGCGGAGACAGGAGGATCTCTGTGAGTTCGAGACCAGCGGGTCTACAGAGCAAGTTCCAGGACCAGGCTGGCCCCCAACTCACAGAGATCTGCATGTTCTGCTTCCCTAGTCCTGGGATTAAAGGCAAGCACTATTACATCCTACACCTTATAATTTTTAAAAATGATTTTATTTCTAATTTTACATACACCTTCATAGCCTACTTAGAAGCTGACAGCTTCATGGCTCTGCATCCTTCTGGATTTGGATGGAAATGAGTGCCGTCCCAAACCTATGAACACATTTCCAATGGGTCAGCGCCAGGCTGCATTCCTGAGCACCCCTTCCCACTCCCCACGCGATGGGAACACTGTGGATAGTTCTTGCAGATTTTCATGAATAGAGACGTGTTTATTGCACAAGATTTACTCTTCCCTTACTGTGCTCTCTACTTGGGAAGAAGTTGCAGAATCCAGCTGCTTGTTTGTTTTTTTTTAATTTGTATTTGCTGAGAGATGAATGGGGAAAGTGTAATTACAAACATCTAAGTGTCTGGGACATCCCAAACTCATTTACTCAATGGATGCCAGGTCCAAATTGGTGGAGGCAGTGCTCATCAAACAAGCGGCCTGCTCTTGAATAGTGTGTTTTCACGTGTGCCGTGAGTGTGACTGTGTGAGCGTGTCACCCTCAGGAATGCTGCCCACCTTCTTTGAGTCTCTCATTGGAGTCCACAACTGGGCCAGACTGGCCACCGAGCCCCAGGGATCCACCTGTCTCTGCTAGCCCAGGGCTGGGATCACAACCGTCCACCACAGCTGCCACTGTTATGTGAAATCTGGGAGCCAAGCTCTTAGGAGCCCAGGCGCTTCCCCAGCACATGATCATGGTTTAGGCAAGTGAGCTCACAGAGGTGCAGAGTTTTAGGTTGATTCTGGATGGCTGGAGCCCCGGCAAGCACACTACAGGGTGAGACTGTCCCTGTTGGCAACACCCCTACAAGGCAGAGCCACTGCTGACACTGGTCTGAGCACTACTCTACAAACAAGTGGGGCCCGAGCCCGCGTAACTCTCTCCTGCTCACCGTACAACACGTGGCAGGGCTCGCTACCAAGCCAGACTGACCCCGCAGCAAGGTGACGAGTTGTTCGTGCAAGCCACGCGCACAGTCTCAGGCTGCGCCCTCTGAAGGCTGTGATCAGACTTCACATTTTGGTAGGTGGCCAATGACGTCATCCTGAGTTGCCTAAGGCATCCAACGAGAGGCTGCAGGGGTCAGTTTAACACAACCACAGAAAAAACAACAAATGGTCGCTAACTCCTGAGTGGGACGCTCCAGGCTGTGGCCTAGACCCTGGCCACTGGTGGTTTTATAAATAAAGCTTATTGGATCAGGGCCAGCCATTCTCCTCCTGTGCGTCAGCCATGTTAGGACAGTGCGGCTGTTTACGTCTGTTCACACCGGTTTACTGTCACGTGGCCACTCTCCTGGTTAGTTTTATTGGCTCAACCCAGAGTCACCCGAGACCTTCACCTGAAGACCTGCTAAGCTTGTCTTGATTGAGAATGGGTGTGGGAGGGCCCAGGCCACTGTTGGGCATCACTGTCCCTAGGGTAACCCGAAATGTACAGGAAAGCTAGCAGAGAACAATCCGGAGAGCGAGGCAGCCTCCCTCATGATTTCTGCTTCTGTTCCTGCCCTGACTTTCCTCAGTGATGGGCTGGGACCTGGGAAGTGTGAGACCTTTCTTCTCTCAAGTTGCCTCGGGTCATGACGCTAATCACAGCAACAGAAGGAAAATGAAAACAGCCACGTGTGGATGAGTGGCTGTGCCAGTGGCTGCTTGGCCCTTAAAGCCCCAGGCATTCCTAAATAGTCTTTTTAATTTATGCAAATGCAGGGTGTGTGGTGTGGGTGGGTTCCAGAGATCAACCTCAAGCATGGCTCCTTAGCAGCTGTCTACTTGGTGTTTCTGTTTTCGAGACAAGGTTTCTGTGTAGCCCTGGCTGTCCTGGAACTCACTCTGAAGACCTGTAGACCAGGATGGCTTTGAACTCGGAGAGCCACCTTCCTCTGTCTCCCAAGTGCTCTGACTCAAGGGGTGGGCTACCACTGTCAGACCCTACTTTGTATTTTTTAAGGCAGCGTCTCTTACTGGCCTGGGCCCAACCAGTAGGTTAGGCTAGGTGCCAGTGAGCCTTTGGAGTTCTCCTGCCTCTGCCCCCAGTCCAGGATTACGTGTCTGCCACTATGGCCAGCGTTTTACATGAGTGCTTGAGTGGTAAACACAGACTGAACCATATCCCGCGCTCCCGAATGGGTTTTCAGTAAACATTACCTTCCCCCCTGCCTTCAAACAATGTCGCCCCCTTGCGGCAGTTAACTCACAGAACCCTTCTACAGGAAGTTTCAAACGCACAAACTAAAATAAAACCAGGAATACAGAAGAAACCAATTACATTAAGACGGCTATTAAAACCACTGAAAGAATCGTAGCGAGCCACACGTGCCTTAGCCGCGATTCCATCGCCACCTAGTGGCGGGTCTTGGAATTTCAGCAGCTTCTAGCCGGTAGTTGTTACAAATTTATTTTTGCTTAACTGCTTTGATGGCTTTGAAACCCCCTTGAGTCCCCTGGGTGACAAGTTCATAGCATTTGCTCAGAGTGGAATAACGGAAATTTCCTTTTGTTCTCTCCATCAATTGCATTAGTGACGAAATCCTGGGGAAAAAACCCAACAACCCAGAACCAAATCTTCTAGCTAGGTCACAGAGCTAACAACTCTTTTCTAGAGATTGTGATTTTTTTGGGATAGGGGCTCTTGTAGCCCAGTCTAGTCTCTAACTCCCTATGTAGCTGAAGGTGACCTTAAATTCCTGTTTTTGCCTCCCCCCAAGTGCCGGGATTACAGACATACACCACCGTGCCCCGACTATTCTTTCTTTAATCACACATGTTTTAAAATGATTTGTGTGTATAGGTGTTTTGTCTGCATGCATGTTTGTGCACCACTTGTGTGCGGTACCCACGGAGGCCGGAAGACAGATCCAGATCCCCAGGACTGGAGTTACAGGGTGGGGAGCCATCATATGTGTTTTGGGGATCAAACCCAGCCCCTCTGCAAGGGCAGCAGGTGCTCTTAACAGCTCAGCCATCACTCTGACCCCACAAACATTTCTCAGCTTTCTTTTTATTACATCTGGATGCATTAAAATCACAATAATTATTTACTGATTGAGTGATTGCGTGGGTGGTGGGTGCTCAGACCACAACCTGTGGGAGGCAGTCTCTCCTTTCACCAAGTGGGTCCTGAGGACTGAGGTCATGTAGCAGGCAGCAAACACTTTTACCCACTGAGCCATCTCTCTAGCCCTAAATTCCTTCCTCCCTCCTTCCCTCCCTTTCTTCCTACCTCCTTTTCTCTTTCTTTCTTTCTTTCTTTCTTTCTTTCTTTCTTTCTTTCTTTTTTAAAATTTTTTTAAATGATTTATTTAACTTTATGTGCATTGATGTGAAGGTGTCAGATCTCGTGGAACTGCATTTTCAGACAGTTGTGAGCTGCCATGTGGGTGCTGGGAATCGTACCTGGGTCCTCTGGAAGAGCAGTCAGTGCTCTTAACTGCTGAGCCATCTCTCCAGCCCTCTTGCCTCCTTCCTTCCTTCCTTCCTTTCTTTCTTTCTTTCTTTCTTTCTTTCTTTCTTTCTTTCTTTCTCTTTCTTTTTTTTTTGAGACAGGGTTTCTTTGTGTAACCTTGGCTGTCCTGGAACTGGCTCTACAGATCAGGTTGGCCTTGAACTCACAGAGATCCACCTGCCTCTACCTCCCCGGTTCTGGGATTAAAGGTGTGCACCACTACTGCCCAGTTCTAAATTTACTTCTTAAATGGAGTGTACTGGTCAAAGCCCTACTGTAAATTCTTCAGTGCAGCCCACGCCCCCAGCGCTGGGGAAAGCAGAACTTAAGGAATGCTGCAGAGTGAACAAGTGACAGACGGTGTGTTTAAACCCACAGCGCCTTCCTGACTCTCAGCGGTAAGCAGAACGGTCGGCGGCACAGAATACCAGACGGACCGGCAGGTGAAAGAACACTGTAACTCAACAAAATGAACACTCCGTGGAGACGACACATAACCGGCACACATTTAAAATGTTAGGAAACACGCCTTTCTAGCGTAATCCAAAGATGCCACTAATGAGTCCAACCCCGTAAGCACAAGTGGACTACTAATGGTGTTGTGAGATCAGGAACCGCTGTGTAGCCCTGCTTGGCTCTGAACTCTTTAATTTCATATTCATTTTGTACATATTTTATTTATTTATTTTGTGTGTGTGTTCACATGTGTGAGCGTGCGTGTGGAGGCCAGAGGTTGACGTCAACGTCTTCCTCCATCACTATTCGTTTTATTTACTGAGGCAGGGTCTCTCAGGGAACTTGAAGCTTGCTATTTCGTTAGTCTGGCTAATCAGCTTGCTTCAGGGATTCCCCATTCCCGAGTGCAGGAATTACAGGCAGGCCACCATCCTCATCCACCCGTGTTATGTCCTTAGCAAGTAGTTTATCTACTGAACCAGTTCCTTAATCCCCAGGCTATGAACCCTTGATTCTCCCGCCTCAGTCGGGTACTTGGTTTTTGGGTGTGAGTCACCAGGAAGAACCAGATGGAAGAAATGGAGCAGACTCCAGACAACAGACTGGGTACCAGTTACACCAGTGTCCTAGCCTGCTGCAGAGCGCACAAGCATCCCCCAGTCTCCCACCTCCTGTCCCTCTTTGTGTCCTCTGACTCCTATGCAATTACATAAGCTCATTGAATAGGGCAGAGTGACATGCTGTGACCTACATTGGGCTCAAAGGTCACTGGATCTGGCTGATACTATTTAGCAGGAGCAACCAGACTTGACATGAAAGTGGCATTATTATTATTATTATTACTATTATTATTGTCATTTGTTTGGTAGGGGGTTGTTGAGATAGGGTCTCATGTAGCTCAGGACGGCCTTAAACTGGTTACATAGCTGAGGATGACACTGAACTACTTGATCCTCCCGCCTCTACTTCCTGAGTGCTGGGATGACAGAAAACAAGGCCCACTAGGCACTTTGGAAAGGCTCTGTCTTTGGGACTGTCTTGCTCACATGTCATGAGAAGGCTGCTCCTTGCTAGCCCGCTGGTCCCAGGAGAACGACGACAGACAGACAGACGGACAGACCTGTGGTGCAGAGGCGGATCACTCCAGCCCAGGGCACAGTGACTTCCTGTCACAGCAGCTTCTCAGACTGAAAGCCCAGCTGGGGACAGAGAGTTACCTACAGGGACCTCAGCTGCTCCCCAGCCTGAGAATGGAGGATATTGCTGCGTGTGGAGGTTTGGGGGAGGGTAGGTTATTAGAGACCTGGAGAACCCAAATCTTCAGCCTGGGTATGGGAATCAAGCCACAGAAATGGTAGTTCACACTGACAGCAGACATCCAGATCCAGCTGCTAAAGTTATTCAATCCACACACTAGTAAACAGACACCCAGCAGCTCGAGCTTGGAGGGTGCTATGATTGGTCCCAGAAGGGAGTTCACTAAAGAGCCCAGTGGGTTCCAAGCAGAGTGTGGAGGGAAAGGCAAGGATTTTCTAGACATCATCTGTTGTGGGCATCCTTGGAAGTTATTTACTACGAGCTCTTTATTTACTTTAGTCAGGCGTGGTGGCACACGCCTTTAATCTCAGCATTTGCGAGGCAGAGGCAGGTGGATCTCCATAACCTTGTTTCCACACAAAACAGAACACTGAAGTTTTTACTTATGTACACGTGTCTGTGTGTACATGCAAATGTGTGTGTGTGTGTGTGTGTGTGTGTGTGTAGCCTCGGAGTCCAGACGAGGGCTATGGATCCCCTGAAGCTGGTGTATAAGTGGCCAGTTGTAAGGTGCCTGATGTGGGTGCTAGACTTTGGTCCTCTGGGAGAGTAGCAAGCACCCTTAACCACTGAGTCATCTCTCCAGGGCCTCCAGCTAGCTTTTTATAATTTATTTACTTTTATTTATGTGCATTGGCGTTTTGCCTGCGTGAGGGTGTCAGATCTTGGAGCTACAGACAGTTGTGAGCGGTCATGTAGGTGCTGGGAATTGAACCCAGGTCCTCTGGAAGAGCAGTCAGTGCTCTTAACCGCTGAGCCATCTCTCTAGTCCCCTTCCAACTATCTTTTAAAGTTAGACAAAGGCATGGGGACCAAGATCATGTCCAAGGAAATAACCTCTGAATGAGGACCACATGAGAAAGGGAAACCCTAGTGTAAGCTTCTGTGTCCACCTCCAAAGGGATTACCCTGGCGCCAGGAGCCTCCCAGCTCCCCCAGTGTCAGAGGAAGAAATGTCCACAACCGAGTCTAGAGAGGCAGGATGCCCGCCCCACAACTAGTTTTAAATCTTACAAATAAATGGGAAACTCAAAGTTGTTTCTTCTTCTTTGGGACAGAGTTTCTCTATGTAGCCCTGGCTGTCCTGGAACTCACTCTGTAGTCCAGGCTGGCCTCGAACTCAGATCCACCTGGCCTCTGCCTCCTGAGGGCTGGGATTAAAGGTATGTACCTGCACCACCATTCCCAGCTCAGGGAACTCAAGTTTTAAAGGCAGATGCAGTAGTACAAGGGACACCAGTCTCCACTAAAACAAAAGGAAGAAGATCCTCTCTGGCCTGTCCATGCATGTGTACCTATGCGCTCCCTTCTGCGGGCAGCATGCATGTGCACCTGGACACCCCTTCTGTGGGCAGCATGCATGTGTACCTATGCGCTCCCTTCTGCGGGCAGCATGCATGTGCACCTGGACACCCCTTCTGTGGGCAGCATGCATGTGCACCTGGACACCCCTTCTGTAGGCAGCATGCATGTGCACCTGGACACCTCCTTCTGTGGGCAGCATTCATGTGCACCCATGCACCCCCTTCTGTGGGCAGCATGCATGTGCACCTGGACACCCCCTTCTGTGGGCAGAATGCATGTATATCTGCCCACCCCCTTCTGTAGGTAGCAAGCAGAAGTGGCAGTCTTGGGAGGCCAAGTCTTTAGAAGTGGTCCAGAATATAGCCTGAGAGGATGTCCCAAGTGGGCGGGGTTATGAGCCAGAGCTAGACACTACTCATCGCCAACTAAGCCTGAACAAAGGGATCTGGGAAACATGCCAAGGGAGATTTTACACATGTGTGGGACCAGGCACAGATAAGGCTCTCATCCTCACCATTCCCCATACAGGATTACTGTCACTGTTGGGACTCCAGAATGCCACAATCAGACTTATCCTTTCTGACCTGAGGGGCCTCACTCAGTCCCCGTCTCTTGGTGTGATCCTATGGCTGGGTGAGATTTATAGGCGTCCTGGACATGGTGTGAATGTCAGAGATGAGCCTGATGGTGGGGACAAAGGTGGTGGTGGTCGTGGTCATGGTAGGTGACTGTCTGCACGAACGGTACTAAACCTTCATTCCTCTCCTGTCCCTTGCCATGTAATCTGGTGGTGGCTGTCCCACGGGTGAGCTCGAGCCCATCCCTGACACCAGATCCAGCCTGTGACTTGCTTTAGGTGCCAATCCGAGGCTTCAGTGAGCTTCCACGTTGGGCTTGCCTGCCTGTTCTGTGTGGCGACCATGACGAAGCCAAGCCTGGGTGTGGACCCCCAGACCCTGAATTTCCTGTAAACAATTTGTTTTCCAATGCTTGCAGCTGCTCTGAGCAAAACAACTTGTTTTCCTGTGTTTGCAGCTGCTCTGAGCACGAGACCCTCAGGAGTTCCTGATGACAGGGGAGTGGTTTCTGGTGGGTTTGGCTGGGGCATGGCTATCAGTTAAGAATCCCTATATAAACTGCCCTGGAACACAATAAAGGGGGCATTCTTGTTTCAAGAATGACCCATGTCCCTGTCTGTGTGCATATGTGTTTATTCTCCAGCCCCTTTCCCGGCTCGCGGACCGTCCCTTAGTGCCGGCGCTACACCTGGGCTAGCCCACAGGCCTGAGAGCAGGGTCAGAGATAGATGGGGTACAGTCTGATCACCCCAGGTGAGACGGATGCACAGCCGCCAAGCCCACATTCAGCGGCTCCCGGGCAGAGGTAGGCAGAAGCCTTTTCACACACGTGGTTAAGCTAAGCGAACACCAACATCAACGCCTGTGGACCTGAAGGACGTGATACAATACACCTGCTGCAGTACGTGGGGACAGGGTGATGGTTGCTAAGAAGCACCACCGAGGATGCAACCCAGGGCCCCTGGCGGGCCAGGCAAGAGTCAAGCACATACCCGGGCCCTTGCCGCGTGCTTCCCGATTAAGGCGCACTAGTCTGAACACAGTGCTACATTTAAAAATGGCTTTACTGACTGTAACTCGGACGATGATTAAAAACTCACTGTATCTATATCATAGGATATAGTCCCTCAGCCCCGCACATATGAGTTCCATAAAAACACACGGAAGGTGATGACTGCCACACAGCTGCTCCTGTGTTACTGGGACAGGTTCTTTCACACAGGTGAGAAGGCGAAGACAAGAGGAAGGAGGGTCGGCTACCCCAGCGCCTTGAAAACTGTTTCCATGAAACAGAGTCCCAGGTAGCCCAGGCTAGCCCTGTACTCTGGACACAGCCAAGGATGACCTGATCCTTCCTGTTACTTCTCCGGTGCTGGGGTTACAGGTGTGTGCCACCACACCTGTTAAGCGGTGCTGGGGATGCAGCCCTGTGCACGCCCGGCAAGGGCTCTATCTAACCCACCAGCCCCAGCTCCTCTCTTTCCCAGCTGCCCACGGACGGCAGGTGCCCGCGCTGGGGTTAGAGGCGGCGCGGCGTGACTTACCCGTGTGCGAGCGCAGGTGCACGGTGAGCTGGCTGGAGTTGCGGCTGGCATAGGGGCAGATCTGGCACTTGAAGGGCCGCTCGTCCGAGTGGATGCGCAGATGCTTGTTGAGGCTGCTGCTGTCGGCCGCCGCGTAGTCGCACGTCTTGCACTTGTAGGGCTTGACGCCTGTGTGGCAGCGCATGTGCGTTTTCAGCTTGTCCTTCCGGCTGAAGCACTTCCCGCACACCTCGCACTTGTGGGGTTTGTCACCTTTGGGTGCACAGCAAGCCGTGGCGGGAAACAAGATTGAGAAGTTAACGTTTACTCCCGACACCTTCGGAGAGGATCAACCTGCAGGCCCCGGGGTGGAGTGGCGGCTCTGCTGTGTGGCTTTTTAAGAGATTTCAAACTTTTTCCCCCAAGATGACTAGGAATTCCTTATTAGCTAAAAAGTACACAGCAACTAAAAAATAAATATTTTGCTGTTTCTGGACAGGGATCCATGTAGCCCAGGCTGGCCTTGAACTTGCCCCACCTCCAATTTCTAGGTGCTGGTGTTAGAGGCATGCCTCACTACGCCAGGCTTTAAAACAAGAATGTTGGGGCTGGAGAGATGGCTCAATGGTTAAGAGCATTGCCTGCTCTTTCAAAGGTCCTGAGTTCAATTCCCGGCAACCACATGGTGGCTCACAACCATCTGTAATGAGGTCTGGTGCCCTCTTCTGGCTTGCAGGCATACAGACAGGATATTGTATATATAATAAATAAATATTTAAAAAAAAATAAAACAAGAATGTTGAGGTCTTTCTGCTTACCTTCTGGCTATTTCTGACCCTTTTACTCGATGTTCCCCGTGCTTTACAGGGTCTTGTATAAACACTCTATGCAGGGCCAAGCACTCATCCACCCAACTTCTATTATCTTATTAATTTTGATTATTGTACTTTTCTATTTTTGAGACAGGATCTCACTATGTAGCCCTGGAACATGCTCTGTAGACCAGGCTAGCCTTGACTCACAGAGATCTGCCTCCCTCTGCTTCCCAAGAGCTGGGGTTAAAAGTGTGCACCACCATACCTGACTTAGCATATTTTCTTTTACTGCCTTTTTTGATATGTAAATCATCCCAATATTAAAGTATTATTTTATTCTACAGACACAGAAGCACTGAGGACATTAGTGTAATATGAAACAGCCATCTCTCTTCTATCCGTTCCTTCTTTACAGTCTTGGGCCCGCGTGGCCTGCCTTTTCCACTGCCCGCATCCTCATCTTGGCATAGGTGCTGTTTAGGTCTCTCTGCTAAAGCAGTTTAGTCTGACCCTCGATGGCAGATGTCAGCATCCAAGCAACTGCTCACTTCTGACCTGGAGAGTTCCTATTTATTAAGTGCGAGTATGTTGATATTTCTCTGTGTGGGCCTGTGCATACAGTGGCATGTGAGGTCAGAGGGCAACCTGCACAAGTTGGCTCTCTCCCTCTACCATGTGGGTCTTGGGAACTGAACTCATTTATAATGTCTTCAGGCTTGTCAACAAGCGCCTTTACCCACTGAACCTCCTCACCAGTGCAGAGGTGTGTGTATGTGTGTGTGTGTGTGTGTGTGTGTGTACGTGTGGTTAGGGAATAAGCTAGGGTCTCGGGGTTGCTAGGCAAGTGTTCTACACCTGGGCTACATACAGTCTCACCTCTTTTTAATTAATTAATCTGTTTTTGTGTATGTGTGTATTTAATACAAAACCCTCTGTCTGCTAGTGTCTTCTTTTTTTTTTAATATTTATTTATTTATTAAATATACAGTATTCTTTCTGCGTGTATGCCTGCAGGCCAGAAGAGGGCAACAGATCTCATTACAGATGGTTGTGAGCCACCATGTGGTTGCTGGGAATTGAACTCAGGACCTTTGGAAGAGCAGGCAGTGCTCTTAACCTCTGAGCCATCTCTCAGCCCCATGTCTTCTTTTTTTTTATCTGCGGCAGTTTCGTGCATCCCAGGTTGGCTCTGGACTTGCCAAGAAGCCAAACGTGACCCTGAACTTCAGCCTCTGCCTGCACAGCGTTGGGAATGTGAGTGTGCGCCAGGCCTCGCTGATGCCATCCTGGGGATGGAACTCAGAGCTTCGAGCACGTCAGGCGAGTGCTCTACCACCCGAGCCACGTCCCTAGCCCTCGCACTGACTCAGACCCTTCATGCTCTACTGTCCGGTCCCTGGACTTCACTTCCTCCTCTTCACAAAGCTGGGACTAGAATCCAGGGCTCCCCAGCTTTTCTAGCAGATTCTGTTCCGCTCCCTGTTGACTTCGTTTGGCTCATGTAGTCCTTCCTGTCATTTCCACACCATTAAGCAGCTGAGGTTGAGCGATTTTACTTTATGGATGGGCTATAAATTACTGAATCAATTCCCCAGTCTCTCTCTCTCTCTCTCTCTCTCTCTCTCTCTCTCTCTCTCTCTCTCACACACACACACACACACACACCCCTACAAAAAGACATGCAAATGTTGAGATGGCTCTAGGGGTTACAGGCATCTGCCATCAAGTTTGGTGATCCAAGTTTAATTCCCGGGAACCACACACGTGGCAGGAAAGAACAGATTATGATAGTTGACCTCTGACCTCCACACAGATAAAGCAGTGGGCATATGAGCATGTGTGTACACACATACACATACATGCACACAATAAAGTTTAAAAATAATAAAGACACACATTATTAAGTGGGGACAAGAATATCATATTTGCTTAATAAGAGAAAATAAAATTGTGAGTCTGGAGCTGGGCATAGTAGCACACGCCTTTAATCCCAGGGAGGCAGAGGCAGAGGCAGAAGCAGGCTGAGCTCTGTGAGTATGAGGTCAGCCTGGTCTATATAGTGAGCTTTAGGACAGTAATAGCTATATAGTGAGACCCTGCCTCCAAAAAATAAAATAAGTAAAATAAATTGCTAGTCTGTCTTAGGCCTTATATCTATCTGCAGGCAAAAAATTCAGAATATTGCGGCGTGGTCTACAAAGGTTGGTGACTTTGAGGTATATTAGGAAGTGACATGTTCTAAGCAGGGACTTTTACTCTTACCTTGTCTTTTGTTTGTCTTATCTTTCTGCTTTTTTGGGTTTGTTTTGCTTTTTGGAGACGGGCTCTCTTTATATAGCCCTGGCTGTCCAGAAACTTGCTCTGTAGACCAGTCTGGTCTTGAACTCACTGAGATTCGCCTGTCTCTGCCTCCCGAGTGCTGGGATTACAGTTGTGAGTCAGCACACCAGTGAGATTTTCACTTTCCACTCTGTAGATCAAGTATGTACTGAGCCCCGCACTGACAGTGTGCCAAAGCTGATCGTGTCAGAGTGAGGTTGGCACCTCTGAACACATCTGATGGAGCTGAAGACATAGCTCAGAGGTTAAGACTTCTTCCAGAGGTCCTGAGTTCAATTCCTGGCAACCACATGGTAGGTTACAACCATTTATAATGAGATCTAGTGCCCTCTTCAGGCGTGTAGGCATACAGGCAGGCAGAACACTGTATACATAATAATAACAAAAAATATCTTTAAAAAATACATCTTCAATCCCAGTACTTGGGAGGCAGAGGCAGGCGAATCTCTGTGAGTTTGAGTCCAGCCTGGTCTACAAGAGCTAGTTCCAGGACAGGCACTAAAGTTACAGAGAAACCCTGTATTGAAAAAAAAAATTCCATCTGACAGTTTCTTAAAGATGATCATTTTGTTGAGCTAGGGATGTAACTCAGTTGGTAGACCACTTGCCTTGTATGCACAAGGCCCAGGGTTTGACCCTCAGCATTGCCCAAACAAAGTCATTTTACTGAAATCAAGCTCCCAGTGGGCCATCTCTCTGCACCGTCTGCTGCCTGGTGTTGCCTGTGCCCTCTGGGCTGCCAGTTTGCACCAGGGGTACTGCCTGCTGGTGATGCAGAGGCTGGTTTTCAAGAGCTCTGCCAGGCAGGAACCACATGGGGTGCTCGCCACCAACCCTAACCACCCTCCTTAAAAGAGGCCAGCAAGGATACCCTGAGGTCACCCACCCTGCTGTGCAGTGGTGTCTTCAGATTACATATAGGAATGGATCTAAGATTGCTGCAGCAAGCGACGGCTCATCCTCACTGTCAACTTAGGAGAAACCTAGGAGACACCTCTGAGCGTGTCTGTGAGGGGGTCTGTAGAGAAGTCTGACTGGATGGGCATGGTACCATCCCTGGGCTGCGGTCCTGAGCTGAATAAAGAGAAAGTGAGCTGAGCATTGGGGTTCAACTTTCTGCTTCTTGACTGTGGATGCTGTGTGGCCAGCTGCTTCCTGCCTGTGGGTACCATGTGACCAGCGGCCTCATGATCCTGCTACCATGGACTGGACACTGTCAAGCTGTGAGCCAAAATAAACTTCCATCCCTTCCTTCCTTCCTTCCTTCCTTCCTTCCTTCCTTCCTTCCTTCCTTCCTTCCTTCCTTCCTCCCTCCCTCCCTCCCTCCCCACCTTCCTTCCTTCCAGTGGCATTGGTTGGACATCCTACAGCAACAATAAAGTAACCAATATGTCTTCACTTATACTCTGACCCAGTTTCCCCAATTGTCACTGATAATGTGTGCAATTTACTCGATGAAACCCTAACCCATGCAGCCCATATTGGGGGAGGGGCACTGTTTTCTTATGAAAGTTAATATTTCGGTAATTAGAATAAGTCCATGTGACTTGGCAGTGTGAGGCCCAGCGGACAGGACAGTGACCCCAGTGCCACTCATGGGTCACAGCTGACACCCATTAGCTGTTTGAGCTTTCGAAGGGCTGAGGCTGCCCAGCAGATAGAATGTGAGAAGATCCTTCGCTCCCTCGTTTCTGTACGCTTCCCTTTGGAATTTACACCTCTGGGTCACTTGACCGGGAACCTCTCAGACTTCCTCTAAAACCGCCTGGCAGCAATTCTTTCTCTATCTGTAACATCTGGAAACCATAACAGCACGCAAGCTGGCTTCTGTAACCAGAGGGCCCTGCAACTGTGCATTCAAATGGCTGTGGAGCAAATGATATTTGGAGCATAAGCAGTAACCGCACTGAGAAGACAGAGAGTGTGGGACTGGCATTCTGGCGAGAAGGGTCAGTCCTCCGTAGTGCAGTGGGTACCCGGAGGGCGAATGTGGGCACTGTGCAGAACATCCTTAGCTTCTGGCATCTCTGGGAAGAGGGGCTCCCTGACAGCAATCCCAGGGGTCTAAAGGATGACTGTACCAAAAAAATTAAAATACCCCCACTTAATTCTCCTTTTTCTAAGCATTGATGTTTTTCCCTCCTTTAAAAATTTGGTTACATTAAAAATTGTGTGTGGTGTGTGTGTGTGGTATGTGCGGGTGTGTGTTTGATATGTGCGTGTGTGCTTGTGTTCACACTTGAGCATGTGGATCACAAAGTGCACATGGAGGTCAGAGGACAATGTTCTAAAGTTCCCAAACTGGTTCTCCGCTTCCACCACATGGGTCCTAGGGACTGACCTCAGGTCATCTGGCTTGGTGGCAAGCTCCTTTTCCTGCTGAACCATCCTCTGGCCCTTTCTGCTGCTCTAAAGCAGACCACTTTAGGTTCCCCTTTCTGTGCTTTGTGTCACGAGTAAAGAAAGCAGCTGTGGGAAAGCCGCTGTCCCTGGCCGGGTGTGGTGGTGAGCACCTATGACCCCAGTGAGGCAGGGGTATGAGAATTGGAAGCAAGCCCAGGCTATATAATGAGTTTTAGTCTAGCCTGAGCTACATAGTGAGATCTTTTCTAAATAATCAACATCAACAACAAATCAAATGACCGGTGAAAACAAAGCTCATGTATCCTCCGGTTTGACCCCAGCCCTGGACACAAACAAACACTCTCCTCTCTCTTTACTAACGTGGTATCATACAGGACACATCTCCCACCTGAATGCCATCTGCATCTGATGCGGATTAACAACAGTACGTCACTTCTCACGTGGATGGTTCACGTGGCTATGGCTCACGTGGCCGTGGCAGTTCCTGGCCTCTGGCTCAGTGCTCACGTCCTCCACCGCTGTTTTTGTTTTCATTTTTTTTGGAGGGAGGGGTGCAGACAGGGTTTCTCTGTGCAACAGCCCTGACTGTCCTGGAACTCACTCTGTAGCTGGCCTCAAACTCAGAGATCCGCCTGCCTCTGCCTCCCAAGTGCTGGGATTAAAGGCGTGTGCCACCACTGCCTGGTTTACTGCTGGGTTTTGATTGCTTTAGATATGTTTCTGTCATAGTCACGTGTACAAACTGTATGTTTATTTACTTTGTACTTGTGTTCCTTTGACCTCTGTAAGGCTTGGGCCTTTTTACATGTCCGACATCTCTGGGTCCCCAGGTTCTCCTGGGTGGGTGTTCAGGGTACTCTACCTAGTGAATGACGTCACTTACCTGTGTGGATCTTCAGGTGGCGCTCCATGTCCTTCATGCCGTAGGCAGTCTTGAACTGGCAACCTGAAAAAGCCAACGGAAGAGTCCAGAGAAAACCGAAGTGGTCGACTTGCCACACAACGGGGAGATGGCCAGCAACACAGGAAAGACACTGACAACACATGCCAGACATGGTACAGTACTGATCTGACACAAACCAACATCAAAAGGAGGCCGGGCAGTGGTGGCGCATGCCTTTAATCCCAGCACTTGAGCGGTAGAAGCAGGTGAATCTCTGTGAGTTCGAGGCCAGCCTGGTCTACAGAGAGAGTTTCAGGACAGCCAGGGCTGTTACACAGAGAAACCCTGTCTTGAAAATTCCAAACAACAACAACAACAAAACCAAAACAAAACCCAAACCCCCCAGAACCCTAAAAACCAAAAGAATCAGCAGAATAATGACGCGTGGATTCATACTTTACAACAGTGGTTCTCAACCTGTGGGTCGTGACCTCCTCTGATATCCTGCATATCAGATATTTACATGATGATTGATAACAGTAGTGAAAATTACAGTTATCCAGGTAGCAGAGGGATAGTTTTATGGCTGGGAGTCACCACCACATGAGGAACTGTATGGAATAAAAGGTGGCAGTGTTAGGAAGGTTGAGAATCACTGTTCTACAACATGGCCCATGGGCCAGAAAGACAGCCATCAGGCAGACAAATGCTCTCTTGTTTAGAGAAGACTGAAGATTCATAAGAACCAGAGTAACCAGGACTGGAGACGGTGCAGAAGTTAGCGCACAGGCCGCTCTACCGGAGGACCCAGGTTTGGTGCCCAGCCCCCACACGGAAGCTCACAACCACCTGTGACTCTAGTTCCAGAGGGTTCCACGCCCTCTTCTGGGCATCCAACACACGTGGGAGGGGGAGGGTATAGGCTTATACACAGGAGTAGACTTACACTCATAAACCTTTAGGAATAATAAGAATTCACCAAGAAGCTGGGCACTGTGGCTCAGGCCTCTACTTCCAACAGGTGGGAGGCTGAGGCAGGAGAATCATGAGTTCGAGGCCCACCAAAGTGGTATAGTGAATTCCAGGTCTGGTTGAGCTACAGAGTCAGGACCCAGCCTCCCCCTATTAAAACAAATCCTATGAACCCTGTCTGCCCTTGCTGTGCCCAGAGCCCCCTTTACCTGGATAGCAGCAGCCCAGTCTCTTCTGCCCAAGGGACGTGGTGGGCTTCTTGGCACGTGTCTTGGCAGGGAGCGAGATCACGGTGGCTGTCTGGTTTTCGTTGCTCTCCGTGGGCAGGTAAGTTTGATAGCCATGTTCAAAGACGAATTCTGGAGCTGAAACTAAAGGACCCAGTGCTTATTAATTTCCGTGACGCAGAGCGATGACGTAACTCAATCCAGCTAATGCGGCATGAAACAAGAATCTCTCACTCAAAAATCAAGTGTGTGAGGTGTAGGGATGGCTCAATGGGTAAGAGCCCTGGCTGCTCTCCCAGAGGACTCAGGTTCAATCCCCAGCACCCACACTGTGGCTCACAACTGTCTGTAACTCTAGTTCCAGGGGATCTGAGGCCCTCTTCTGATCTCACTGATACCAGGCATGCATGGGCTACATAGACAAATGGAGGGAAAATACTCACATACATTAAAAAAATCCTTAAAAAAATTGGTTAATTTTGGTATGTGATGGTTTTTATTTGCACTTTTTTAAATTATTAATATTAATTAAAAAAAATCAAGTGGCTGGGTGTGGTGGCACACACCTTTGACTCCAGCACTTAGGGAGCAGAGGCAGGTGGATCTCTGTGGGTTCCAGGTCAGCCAGGTCTACACAGGGAATACCAGGCAGCCAGAGCTACAAACCTGCCTTAACCCTCACACTTCAAATAAAAACAAGTGCTTTTGAAGGTGGTGGCAAAAAAGCCTTTAATTCCAGCACTTAAGAGTTCAAGGCCAGCCTAGTCTATATAGTGAGCCCCAGACAGCCTGAACTACACGATGAGACCCAGTCTCAACAAAGTGACCATCCAACCACAACCATAACACAAATGCTGGTCTAGGGCTCTAAAACACCAGTCAAGACAGGGTCTCACATAACTCAGGCTGGCCTCCAAGTCACTATGTAGCTGAGGTTGGTTTTGAGCTCCTATAAACTTGGACTACAAGTAGGTAGCAATATTTCATTTGTATTTTAACAAATAAAGCTTGCCTGAAGATCAGAGAGTAAAACAGCTCTACTGATCAGCCTTACAGACCAGGCAATGGGGACATACACCTTTTTTTTTTTTTTTTTTTTTTTTTGGTTTTTTCGAGACAGGGTTTCTCTGTGGCTTTGGAGCCTGTCCTGGAACTAGCTCTGTAGACCAGGCTGGTCTCGAACTCACAGAGATCCGCCTGCCTTAATCCCAGTAGCTACACAAGTTGCCATAGAAACTGGGCAGTAGTGGTGCACACCTTTAATCCCACCCCTAGAGAGGAACATAAGACGGGAGGAGACAGCTCTCAGATAGCCTCATTCTGAGATTCCTGGAGGCAGGATCGCCATTTTGGACTGAGGTGGGAGCCAGTGGCTGGATGTTCTGCTTTTCTCACCTTCAGGTTGAACCCCAGTTTTTGTCTCTGGGTTTTTATGCATCATGCTACAGGTATACACCACCATCCCTAGTTTTGAACTCCCTTCTCTTTTTGATGTTAAAGATTGGCCTTATTTATTTGTGTGTGGTGGCATCTGCAGAAGACAGGGGACATCACTAAGAGCTGGAGTTACAGGTGTCTGCAAGACGCCTGACTTGTCATGTGGCGCTGGGATCCGGACTCTGATTCCCATGATTTAGCAACAAGTCCTCTTAAAGTGCCGAGCCATCTCCACAGCCCCAGCTTCAGACCTCTTGAACGAGCAATGAATGTCCCTAAAACTGATGTCATGTAGGCACCGTTAACTGTAGGCAGATGTACAAGGCACTCTCCTGAGAGAGTCCTAAAACTCCAGGACTTCTCTCAAAACTCAGGCATCCGTGACATCTCACTGCAATTTAGAGTTAAACAAAACAAAACTGTAAAGACAGAAGAAAACAAAAAGATCCCAAATGAGATCATTAAAAAAATAAGGAAGTCTTGAATTTTTCTGCTTATAATTTTTCGTGCCCATTTTGTGAATGATGTTCTTGGTTTTAGCATTTGCCCATGGGAGGCCTGGTTCCAAGTGAAGGCGATCTATGTTCACCAGGGACAGGAAAGGTGGAGAGGTCCCGCCTTTACCACCCACTTTATTTCCCGAATATATTGATCTGAATCAACCCAGACCTGCCATCATAACCTAGCTCTATTTGCCATAGGCCGTTTTCTTCTAAGACCAAAGTCCCAGCAAAATGAGAAACACAACAGATAAATCCCAGCATAGGGCAGCTGGTAAAAATACTTCACCTCAGCTAGGCGGTGGTGGTGCAGGCCTTCAGTCCCAGCACTCAGGAGGCAGAAGCAGGCGGATCTCTGTGAGTTCAAGGCCTGCCTGGTCTACAGAGTGAGTTCCAGGACAGCCAGGTTTACACACAGAGAAACCCTGTCTTGAAAAACCAAAACACTTCACCTCAGAAACCGTCCAGGTCATTGAAAATGAAACCCAAGAAACTGTCACAGTCAGGAAGGATCTAAGGAGATGTCACAATACAGAGCGGTGTGTGTCCCAAACCAGGACATAAAGATGATTTGTTTATATTTTATGCATATGAGTATTTTACTTGTATGTATGTCTGCGCACCATGTGTGTGCCTGATACCATTGCAGGTCATTGGATTCCCTGGAGTTGGAATTACAGATGGTTGTGAACCATCATGTGGGTGCTGGGAATTGAACATTGATCATTTGCAAGAGTAGCAAGTGCTCTAACCACTGAACAACCCCTCCAGCTTGATTTTAACATGTGGTTTCCTCCTCCTCCTCAGGATGATTTTCTTGAAGGGTAGTTGACTTGGCTTGGTTTTTGTCTTTGAGTGATGCCTCCTTATTAAGGTCCTCACCTTCACTTCCGGTGCCAACAGTATCCCATTCTGGGTTCCTCACCGGGAAAACCCAATTACCTTTATGGAGTTCACTTCCACCTCCACTCCTGACACCATCTGGGGAGGCATGGTTTCAGCTGAACCATAACAGTGGCCAGGGGGACCTCTTTAAGAAGATCACGAGGGGGCCGGAGAGATGGCTCAGTGGTTAAGAGCACCGGCTGCTCGGGCAGAGGACCTGGGTTTGATTTTCATCAGCCACATGACGGCCCATGACCATTCGTAACTCCACTTCCAGGGGTTTGCACACGGTATAAACGCACAGAGGCACACATATGTGCACATAAATAAATGACATATAAATAAAAATCCTGCTAAAATAAACTGCATGCAGCCATTACCTCCCAGCACACACCTCCTCTTCCGCTATGACAATTTGTAAACACACACTCTAATCTCTGGCTGAGAGTCCAGGTCTGCTCACCGGCACCTTTCTGGGGTCTTCATGACGCTGTCACTGATTTACGACAGATGATACCCAGGGTCTCACAACCTTTGGCATCTGAGCAAACTCAGTTTCCACTTTTCTCAGTGGGGAACTGTCGTGGAGGTCTGGCCACTGAAGGTCAGCCGTGGAGTTCTGACAAGCACTGTTCCGTCTCTACACCCAGTCTCTCTGAGCGGCCCACTTGCCTGTGTGCTCATGGCTAGAAAAGCCACTGATTATTGAGAGCTCAGCGGGCTCTTCCGTAGGAGCTTGGAAGATAAGGCTGTTGTGAGCAGTGCAGACGGTGGAGGTCTGGCTTGTGGAGCTTCAGAGAGGAGCAAAGACTTTACAGGGAGTTTTGTGGGAAGATTTTGTGGTTCTGGTTAGCAGGGCTGCAGAATCAGCTGGGACTAATAGGAGACCAGACCATTAAGGAAGGTGAAACCTTTGCTTTGCTGGGATACTCGATGCTGGTCGGCTGGAGCTGCAAATCCAGCAGTGATTAAGAAGAGATCAGCTGGGTGGGGGTGGCATATGCCTTAATCCCTGAGCTGCGGAGACAGAGGCAGGTAGATCTCTGAGTTCAAGGCTAGTCTGGTTTACAAAGTGAGTTCCAGGACAGCCAGGACTACACAGAGAAACTCTGTCTCAAAAAGCCGAAAAAAGAAAAGTTCAGCATCACTGAGGCGAAAACTTCTGGGAAGTGTTCCCTCAGGGTCAGTACACAGAAGCTGTGTTCCACACCGGCCAAGGTTATACCTCGTGCTGACCGCTGAACTTGGTAGCGTTCAGAGTCACGCAGGTGCTGTTGGTTTTGAAGGTGTGTGTGCAGGGGTCATGGAGAGCGGCTGAGGCTTGGCACCGTGTGACAGGGCTGGAGTCCCTGAGAAGAGCTCAGGAGAGGCTATTGGTGAAAGCCGGCCCTGCTGCAGCACGCGACCCCAGCAGTTTGGAGATGTTGGTACCCGGGATGACCACCAAGAACAGCAGCAGCGGTGGAGTGGAGCCAGCCTGAGCCCAGAAGACAAGCTGTGTGTACTGCAGGGGGCGGAGCTGGAGGACTGACCCAGGCCCCTTGGAGGAGCCCAGAAGATGGTGAGTGGATCCCAGATAATTGGGCACTGAGCTTCTTACACTGTTGGAGTTTGGTTTTGCTTTGTGCAGATTGCGACTGTGCCCTGGTTCTTCCCTCCTGAAGAAAGTAATTTAATTTTGATTTGTTTTTCTTTCCCGAGACCAGGTGGGCCTTGAGCTCAGAGATCCACCTGCCTCCAGCCTCCTGGGCCTCTGCCTCCTTAAATGCTGGGATTAAAGATGTGGGCCACCACTGCCTGGCTTAAGTTTGATTTTTATAGGAGCCCACAGCTGAAAGACTTTGAACTTGGATGGAGGTGGGTGGCCCTTGGACTTCCCACAGGTCAGGGAACCCTGATTGCTCTTCGGGCTGATGAGGGAGGGGAACTTGATCGGGGGAGGGGGAGGGAAATGGGAGGCAGTGGTGGGGAGGAGGCAGAAATCTTTAATAAATAAATAAATTAAAAAATGTTTGGGATTTTTAAAAAGACTAAACTTTTAATGTATTTGAATTTTTGAAGTTATTTGTTTTATATTGGTATATTAATATTAATGAGTCATCTTGAGGATAAATGATAAAGGAAAGGCTCTAACGGAAAAGCAATGTTTGCGTGTCAAGCTGACAGGGGTCAGTTGTCCTGGCAAGTTTTATGTCAACTTGACAGAAACTAGCGTCATCATAGAGAAGGGAGCCTCACTTAAGAAAATGCTTCTATAAGATCGGGCCGAAGGCAAGCCAGTGGGGCATTTTCTTAATTAGTGAATGATGGGGCGGGACAGCCCATTATGGGAAGTGCCACCTCTGGGATGGTGATCCTAAGTTCTATAACAGTGGTTCTCAACCTCCCAATGCTGCAATGCTTTAATGCAGTTCATGTTGTGGCCTCTCAGTCTGCCCCACCCTGCAACTGTCAACCACATTCCGAGGGACTGGTTTGGGCCTATGCTGCTACAAGCCCTTGGAGTCATGATTCGAGCATTTTCTTTCATTCTGAGGCTACTCTTTCTTCCTCTCATGGCCAGTGCTGTTCTCTGAATGTCAAGATTAGATGCAGATGGGAGCATGGGGGTGGGCAAGTGGAATCCAGCGGGGACAGCCAGGCACAGCTGGGGTCATTCTGGGGATGGTGCTAATCACAGGAGACCCACACAGTCTAGAGGCAGAGCCACAGGCCAAAAAGGATCTACTCAAGTGTGAGCTGGGAGGCTTCACCTCCGAGTCTTGTTTTCTTTTCTTTCTCTTTCTCTCTCTCTCTCTTCCTTTCTCTTTCCTTCCTTCCTCTCTCTCTCCCTCCCTCCCTCCTTCCATTCTTATTTATTTATATGTGTATGTGTGCTATCACACATATAGAGAGGTCTGAGGATAATCTGTGGAAATTTTTTTTCCTTCCACCATGTGGGTCCACAGGTTGTCAGGCTTGATGGTGGGTGCCTTTTCCATAGAGCCATTTTGCTGGCCCTGGCCTCAGGTTTTTTTTTTTTTTGTTTGTTTTTTGGTCTGGGGAATGGGCCTTTTTCTTCCTTTCTTGGGGTGGCTGTGAGGGTTAGAGCTGAGGTATGGCTGCTAATGCACTGGTTACTTTTCACGTGGCTCCATGACTCCTGGGCAGCAAGGAACTGTTGAGGGAAGGTCTGGCTTCATCAAGGGCCATCTCAGAATGAGGGCATGGGAGCCATCAGAAATCGTCACTGACATGGGAAGGTCTGAGGCCTTGGGCCAAGTGAGTGACTCTCCAACCTGCCAGAGCCGTGGGTCCCCCAGGGAGCTTCTTCAGTGAAGCTGGAGTCTCCACCTCAGAAATCCTGTTTCCTCCAAGGTGGAGCCTGGGTACTGGTGTCTAACAAGTTCCCCCAAGGACCCTGATCTACAAGCGGGTCTTAGAACTGATAGCTAACGGAGCAGCTAAGTCCAAGTGGTGGTGGGGGTGAGAGGGGAGTCCAGACGAAAGACAAGCAGGATCCTGTTTGGTTGTCTGGAGAAGGGCAGCCGAGTCGGGCAGAGAGAGCCAGACACTTGAGGTTGGCACATCAGCCAGTCGCCACTTTATCTGTTAGACTCTGCACGTCTCACCGACCCCAGCAGCCATCCCTGCCCTCTAATGGACCATTATCAACAGAATTCCTGTGCCAGCCCAGGCATGAAGCTGTGGCCAGAGCTATCAGACGGATGTGGGATATGAGCTTGGGTGTCTCTGGACAGGAGATGTCTCCCTGAACTGGATACCAAGAGAACCCCACGCCTGGCCTGAGGTCAGAGCTGCAATTCTAGGCAGAGGGAACACTACCTGCCAGGGCTCTAGGGTGCTAAGAAATGGGGTTCACTGGAAAAATTGCAAGGAAAAACGTGTGTGCCCTGGCTGTACATGTGGAGGGCATGTGTGTGAGGGAGGTCAGAGCTGTGTGTGTAGACTGTCACCAGGTGCCAACAGCCGGGCAGAGCTGGGAAAGGCATTTCTAGCAGAAGCAATAGAGAAAGAAAAGGCTCAGAAGTCAGTGTGGTGGACGCCTCAGGCAGAGTGTAGTTCAAAGCTTTCCACGCAGCAGAATCCCTCGGAATTTGTCTTACAATTCTTCCTGGGGCTTCAGGAAGCTCAGCTCTCTTCAGGGAGATGCCCATGAGGAAAAGGACGAAGCACTCGTTCCAGGACAGCCCTGGATCTGTGGGTTCTCCTGGACCCATCTTTTCCCCACAGGCAGTTTCTCCTTATCTAGCTGAGACCCAAGCAGGTCGCAACAGACCACCTGCAAAGTGACTTCTTTCTCTTTTTTTTTGGGGGGGGGGGGCGGCGGCACACGGGATTTCTCTGTATAGCAGCCCTGGTTGTCCTGGACCAGGCTGGCCTCAAACTCAGATCTGCCTGCCTCTGCCTCCTGAGTGCTGAGTACTGTGTGGTTTCTAGACTCCATATTTTCTTGACTACTTCCTTTAAGGGTTAGTTTATTATCCTATCCTAAAATCTCTCCAGACACATATTTTGGAAGCATTAAAAATACTCAAGAAAGCCGGGCGGTGGTGACATGCTTTAATTCCAGCACTCGGGAGGCAGAGGCAGGTGGATCTTTGAGTTCCAGGACTGGCTTCATAGCTATAGAGAAACCCTGTCCCAAAAAATCAAAAACAAACAAACAAAACCTCAAGAAATTCTGCTTATTGTCCAGAACTGTTTTATGTATATATGTGTGGGCCTGGGTGTAGTAGGCGGGCCATTTTCAGCACGTGTGTGGACTGGAGAATAGTATATGTGCCACTTTCAGGCATGTGCATGAACATGAGTGTGGTATGTGTGCCTTGCCTGTGCACATGCTCTCAGAGCCAGGGGGAGGGAACTTGATCCCCTGGAACTAGTTACAGACGTTTTGAGCCACCACGTGGGTGCTGAGAACTGAAGCCAGGTCCTCTGCAAGAGCAGCCAGTGCTCTCCAGCCTCAGGTCTCAAATTTTAGACAGCACATGAATAATTTATAAAAGTGGGAAGTTGGCTGACCCTTGGCTCCGGTAGATCTTGGAGCTGAGACCGAGAACATTTGGGCTGTTGAGATGGCTCAGCTGGTAAAGGTGTTTGCTGCCAAGTCTGACCACCTGAGTTCGATTCCCAGCGCTCACCTGGTAGAGAGAATCAACTCTAAAGTTGCTGGCACACACACACAAACATAATTTAACCTAATTAGGAAAATTCATATCTTTTTTTTTTTTTTTGCAACTAAAAAATCAAAACACAGAACTGGAAGGACCCAAAGAAGAGTTGCTTTGTGCGTGGTTTTTCCAGTTTACCAAAGTCTGTGCCGGGCCTTAACGCCCACGCCCACACCCACCCCCTTCAGGCTCTCATCGATTTTGCTTCCTGTAACAGTGTAACACTGTTAGATTTGCACACACCCGCCCTGCTCTCTCACAGACACGGCCCCTCTTTCTGAGGCTCGGGCACTTTGCGCTGTATGGTGTCTGACATGCTTTTACCCACCTCTCCCCTGAAAGTCACACATAAAACTGACTTTGTCCACAGTAAAAACTGTAACGAACACCCTTCATCTGCCATCAAGCTTTACAGCATAAACTCTTAGAGACTGACCTATTACAAGTATTTAGATATAGTTCATTAATTAGTTCTTCCTCATTTATTTATGTGTGTGCGTTATGTAAGTGCACATACACACATCATAGTGTATGTGGGCGGAGGTTGGAAGACCACCCTGGGAGAGCACTCTTTCCTTTTGCCAATAGTGGCACCTTTACCCTCTGGGCCATTTCTTCTGCCTAGTGTTCCGGTAAATTTTAAAACAGAGATTTAAAATTTAAGCGTTAAAATCTGAAAGCTATCACAGGACTATCCAGGATGTAGGAATTTGCACGCCCGGTTTTAGCCTGATTTGCTCTCCTCCTTCAGGGACCACGCCCAGATGTGTTCACCACACCCTTCGGCTGTCCTCTACCGACTTTCCCACTGGCTTCTGGTCCTCTGCTCTTGTTGGTTTTTAGACATTCTTTATATAAGAAGGCTGTTTATATGAATAAGCTGCAAACTTTTTCTCAACATGCTCATTTTTAGACCCTGTATTTCTGGGGTGAAAATAAGTAATGTCATTGCAGCTACATTCATAATTCCCTCCCTCTGGGGAGGGCAGTCCAATCACCAAGAAATGCATTATTTAATTCCTGGAGCACCCAGCATCTCGGAGAGTGGTATCTTGCTTTTTTTTTGGTTGTTTGAGACAGGGTTTCTCTGTGTACCTGTTGTCTTGGAACTCACTCTGTAGACCATGCTTGAACTCACAGAGATCTGCCTGCTTCTACCTCCCTAGTGTGTTGTAAGGAGCTGTGGGCCGCTTCCCATTACCCGGCTCCTGGCTGCCGGCTAGCTTTACCCAAAATAATTACACGGAAACTGTATTCTTTTAAACACTGCCTGGCCCATTATCTCTAGCCTCTTACTGGCTAACTCTCACATCTTGACTAACCCATTTCTAATAATCTGTGTGGTGGTTTACCGGGAAAGATTCAGCATGTCTGACCTGGTGGCTGGCTCCATGGCAGTCTGACCAACTATGCTTTCTTTCTCCCAGCATTCTGTTCTGTCTACTCCACCTATCTAAATCCTGCCCTATCAAAAAGCCAAGGCAGTTTCTTTATTAACCAATGAAAGTAACAAATAGACAGATGACCCTCCTCCATCACTAGTGCTGGGATTAAAGGCATGTGCCACCACCACCTGGCTATTTTGTTTTTTAATCTCTAAATGAACATCTGTGTCTCCCCAAAACCAGCCAAACCAAGCCAAGATAAGACCCCAGACATTCTTTATGTTCGTCTATCACACAAACAATGCCAACGCAGGGCTCGTATGCATACCCACCCCAAATATCTACGAGATTCTGCTTCTCAGCACCTGGAGGTTTGGCTCAGAAACTTGGCCTTTGTCTGTCTACTTACACACGTGACATTTCTCACAATGCACACTCATGGTTTAAACCTAAAAGCCTCCAAACCTTCCCAGCAGTGCTGGTTAAAAATAACGCATCAGTGATTGAGGGGCTAGGACCTGGGCAAGCCGTCCATCCAAACAGGTCCCATAGAGGTGTGTAGGGGGGTGCAGCCAGCCACCTCTGTCCATCCTTCCCCTCCCCCACCCTGTGTACCTGTGATGGTCTGTGTCTCCGAACTGATGGTCCTTGTGGTGGTCTGGGTCTGGGTGGCAGGCACTGTCTCCTCCGACACAAACTGGACCGTGCTAGGGGCTGTCACCGGCGTGCTGGTCAGCTGGCAGCCGCTCTGCTTGTGAGCTACGAAGGCATCCAGGTTGCTGAACTGCTGCTTACAGATACCGCAGATGTGGATGTCCGGTGTCAGCTCTACCAGGACCGTGGTGCCTCCGGGGACTCCATGGGACAAAGGAAAAATCACAGATAAATTTCAGATCAGTGTCACGGCAGGAGGCAGACGTGGTCATGTCCCTCCTTCTTTCTTGGAAACCTACTCCAAATTCTGTCATAGCAGCTGTGTCCCCAGATGGGAGCCACGGTCTGTGACGCAGCACTGTTCACGGGCACCACTGAGGGCTTGGGGATTGTGTTTTACAAGAGAGTTCTTTCAGAGCTGGGGAGGCAGTCCACAGATTGCTTGCCCTGCAAGCATGAGACCCCAAGTCCAAACCCTAGAGCCCATGTAAAGAGCTGGGTGTAGGGTGTGAGTTTGTAATCTCAGCATAGGGGAGGAGGCAGGGGGATCCCCACACTTGCTGGCTAAGTGGCCAACCAAGCCTACTTGGCAAGTGTCTCAAAACCCAAGGAATGGTACCTGAGGAACAACATCAGAGATTGTCCTCTGGCCTCCACACATGCTCACACACAAGGATGTATACCAGTGTATCCACACACACACAACCACTAAAAGACAAAGTTAATTTGATGTGTAGGACTGCCTAGCCCTTCCCAGGGACTGAGGCGAGTCCTGCCCCAATCCCAACACACAGTCCCAAACGCCTCATCACCTACAAACCCACTAGTTCACAACGGTGCTCTGGCAGATGTGCGGATTCCTCCAGCACACACACCACAAAGGGAGCAAGGCCAGCTGTGGTTTCCTCTTCCTAAAGATGCTGATG
Source organism: Microtus pennsylvanicus (assembly GCF_037038515.1). Classification (NCBI taxonomy): domain Eukaryota; kingdom Metazoa; phylum Chordata; class Mammalia; order Rodentia; family Cricetidae; genus Microtus; species Microtus pennsylvanicus. Next base: position 143,799,976 of record NC_134580.1, read on the forward strand.
CAGACGCGATGTTCACACATCAGCAGACACTTTTATAACTATGAAGAAAATGCCAAAATCTCTGATTCTTGCTCCCACTTCCCTGGTCTCTGAATGCAACCCCAGAATAGATCAATTGGGATGGTACAGTTCAGGTTTCTGGCACTTGTAGACTAAATTCATTCTTAACTAACAGGGACATCATTTTTTTTTTGTTTTGTTTTTTATAGCAATGAGAGAGAGAGAGAGAGAGAGAGAGAGAGAGAGAGAGAGAGAGAGAGGAGAGAGAGAGATAGTAACTGTATTGAGAGCTTCAAAGCAACTAGCATGGTACCTGATACTATATTAGAAGGTAATATAGCTTCACGTGTAGTACGGTGGGTAGAGGGCTTGCCTTGCATATCTGAGGCCCCAAGTTCAAACCCCAGCACCTCCTAAAAATGGTGTGGCTGATGGAGGCACACAGGCCAGTAATGCAATCTTAGCCACTAGAGAGGTGGAGGCTGGAGGGCTGGGTCTTAAGACTCCTCGTGGGCCTTGGCCAGTTTGAAACACCTAGGCCCTGTCTCAGAACAAAAGTGAAAGAAAGCACTATATAAACGTTTGTTAAACAAGATAACAATTGGGCTGGAGAGATGGCTCAGTGGTTAAAGAGCCCTGGCTGCTCTTCCAGAGGTCCTGAGTTCAATTCCCACATGGTGTTTCACAACCATCTAGATAATGGAATCTGATGCCCTCTTCTGGCAAGATAACAATTAATTAGTAAGTCTCAATACGAGAAATTTAATTTTTATCCTTAAATTTTTCCTTTGCGGAGTTGTAGGGATGGCTCTGTAGTTTTACTGCTTATGGAGCGTCTGAGTTCAGAACCCACACTCGTTAGCACACGACCAGCAACGCCGGCTCCAGGGGATCTGACCTCCACGAGCACTGGCTCTGAAAACCACATACCCATTCCTATGTACACATACAATTAAAAATAGAAATAAAAACTTAAAAATTTTCTCTTGCATTATAATAAAACTCGCACAGAATAAAATCTGGAATAGTAAGAACTGGCAGAAAAAAAAACTCATAATATTAGCCACTTGTACTTTCATGGACATTACAAACACATTTTCTATTTATGCTTAAAAATTCATTTTTTTCCACTCTATTGTGAAGCTAATCTTTCCCCTATATAATACCAAGCATGAAAATTCTTTATACATATAATTGCTTAGTGGGAACATGTCACTCCATGGTATCCATGTATCATATAATAATGTCTGTAACTAGTCAAGTTAAATATTTCAAGACTACATTTGTAGAACACAGTGCCCGTACCATGCAATTTTCTGAAAATTATAAGCTATTTCGATTCTGTCCAGTTTCCTTCAGGACTAAGACAAGGCATTTGCCTGAGGTGTCCTATGGTTGACGTCCCAGGGAAAGTGATGCTGGGGGGAGCGACACTTTAGAAGTCACCTTGCAGAATGCCTCAGAAATCAACAGATGATGCCAGGAACAAGGTGACCACAGGGGCAGCCCCAGTACTAGGGAAACGGTGAGAATGAAGCCATATTTGCTCAGCTAAGGTAGTCTTCGTGGTGGACTAGTATTGGTGTCCAGGAGGAAGCAGTTTCCGGTACTAAGTTATGCTTCTGGTACTCACGAAAGAAGTAAGTCACAACGGGGACTTTTCTTAGCATCTTTAAACTGACACTATTAACATTGATTTTAGCCCTGGGTTTTCAGTCTGCAAAATGAGGAGGGCAAGACAGGTCTCTTCTTAGGGCCACTAAAGAGTAAAAGGGCTAATGCATGAAAGGGGGCCCAATTCCAACGCCAAACCAGGTCACGTGGTGGGGTTGTCCCTTTTAAAGTGCATGGTACCCGGAGACACTGAGACATGATGGGGGGGGGGACTGGGGTTCAGTGAAACCTCTCCGTTTTATACGTCATGTAGGGCACACGCAAGCAAGTTTGGGAACCAATGGCTCTAAGAACAGCAGTTAGCAAATTGAGCCAGGTGTCTGCAAACCGGGGCCAGGGCTTTTCAAACTTCCGGTGCTTCAGGGAAGACCTCAGATTCTGGCCCCACCCCCGGAGACCTGGGGGGGCGGACCCAGCCGCCTTGTTTTAAACACACGCTGGCGCTCCAGGTGGTGGCCTCGGTTCAGTCCCTGGCCCATACTTTGGGAAACAAAGGCGTACGGACATACTAAGAACTTGGAGGGGGGGTAAAATCAAAGCCAGGAAACGAGAGAACACGAAACTCAGAGCAAGCCACCACAACCTGGTCTTCCCTATTCTCCCCCCCCCCCACCCGGAGTGCTGGGGAGAGCGTTACAAACCTGTCCACAGTGCTCTGACTTGAGCCACTGAGGCAGAAGTTTCACTACCTGTCTGCCCGGGTCACCCCACTTTCTTTTCTCTCTGCTACACCCCAAACTCTGCCAGGCGGGCAGGGAAGGTGGTGATGGTCTCTGCAAGGCATGGTGCAAGGCATGGCCTTCCCGGACCATGCCTCCCTGGGGGTGTTACAGGGGTTCTGCTCCCAGCCCAGCCTCTCTCGGGGCCGGGGATGAGGGTATGCGAGGTGCGCCGTCACCCGGATCCCAGATACACGGGGCCTGCTCGCCCGGCGGCGGGCACTAGCTGTATCTATCCAGCACTTACTTTGCACCGACCCAGAGAAGCTGTCTCCCTCGCCGCTCGCGTTCATGGCCTCAGACCTGAGGTGCCGTTTCTGGGAGCCCCCGGGTCGCCCTACATGCTTCAAAGACTTTACACTTGCATTTTTTCCCCGCACACCCCCCCAACTCTGCCTGTCTGCTCCCAACTCTGAGGCGGGGACGGATGTACAGTCCGCGCCACTTCCGCTGCCTAGAGGGCGCTGGCCCGGTGCGCCCAGCCGGGTTCTCGTATTGTGCTCTCCCGGGGACTCAAGAAGGGACCTGAGACCCCCGGGTCCGGATTCCACCACTTCACCCCAGGCAGTCTGGGGGCTCTGTGGCCACCCTGCACCTTTGCGCCTCGCTCTACTTGGGACCCTCATTCTGCCGCAGATGCCAGGAGATTGTGGGTCCTCCCAAAACCACCAGGGAGCCTGCATTCATATGTAAAAGCAAAGGACCTTTATTCAAACTAAACTTTAGACTTTCAGTCTGTTCAATGCTTGCATGTTAAGCCTTGCCATCCTTGCAATAAATCCCTACGAAATAAGCATTTGAAAACAAAAGACCTCTTTACAGACGCACTCTGTGATTCGGCACATAATAGGTTCCTTATACACATGTCTTGGACCATGTGCAACTTTTCCATGCCCCTTCCTTTAGAATTGTGTCTTTTATGGGACCAGTGAGATGCCTCAGCCAGTAAAGGAGCTTGCCATTCAAAAATGCAAGCCTGAAGTCCTGAGTTCAAGCCCCACAACCCACATATATGAGGAAGAAGAGAACAAAGAAATGTACTTCTTGTGGCGCGCGGGGGGGGGGGGGGTCCCCTCTCTACACCCCCCGCTAAAGAATTGAGCCAGCCACCTGATACAGGCCCTGGCTGAGGAGGGGATGTGCTAGACCCTGGGGTCCTGGAGACAATCAGACAGTCGAGCCAAGCAGGAACTTGTTTACTTCCTTACAGCATGTAACTTATAAAGCAAAAACCCACGAATCCCAGAAGAAGCGAAAGGGGAATTAGCCAATCACATCAGCAGTCACATCTGCATGATCCACAGCTCCTATGGCCCCTAATGGGGATCACAAGGGCACCAAGTGCTTTATGTCATCGTACCCCATCCCTAACTCCAATCATCTTCCTGTAAATAAGTCTATCTCCTCCCCGCTCCCTTCTGATCAGTGCCATCTTGGCTGGAAATATTTCTCGCCGCGGGCTTTGTAACGTCACTGGTTTTTGAATTTCGCGCCTTTTCCAGCTGTCACGCTTTTTGACACCAACTGTGTCTTTTTCTGTCACTGTTTTTGCACTAACTTGGCCACTCCAGCCTCCTATATGTTTGATTTAGCCCATACTAGGGTGGCCGTTCACAGTTCTGCCAATGTTCAAGGACGCTATCCTCTGGTGCCTGTGACCTTGCATGGTTTGTGGAAAAGTATGGGTGGTTGGATGGTGTGAATATATAGTTTGAAGGCTTCTTTGGAAGATGAATGGATGAAGGTGTGAATTGTTGGAGACATCTTGGACAAAAATACCACTTACCAGGGTAGAAAACATAACTAACATGACTACAGTCTTGACTATTATGATGACTATCTAGTAACCTGTATTTCTAAGTTATACATTACATTTTTAAAATAAACTACACAATCACACCTTAATCAAGATCAGAAATACATATGCATATAACAAAATTGACCTTAAATTTGTATTAATAAACCAAGATCCATACCAATGCAAATCTCTATGGCATATCCCCCTTTAAATGTAAAGAAACATTTACAAACAATATTTGGGAATGGTAAATCCCACATCAGGATAGTATTGGGAGGGAGTTTCAGTAAATCCTAAAGTCATCTGTGTTTAATTTTCCATATACTTTTATACCCCAATGCAACAGGGGGAAGCAGACAAAAGACGGCTTTAATGACTTTAACGTGATGCAAAGGACAACTAGAACAGCTACTTGCTTCTAAACTTGAGACATCAACTCATTAGCATTCTGTTGAGTAGGCCTTGAACCCACCCTAGGCCAAGTATCCTGAAGGCTACCACTCCCAAGGTCAAACCTCCTATTTCAAAAGAAGGAGCAGAAGTATGCTTGAATATCCTGACTCTTGGTCGGGGAGTGTGGGGTGTGGATCCACCTGCGTGGGCCATCTTAATGTCAAAAGGACCAAGTAACCACACCTAGGTCAGGAAGTGTAGCCAAACTTGTTGTCCACAGCTTTGAACAAACGCTGACCTTCAGACAAGGTGGAAATAGGCTCACATTTTTGGGCCTCCACAGTGAATACACAGTGTGAAGACTGCCTTGGAAGGTGAATGAAGGTGTGAACACACAGTGTGAAGGCTGTTTTTGAAGGTGAATGAAGGTGTGAACACACAGTGAAGGCTGCCTTGGAAGGTGAATGAAGGTGTGAACACACAGTGAAGGCTGCCTTGGAAGGTGAATGAAGGTGTGAACACACAGTGAAGGCTGCCTTGGAAGGTGAATGAAGGTGTGAACACACAGTGAAGGCTGCCTTGGAAGGTGAATGAAGGTGTGAACACACAGTGTAAAGACTGTTTCTGAAGGTGAATGAAGGTGTGAACACACAGTGTAAAGGCTGTTTTTGAAGGTGAATGAAGGTGTGAACACACAGTGAAGACTGCCTTGGGAGGTGAATGAAGGTGTGAACACACAGTGTGAAGGCTGCCTTGGAAGGTGAATGAAGGTGTGAACATACAGTGTAAAGACTGCCTTGAAAGGTGATTGCAGTGGTTTGAATCGGAAGTTCTTCCAGCCTGTTTCCCCTCTCCTCTTCACTCACATTTTGAGCTTTTGGTTCTCAGTTTGGTTCTGACTAGTATTGTTATTTTGGGAGATTGGGGACCCTCTGGAAAATGAAGCCCAGCTGGAAGAAGTAGACCACTGGGGAGACCTCTCAGATGGTACAACACAGCCCAGGCTTCCATAGTCCTGCTACCATGGAAAGAACACAACAGAGCACACCTGCAGTGCCTTCTCCACCGTGACAGACAGTAAACCCTCTGAAATCCTGAGAGAAGCAATCTTCTCCTGGAAGTTGCTTCCGTGAGGCATTCAGTCACAGCAATGAGAACCTCAACTAACGTAATAACTAAGAAAGCAAACCTTTGTTCTGGGGAAGTATGTTTCCCTTCTCAGTAAAGAGCAAAGCTACTGTAGGACAGCACAGGAGCGTTAGAGAGTCCATTTAAAGTTGATAACAGTTGCTGTTTTCCACTTCTAACTAAATTCGATTATATATATATGTGTGTGTTTTGCCTGCATGCCTGTCTGTGCTACATGCATGCCTGGTGGCCAAGGAGTCCAGAAGGCAGCTTCAGTGTCAGAGTCCCTGGAGCTGGGATTACAGATGGTTGTGAGCCACTGTGTGGGTGCTAGGAATCGAATCTGGGTCCTCTGCAAGAGGAGCCGGGACTCTTAACTGCTGAGATGGCTCAGCTGGTGAAATAGCTGCTGTTTTTACACTCCCCATGTTCTTCTAAATAAAGGCTAACAGTGATGGCTAGTGTGGCCAAATAGCCGGCTAAGGTACAATCTCGTTGACCACGGCTGATGGGCAGCTGGGTGGGTGGCCTCTGCTCTGCATCTCAGGGAACCCATGCTCATCTCTGCTTCCCAGGCTTCTGGCTTGCTGCTGTGTCTGTCTAATGGGGAGAATGGAGAAGTCTGAGGATTGATCCTTTATCAGTCCTTTATCGGGTCTCCGTGGCTGTGTCCCCCCTGTAGTCCAGGATGGGTCCCCTCGTGGTTCACAGTGGCCTCACCCCTGCCAGGTGACTCACTCTGAAATCGCCACCCTTCCCTTTTGTTCCCCCTCTTCTCCCGCCCCTGCTTTCCAGGGGAGAGAAGGCAGTGGCTCCCAGGTTTCATTTACCTCTGGTTTGTCCCTTCACATCAACACATTGTTCTTGACTTTTCCATCCTTTTTGTCACTAGCTCTCAGTTCTCAGTCTTCTGATGACCGTCACTCTCTGAGTGGCTTCTCTTCCCCGCTGGGCCCCGAGGGACACAGCTGAAGGAGAGCATGGCACACGGGAATTTTCATCTTGTGTTTGCATCTTGATCACGCCACGGGTGGTCCTGCCTGCATGGATGCCTCACACTCTCCCAGGGAACTTGCTGAGGCCACGCATGTTTGGGTGCCACCCAGATGTGCTGGAACTGTGGTGCAGGTGTGTACAGAGCAGAGACATGCCCCAGGTGACTCTCGCCGGAGTCTCAGACAGGGACAAAGGGGGGAATTCCCATTCTAAAATGGATTCTCTAATGTTTAACAATGACTTGTAATCTTTTACATTAAGGTAAATGTCAGTGAAGACACAACTTGAAACGTAAAATCAGGGCTAAACTGCTGTTATGGGAATGATCAAGACTGAACCTGTTGGTCGCTGGGCGGTGGGTACACAACGTGTATTTTCCCGAGAGCTGGCCTGGAGTCTCGCCTGGCACCTAACTCAGGGTGACACACTGTATGGTTTTCACTATTTTCATCAGATGACTTCACACAAAGCAAGCACACACAAGCCTGCCTCTCTTTTGTAAGGTTAAATAAACATGGAAATATCCAAATCTTACCTGGGCATACAATGAAAAGCAAGCTCTTCTCTGCCCCAGTTCCCCTGGGTTATTACTGCCAGGGACCCCAGATTCTCTCCCAGGAATCAAGCTCTGATATCAGTTTCTGAGGTGTGCATTGAAACTCTTTTATAGACACACAAAGGCCTTATGCAAATTCAGGATTTTTTTTTTTAAAGCAAATACTACAAGGCGAAGACATCCCCCTGTGGTTTTTTTGCATGACAATGAGACCAGGGAATCACTTCCTGGTGATTCTAGGCTTGCTTCAAGGATTCAAAAAAAAGTTTAGTGCTGTGGGATCCTATATGCTGTGAATATGTATTGTTCTCATTGGTTGATAAATAAAGCTGCTTTGGCCTATGGCAAGGCAGGATAGAGTTAGGTTGAAAATCCAAGCAGCAATACAGGTGAAGAAGGGCAGAGTCTGGGAGATGCCATCCAACTGCCCAAGCAGCAACATGCCAGCAGACCAGTAACAGCATGTTACAGATCCATTAAAGTATCAGAGATGGTTCCAGGTGTGATGCCGTAGGAATAACCCTTTCTTAGTTCTGAACTAGGAAAACAGAAGAGGCACCATAGTGTTCAACACTTAAATCTACTTTCAATCTTCACCCTTGTTCCAAGGGCACCCAGTTGAAAGAGTTACTCTAAATGTTAGGAAAAAGAGATTTTTCATACTCATTTCTTAGACCTCAGAAGAATTACATAGTGTTTTTAGATAAATATTCAATGTTTGCATCACACAAACAGTGGTCCTGGCTGAGCCAGAGTGTGTCTATTCTGATTGCTTCTCCTTTGTGCGATACTCTTTGTTTTCATTGGCGTTAACAACATCTTGTTTGCTTACTTTTCTATATACTCATTCATCTCAACTGCTCACTGCTGGCTGTACGAACGTCTCTTACCATATCTTAACACAAGCTTGTATCTGTAAATTTTGTGCTTTTAAAGGCAGTTTCTCAGTCTAGAGAGGGCAGCTGAGTGGCAAGAGCCCCAGAATACTGTTTTTAGCATCATCCTGAAGCTTCTATTTATTTATTTAATGTGTGTGTGTTTGTCTGTGTATGTGCCTGTATGTATATGTGTACCATGTGGGTGCAGATGCTCACTTAGGCCTGAACAGGGCGTTGACTCCCCTGGAGCTGAAATTACAGGTAGTTGTGAGCCTCCCAACCTAAGAACACACTGAGGAATGAACTCAGGTCCTCTGGAAGAATAGCAAACATACCTCTCTCCCCCTCTTCCCATTCTGTGGAGGATTTTTTTTATGTGTTTTACATTTCTAGGAAAAGAACCCCAGAATTTTCCTTCCTGTGTGTTTTCATTTTGCTTTTTCGTGGTCCATGGTGCCAGCAATGAAACTAAACTGGCGGGACAGGAGCAGATTGTTCTGCCATTTTTTTTAGGTCTTTGAGTGGCACATCAAATATAGGGTGTATCACTCCACACTTGTTCAACCTGCCTATGAGATTCACAATGATTTTTTTCCAGCTCTCTGGTCACAGTGAGTTCGAATTCACTGATGTAACCATGCTTCATTACAGTGCCTCTCTTCTCAGCAGTGTTGATGCCCTTGAGAGCATCAGACAGGACATTCATGCGCACCATGGCCCAGGAAGATGGCAGAAAGAGTGTGGGAGGACCCAGTGCCGCACAAACACTCCTCACTGAGTGCTCTCTTCAGCCCCAGCTATTTGCATCTTAAGAGTTAGTATCTTGCTCCTATTTTGTGGGTGGGGAGTTTAATCTGTCTGAGGTTGCTAAAGCACTGGGGGCCCTCGCCCATCCGATGTGCTCCGGCTTCCTTCCTGTGGTCTGACTTGTACCAATGGGGTCTTGGCCTTTCAGGGACCCTCAAGGGTCTTGTGTACCTGCCCAGTCTTATTCTAGAAAGCAGCCACAAGGAGGTGATTGACAGTTCTGGGAGCATGGTAGGTGTGTGGTGGTGGTGGGGATGTTAATCTCGAGCCTGGGCATTGGTGAAGAGGGACCAATTCTGGGTTGTCTCTTCCTTACATGGTCTTCCATTTAACTAATTAATTAAAAAAAATTTTTGAGACAAGGTTTCTCTGTGTAAACAATCCTGGCTGTCCGGAAGCTCACTCTATAGACCAGGTTGGCCTTGAACACACAAAGATATTTTATTGATTTATTTAGCATGTATATGTGTATGCATTTGGGCCATGATGCATATATAGAGGTCAGAGGTCAACTTTTAGGAGTTGGTTCTCTCCCTCCACTGTGTAGGTCCCAGGAATTGGACTCAAATTGGTAGTCTTGGAGATGAGCGCCTTTACCTGCTGAGCCATCCTTCCTGCCCTCGCTTTGCATATTCTGTACTGGGCAGATTTCCCAAAAAAGAACTGTACGCTGACTACCTGGAGGGTGTGATCTTTCCTGTGTCTCTCAGAATGTGGTAGGGGAGGGGAGTTGGGGTGCCCCAGATGTTCCGTGTAAACTTTACCTCTACCCCCTTTTCCATTCCCTTTCTCTCAATAAAACCCCTGTATGTGAACCCCTGTTTGCATGGCTTGTCTGTCTCTCTCCCACTGTGGACTCTCACCTGCAGTGGGCCTCCTTGGATCTGCCTAGGTCCCTCTCACGTGCTGTGCCGTGCCATATCATAACATTGGTGTCGTGAAACTCAGCAGGCTTTCCCGACCATGTGAGATGTGTTGGGATCCTGGAACCATCAACAGCATCACTTTTCCAACTCAAGGATTGCTGGGCCCCTCCATCCATCCCCGGTAAGCCACTCCTTCTCCCTCTGGCCGCTTCCCCCAACTGAGGATCCTCTTGAAGAACCAAAGTTCTTCCATTTTGTCCTCTGCCTCCATCTTGTGTCTTGTGTAAGCTATTTCCCATAAAACATTCCAGTCCTCAGAAATGGCTAGGGACAAAAGTAACAGGGTAGCCACCTGGAAAGTACAGGTAACTGCACAATGTCCCCTCTTAAATTCAATTCATGTATGTGTCCTTGTAGCTATTGATTAAAAAAGTGATGTAAACAGCCAAGTGATCTCTTTTAAACACCTCTAATGAGCTCTGTTCACTCTATCTCCTTCCAGACTAAGAAAGCAAGTCTCAAATATTTTATTTTGGTATGTGCTTTTAGATGATGATAAAAATATATGGTTAGATCTGTTACAACATACTGTATATGTGATTCAACTCTGCTTTAAAATATATTCTATATGGTGATAAAATTTAAGGTTATAAGCATCATCTATTCAGACTGTGAAGGACGAAATGATCAAGTTCTTTAATTGTGGTCATGCTAAGTACTGATGTAATTCATCACAGGGATAAAGCCTTACTCAGCCCCCTAAATGTTTTCAGAGTTAAGCTTGAAACAGATAACTAAAGACAAAGTTTGTCTACTCAGATATACCCAATAGACGGAATGTTCTCAAATGCTCAGAGATCTGCAGAATATGGCATTTAAAATGTTTACGTAAAAAGCTTTTTGTAACAGAGAGACATGCCTGCTCCTGGCAGCATCCCTATCTCCTCCAAAGAAGATAGATGGGTACAGAAGAATCTCCACCCAGAACTTGCTTCAAAAGTGGCAGTGCTAGCCTCTGAAAAAACCTGCCTTTCACCTCAGCTGCTGCAAAGACCCACTTCAGACCATGGACAAAACACGACACTGGGGAATTGACAGCCTCGAGCTGCCTGAACAAAGGTAGACTGGTTCTCCCATGAGTCCTTACTTCAGAGGACCCTGTAGGATTCTCTGGGGCCTTGCAGGCCTACCTCTGCCAGCCAGAGGTGGGATGTTGCCCTGAGACCTCTGCCCTCAACAACTATGGAGGACCCTGGGGTGTCTGCCTAGGTAGCCAAGCAAGTAAGTCTCTGTTATTTTTAATCACTTACTCAGGTGAGATTTATCCTTCTCCGAACTCTGATGCTGTTTGATGACTAGGCTAGTGGGAGCTTTGCCAGTTTGGCCGCAGCAACTAGGGCTTCAACTGCATCCCCAGGCTCCAGCTGCCTTCGTGGTTCTTGATGTAGGGTTAAGGTCACAGGCCTCACTCTTCTAGAGCTAATACCAAGTCTAGACACAATTTACCTCATTACCAGACTCAAAAAGAGAGGTAAGCTCACAAAACAAATTTCAGTGCAACTTCTTACCATTCCTCTGTTTAAGGATCTTACTTTGCAGTGACTGCCCACAGCAGTCAACCTCCTGTGTCCTGAGTGTTACAGTGATGCCATGATAATGAAGAAGGAACGGGTGCTTTAAGGTTTTCTTATGTAAAGATAGAAAGGCTTAAAATATGAAGCTCTAAGAATGTTTTTAGGGTCTAAGAAGGTGTTTTAAGGTGTATAAATGCAGGATAATAAGATGTGCAAATGCAAATTATAAAGTTCTAAGGATAAAAAGCTTAAGTGATGACGAAGGCAAGTGATTGAGATGTTTAAAAGAAGAAACACGTCCGGCAGTGGTGGCGCACGCCTTTAATCCCAGCACTTGGAAGGCAGAGGCAGGTGGATCTCTGAGTTTGAGGCCAGCCTGGTCTACAAGAGCTAGTTCCAGGACTGGCTCCTTAGCTACTGAAAATCAAAATAAAACCCAAGAAAGAAAGGAAGAAAGAAAGAAAGAGAATGAAACATGTTCCAGATTTTTCTCTCTCATCATGCTACTGTTATATTAAGATTCCAAAAGTTCATAGTCTTAACACTAATCAATAAAATTCTGATAAGCTGTTAGCTAACTCTGGCAGAGGACTACCACTATCACCATAGCCACGTGCTCAAGATTTCAAACTCCCTCTGGTTGTTTCCTAGCTATAGACTTAAAGGGTGCTTTTCATTGTGCTAAAAACATCTGTCACGATTTTTTTTTTTTTGTGGGGGTAGAAGAAAGAAGGTCAGTGCCGTCAACCAAAATCATTTCTGGCATGACTATACTGCCATTTCTATAATCTGTAAAATTTCATTGCAGATTATAAACAGTGGGAATGTGAGTGTATAAATCTTACCCTTTCACAAACTCAAAAAATTCTTGTAAGTTCTAGGAAGTCAGTTTGGATTCATCTCAGACAGCCAGGTGCACTACAGGTAAGTACTGCCAATTGACAGCCTATGCCTCCCCAACTTTCCCTGGTCTTGACACCAGGTCCAAGAGGTACCTGAACCTGAATCAGATACCCCAGCATGTGGCCAGTACCACAGCTTTCTCAGGTCTCCCAAGATTTTAATCCCCACAAATCAGCAGGAAGCAGTCCTGAGAGTCCAGGGCCCCCATCATGTGGCTGGTACCCCAGCTTTGTCAGGTTCCCTAAGATTTTAATCCCCACAAATCAGCAGGAAGCAGTCCTGAGAGCCTGGTGCCCCCATCCCTCTCCAACCTGCTATTCCCTTTAATTCCCTACGTTTTTATAATAAGAGAAATGTGGGAATGTGGGAATGTTAGGATTCAGACATTATGCTGGTCTGTCACCTGGCAGGTTGCACTCAGGCAGTCCCCTGGCCAGCCTAGGGTCCTATGGTTGCATGTCACTATGTAGTCTGTATGCAGGCATAAAGGCCCCTTTAAGAGACAAGCTCTGCCCATTCCTGCTATCTCTTTTCCACTGCTCCTCGGAAGAGGCAGGCAGGTCTTTGTGCCGCCTTCTCTCTCTCTCTCTCTCTCTCTCTCTCTCTCTCTCTCTCTCTCTCTCTCTCTCTTCTCTCTCTCTCTCTCTCTCTCTCTCTCTCTCTCTCTCTCTCTCTCTCTCTCTTCTCTCTCTCTCTCTCTCTCTCTCTCTCTCTCTCTCTCTCTCTCTCTCTCTCTCTCTCTGCCTCTTTGCCTGTTATTTGTCTTTCTCTCTCTGCCACTCTTCTCTTCTGCCACTCCGGTACCCAGAGGTCAGTCTCCCCCCTCACCAGTTTCCTTTCTCTTTCTCTCAATAAAACCCCTGCATGCGAGCACCGTTTGCAAGGCGTGTCTGTCTCTCACCTCGGGTGCTCACCTGCTGTGGGACTCCTTGGACCTGTCAAGGTCCCTCTTGCGCCATATTGTAACACCGACACCATGAGTTTAGGCAGAGGAGTCTGGTTTTGGACTTTGACCTCTGGGCCTGTGGCACCATTGCAAATCAGTGTTGCTTCAAACCTCTGTGTTCAGGGCTGTTTATTATAGTAATCAACAAAACAACAACAAAAATAAAAAAAAAATACAGAAAACACAAACACCCAAACCAAGCCAAACCAAAGCCTGAATACCCCGGGGACTGGAGAGATTGCTCAGCCTTAGGAGCACCTGCAGCTCTTCCTGGATGAGAGCTCGGCTCTGGTGCGTAACTCTACCTCTAAGGAGTCAAGTGCCCTCTTCTGGCTTCCAGAGGCAGCAGCACTCACATGTACACGACCCCCCCCCCCAACATGCATGTGCAAGAATGAAATTTAAGCCAACTGTGGTATCTCACACTGGTAGGATATGCTGGAGAGGTGGGCACAAGGGGATCACAAGTTTGAGGCTAGTCTCAGACATTCCTTTAAAGGACTGGAACAAGGACTCATTACTTAAGAGCCCTTGCTGTGAGGGGTGTGGTGGTGCACGCCTTTAATCCCCCCATTTGAGAGGCAGAGGCAGGTGTGTACACCACCGAGTCCGGAATTACAGACAGTTGTGGGTGGCCGTATGGGTGGGTGCTGGGAATCTAACCTAGGTCTTCTAGAAGAGTAACGAAGGCTCTTGCTCTCTCTCTCTCTCTGTAATTCCAGACTCAGAAGTGTGCACACATGCAGGCAAACAGCCGAACAATCAACCAGTCAATAGAAAGTAAACAAGTTTTTCAGAATGGGGTGGTGCCCAATGCCTTTCATTGCAGCACTCAGATGGAAGAGGCAGGTGGATTTCTATAAGTTCAGCTTGCTCTACATAGAAAGTTCCAGGACAGCCAGGGCTATAAAGTGAAACCCTGTTTCAAAAGAAGTAAAACCTTAAATACAAAACCTAACACGCATCCTCTGTTTGGGGATACAAAGGAAATTTTAGTGGCAGGGCCTGAAATGAAAAGGTTGCTGTGGAGATAATCTTGAATAGCTCACCGGCGATAGAAAACTCAGAGTGAAATCACCCACCTGAATTGAAACAAGCTTTTATTGTACTGGGACTGCTTATGTAGTTTTAAATAATGTGCCGAGGTCCCCGAATTCCCATTAATACGACAGCAATTGTCCTGGAAGCACAGGACATAAAGATCTGGTTGGGTCAGCATTCCTGTCTGGCTGTGGGACACTGAAGGTTGTTCTTACCTCCTGCAGCTAAGGGAGAGAAAGTTGGTGCTAATGAGGCCAAGTTCAGCAGGTACCAAAGGCTGAGCAGAGCAGCCGGGGAGAGTCTCTGACATTATTCTCTTCCCATTTTTGCAAAGACGACAGTCTAGCTGAAATATCATAGTCCATTCCTGTTCTGAGTTTCTCTGTTCGTGTGTAGTGTGTGTGTTTAGCAGATTTGCTTGTACTCCATCCCTATTTTTCCCCTTAAAAATCTCCCTCAAGGGCTGGAGAGATGGCTCAGCAGTTCAGGGTACTTGCTGATCTTGTGGAAGGCTTCTATTTGGTCCCCAGCTTACAATTGCCTGTAACTTCAGTTTCAGGGTATCTGATGCCCTCTTTTGGTCTCTGTGGGTAATGCACAGATGTACAGGAAAGCTGTCACACACATAAACTAATCTTTAAAAAAAGCTTGTTAAATTGTATACCGTTCTTTAATCTTGTGTCTTAGCCTATCTGACTCAAGATAAGGAAAAACAAAACAGAACAAAACCCGAGTCTAGAGTAGGAAGGAAGGAAAATGAAATAGAAGAGGGGCCAGATTAGGCCCCGGCAGCTCACTGCTGGCCAAGTTCCACGTATTTACCATCTCCGCATTCCCTGTTTTCCTCTGTGACTCTCCTTAACGGTCACTTTTCTGTTCCCATGTCCAGATCACCTGGCGTGAACACCCGAAGGAGGAAGGAGCCGTTTGAGCTCCAGCTTTGCAATGGTCTGTTCATCACGGCAGGAAGACACAAAGGATCAGCCCTGCTGACCGGCAAGGGGGGAAGCAGGAAGTAAATAATATACAAGGACCCGTCCCCAGCACCCATTTCCTCCAGTTAGACTCCACCTCCCAAAGATCCTACAGTCTCCAAAAGCATCTCTGTCATCTCATGGCCAAACCGGAGCCTATGGGGACATTTCGTTTCCGGTCCACCCTCTACCCAGAACTGCTCATGGAGAGTCCTATGACTGGCTTTGGGGGTCAGCTTCTCTTATGCTGTCTGTAATTCCCTCCCTACAGAAGACAAGTTTCCAGCCCTCTTAGCTGCAGATGTGGATGGGAATGTCTTGGTTTGTTTTCCTGGTTCCTGCAATAAAATGCTATGATAAAAGTAATTTAAAAGGAAAATAACTTATTCTCACAGTTTCAGGTCACAGAGGCAAGAGGTCAAGACATCACATGGTGTCTACAGTCGAGAAGCAGAGAGTGGGGCTGGAGTAATGGCTCATTAGTTAAGAGCAAGTACTGCTCTCACAGAGGACTCGAGTTTGATTCCTGAGCCCACTCTGGGCATCTCACAACCCAGTCACAACCGTCTGTAACTTTAGCTCCTAGCAGATGCTACACCTCTGGTCTCCAAGGGGCACCTGCACTCACATGCGTATACACAATCATAATTAAAAATTAATCTTAAGAAAGAGAGCAATGAACTTGAGTGCTCAGCTTTCTCGTCTAGTCCAGGTCCAGCTCCTAAAATGATGCTGCTGTGGTTGTTTGAATGTAATTAGCCCCCATAATCTCATATGGAGTGGGGCTGGAG
This sequence comes from Microtus pennsylvanicus, assembly GCF_037038515.1. Taxonomy (NCBI): domain Eukaryota; kingdom Metazoa; phylum Chordata; class Mammalia; order Rodentia; family Cricetidae; genus Microtus; species Microtus pennsylvanicus. The sequence goes on from NC_134580.1 coordinate 143,816,020, forward strand.
AGATGGCTCAGAGGCTAAGAACACTGACTGCTCTTCCAGAGGTCCTGAGTTCAATTCCCAGCACCCACATGGTAGCTCACAACCATCTGTAATACATTCTGGTGCCCTCTTCTGGCCTAAATTTCAGGCATACATGCAGGCAGAACCCTGCATACACAATAAATAAAATAAGTCTTTAAACAAATCTCATAGGGAGTAGCACTATTAGGAGGTGTGACTTTGCTGGAGTGGATATGGCCTTGTTGGAGGAAGTGTGTCACTTTGGAGTCCAGCTTTGAGGTTTCCTTCACTCAGGATACTGCCCAGTGAGTCAGTGGACTTCCTGTTGCTTATAAGCCAAGATGTAGCCAGTACCATGTCTGTCTGCACGCCACCATGCTCCCTGCCATGTTCCCTGCCACGATGATGATGGACTGAAATTCTGAAATTATAAGTGAGCCACCCCAGTTTGCATGCTTTCTTATAAGAGTGTCCATGGTCATGGTGTCTCTTCACAGCAATAATAAATCCTAACTAAGAAGTCAACACTAATCGACCTGATTAGTGAAAACCCTCAGAGGGATGCCAGCAGGCCAGCCTTATCCATACAGTCATTCAGACTCCCTGCCTAGGCAGTTCTAACTTCTGTCCCATTAACAACGAACGCTGCCTGTCACAGTGACCTTATTTGGAAACAGGATCTTTGCACGCGTAGTTGAGATGTAAATTGAGATGAAGTCCCACTGGAATAGCGTGTGTCTTTAATCCAAAATGACTGGTGTTTGTACAAGAAAAAAATTAGTGGAGGAGGCACAGACATTGGAGGGATGCTGCTATGGGCCCATCAAAGATGCCAGTATCTTTAGAAGCTAAGAAAGAAATCAAGAGAATAAGCTCTACCCTAGCACCTGGTGGTACCTTCATTGCAGACTTCTGGCTGCTAGAACTGCAGATTGTTAAGTTTTGAATCCCCAGTTATCGGCTATCTACCGCTGCGGATGTAATAAGCCAATCAAACCGAATTAATAAATCCAGGCATAATGAACAGAGCAAAGCCCTCCTGGGTGACCCTCAGGAGGGCGAGAGAGGAATCACGTGACAAATATGGCTGCCAGGTCTTAAGTAGCCTATAGGCGTGGTCTTGCGCAGCCCCTAGGGGAGGAGCTGACCCTTGGGGGGCTTTCTGAGGGGAGGAGCTGCTGCTTGGTGGACCTTTTGAAGGTGGGTGGTATCTGGAATGAGAGGAGTGAGACCTGAGCGTGGAGTGGGACCAAGAACAGGAAAGTTAGAGATTTACTAGACACCCGATCCCAAGGGTGGAATGCCTACAGTTCAGATCCAGAGCCTGAGGCCATTAAAGGCAAGCGTTCAGTGAGTAAATACTGAGATATCAGAGCGGTACGGTAGAGTGGAGAAAGAGTAAGGACCTTCCTTTTTGGGAACACTCCGAGGGGAACAGGCCCATAAAATGAGACCTAGAAATTATAGCATAGAGTCTGCTCTGCAGAAGACCTTTGCCAAGGTCAGGCATGTGGGCTAGGGCCTCCCCGGGCTTGAGGAAAATTCCCGCTTGATATCTCTGGCAAGAGGAAATTGTGACCCTTTCATTAACACGTGACTGGTTCCAATTGTCAATGCCAATTATAGATTTCTCAACCCCTGGTCTTAGCATCTCAGCTCACGTGCCCCTTGTCTCCCATTTAATCCTGGGTACACCTGAAGAGTAGCGTATAAAAGGTGTAATCTTTTCTCAATTAAAAGCTGCTTGCAGGGGAGGGGAGCGGAGAAAAATGTAGAGCTCAATAAAAATCATAAAAAAAAAGCTGCTTGCTGCCATCCTGATTCGCCCTCAGAAGGTGTCCCTCTCCCTGTCTCCCCGCTGACTCTCCACACATCCTCTTTGGGACCTGAACCCCCCCTACTGAAGCAGGTCTCTGGTAATGAGACCTTGACTCAAAATAAAGAATACAAAGAGTTGGGGTTGCAGCTCAGTGTTAGAGCACTTGGCTAGAATCTGTGGTAGTTTTGATGAGATATTCCCCATGGTCTCGGGCATTTGAACAGTCGACCTACAGTTGGTGGTGCTGTTTGGAGGAGCTTAGGGAGGTGTGGCCTTGTACCCCCAAATAATGACTTAGAAACATTTTTAATTATGAAAGCTTGGCCTTTAACTTAGGGCTTATTCCTAACTAGCTCTTATGACTTAAATTAACCTGTTTCTATTAATCTATGTTCTGCCACGTGACTCTTTACCTTTCTTTTACTCTGTATGTTTGACTCCCTCCGTGTCTTGCTGGCGACTCGTGAGCATCTAGATGCATCCCCCTGAGTTCCTCTCTCTCCCCGAAGTCCCACCTTCTTGTTTAGATATTGACCATTCAGCTCTTTATTAAGCCAATCAGAAAGTGCCTTGGCAAAGACACATCTTCACAGCGCATAAAAAGATTATTCCACAGCCCGGCCTTGCTGAAGGAAGTGTGCCACTGACGGGGTTTGTGTGTGACTGAGAGCTCAAGTACTCTTCTCTCTGCTTCCTGCTTGTGGTTCAAGATGTGAGTCCAGCTCTGGTTGCCTGCCTGCCTGCTGCCATGCTCCCTGCTCTTCTGGCGGAAGCTCCACCCCAATACCTGGCATCCACATACCCAGAGTCTGGAGTGTTCTGGCAGAAACTCCACCTCAGTCCCCCTCCCCTATCTCTTTCTCCTGAAACCCTGCCTCAGCTCAGAAAGCCCACCAAACATGGCTCATTCCCCAGAGATGCTCCCACAGAGTATTTAAACTGCCCGCAAGAAAATGCACATGTGATTTTTTTGGTCTCTCTTCATCTTCCCCTCCTTTCTGGGGTGGGGCTGGAAAATCATCTGGGAACATTTTACTCATTAAACTCCAGCTTTCCCTAATGGGTTTGATTTGGTCTGGATGGCTGCGTCAGCGGAGAGGTTTATCGGGATGTGGAAACTTTCACCTGCCACCGTGGTGATGAACACCAACCCTCTGGAACCATGAGCCCTAATAAACTCTTCTAGACGTTGCCTTGGTCATGGCGATTTATCACAGTGAGAGAAAAGAAACTGGTCTGTTGTGCAAAGAGACTGGTCTCCTGTGTAAAGTGACTGGTCTCCTGTGTAAAGTCACTGGTCTATTGTGCAAAGAGACTGGTCTCCTGTGTAAAGTGACTGGTCTCCTGTGTAAAGTGACTGGTCTACTGCATAAAGTCACTGGTCTACCGTGTAAAGTCACTGGTCTACTGTGTAAAGTCACTGTCTACTGTGTAAAGTCACTGGTCTACTGTGTAAAGTCACTGGTCTACTGTGTAAAGTCACTGGTCTACTGTGTAAAGTCACTGTCTACTGTGTAAAGTCACTGGTCTACTGTGGAGCGCCTTAGATTCAATTCCTCGTGAAAAGAGGGGGCCAGAGAACAATATGAATTTCTATGTGGTTCAGGTTTACAGGCGGAATATTTCTAGAAATTTCACCCTCTCTTATAGGTCACCCAATTTGTTAACAATATAATTATCTACAGTAGTCTCTAATAATCCATTTTTTATTTCTGTGGCATCAGATGTAACATCTCTGTTTCATATCTCATTTTATCTGTGTGTGGTGTAATGCATGTTTGCAGTTGTGTGTGGATGCACATGTGTGTGCGCATGTATGTGTATGGAGGTCAGAGGTTAATGTTAGGTATATCCTTTGAATGTCCTTTATGGACGAACAGTCTCTCACTGAACCCTATTCTAGCTAGCCAGCTTGCCCTAGTGTCCTCCGTCTCTGCCTTCTGAGTGTTGGATTTATATAGATGGGTCACTAAGTCCCCTGGGTTTTGTGTAGGTGCTGGGGGGTCAGAGCTTCAATTTTCATGCTTTTCTACCAAGCACTTTTCTCCTTGAGCCACATTCCCAGTCCACTTGATATTGTTTTGAATTTGGGTTTTCTCTCAAAGTTCAACTCTTAATTTCATTGATTTCCCCCTATTTTCTATTTTGTTTATCTTTGCTATAATTTTTTTATTTCCTTCCCTATGCTAACTTTGGGACTAGTTGATTTTTTTTTCTTCTTTCTCTCAGGCATAAAATAGATTTTCTCCCTACTTTAAATGTAAGTGTTCAAACTCAAACTTTCATCTTCCTGCTGTTCTTGTAATATCCTCTAAGCTTTGGTATATTGTGTTGTTTTCATTTGGCTTTCTGCTCTTCCTTGAGATTTATTCTTTCCATAAATATATCTGTTAATGTGATGGTTAAGTTTAAATGTGAATTTGCCACAACTTAGAATCATTTCAGAGAGGCACAGGTTGGTCTATATGTAGGAAACTATGTTGATTTTTCCTTGAGAATGTAGCCCTGGTTCACCTGTAACTTACCTTGTAGACCAGGCTCTCCTTAAACTCCTAGAGATAAGCTTGCCTCTGTGTAGTGATACTTTTGTTTGTGTTTTAACAAATAATGCTTGCCTGAAGAGCAGTGTGCAGAGCTAAGCCACCAGAGGCCAGGCAGTGCTGGCACACACCTTTAATCCCAGGATTTGCGAGGCAGAGGAAGATGGATCTTTGTGAGTTCAAGGCCACCCTTGAACTCAGATTGCTCCAGTCTTAAACAGAGCCAGGTGGTTGTGGTTCACACCTTTAATCCCAGCACCAGGGAGGTGGAGAAGGGAAGTGATGTGGCTGGGCAGAAAGAGAAATAAATATAAGGCGGGAGGAGACAGGAGCTCAGATATGGTCTGAGGTTCGATGGAGACAGTTGTGGTTTGAGGATGTAGTCTGAGGTGTAATCTGAAGAGGTCAGTCAGAGGACTCTGTAAATGGAGACTGCTTGTTCATTTCCTGGCTGCCCAGACACTGTTTGGCCAATAGCTTAGGTGTATTCCTAGCTAGCTTTTACATCTTAAATTAACCCATTTCAGTTAATCTGTGTATCACCAGAGGCTGTGACCAACCAGTAAGGTTCTAGCAACTTTCTCCTTCTGCAGCTACATGGCATCTGCCTGACTCGGCTTTCTTTCTCCCTGCGTTCATTTAGTTTTCCCGCCTAGCTCTATTCTGTCCTGCCATAGGCCAGAGTAGCTTCTTTCTTAACCAAGGGTAATAAAAAACATTCTCAGCATACAGAGGGGAATCCCACATCAGGATGCAATCTGAGGGAGCAGTCTGAGGACATGAGCGCCATTTTGGTTTGAGGCTTAGGTAGAGGTAAAGGTTGGCCACTCCGCTTCTCTGCTCCTTCAGCTCTCACCCCCCCCATATCTGATTCCATGTTTTTATTAAGAACAATTAGAATTTGTGCTGCACCTCTGCCTTTGAAGTACTGGGATGAAAGGTATGCACCATTGTGTGTGACTTTGTGATTGTCTTGATTGTTCATTGGTGTGGGAAGACTCATCCTACAGTAGGCGGCACCATCCCCTAGGCAGGGGCTCTGCACTGTATAGGGCAGTAGAAAGTTAGCTGAAAACTAGTAGGCAGCACAGGCACACCCTGTTCCTGTTCTTGATTATGACTATGATGTGCCCAGGTGCTTAAGTTCCTGCCTTGGCTTCCTCAGAATGATGGATGGGAGCCTGGAACTGTAAGCCAAATAGACCTTTTCTTCTCCTAAGTTGTCTTTTTTCTGTTAGACCTGGCTGGCCATTGTGTAGGTCCTCTGCCACCTTGTTGCTCTATCTGGTTGGTCTATGCATTTTATAGCTATGAAAGTATTTTAAAATGATAGCAATTTGATTTCAGTTGTATACAGACTATGAGGGCCAAGGGAAGTACCTTGTCTGGGGTCACATGATTACTTCAGGGGTGGAGCTGCAGCAGTAATTCCAATCATGGGTGCAGTTCAGAGTTACATCTGGTGAAAGCACTGGGGCAGTGTCCAGCGAGCACCAAAGACATTTGTTTCTCCTCATTCTGGAGTTTGGGAAATCCGGTTACCATGTGCCAGTCTGTTTGGTTTCTGGAGAAAGCTACCTTCCTGCCTCTTCCTGTGTGTGTGTGTGTGTGTGTAGTCTTATGTATTCTTTGTCTCAACTGTAGTGCACATTTTGGAACATTGTGACAAAAAACCCAATGATCATTAAATTTTAGCAAAAGACTTATGCTAAATGAGTAGCTAGCCACCCCCAATATGTGTAATTGGGGTTTTCCTTCCCTTGGATTTGATGAAGCCATTTGGATTCCTCCAATGTGCCATGTGGACACTTGGTGCCATATTTACACAGCAGTCATAAAAATAAATGACTTTCCTCCTGGAAACCGCTGACAAACCCCACCTCCACTCACCCTATTGACATGTACACATCAAAGTGTGACTGAGCAACGATGATAATTTCATAACAGCAAAGATGTGCCAAATTAATTATGTCAAAACAGCAATTTGTCTGCTTCCTCTCTAAAATGTGTAATTATTAATTTGGGGAAGGGTATGGGAAATGCCAGCCATGTTGTTAGAGTCAAGGCTTACCTTCTGGAACAACGTGTCCATTTTCTTTTGAGATGTATTATTTGAGAGTTTATTTTTGGCAGGATCTGTTACATCCCCTCCACCAAAAAAAAAAAAAAAGCCTTTTTGAAAATCCTCAAGAAAGTTCTAGAAAGGTGTCTCAGACTAAAAAAATCAATGTTTAAGAACTGTGGGTGGAGATGCCCTCTCAGAATGTTCTCTTCTGTTCTTACCTTGTTTGTCAGAGTCTGCTTTCTCTCTTCATATTCTTCTACCTTTTCTATTTTTTAATGTTTACACCATGAATCTGCTGTGCTACTTGGCCAAGGGCAGTATTCAGAACCAGTGTCCCCCAGCAGCTGACAATATGAGGTGAAGGTTGTGTCACTGAGCCAGGGATGGTAGGACAGCTGTGCTCTGGAATTAACACACTTTCAAGGCCCAACTCCAGGCTTTGTGCCCTGATGTGCTCTTGGAGCCACTGAGGTGGGAACTGTGATTATCTGCTGTCCCTGGGTGAGAGACACTGTGATGAGTCCAAGCTTGAAGGTCAGTGACTGTTGGCAGAGAGCACTCATTTGTTTCCCAGTTGCCCAATCCCAATAATAACACAGAAACTATATTAATTACAACACTGTTTGGCCAATGACTCTAGGGTGTTCCTAGCTAGCTCGTACATCTTAAATTAACCCATTTCTGTCAATCTGTGTATCGCCACGAGGCTGTGGCCTACTGGTAAGGTTCTGATGTGTCCTCTTTGACTCTGCCTACTCTCTCTTTATCTCTGTTTGGATTTCCCACCTGTCTCTACTCTGCTAAGCCGTTGGCCAAAACAGCTTTATTCATCAACCAATAGAGCAACACATATACATAAGAACATCCCACATCAAATGACAAAGGTTTAAGTTAATGTATTCATGACATGCCCCCCACCCAAAGTCCTAATGTTGAAAACTTCTGAAAATGCTTTCTGCGTGCTATGAGGACATTGTGTTTATTCCTGATCCTCGGTTTCAGATAGTCTCCAGTTGCATGTCTATATTTTCATTTTTTTCTGCTGCCTGCCTCTGAGAAGAGGAGGGCAGAGATTGCCACACAGCTAGAGGCAGACAAGGATAAGAAGTCTGAAAGGCCCATTGATGTAGGACTTCGGATCCTGGAATTTGAGATACAATTTTATAACATGGGATTTGTATCTTTTCTTCTTTTTCTTGTTTATTTCGCTGTTAAGTACTTAGAATATGATTAAAAACCTCCACATCCAATTCTGATGTCAAGAATTAAATATTTGTTACTTTTAGGAAATTATATGTTTGTGTGTAGCATGTATTAGAGGATCATGCTGTAATACTACATTATGTTCTCTCTCGTCTCATACTTTCCCACATACGTACGTGTGTGTGTGTGTGTGTGTGTGTGTGTGTGTGTGTGTGTGTGTGTATTTGCCACAGGGTTTCTTGTGGTCTGGTCTAACCTCAAACTCACTACACAGCTAAGAATGACTTTAAACTTTTGATCCTCCTGCCGCTACCTCATAAGTGTTTGCTTACCCAATTTCATGTGATACTGGGGACTGAACTCAGAGCTCTGTGCACACTGGGCAGGCATTCTATCACGAGAACTACCCCTAACCCTGTATTCCATATTTTTATGGAATAAGGAACCATTTTTTTTTCTGTGGCAGTGTGAACATAGGTCAGTGTATTGGTTGAGAGCAAAGCCTTTGTAGTCACAAAAAACTACTTCATAAACTCACATGTGGAATCTAAAATTAAATTTTATTCATGAATAGATAAAAATCAAATAAAAATATATTGCAAATATGGCTGCCATATGACTCTGCTGTGCTATGTCTAGGTACACACCTAGAGGACTCCACATCCTCCCACAAACACCCGCTTGTCTGCGTTTGTTGCTGCTGTGTTCACAACAGCGGGGAAGTAGAACCAGCCTAGGTGTCCATCTATGTATGAATGGGTAAAAAAAGGATTTTCCTCAGCCATGAAGGAAAATGCAGTCGTGACATTTGTAGACAAACGGCTGGAACTGGAAATTGTTAGCTTAAACAGAGTATCTCGGAGAGACACATTAAAATTAAAATTTGTGTATGTGTACATATGTGTGATGGGGCATGGTGCAGCTATAGAAGGGACCCCAAGAGGGGATAGGGAAGTCTTGAGAGAGGGATCATGAGGGGAAGCAGGTAGGAAGAAAGAGGGCTTTGGAGAGCCTGTGGCGAGAAAGAAAAAGCAGGGCTACTGAGTAAGGAAGAGGACAGGAAGGAAAAGGACAGAGGGAGACGGGAAGAGTGTGGGGGGAAGGCCAAGAAAAGTGAACTGTGGGGGCTGCAGACATGGCTCAGCTGCTGATAGAGCGTGTGTTTATCACGCATGAAGCCATGGGTTCCATCCTTATCACTGCACAGACCATATGTGCTGGCACATGCCTGGAATCCTGGCACTGGGACGGTAGAAACAAGAGGATCAGGTTAGCCCTGGCTTCATAGTTAGCTGGAGGCCAGCCTGGGCTCCATGAGACTGTCTCAGAACAACAAAAAGAAATGTATTTATGCAAATGCTGTCGTGAAAACTGTTGCTTCATATATGAATTTAAAAAGAGTAATAAAACCTAAGGTTTGATACAGAAAAGATGAAGAGCAAACTTCTCACAGGTCCTCTTTTAACAGGTGACTTTCCCTCTTCCCTTCTGGATCCTTCAGACAACGGTTTAAAGTAATGCATTACGCAAACAATGCTCAAATATATCTGCACATGCTTATTTACCCCAGATCCTCCTGCGCTGTCTGAATGCCGAGTGCATCGCGCATTCAGTGCTAAGCCAAGGATAATAAACTTCCATGTCAGAAAGGCAGTTTTATCAGAATGACGGCAAACTGAGAGCTGCATTTCCTGGGGCTATGACCCTAATAAAATTTATTAGCCATTCCCTACGGAAGGCAACTGTCTACAGTTCCTCACTATTATAATTTGATATATTTACCATGTGTGTGTATTTTTTTATTACTTATAAATAGGTAAGTGTGTCAATGTAGAATTGTTGGGGGTAATTTTATAATCATTATTACTATTTGTGTGTCTGTGTGCATGTGCACAATGTGTATGAATGCAAGCCCATATGTATAGCAGCCTGGATGTGGAGGCCAGAAGATAACTTTTGGGAGTTATTTCTCTCCCTCCACTGTGGGACTCAGGACTCAAACTGGGTCATCAGGTTTGACCAGCTGACCTATCTCATTGGTCAGGATGAGTAGTTCAAAGATACTGGTGTGGAGAATAAACAAAGGAGGTAAGTTAAGATTTGAGGGAAGAGTTGAGGCCGTAGCTCCATTGGGAGAGCACTTGTCTAACATGTGTGAGGCCCTGGGTTCAATTCTCAGAACCGCTTAATCCAGGTTTGACGTCACAGGTCTGTAATCTCAGTACCTGAGGTGTGGAGGTAGGAGGGTCCAGAGTTCAAGGTCATCCTCAGCTGTGCGGGGCCACAGGAGATTCTATCAAAAAAAAAAAAAGGTTTGAGACAGTTGTCTAAAGCATTTTAGCACAAATACTTAAAAAAGATTTATTTTTATGTGTGTGAAAACTTTGCCTGCAAGTAGTCTGTGCACCACTTGGGTGCCCAGCGCCTTCAGAAGCCAGGAAAGGATTCAAATTCCCTGGAACTGGACGGTTATCAGCTGCCACATGGGTGCTGGGAATTTAACCTTGGTCCTCTGTAAGAACAGCTAGTGCTTTTAACTGCTGAGTCATCTCTCCAGTTCCAACACAAGCATTTTCAGATCTGGAATTGGAGCTAGAGGCAGTTGTGAGATGTCTATCCTGGATGCTAGGAACCAAGTTCAGGTCTATGGAAGAACAGTCAGCATTCTTAGCTAACAAGCAGTCAGACTGTCTCTCCAGCCCCAGGATTTAAATTATCTGTCTGTCTGTCTGCCTGTCTGTGTATCTGTCTGTCTATCTATTGATTTTTTGTGACAGGGTTTGTCTGTGTAGCCCTGGCTGTTCTGGAACTTACTGTGTAGACCAGGCTGGCTTCAAACTTAAGAGATCCGCCTGCCTCTCCCTTCCGTGTGCGGGGATTAAAGGCGTGTGCCACCATTGCCATGATGATTTTAAGTTTTAATTAGTATAATACTTGCAAATAATGATGGGGTAGAGTCAATGTGTGTTTTTTTTTTAATTGGCCCATTGTTTGCCGTGGTTTGAATGTGGAATGTACCACAGGCCGATGTATTTGGACACTTAGTCCTCAGTTGATGTTGCTATTTTGGAGGCTGTGGAGTCTTTAGGACAGTGGTTCTCAGCCTTCCCAATGCTGTGACCTTTAATACAGTTCCTCATGTTGTGGTGACGCCCAAACATAAAATTATTTTACTGGTGCTTCGTAACTGTAATTTTGCTACTGTTATGAATAATAAGGTAAACATCTGTATTTTCCATTGGTCTTAGGTGACCCAAAGGGATTGTGACCCACAGGTTGAGAACCACTGCTTTAGAAGCCAGTGTCTTTTGGGCGGAAGTTGGTCACTGGGGAAGGTGGGCTGTATCAGATATAGTAAGACCTCTCTGCTTCCTGTGATGTAACCAACTGCATTAGTCAGTCTCATTGTCCCAGCAATGAACTGCTTCTGCCACGCCATTCCTCCTCCACCGTGGTGGACTGTGCACTCTCAACCATGACCCCAAAACAGTTTCCCCTCTCTCTGTTTCCCTCACTCCTTCTCCCCTCCATCCCCCGCTTTCTCTCTCCCTTCCCTCCCTCTCTCATTCCACCCCTCTCCCCTCCCTCCCTCCCTCCCTCTCTCTCCCTTCTTCATTTCCTCAAACTGCTCTCTTCTTGACAGTGCCTAGAAAAATAATTCACAGCCTTAAAGTTAGGCTGAGAGGAAGGATGGAAACTCATCCAGAAGTGCTTCTTTGGAATTTGAGTCACGGGTAAGATTTAGGGAAGAGCACTTGCACTTCTGTGTGATCTATTGCCGTTGAAGTGGCCAGACAGCCGCTGCATTAGGGCAGCAAACATAACAAGAAAAAAATGCAGCTTCAGAACATGATGAAGAGATGGCTCAGTGGTTAAGCAGCTTGCTACTCTTCCAGAGGACCTGGGTTCAGTTCCCGGCACCTATTATCAGGATGCTTACAACTGACTGAAACTCTAGCTCCAGGGGGTCTGATACCCTCTTCTGGACTCCAAGGTCCCCTGCAGGCATGTATACATATACATATGCAGACACTCGCAAATAAATAAAATAAAATTAATCTAAAAGAATAAAAAGAAAATGAAACAACAACAAAAAACCCCAACATCCATGCTTCTTAAATGTTGTGACTGCATACGGGAAGGTGAGACCTTGGGTACACGCATGCCATTTGCATGCTCATCTTGCCCATCTGTCTCATACAGTGCTAAGTTGTTCTGTAGCCCAACTGATGTTCTGATGAATGAATTCAGAGACTGCCATTCAAACGTTTGCAGAATCAGAAGTGATTTAGCACAATTTGATTTTAATGTTTATAACATAATTAAGTGTGGATCAAAAAATTATATTTTATTTATTTTGTGTGTGTTTGGGAGCTATGCCACACATGTGGAGGTCAGAGGACCACTGTGGGAGCCGGTTCTCTCCTTCCACCATCTAGGTGCCAGGGCTCGAACTCAGGTCATCAGGCTTGGCTGCAAGTGCCTGTCCCTGCTGAGCCATCTCTCTAGCACCAGGCATGAATTTTTGATTACATAAAGTTATCCTTCCGGTGCCATAAGTTTCGCAGCGTTCTGTGCTCTTCCTCCCAACCCCACTTTTCAACAAATCACAGAACAGAGAAGCCGTCTATATTAACCCTCTGTTTTTTAAACTTCTCCCAGGTATATTTTAATACATACTTCAGGGGAAGCGTGGCAATTTTTATTTTATGCAACATCTACTTTTTTGTTTCTGTTTTATGGTAGAAATGTAAAAGCCACATATATAAATAGACTGCTAATATTTCTTAACCTTCGCGTTCACACCCAAGAGAACACATTTTTCCCCTGAAGTAGATTTATTTATTTTATTTTAAAAGAAAGTCAAGTATCATGAGTATAACTCTTGCCTTCCTGGTTTCATTATTCAAACTTGAGAAACATTATTATTTATATGAATGCCTGAAGTATTTCCTTTCAAGAGACCACCTGGGATTTGTTTGTCTGTACAATGACCTAGGTTTCAATAGTCACATCTTGTGACTGCTGATGGTAAAATTGATGTTTCTGGGCCTTCAGGCAGGATTCATTCTGTTTGCAGCCTAATGGAGACTCTTCCCTTTCTCAATACAATGTCAGTGCCTTCCACTCCTGCTCATCCCAGCTCTATGATCGACTGCTTTTGCCTTACAAAGGCCTAGTTGTTTGATCTGGAAATGTGGACACAGACTGTGCTTTTGTCTCCTAGCTGCCCTGACCCAAATAATCACACAGAAACCATATTAATTACAATACTGGCATATTCTTAGCTAGCTCTTACATCTTAAATGAACACATTTCTATTAATCCATGTATTGCCATGAGGCTGTGGCTAATCAGTAATGTTCTGGCATCTTTCTCCTTCAGCAGCTACGTGGCATTTCCTTGACTCCACCTACCCTCTCTATATCTCTATTCAGATTTTCTGCCTGGCTTTATTTTGCTAAGCCATTGGCCAAAATAACTTTATTCATCAACCAATAAAAGCATCACATATACAGAAGGACATCCCACACCATCTCCACTTTTCTATCTAATTAAAAAAGAAGGTTTTAACTTTAACATAGTAAAATTACATATTCAAAATAGTTATTAAACAAGAATTATAGTTACAATATTTAACCTATTTACATTTGGCAAATTAAGGAAAATACTCTATCATCTATCCTATCTTTGTGAGTCTAAAGTTTTATATCTAATTTGTCTTTTATCATAACTAAGGAAAACTATCTCACAGGCCCGAGCCTGTCTTGCTTTCCGACTCTCACGTCTGATTTCTTATATCCACTTCTCCCTCTGCTGTCTCGTAGCCTCTTTCCCTGGACTCTTTACATCCCTTGTGTCCTTTGACTGCTCTGTACCTTTCTCTCTATCTAATATTACCCTCTCTTGGTCTCTTTTCTAGTTTTTTTTGTTTTTTAAAGATTTATTTATTTATTATGTATACAACATTCCTTCCATGTATGTTTACATGCCAGAAGAGGGCACCAGATCTCATTATAGATGGTTGTGAGCCACCATTTGGTTGCTGGGAATTGAACTCAGGACCTTTGGAAGAGCAGGCAATGCTCTTAACCTCCGAGCCATCTCTCCAGCTCCCTCTTTTCTAGGTTTTGAAGACTTTCCCCACATTGCTTGCCTATAAGTGCATGCTTGAATTCTAGACTCCGACCCGCACGAGAGGGAGAATGTGTGCTTTTTGTCGCCCTGAGCTTGGGCTACCTCGCTCTATGCTTTCCACATCTGTTCTCCTGCAGTTTTCTTGAGTTTATCTTTTTTTCCAGCTGAATTATATTCTGATGTATAGGTATGAACCGCATTTTCATACCTGCTCATCTAGGCTGATCTCATTTGCTTGCTGTTGTGAATACGCAACAATACATGGAAATACAAGTGTCTCTGTGGGAGGGTGCAGAGTCCTTAGGGTGTCTGCCCCAGAGTGCCGTAGCTGGGTCATATGGTAGATGAATTTTTAATTTTTGGAGGACACTCCTCACTGATTTCTATAAAAATGGCCGTCCACATTTCACTCCACTGAACGCTCTTTTGACCTGACTCTCTCTCTCTCCCACTTCAGCCTTGCTCTCTTTACAAGTGGGTTTTCATTTTATTTATTTGATGGTTAGTTTGTGCTCGCGGCATGATTTTGGTCTTCCCTTATTTAAATGAATGTCAAGCTGCTTAACGACAAATGTTAGAAAGAAAGATGGGCAGACGAGGTGGTCACATGCTCAAGACCCCCGAAGGGCAGACCCTGGGCGGATGCTCTCGGAAGACTCCTGTGGTAAAAGTTCTTGTGGTTGTCGCCTTAGGAACCTCATTTTGGGACCCCTGAGGTTGACTTTCCGACTGTGCTTCAGACTGTCTCAATTCGGTAGCTTTGAAATACTGTTTTTCCCTCGTGTGCGGCCTAAGATTAATGGCCGCACAGAGGTTGCGAGGCCTGGGTACTTGAAGTACGCTGAATCTGGCTTTCTCCTCATCTCCATCCTGCCCAAACATGGCTTTAAATTTGGTAGTTACCATGTCATCACCAGCCCCTAAGAAGACACAGCAGCTCTGCCCTGAGCCTGCAAGAGATGGAAAAACCTACAGTCAGTGTCTCCGTCCTCATGTGTCTGGAATGGTGGAAGCAAGCAGGGATTTCCAAACAAAGAACTTGTCTGAATACGGGAAGTGATGGAGGGTCGAAGTCTTGATGTTCCCTGAGAAGAGAAAGATGTTGTAAAGACTAAGCCGTACCATTTCACTCGCCGTAAAGGAGAGCCGATAATGAAGACGGTGGCACTGGCGAGAGCACCCCGATTTAAAGGACTACATTCTAAGCACAGTTGATTTTATTTGCAGTAAACCCGAGAAGGCATTTTCTGGAAATAGGTCAAATTCTGGGTGCTTTCTATTCGTAGCGTGCCTCACTAGAGGGCGCTATTTAGTTGTGTATTTAACGTTTTCTTTTTTACAAAAATAATAATAAAAATGACGATAGGGCTATGAATTCTGATACAATTCTTGTTGAACATGTTATGAGATTTTCTCCCAGACATTGTTTTATTTTTCAGCTTCTATGTGTGAAATCCCATTTTAAGAAGTATAACATGACCCCAAATCTGTCCGTATGTGTGAAGTCCCCATGGCACACTGGCACGACAGAGGCAAAAGACATAAGTTTAAATTACTGTAATCCCATAGGTCTTTGGGCTATTGTTTCTCTATATACATTACCACTCAAAGGAAATAAATTGTAAATATTAATTCTGTCTGCTTGCCCGCCTAAATCCTTTGTGAAGAGACAAAAGAGAGGCCGTGTGGTCTGGGGATGAGATTCTGTCCAGTTTTCCAAGGACTTTGTTGTCCGAATCATTTCCAGTACAACCTTTCAATTTGTTTTTCAGGAGTCTGTGTCTGAAGCTCATTCTGCCCACACAGTAACTCTGACCCTTTTCCCTTTTGATTCTTATTCTGGCTTCTTTGTCTTTCTCTTTAGACTCAACTCAGACCCTGCTGCATGAGACACTGTCATTTTAAAAAACTGCATCAAGTCACACCACCTCCAAAAAAGGCAAATGAAATCTCCCCATGGTCAGAAAAGAAAACAACACAAATCAATGGCTTCCTTCCTTCCTTCCTTCCTTCCTTCCTTCCTTCCTTCCTTCCTTCCTTCCTTCTTTCCTTCTTTCCTTCTTTCCTTCTTCTTTCCTTCCCTCCCTCCCTCCCCACTTTCTTTCTTTCCTTTTTTTTTTTGAGATAGGGTCTCTCTACAAAACCCTGACTCTTTTGGAACTCACTCTGTAGACCAGGCTGGCCTCGAACTCACAGAGACCCGCCTGCCTCTGCCTCCTCAGTGCTGGGATTAATGCCACCACGCTTGGCATTTTTCTTAATTTAACTTGTCTCACTATATTCCACATTTCTGAAGCGGTTATAGTTTAGAGCTCAAGTCTCCTTTGAGAGTGATAGAGCAGGCATGTGAAATTTAGGTCCCTAAGTCTAAAGAAATGGATTTCTGTGCCAGTCAAGGGTTTCCATCATAGTGTGCTTGAGAAATCTTTCCTGAAATCATTAAAAAATTTTTCTAAGTATCCATGTAATGCATGGACAGATGTTTTGGCAAAATTCAAGCAATAAACATTTCATCATTGACTTATTTTGTGTATGTAACACTTCTGTATGTGCATATGTGCCGTGGTGTGGTTTCTGTAGGTGTTCATGTGCTTGTGGAGGTCGAGGGCACCTTCAGGGGTGTTCCTCAGAGCTGTCCACCTTCCTGTTTGAGACAGGGTCTCTCCTTGGTACCCGGCTTGCTTGTAAGTTCAGGCAGCAGTGAGCCTTGGAATATTCCCTTCTCTGCTTTTCTGGAGCTGGGAGTATAAGTCGCTGTCACTGCTTTGGACATGGATGTGGGAACAAACCTCAGGCCCTTGTGCTTGTGGCAAGCATTTTATCTGCTGCACTATCTCCCAGTCCCTTATCACACATTAAAAATGTAGTATTTTTATTAATGTGTGTGTGCACATGCGTGCATGTATGTGTGTGTGTGCGTGCGCGCGCGCGTGTGTGTGTACACGTGTGTGTGTGTAAGTCACATGTTTGCAGGCGCCTGTAGAGGCCCTCTTTAAGAACAGCCAGTGCTCGTAACTGTGGAGCTACCTCTCCAGCCCCAGGGGGAGTTTTTAAATAATGGTTTGTGTTGTTCCACATGCTCCCGCTGTCCCCTCTGTCCCCTCTGTCCCTGCATGGTCACAGTTGCCCGTCTCCCCAGACTCACCTCTTCTCTCCCTCTCCTCCTCTTTGCCACACCCTTCCATCCTCATCCTCTGATCTCTCACTCTCCACATTCAGTCACATGGCAACCGCTGCGCCACTCCCCCATCCGCTCTGGGAGGATGCTGATTCGTGCCCCCATCTCAGCCTCTGGCTGCCGCTGCTCCCCTCTGCTCCCTCTGTGGGCACAGACGCTACTGAACTTAGATGTATTTTTTGTTTCAAGCCACAGATGCTCATAGATTTGGCTTCTCTTTTTAGCTAACCAAACTAAATTTATGCCACTCCCAAACAAACAAACAAACAAACAAACACTGATCACCTTCAGGTTAAAAATTGTAAGATGTGGGGCTGGAGAGAGGTCTTGGAGGTTAAGCACACTGGCTGCTTTTCCAGAGGACCTGGGTTCACTTCCAGCTTCCTTGTCAGAGATCTGCTGATCTCTCTCTCTCTCGCTCTCTTTCTTCTCGCCCACCCCTCTTTTGGCCTCTACGGGCCCTGCACACATATATTACATACAAACATGCAGACAGACTCATACACATAAAATAGAACCCATCTAAAAGGTTGGGCGTGGGTTGCCTGTTTGTGACCCTAGCTGAAGAGGTGGACACAGGAGGATCCCTGGTGTTTGGTCAGGCCTAGCCTCCTTAGTGAGCTCCAGACCAATGAGAGAGTGTGTGTCAGAAACATGGTTCCTGGAGAGCAGCACCTGAGGGTGTCTGACCTCTGCCCTGCACACACTTGAGGTTCCACATGAATGTGCACTCACGTACACACATGTACATGTACACGCATAAAACAAAACCCCACTGAAGTGTGTGCAGCTGGTAGACCACTCAGAAAACAAAACAGAACAACACAACCAGGAAATGTCCCATTAATTTGAACCCACAAAGGGAACATGACCACAGTTTTGAGGTAGCGTGTGTATTTTTCCCCATACATGTTTTGTGCAGGCGGGATCCACACATGTCAACACTGGGAGTCTGTAGTGTGACTGCTTCAGCCAGCAAGGGTGAAGACAGAGGCCCCTCCTGCCACTGGGAAGGTGCCCCTTAAAGATGCTGAGCCCTAGTTCCCACCAGGGAGACAGTGCGTGGTCCTCAGGGCAGACACAGATCTGTCTTTATCACATCTCGTTCTGCTCCTCAGAGGAGCCTTGGATTCACAATCTCTTTGCCTTAGCCCCAAAGTAGTGAGGCCCCAGGTGTACACCACGATACCAGCTTTTCTTTTCTCTCTCTCTCTCTCTCTCTTTCTTTCTTTCTTTCTTTCTTTCTTTCTTTCTTTCTTTCTTTCTTTCTTTCTTTCTTTCTTTCTTTCTTTTTTTAAAGCAAAGCTCCTGGAGTATATGTTTGTCCAGTCTCCATGTAGCATAGAAGTCAAACAAATTGAGTGTAAGTATCAGAACATGCTCACACCTGTCAACATCTGTCAAGACGTTAGTCAGCACCACAAGAAACCTCACAAAGTTCTCTCATACCTGTGCGGAGGAATGGGAGGGGCGGCCAAGGGTTCCGACTAAGGAAAATGTTTCTATTCATTCTTTAGGGAGAGTTTAACTTCTATGTTTACTTTCTGATGTTTTTCTAAGTATTTTTCTTTTAAAATCATACTACATTTTTTCTTCTTCTCTCTCTCTCTCTCTCTCTCTCTCTCTCTCTCTCTCTCTCTCTCTTTCTCTCTCTCTCTCTCTCTGTGATATAGCACATGTGTGGACGTCAGAGAACAAATTTTGGGAGTCAGTTCTTTCCTTCTGCTCTGTGGGCTTTAGGCATTAGATCCAGATCTTCAGGCTCGGCAGCAGGAGGCTTTTAGCTGGTGAACCATCTCGCCAGCTCTTGATGGGTTAAGCGGCCAAGGGTGGGGATCGTATTTGTTTGAGAAGGCTCACCTTGCATCCTGGGAAACTTACCCTCTCCCCCACTGAGGGGTTGTCCTGGCTAGTCTTAAGTCAACTTGACTCAAGCTAGAGTCATCAGAGAGGAGGGAGCCTTGGTTGAAAAAATGCTTCCCTAAGATTGGTTTGTAGGCAAGCCTGTGGTACATTTTCCTAATTAGTGATTGACGTGGGATCCAGCCCATTGTGGGTGGGGTTATCCCTGGGCTGGTGATTCTGGGTTCTGTAAGAAAGCAGGCTGAGCAAACCGGAGGAACAAGCCAGTAAGCAGCACCCCTTCATGGCGTCTGAATCAACTCCTGCCTCCAAGATCTTACCGTTTGAGTTTCTGTCCTGACTTCCTTCAGTGATAAACAGAGACGTGAAAGTGTAAACCAAATACATCCTTTCCTCCTCGACTTGCTTTTTGGTTTGCAGTCTACAGGGCAGGAGTCTGGTGGGGTCGTGACACTTGCTCGAACCACTCTGTGCAAAATCTTAAAAAAAAAAAAAACTTTTGACAAAGTTGTTCTTCATACTGATTGTCTGGGAAAAAAATTCTACCCTTTCACTCAAAGTAGTTTGAGTGGTTTGTGTTACGTACAGCTCCAAATCCCGACTTTAAAGTGGCATTGGAGAAACGGCGGGAGCGGCTGAGGAGATGGCGCAGTGGGTCAAGGGCTTGCCACCAAGTCTGATGGCCTGAGTTCAGTGCCTGGGACCCACATGGTAGAAGGAGAGAACCCACTCCCCTAAGTTGTCCTCTGACCACCACATTGAGCTGTGGCATGTGGACCTCCCTTGACAAATGCACAAATAAATACATAAATTTAAGTAAAAAAAAAAAGGAGTAGGAGGGGAGAGAACGAGACAAGATGAGGTGCCCGTGGTGTAATCTGCACTCAACAAATGTCCCTATGGACTCTTGGTACAGTAATAAAATCTAATAGCCTCAAGCAATTCATAGAATCCATTAAACGTTTAAAATTACGTAGGCGCGGTAATTACAAACTTCAAATAAAATTAAGTTCCACTTTTACACGGGATGGAGTCCTCAGTGCTGGTAAGGGGGTGGGGAAGGAAACACCCGAGGTCCCGTCAAAGCAAACTTGGCGGAAGAAGTTCCAGGAGCAAGCTCTGCAATGTTCCACTTGCCTGGGCTTCACCTGCAGGGATCCTCAGGGAAGTTTGGACCCGGGCATGAGATGGGTGTGGAGGATGCCCTGGACCCGGGCATGAGATGGGTGTGGAGGATGCCCTGGACCCGGGCATGAGAGGGGCGTGGAGGATGCCCTGGACCCGGGCATGAGATGGGTGTGGAGGATACTCCCTTGCATTCTTGCTTGTATAGTGAAGCACTCGGCTGCCCATCAGTGGGACTGCTGCTGTAGACTATCTCACAGTGTTTGCGCAGTTAGTGACACTCATTCCCATGGAGAAAGTGGTATTTAACTAACAACATGGAAATGTGCCCATAGCTGTTAATAACCGGTACACATTTGTTGGAATTTAATGGGGTCTTGACAAAGTATTTTTCTTTCTTTCTTTTTTTTTCTTCATTTAAGTTCTAAGTCAGTGGAGTGATAGGTGCAAAAGCCATCCAGATGGATGTGGAAATTTCAGGTTCTCACTAATGAAAGTTTTTTTTTTTAAAGGTGTGATTTATTTTATTTTATTGTATGTGTGCCTGAGTATATGTTCCATGTGTGTGAATTACCCACTAAGGCCAGGAGAGGGCGCCAGAACTCCTGGAACTAGAATTACAGATGGTTGTGAGCCACCATGTGGGTGCTGGGAACTGCACTCGGCTAATCTGCAAGAACACCCAGTGCACCTCACCACTGAGCCCTCTCTCCAGACCTTAGGAAAGTTTTATTGAAATATGCAACTTATGCACAAATCCTCACAGACCTGGCTTGGGTCACACCTGTCAAAGATTCCATATTTCTGGTGCAATGGGACAAAGGGGACAAGTTACAACTTTTCTTTTTGTCTTAGTTGGAAAATTTGGATCATCAGTTTTGACCCATTATCAGATAATGCATACCTATGTGGTGTGTCACTGTGATCATGGTCCCTTCAAAAGGAAACATGTGGCACAGAGAACAAGTGTTCCTGATATGTAGATGGCTCTTCTATTATTGCCATGCCTGCTGGTCCTTTGAAGTGTACTGAGTGGACTTATTTTCTTTGGACTGAGGGAGAGAGGAAGAGAGAGGAGAGAGAGAGAAGAGAGAGGGAGAGGGAGAGGGAGAGAAGAAAGAGGGAGAGAGAGAGAGAAGAGAGAGAGAGAATTTTTGCCTCTAACACTGTCACATGTTTTCATTAAAATAATATTTATTGTGCTGGGCAGTGGTGGTGGCTCACTCAGCACTCAGGAGGCAGAGGTGGGAGGATCTCTGAGTTTGAGGCCAGCCTGGTCTACAGAGCGAGTTCCAGGACAGCCAGGGCTACACAGAGAAACCATGTCTTGAGGAAAAACAAACAAACAAAACATTGACTTAAAAACAGCTAATAATTTTATTTATTTGTTTTGGTGAGGAAGACCACTGAAGCAATTCCCATTAGGAAATGTCTTTCGAGGGCAGCAAGTGTCATTCATGATAAAACGGGACAGTAACAGTGTCTCTGTAATGAACACGATCACTGGGGCTTGTCGACTTCCTGTGTCTGGGTGGAGGCTGAGGTCCCCTGAACTCCTTGGGTCTCAGTTGCAAACTTTTCCTATCTCTCAGCACCCCTCATGCTGTGGCAGAAGCTGGGCTCCTCACATGGGTTTACCGACCTGGGCAGGTGGCCTCAGGGATGACAGTAAAGCCACCTCTCCACCTTAATTCTTTGGGGGGACTCCCAGGCTATAAATCTGGAATTTGGTGGGCCTGCCTTCTAGATTTTACTAGGTAGGGGACTGTTTGTGAAGCAGTTTAGCCACACTCAAAAGAAAATACCGAAAAAAAACCCCACCCAAAAACCACCGAAAAAAAAAATAAAGAATAAGACAAATAATTGGCAAAAAAACAAAGACTGATTTTTTTTTGTTTCCTGATTTTCTGTTCAGTCCATGTGTACTTAAGAGGGAAATAAACTGGTTGAACCCACCCCTGAAAATTCAATGAGACTCAGGAGGCCAGAATCTTTAGTTTGCAGACTTTGAATGTCAAACTTGCTGCTTCTACTCTGATGCCCCTTCCTGAAGATCCACTGTGCTCCAAACACATGGGCAATACTGCCAGCCTATTCGATCTGTTCTTTTCCCTTCCCTCCCTCCTCCCTTCCTTTGCCCTTCCCCCTCCCTCCCATCATTAACCCCAGTAATTTATTTTTTTAACGGTGCCCTGGTGTACACACAGCCATCACGCTTTCTCCCATCTTCTTCATCACCAGGACCGTCCATCCTAGTCAGCAGGATTGACGTTAGGTCTCCTGTCCAAGCCCGTGGTCCTGTCACCATGGCACTGTGACGGGCAGGTGTCAATCAGTGCGTCATTGATTTAGGGCTGGACTTAGGGAAGGGCAGTTGGCAACACGATGGACCAATGTCCGTATAATTTCAAGAAATGTCCTATTTTAATTTACATAATAGGTGAGTGGGGTTGAGTCGGGAGAAATCTGGCCTTTGTCCTTCGCCCCAGGCAACTGAAGAGTCTGGGAATGAAGCTCATGTTGGGGAGAGGCGAGGCAAGGAGTAGAGGTTGCAGGGTCCCGCGGAGAGGGTCCAGTTCTGGAATCCAGCTGTATCAGGGGCTAGCTCTGCCCTGTTAAGTTTCCTGATTTTCATTTTCTTCTTTTGAAACAGAGTCTCATGTAGCCCAGGCTGGCCTAGAACTCCCTAGGCAGAACTTGCTGTGTAGCTGAGGATGACCTTGAGATGCTGGCTCTCCTGAGGGCTGGGGTAACAAGTGTGCACCGTCATACCTGGTTTGTGCAAACTAGAGATGGAACTCAAGGCTTCGTGCGTGCAAAGCAAGCACTCTACCCACTGGGCTTTACCTCCAGACTCTATATTTGGTATTTTTACCTTTTTTTGGAGCCTATTAACCTCTCTTTCTCTTGTGTGGTCACTTTAGATAGGATTTTTTGTCCCTTTCCTTCCAGTTTGGCCACACATAACAGTAGTCTGTCGTTATGTCATTGTTTCTCTTCCATGGGCATGGGACCCAGGCTCCTGGAGTGTCGTCTGGTTGAGACCTCCTAGCTCACACCTTAGAACAGCACCACCCCAAAGCTGCTCGGCACCGCCGTTGGGAAATCACTGCCATTCCACACTGGCTGAGCTCCAAGTTGGCAAGCTGGGCTCCTCCACCCTGTTCGTGAGTGCGGCTCTGTTACTCCTGGGTCCCAAGCTGAGAATCTTCATTGAACTTGGGCAAGAGGAAGAGAAATGTTTCCTCAAACAGATTGCTTTTGGATTTGGCATTTTTAATGAGCTCTTCCCAAGTTGGTTTCTGTAACCTCTGTGGGTTATTTATTTGATCACACACGGCTTAGATGCAAGATGGCTTTGATTTGGTTTCTGGGTGACTGGTATGAACCGCATCATTAGGCAGTTGGAGGAGGTCTGGCTAATTATGCAAAATGAAAGGGAAAGGCTGCACTGCCTCTCCTTTGGAAAACATGCTTTGCTGGGCCCTGGATGAGCTTGCGCAAACGCGCCACTAGCAAAACGTGGCAGAGGCAGATGAACCTGGTAGAGCCAGTTTTACCAAGTGCCTGTGTGACAAAAATATCTTCAAAGGGAGTTCTATCAATTTTATTAAGCTACATTGTGCACTTTACACGACAAGCGTATCAAGCACAATAGCATTTGAATTAGCAATCAAGTTTTAATAGTATTTGACACTTCCCCACCTTGTACTGGCAGAAGCTGTCTCTCTGAGGGAGATGCCATGCAGGGAACAGTCAGCCCCCAGCAGAGAGATGGGTGGTGTCCGAAAGTTCGTGGATAGTTTTGAGAGCACAGCACGCCCTGGGAAGAATGGTACTTTGCACCCAGGGCTGTCTCAGGAGAGTTCATTTAGCCCATTTTGGTCAATGAGGAGGCTTTGTGGAGATGGGGAGATGGCTCGGCAGATAAAGCATTTGCTTGGATGCTAGGTGGGTGTGGTGGCTGCTGGTAGTCCCAGCATGTGGGAGCTGGAGAAAGAAGAACCCCGAAGCAAGCGGGCTAGTTTGACGGGCTCAGGTGGAGGGCTCTGGGTCGATGTAGAAGGTGGAGAACGAAAAGGTTGAAAAAGATACCTGAGACCAACTCCTGGCCTCCACATGCCTGCAAACACACACACACACACACACACGCACTCACACACACATGCAAACAAACACAAACCACCATCACCCCACTCCACCCCATCTCACACCACATATGCCAAATAAAGAGGCTGTATTTGCAAATCTCAGAGGCAGTTTAAGTGAAATAGAGCACACTGGAAGGGTATTGGGGATTCTCAATCAGTGGGAAGGTTGAGGATCCAAACTTCCCACAAGGCAGCGCCGGAGTGCTAGAGCAACGCTGTAGGACTGGCTGTCATAGTTTCTGCTGTCGTTATGACTACTGAAAACCTGCTTCTCTTTTTCTCCTCCTTGGCAGGTGCCTCTTATTTCCCGTAATCTCGTGGCATTGCCTCCGGATGTGATTGTTGTTTTCATTTTAAAAATTACGTTTATTTATTTTCTCTCTCCCTCTCTCCCTCCCTCCCTTCCTCCTCCTCACGTGTGTGGGTCAGAAGACAACTTGAGAGTCAGTTTCCTTCTTCCATTGTGTGGGTCCTGGAGCTTGAACTCAGGTTGCCAGGCTTGTCTGCTGCAGGTGATGGCGCCCGCTAAGGCAGCCCGCTGACCTAAGACGCCAGGTTCCTGGGCTTCCACCTCTTACTTCCTCATTGAGTCCCCTCCTACTTCTCAGGAGTTCTACCTTCTGAGCCTGTCTGGAGTCTGACCATGCTCACTGCCCCTCAGGAATACTTCGGGCTCAGAGTTCACACACACAGAACCCTGTTTCTTCTCACTGGCTGGTGTTGCTGTGGTCCACCTGGCCTTTCTCTCATGGTCTCAGAAGGACAGCTGCACATCCAGGCTTCCTGGTTCTGTATTTAAGGGAAGGAAGGGGCTCCATGTTCAAAGCTGCTGGCTCCACTGGTGGGGGTGGGGAATGGGGTGAAGGCATTTGGACTTTCCACGTGACTCTCAGGGGTAGTGATTACTAGAACATCCAGATTTTTGCCTGGGATGTCCCCGTACCCCAGCCCAGGGGATGTTGGGATGATTTTGACCTTCTTCGCTGGTGACTTATGATGGTTAACTATCAGAGGCTCAGGAGGCTACAGTGTGGCACGTTGGGGGAAGGGAACCTGGCTTGGAGGAGCTGAAGATGGGTAGGCACCTGCACCGGCAGATGTCACCTCCCAGGCAGGTGGTGGCAGGCTGGAAGCAGAGATGGGTATCGTGTTCAGGTAGCTGAATGGCTGATTGCTGGTTCAAAATGGCTCGGAGAACTGTCTAAGAAGTACAAATCAGAGGCAAAAGGAAGCAATGTCTCTTGACTGTTGCGAAGGCACAGTATGTGTGTGTGTGTATTATTGTATAAAAGACAACAAGTTAACAGCAAAGCTTACGAGCAGACATAGAGAACTTGGGGCTCCTGGGCGTGGGTGCTGATAATGTCCGATGGTGTAATAACAATGGAACACAAAAATGAGAAAGGCCGTATGGGATAACGACCCCATTCTCAGGTATTTATCCCCAAAGAATTGAAATCAGAATTCTGCAGAAGCTCGTGTTTTCCCGATGGCATTATTTACAGTATCCAGGTTCTGAAGAACACTTAAGTGTCCGTTGCCATGTGAACAGATAAGGAAAACATGGCCTAGTCATACAGTGGACCGTTACTCAGCCTCGAGGAAGGAAACCCTTTGCTATCCAAAGGGTTATATGCTTTCTACGGGTTATATGCTACCCAAAGGGTTATGTCCAAAGGTTATATGAGGATATTATGCTACACAGAAAGACTCAAGGGAAGTTCAGTGTTGTATGATCCTTTCATAATCAAAGTCATGGCTGCTAGAGACTTGGGAGTGGAGAGCGGCTGTTCAGGAGGTATGGGCTTTCAGTTCAGCAAGATATCAGTGTTCTATAGAGCAGTCTCATAGCATGGTCCTTCCCGTTAATACTGTATTGCATCTCCAAGAGGGGAGATCTTGTGTTATATGCTCTTCCTTACCACAATAGTAGAAAAAAAAAGTATTTGGTACCACATCTTAGTTTTACCTGTCAACTTGACATCTCAGAGTCATCTGAAGAGGAACTTTCAGACTGGCCTGTGGGATTGTCTTGATTACAAACTGATATAGGAGCATCCGGCCCACTGTGGGCAGCACCATCCCCTGGGCAGATGGTCTTGGACTGTGTGAGAAAACTAGCTGAGCCTGAGTGAGCCAGCACACAGTGTTTCCCTGTGGCGTCCTGCTTGAGTTTCCGCTCTGACTCCCCTCAAAGATGAACTGTGACCTGGAAGTAGAAACCAAGTATACCCTTTCCTTCCTTAAGTTGCTTTTGGTCAGTGTGTTTTTTCCCAGCAACAACAGAAAGGCAATTAGGGCATGTGCCCTCATGCACGGCACCCATCCAGACGACCTCTTTGGATGAACCCATCCCAAAGCAAGTGAGAAGGTTGGCTTTTAGGACTCTTGTTATTTCTGCTGACAGTCTACAGCTAAAGTCTTCACCTGTCAGGAGCTGCAGCAAGAGCCTCTTTGTGTCCTCAATGAGGAGAGTCTGACAATGACCAGGCCGTCACATTTTGGGAGTGAACTTCCAGAATTACTGCTTTCATTAGGGGCAAAACATGGACAACATCCTCACCCTCCAGAAGCCAACATCTGGCCAGTTGTGATGAGAAGGAAACGGGAGATAAGAGTGGGGACAGAGGGATGCAGGAGAGGTCTTTACAGACCGCAGGGAAGCCAGGGTGCCACTCAGCTCCAGTGCAGGTCAACGCTGCAAGGAGCGTCTCTAACACCTGGGGACAGATGTTCCTGGGTGGATTTTTGTTTGTTTGTTTGAAACCAGTCTCTTGCAGTGTTCTCCTCAGCTATGTGAGAGGCTCTGATGAAGGATTAATGGAAACAAAATGACAGGCATATGAATTTAGCTGCTGTTGGAGAAATTCTGTTAGATATTCTCAGCGGTATGAAGATAAGGAGATTGCATAATTGAAAGAGCTGAGAACAGCATCAACCAGAGACGAGGAAGAGAGAGGAAATCAACTGTGGAATGCCTGGCTCCCTGCTTCCTTCTTTCTCCCGCCTTACACTTCTCCCTCCTGAGGGCTTTCTCGCCAGGGCCTGAAAGTTCCAGTCACTTCAGTGAAAGGAGTCTCTCCCTTCGGTAGTTTCCCAAAGAGTCCCGGGAGAGTTTCTCTTTGGTCAGCTAGATAGAACAGTGTGCCTGTTTATGAACCAGTGATTGCTGTCTTGGGAGGCTTGGGCTGTACCTCATGGACAGGTGTGAGAGAAATATCCACACCCGGCCGGCCATGGCTGAGTTCAGTTCTTGCCAAACCACAGGGGCTGAGCTTAAGGTGAGCCAGTAAATTTTTAGTTTTTCAAGTCAAGGTTTCTCTGTGTAACTGAATGTCCTGAAACTTGCTCTGTAGACCAAGCTGGCCTCAAACTCACAGAGATCCACCTGCCTCTGCCTCCCAAGAGCTGGAATTAAAGGTGTACACCACCGTTGCCCGGCAGGCTGGTAGATATGTAACAGCGGGATCCGGGTTGGTGTAGGGGGTCCTGCCTATCTCCTCCCACCATGGCTGATTTTGAACTATTCATATAATATCTCGAGGCTTTGAAAGTTCCTGATAGTGTACCAGTGGGCTCCAGTGAGCTGGTGAGAGCTGGTTCCACTACCACACCATTGGCAGAGACCAAAGGGAAGGTGGTTTTCTCCTAGTTAACCATTTTTCTGGCACCAGCACCAAAATAATGGGGAAGAGATGTCATTGCATGATAGCAGGGGAGGCAAAGAGAGAGACAGGAAGAGGCTTGGAGGAGGGTCCCTTATCTCCTCCACCCAGCTCAAATGAGCAGGATCCTCCCACAGGAGAGATGTTTAAAGAGCGCTGCCATTCCCGCGGACATGCTAGGAAGTAGGTACTATCAGGGAATCCGTGAACCCTTCACCAAGTGTTCGTTATCCACCAAAGACAGACCCTGTCTCCATTTTGGGAGACAGAAACAATGCGGTCCTCTAGAGTGGCATGCAGGAAGATGTCTTAGGATGTAAAGAAAGTGTCACAGAAGAGGAAAAATGGCCTCTAGAAGGGAGGAGGGGATGGGAGCACCGAATGGGTGGTGGGTCATGGGGATTTTCACAAGGCAGGAGTCACTTGTTCTGGGTCTGTGAGGGTGCATGGGAACTTGATGGGGTGGGGTGGGCTAAGCTAAGGGCACGGCGTTTGAAAAGGCCTGTGGTGTGACTTGGTATTAAGTGGTTTCAGATGGTGTAGCTGGGTGGTCATCTGGGGCCTGGCTCTTATATCAGGTGTTGCAGAAGTTGGCTTTTGTCCTGCTGGCTTTAAGAGACCAATTCAAGTGTCTCCAGCTGGGACGAGGACCCTGGGGCAGCCAAGCTGCTGACAGAGAAGGGGAAAGTGTGGAAATCTGTGGGACTTAATGAGAGAAGTGGGAGGAGTCAGGAAGGCTATGGGAAGCTGCATGGGGGCCCATTGGATGTGAGGGAGATGTGAATTCAGAAAAAAAAACCTGTTTTGAGCCAACACTGGCATCAAACCACTGGGAAGGGCAGATTTCAAAATACAGGAGGAACTTAGACTCATCATTGCCTAGAAGGACTTCAGACTTGCAAAAGGTCTTCTGGGCTTCTTGATCCACCTCAGGCAGTTGGCAGGGTGGGAAGGAGGACATGGCAATGACTTTGCCATCCCTGTGACAGAATCCCTGATAGAAGGAAAGTGCAAATGTCCTAATGTCCTAATGTCCTAGTTGTCTCTGTGCGGGGCTGTGAGCGTATGAGGCTGGGGTTGCAGGCTTCCCCCAGGTCAATGCTGAGAATCTGTCTTAGGTTCTGAGGAAGAGAAGCAAATGCGCTCACCAGGCTTGGTGGCAAACCTCTTCATCCACTGAGCCATCTCACTTCCCCAAAGTTGTTTCTTATTTCTGTGAATATCTTTTATGTATATTATCATGAATGAATGCATGTGAACATGTATACACATATGTATGGAGGATCGAGGACAATCATGAGCATCATCTGCAGTAGCGTCATACACCTTGTTTGAGAATGGGGTCTCTGATTGGCTTGCAGTCCACCAGTTAGGCTCCACTGACTAGCTAGTGAGACCCAGGGTCCTCTCTCCACCTCCCCAGTGTTGGGTTACAAGCATGCATGAGGCCCGGCTTTTAGTGAGGTGAGATGGAGGGAGTCCAGGCCACCATTTCCCATTGGAGACATTTTGCACACTTCCTATGCATTCGAATGTATTCCTTCACTGTGTTCCATTGTAGTAATATGGAGCGGCTGCGGGGCTGCGTCCCCAAACACCCCAGCCGCCTGCCCGGCTAGCTTTACCCCCGAAATAATTACACGGAAACTGTATTCTTTTAAACACTGCTTTGGCCCATTCCTATCTAGCCTCTTCTAGGCTAATTCTCACATATTAATTTAGCCCATTTCTAATCATCTGTGTAGCGCCCCTAGGTGCGCTTACCGGGAAGATTCTAGCCTAAGTCCATCCTGGGTCGGAGCTTCATAGCGTGCGTCTTCCCTGGAGCAGGTAGCATGGCATCTCTCCTGCGTCTGCTCCGGAGAGGAGAGCTGCGGAGTCTGACCTCACTTCCTCTTCCTCCCAGCGTTCTGTTCTGTTTACTCCACCCACCTAAGGGTGGGCCTATCCAATGGGCCTAGCAGTTTCTTTATTGCTTAGCCAATGAAATCAACAGATTGATATATGACACTCCCACATCACTTCCCCTTTTTCTGTTTAAACAAAAAAAAGGACTTTAACTTTAACATAGCAAAATTACATATAACAAAAGTTATCAAGTAAAAATTACAATAATCTTTATCATAACTAAGGAAAACTATAACTATAACTAACTATTCTTAACTCCATCAAAGACTCCAGAAAGATACAATACTACCTAAGCAAACAAGAAAAAAGCAACTTTCAAAACTCTAGAAATGACAGAGACATCTCGCTGCCTGGACAGTCACCCAAAGTTCCTTTGTACTGTTGGGGCATCCATCTTCAGCCTTCAGGCCCATGGTATCCAGCAGACATTTCCATAAAGCAGGAAAATTCAAAGTCAGTTCAGTCACTATCTGTTGTGTCCTGCAGAATGTCTCGCAGACTCTTTCATGAATCAGGAACCCCGAAAGATCATCTCACCTTAGGCAAGTTCAGTAGTCCTCTCTCTGCGGGTTCTCTGTGTCCAGTTTATGCAATAGTCCAGGCAAGAGCAGTTTCTTGCCCAAATGGCTATCAAACTCCATAAGGATCCTCTTCGATGCCCATCTTCCTCTCGAAGTAGATTGGTGCCACCAGGAGCAGACATGTCTCATTGTCATGAAAAGTCCTAAGTTATTAAAACATTTAAAATGCCATATTCTATAATCTTTGAAAGACATGAAGAATGTCTATCTAAAATATATCTCTATATATCTAGAAAATCTAACTAACATGACTACAAGCTCTACTATTACTGATGATTATCCACTAATCTATATTTCTTAATTATACAGTACATATTTAAATGAACTACACAATCACAATACCTTAATCAAAATCAGAAACACTTATACATATAAGAAAATTGACCTTAAATCTCTATCAATAAAGCAAAATCTATACTAATGCAAATTATTCATATCTATATCATTCCATACACAGGTCTGCAGCCTGGCATGGTACCATGACTAAACTGTCTTTGAGCACTCTGTTCGCAGCTTCTTGCACACAAAGGCCAAGTTCTCTTGTAGTTACATTTGTGTTTTAATAAATAAAGCCTGCTTGAGATCAGAAAAGTAAAACAGCCACTCTGGCCAGCCTTTACAGATCAGGCAGCAACAACACACACCTTTAATCCCAGTAGCCACCCGAGTTGCCATAGCATCCAGGCGGTAGTGGTGCACACCCTTAATACCAGCACTAGAGAGGATTATAAAACGGGAGGAGACAGCTCTCAGGCTCAGTCTCATTCTGAGATTCCTGGAGGCAGGATTTCCATTTTTGGACTGAGATAGAGGTAAGAGCCAGTGGCTGGCTGCTTTGCTTTTCCGGTCTTTAGGTTGAACCCTGATTTCTGTCTCTGAGTTTTATTAACTGTGCTTCATTCTCCAGCACAAAGAGCAGGTCCCCAGGTGTGTAGTGACACTGGCATCACAGGGCCATGGCCTCTGTGGTGGTTTGAATGATCATGCCCCTCAGAGGCTCTGGTGCGTGAACACTTGGTCCACAGTTGGTGGCCCTGATTAGGATTAGGCGATGTAGCCTTTTTGGAGGAAGCATACCATTGGCAGTGGGCTTTGAGAGTTCCCAGCCTCACTTCACGTCTGCTTTCTCTGCTTTGTGCTTGCATTTGAAGATGTGAGCTCTTAGCTTCTTGTTCTGACATCATGCACACAGATGGGTGCTATGCTTCCGCTGCCACGGTGGACTCAAACCTCTGGAGCTGCAAGCCCGATTTAACCCTTCCATCCTTCAGTTCCCTTGGTCATGGCAGTTTATCGCGGCAACAGAAATGAAGGAATGCAGAGATTTTGTGCCATTTCCTGCTTCACAGGAGCTGGGGGAAGGGTACCTGAGCAAGAGGAAGGACTGTGGAGATCTTAGGGACAGATCCAACACTCTTCTACATGCTGTCTGTGTTGCGGTCACAATGTTTTGAAAAGATGTTTTTTTGTTGTTGATAAAGCTGTAAAACCTCATCCTGAAAATTCCAGCTGTGGCAGGAGTCAACATACACTTCCCTCCTGCAGGATTAGAGCGATGCCTTGAAACACATACGCACACATGTACATACATACATACATACATACATACGCACGCGCATGCGCACACCCCTCCCCAGAAAACCCCTCAGTGAAACATCTCTTGAAAATTTTAAACATCTTCTAATCTGTTAAAAAAAATGTGAGCCTTTGGTCCTTCTTTAGAAAAATCAAGTTGGTTTTATATTTAAGCTCATCTCTGTGTGTGCTCAGAAAGCCTCGTGTTCAGTGTCTGGCTGTGGTGTGATTGGGTTCTAAACGGTTCACTTCAGCAGAGTTGAAAACTAGAGATACCCAAATCTTATTACCAGGATGGGTAGGACCAGGCATGGCGATGTCAATGATAATGGTGGTCACTCACGGTTCCTCCCAGGACTGACCTCCAATCAGGTCCCTTCATTTTGGAGAAGCTATTTCCAAGAGGGTGACTCGTATCGGCCGTTCCTTCTTTCATCTGTCTCTCCGAACGTGCATGCAAATCGTGTTTGATTTAACCCAGCAGCTGCATTTTAATTTGTTGGCGTGATGTGATGTGTAACCCAAATGGATTTTTAGACTCATCAGATGGCCTTGCTGTGTGGGTGGGAGGCAGAGTGACCTTTACGAGTGGCCTCGTGCGTGACAGATCTAAAATTTGGGCTCCCGAATGGAAATTCTCACACTATTTTTATTTCATTAGAGGAGAAAAACAGAATTCAGCTGGACACATGCGCTAAAATTAGATCCTTAAGTAAACAGTCCGGGGCTTAATAATTCATGGGAAGATGCAGGGCAAAATGAGGAAAATAATGGAATCGGGGTAGACAAACACTGTGTCCCTCTGAACTGCCCCAAATGAACCATCGTCCTGTGCAGCTCTGATGTCCCGGACTATTAATGAGACGGAAGGTGTTGGCATGGGTAATAATATATCACACGGAGGCCCCATGTTCCGGATAATGGAGGCCACTGACACTTATCAATTCGTCTTACATCAGGTGCTGTGTGTTCCACTCTGTCTGCAGTTTGTCAACCTCTGCTTTGGGTTTAATAGATGTTGTGGTATGCTGTGCTTAAAATAAAAAGTATTGTGGCAAAGAACCAGGTGAAATGCAAAAGTAATTATGAAAAAAATCAGCAGGGCCGGTGTTGCCTGTGTGGAGGCGGCCCATGCGGTGATGTAACAACTGCTCGTTCATCATTTTCGCCATGGCTCGGCCTCAAGATTTAGGGAAAGAAAAAGACCTTTGGGAAACTTCCTGGTTTCCATTAGGGCATCCATGACTGGGGGTGGGGAAGAATTAGCATTGTCCCCATCAGGAAGTTCTGGGGAGGGACGGGAAACTAGTAATCAGGAAGTGGGCGACAGGAAATAAAACATCCACCCAAACTGTAAAACTGGATTGAATAGAGATTTCTCCAAAAAAAAAAAAAAAGCCCTAAAATCATTAGTGGCCTAACCGAAGTAGACGTCATCAGCTGTAGCAGGGTCTACGACAAATAAATAAGAGTTGAAAACAATAAAACGCGTGGTAATGTGTGGCACTGTAATATTGATGACAGCATGTGGGGAGCGCCTGACAGCTGTTAAACAGATGTGGCAATTAGCAAACCTTATGGTCACGCTGCTGAGATTATTATGCAACACGTTCCCCAGCAAAATTAGCTGACTTCCTTCTTTGTGTGCCTTTCTCCACGTGGAGTGTTAGTGAGTGTGAGCCTCCATTTCAGCAGCAACAGCCTGAGCCATAGAAGTGTGTGTGCACGTGTGTGTGTGTGCTCACACACAGATACACATATGCATTTTTTTTGATGTCTTCTGAAAGATTTAGAGAAACTCAGAATTTTAACGAGAACAATACAAGTCGGCGCTGTAGCAGATAACTTCAATTATAATCGCTAATGGACAAATTGAGAGATAAAAAGACTTTTCTATCATGTTGCAATTCAATGAACAGTTTTCAATTAGGCTCAGGATATAAAAGGAGGGGAAAAAAAGGGAAAGTGACTTTTCCTTGATGCTAACATTGCCGAGAAAGATGAGAGGGACTTTGCTTTCTCACTCTGCTCAAGAGAGGCAGATAATACTGCATATTTAAATTATAAATCAGGTCGCTATCTGCCAACTGAAAGCAATATCAATTAGAACCTAGGTGGATGAAGCTTTAAAATGCCTTATATTTAATGATAAAAGCATGACTGTTAATCTCTGCGGCCATCAAAGGGATAATTTAAGGTAGTAAGAAATCAGAGAATGATGTCACAAAAATAGGCCCTTGCAGCTTTTTGGATAGTATTATCGTAATTAATGTACTTCAAATGACTTTTGTGTGTGTGTGTGGGTTATGAGCTTTCAGGAAAGCATTTATTGCGGGCATAAAATATAAAACTCTAAAGAGTAGGTTTGACTAAGGTTGACTTGGAGGCTCCTTAGCCTTTTTGCTGCGGTAATTCCTGTAAAATAATAGTTTCGTTTACAGGCGCAATTTATAATGGTGGATTTATGCCAGTTCGTAGGATATAAATCATGGTAATAGCATGATCTATTGTATGTCACTTGAGTGAATGCAAATTAAATATCGTTAAATTAAAGAAAAACTGTTAAAATAACATTAGGTTGTAACCGGAGCTTCTGGACTAAAGGAAGCAGGGGCTTAGGGTGAAGTGTTGCTCCGGGCAGTCTCATCTCACACCAGAAAGTGTCGCTCAAAGCAAATACACGCATGCAAATAAATATGTCAATAGCTGCCGGCGGGAGACAAAGCCGGAAATCCATTCTAGAGTATTCCTTCACCCTAGATTCTAAGGGCAACCTAAAAGTTAAATACCTCTTTTCAGGGGAGCTTTGTTTTCTGTGATTGTTTAATCTCTCCCTCAGCAGCTGCAAATGAAGTTTCTCAATTTTCTGGTGATTGATTTTGCTTTTGACCGGCGCTCCCCACTCCCTACACATTTTACAAACCAGTTGTTCAGTTGTTCCCAGCCGCGCGCCACCCTGCGCCCAGGCCCAGGTAGCTCAGAGTCACCTCTGTTGCCTGGGAGTGGATCCCCCTGCTCTGCCTCTGTTGGGAGACAGAATCGGCAGGGCCCCTCCAGCTCTCACAGTCGAACGTGGCTCTGGAAAGCCTGGGCCATTAATAAACAAGAGCCATTAAAATGCAATGCTCCGTCAGAGCCTCTTCCTCCCACAAATCAGAATTCTCTTTCTTCCGTTTCAGAACTTGATTGCAACTCATCTTCAAAGCCAACCAGCGCCATTGTGCTGAGATAAATGAAGAGAGGGAGGTGGGGGTGGGGAAGCCGGGATCCAGGCGTTGTGATTTTTCATTCTACGAAGGAAAACTCTGTACACCCCAAGCCATACTACCATAAGCGGACCAGGTTCAGAAAAATTAAGTTGGATTCTGGTATGTGTGTGTGCGAGCGTGTGTGTGTGTGTGTGTGTGCATGTGCGTGTGTGTGCTCTTTCACATGTAACCCAGCGCATTGTTAGAACTCAATAAATGTTGACGGATGGCAGGGTGACATACCCATTATAACATCAATTAATTTGCTGTCAGGAGAAAGTGGGCCCTTCAAATTATCCAGTCATAATTGCGTTGGCTTAACTAGCGTTCCCCCTCCGTTGCAGGCCCATATGCCTCAGAAAGATTCAATAAAAGGTGGTATCTCCCCCCACGCATGCCACGAGAGAAGGAAAAAGGAGGTGTAATTTATTGTGGTGGCCGTTACGCTACAGGTAGGTGGTTACCCTGATAGGCAAGGAAGGGATGTGGAGCTCTTGAAAGAAACCCTCAAGCAGACTTGGACAAGAGGGACTGGAGACAGTAAAGGGTTGGCTGCTGAATACTTGGCTGGAGGTCTTGTGTGGCCTTGGCAGTGGTCAAGAAGGGACAGACTAGCAAGTACCCACCACAGGTATAAAATCTAAGGGGTACCTGGGAACCCTGACCTCAGGAATGAATATAAATCCTGTCCTGATCCAGTTCTTGGAAACATTAAGTTGACACAAAAATCCTCCATGAACCCAGAGGTAGCGTTTTAGTAAATGCAGGCTGAGAAGCCGGACTGTGTGGAGCCATGTTCAAGTCTGGGGGAGAGGGAGAATGTGTAGCCATTGTCTGTATTCTTTTACTAATGAATACATTTTTGATCACCAGTCTGCTTTGCAGAACCTTAAAGAAGTTTGGGAAAATGCCAAAAAATGAAAAAATAGGTGTGTTAAAACTCACAACATAATTTTAATCTATTTTTGAGACAGGGTCTCTCCTGTCTCCCTGCCTGGTCTGGAACTCACTATGTGAACCAGGCTGGCCTCTCACAGAGATCCACTTGCCTCTGCCTCCCGAGTGCTGGGATGAAAGGCGTGGCTGACCACACCCAGCCAAGTTGAGATGTTTTTACATCAGGAAATACTCTTTATGATTTTGGTTTTCTGACTTTGATGGAAGCGAAGTCTGTCTCCATTTGTTCAGCACCCGTCACTTACTTGCTCACTCTCTGTGTATGCGTGGGGGAGGGCACTTGGTGCCATGGCTACCGGACATTTTCTTCTCTTCTACCATGTGGGCCTCAAGGTGTTAAGCTGGGGTGTATCTCTCGCCCTTGAGCCGTCTTTCCGGACCTAGTCATCTTTTTTTTTAAATTTAGTTTTAGGGTGTGCTCCAAAGGTTTACAACACACTTATTTTGAAAATACTTTCAACATATAGTTTTGAAAAAGATTACAAATTAAAAATCCACACAGCAGGGCTGGTGGGATGGCTCAGCAGGGAAAGGCACTCATACCTGGACAAGGAGCACTCGTCAGCCCGAGTTCAAGCCCCAGAATCCACCTAAGACTGGAAGGAGAGAACTGACTCTGCAAAATTGTTCTCTGACCTCCACATGTCACACACACACACGCGCACGCACGCACACGCACACACACACACACAATGATAACAAATGAAATTAGGAAAATACATAAATCTTACTCAAACTGAGATAAACAGTCTCTGCTTTGCCTCAGGCGCTAACATGGTTCTACATAAGCCCTGTGATTAGCCTGATTGCAAATTTTGTCCTTTTGTTTGTATGTGTGTGTTCATGTTTGTTGCTGTAAGTGTGTATGTTCGTGTATATGTGTATATGTGTGTGCATGTGTGTGTGAGTGGGTGCATGAGTGTGTACATGTGTGTATATGTGTGCATGTGTATGTGGTTGTGTGTGTGTGTGTGTGTGTGCAGGCACACAGGACAGCCTCAGGTATAGGCTGTCAGATGCTTATTTTTGTGTAAGACGGTTTCTCATTGGCCTAGAACTCTGCCACGTAGGCTGTGCTACCTGGTCAGAAAGCTTCCACGGGTCCATGTAACTCTCCCTCCCATCCCACCACTGCTGAGATCACAGGTGTGTGCAACCAGACCTGGCTTTGGACCTTAGTTCTAGGGCTTAAACACTGGTTCGCACACCAGCAAGGCAAGCGCTTCATCAAGAGAGTCATCTCCCCAGCCTTAATCCACCATCTTCCTAGCCCTGATCCTGTTTTTAGTTAAAAGGGCCATTCATCTTGATTTACTATTATTTTTTGGTTTTAACTTTTTAAAAAAAGGTATGATTTATATTGAGTCCTAAGGTTTTTTTTTTCTCTGAAGTTCTGTGGTCCCCTTTACTAGACCTAGGCCTAAAGTTTGTAATGTGTTAGTTCATGGCATCTTTGGTGGCCACCTGAGATTCTCACTCTCTCCCTTCACAGTGGGTGAGTGGAGGAACTTCAGTGAGCACTTCACTGTAGCCCAGTTAATAAAAACCCAGAGACAGATGTTGGGGTTCAACCTGAAGGTCAGAAAACCAAAACAGCCAGCCACTAGCTCTTACCTTTACCTCAGTCCAAACTGGCGATCCTGCCTCCAGGAATCTCAGAATGAGACTGTGTCTGAGACCTGTCTCCTCCCGTCTTATATTCCTCTCTAGTGCTGGGATTAAAGGCATGCACCACTACTGCCCGGTTTCTATGGCAAACTAGTGTAGCTACTGAGATTAAAGGTGTGTGTCCCCACTGCCTGGTCTGTAAGGCTGTTTTACTCTTTGACCTTCATGCAAGCTTTATTATTGAAATACAAATGGAATATCACTCAGCTCCACAGGAGTCTCCCCAGCTCAGAGGATTACCAATGGCTTTGTACTACAGGCCGAGGCTACTCTGAACTTGCTTCTTCCCAGACCAGGCATGATGCTCTGTCCCCAGGGCAGCAGCTGAGGGTTCCTGTGCTCGGGAGCAATCTTCAGCCCAATCACAGGAGACTTAGCTAGTGAAGTCTCTCCGCCTTTGTTGTTGGACCCCATTTATTCCCAGAGGGCCCCCCAGCAGTCATGTGCTGAGTCCCTTCCCTCCCCTGCATGGCTCCCCACACTGCTTTATCTGTGTCTCCTGGGACTGCCTCTTAAGAGACTCCTTAGCCTTGAAACCTCTCTTGGGGAATCCAGCCTGGGGCCCCGAAACACAGAGATGGCAGAGAAGAAAGTCTTGAATTCATCCATTATATTTTAATTATCTTTTGAGACAGGGTTTCGTGTAGCTCAAACTGGTCTTGTACTTACTATGTAACTGAAGATGACTTCGAATATTTAAAAAAGATTTATTTAATGAGTATGTGCTGTGTGTATGAATCTGTGTGTGTGTGTAACTGGGTATGTATGCATGTATGTGTGCCAGATGCTTGCAATGCCTGTGGAGCCCAGAAGAGGACATTGCAGGATATTGGGGTCCTGTGACATTAGAGTTACAGGGGGTTGTGAGCTACTGGGCATGGGTGCTGGGAACCGAACAGACATACCTACAGGCCAGTAGGATCTAGTCTTTCCCTCAGAGAAGACTTCCACATCAGGTGCCTCTAGGCTATGTCAAGTGGGCAGTTAAAGCTAGCTAGGATAGAGGTCATGAGTTTAAAGTTCCCACTACATGGTTCATCTTCGGTAAGGTTCTACCTTCTGTCTCTCTCTCTTTCCTTTTCATTAATTTAAAACATTATTATTTGAAAATTTAACACAGCATATATTTTTTAACATATATTCCCCATTGCCCCTACTACCTCCCAGATCTTCCTCTCTTGCTCCTTACACAATTTCAAGTTCTCTCAAGAAAATCAAAATAAAACAAAGCAAAAATAAAACAGACATAAAAGAAAAAGTCATGGGAACACTTGGCATCTGATTTGTGTTGACCAGCACCTCCTGAGCGTGGGGCCTGTCCTGGAGTGTGGCGGATGTTTTTAGTCGGAATATACGATAACAGGCTTCATTAGGACATTTTTTATGCTCACACATCCTTGTGCCTTGCTCCGACTCCCTACTATCTCCTCCCACTAATTTCCATTTCTACCTAAATAAATTTTATGAAGCTATTGCACCTAAACTGACCTTTAGCTCTTGTAAGCCCTTTGGAGCAGTTAGCAGAGTGTTCTGGCTGGTTAGCCTGGGATGGCTTTTGCATCTATAGGTAATGGGCGGGTCTAATTGCCTGTTAGTACAGAATTTTTAAAGTTGGGAAAGACATAGGAAAGCAGAGCAAACAAACAACTTGAAACAAAGCAGCATGAAAAATGTCAGGGGTGGTGTGAAAAACTGAAATCAATATTCAAACTGCATGCACGTCTCAATTTTTCTTTGTTACCATGTCAGTGTTTTGAAAAGTCTAAATTATGCCTGCAAAAACTTAACGTATGCATACATATGCATGAAAGTCTACAGCTTAGCAGGGCAGAGAGAGACAAGCCTAACAGTGAGTAAGAGGCAGACAGAAGTGATAAGATTTGGTCTCTTACAGGGGTGGAGTCCTGGGTCATTCTGGCAACTTCTTGGGGCCACATGTACAGATCCGAGACCTGTGAAGGCGACTTCTTCTGCTCTCTGCTTCTGTCTGCATTTCCTTCTCTGTGTGGTTCAGCCCTTTGTCTCTCTCCAGGCTCATAGCTCAGAACTTTGTCCCCATCTTTCCATGGTTCTCAAATCAATTTTGCCTTGTAGGGCATATTTTTTTCCTCTCTGTTGCTGTCACAGCTGGAAGAATGCTGCTGACACCTAGTGGGGACAGGCTAGGGATGCTAATGGACTTCAACAGGGCAGGTGGCCGGCCCCCTCCCCAGTAAGGAATTACCAGCCCCAAACACCAATAGTGTTCATGGTAGAGTTTCCAGTCTCGCCTTTCCCACTCACAGGCTCTCAATTCAGCACCCAAAGCAATTTTTATTTCCCAAGACATAAATCTTTTACTTTATAAAGTTCACTTCCTTGCCTAGTCTTTTATTGTGTCCTGGTTGCCTGCAGGGTGAAAAATCTGAATCCTTCATTGCTCATCTACTGCCTTCTTTCTGTCCCTCCCTCCCTCCTCTTGCCTCCCCTCTTCCCTTCCTCCCCACCTTCTCACTCATAGTTTGTAGGTATACCAAGTCTTTACTCACTGGTTGGACTTAGCATAAGGTGTTTTTAGAATCAGGGTCAATCTCTCATCTTGCTTTGTGTGGTGGTTTGAATAAGAATGGCTCCCATAGGCTTATATGTTTGAATGCTTGGTCCTCAGTTGGTAGAACTATTTGGGAAGGATTAGGAGGTGTGGCCTTGTTAGAGGAGGTAGCACTGGGAAGTAGCCTTTTTTTTTTTCCGAGACAGTTTTTCTGTAGTTTTTGGTGCCTGTCTTGGAACTAGCTCTTGTAGACCAGGCTGGCCTCGAACTCAGAGATCCGCCTGCCTCTGCCTCCTGAGTGCTGGGATTAAAGGTGTGCGCCACCCCACTCAGCTTTTTTTTCTTTTTTTTCTTTTCAAGACAGGGTTTCTTTGTAGCTTTGGAGCCTGTCCTGGAACTAGGAGGTAGCCTTTGATGCTTTAAAAGACACCATTCCTTGTGTGTTCTCTACCTCTTCCTTGTGAATCCAGATATGAACTCTCATCTGTTCCTGTCACCATGCCTTTGCTCTACCATCATGAACTCTAACCCTTTGAACCCTAAGCCCAAGTAAATGCTTCCTTTTCTAAGTTGCCTTGGTTATGGCATTTTGTCACGACAATAGAAAAGTAATGAAGACACCTTGTCACCTCCTGTGTCCCATGCCATTAGGCATCCATTTATGGATTAACTTCCTTGTGATGGTTATTCTTAACTATCATTTTGGCACATCCTTGAGTTGTCTGAGAAGGGTGTCCCAGTTGAGGGCTTTCCCACATCATACTGGCTTGTGAGAAGGTCTTGGAGGGACTATATCCTGATTGTTGATTGATCGTGGAAGGACCCAATGGTGGATGGTACCATTTCATAGGCAGGATCCAACTGTGTGAGGAGAGGGGCTTACTGAAGTTAGAAAACAGGCAGGTGACACCGCCAAGGAACATTGGTTTCTCATCTCTTAACTGTGGATGTGATGTGAATGACTGATTTAACTTTGAGCCTTGACTTCACTCAATTATGGGCTGTGACCTGGGACTGAAAGACAATAAGCCCTTTGTCGCCTTATCTGCTTGTTGGCGGGGGCTTTAGTAATCTAATCCCCAGATAGGAAACTGAACACAACTCTGACACTACTCTTAGTTCCTTTGGCTGCAATCACTTGGCCTTCGAGGGCAGGGGTTCTGTCTTTATGTCCTGTTCTTACAGGTCCCAGTAAGGTACACAGAGGCTCTTTGTAGATACTGTTGATGAGTGGAGCCCTTGGCTAGCTTGATGGTATAAATGCAGAGTGTTCTTAAGACATTAATCAATGTAGGCTGTGTTTTGAATGAGAAATGTCCCCTATAGGCTCTGGTATTTGAATATTTGGTGCCCAGTTAGTGGCACTTGACAATTTCTCTATGTCATTTCTGCATTTCCAGGATCTTTATTCATGTACTTCAGGACATTATCAAGGAAAATAAATTTTATTTAATTGCTAGCACTGCCATACTTTGATGGTTGGTTTAATAATGAAGACAGCGACTGAGATTCCAGTAGTGTGGGTAGTATACACGTCATGGACACACTGGACAGAGGACAACCCATGTCCTGAGCAGAACAGAGCAAGACAGTTTGAGATTTCACTATACTACGATGTACAATAAGTAGCTAAAATGTGAGTTATGGACCAGGGGTATAACAAGATGGAAGCTTGCTTGTTGAACGTGCATAAGGCCTGGGTTCATTTCCCAGCACCAACTTCCATCCTTCCAAAAGGGTTTTCTTTAGTCTTTAAGTTTATAAATTGCCACAGAAATCTTTCTTTTTTAAACATAAAGACAAATAAATTCAATAAATAAGAATAAAGGATAAGTAATCCTAGCACTCTGAGGATAGAGGCAGGAGAATCTCGAGTTCAAGGACATCTTTAACTTGATAACAAGGACAAGGGCAACCTGACTTCTTGAGACTGCCTCAAGACAACATCACCACCATCATCAACAAAAACAAATACTGCACACAAACAACAACAGCTGAGATCCTCATGAAAGGACATGACTTGCTTATTTCTAGACTTTTTCACTTATTATTTTTGCACTACCATTGACCACAGATGACTGAAGTATTGGAAAACAAACATGTGGATGATGGGAAGGACTTGGGGAGTGGTTATTGTAATGGATTAATTAAAAATGGAGGCAGAGGCAGGTGGATCTCTGGGAGTTCGAGGCCAGCCTGGTCAACAAGAGCTAGTTCCAGGACTGACACCAAAAGCTACAGAGAAAGCCTGTCTCAAAAAACAAAAAAACAAAACAAAAAAACAAAACAACCCCCCCCCAAAAAAAAACAAAAATGCTGCAGATCCCTGAGTAGCTGCAGTGGCAGAAATGCTTCAGGTCCCCGAGCGGTGGCAGCAGGCCATGTGGCAGCAGGCAGTGGGTTCCGAGAACAGCTAGTCCCAGGCAGGGAAGGCACAGTTCCCTGAGT
This sequence comes from Microtus pennsylvanicus, assembly GCF_037038515.1. Taxonomy (NCBI): domain Eukaryota; kingdom Metazoa; phylum Chordata; class Mammalia; order Rodentia; family Cricetidae; genus Microtus; species Microtus pennsylvanicus. Next base: position 143,858,682 of record NC_134580.1, read on the forward strand.
GGCTGCAGCAGGCCATGAGGAGAGACAAACAGATGGGCACACTACGAACAGGTCTCTGAAGGTGGTTGCTCCCAGGCAGGGAGACATGCGGTGGTGGGTGAGAGACAGAGACATGCATAAGCACACCATGCAGAGTGAGGTTGGATATTTATTTAGTGGGTTATGGAAGGAAAGGGGGAGAAGGAGAAGAACAGAGAGAGGGGCAGAGAGAGAGAGACAGAGACAGAGAGACAGAGTGGGGGGAGAAGAGAGAGACAGAAGCTGACTCTTTGAGAGGGAGATGGAAAAGGAAGGAACTCAGGCTGGAAGCTGAAGATCAGCCTGCCTCAGCAAACAGGGGAGGGAATGGGCATGGCTTGTCTCTTAAAGAGACAGGATAGATCATTACAGTTACTATATTGGTTAATTTATTAATAAGACAATGAGCAATGTTGTGAAGAACTGTGCAGGCTAAAAAGCTGGCCTGCAGAGGCCTCACAGATGATGATGCAAGATAGACAACTCCTGGGTCAGAAACAAAGGGCCTCATTGTCAAAGCACAACAGGCAAGCCTGCGCCTCAGGTTTCTGCTGATTTCTTTTGTTCCCTTATGTTCTGTGTGGTCAAGGTGGGGTATGCTTGTCAGATGTTTCTTGGGAAGACTCACGAAACATCATCTCATCCCAGATGGGGGCACCCATGGCAGACCAATGTAAATGATCACACCAAAGTCTGACTTGTTGGCTCAATGAATTTACTGGGGTTACTTACAGGAGCATGGATTGGGGGTTATCTATAGGAACAGAAACGACTCAAAGAAAGCTGCATCACCAAAAGCTTACTCCAGTGTGGATGGGGACTCAAGAAAGCTAGAACCCTGGAGCCCTGAGTACGACTTGCTGGCAACTTTACAGGCCAGAGAAGCTCCTCTAGGCATCTGGGCTGCTCAGTCTCTTCTCCTAGTGGACCGTCAATACATCAGTAACACTGTAAAGGAGATTTGAGAGTCTTTTTAGTTTCAGGAGCTTCCTGAGACTTGTGTGTTGGTTACTTCTGGAGTCCCATGAGCTTCCTTTTCCCCTCCTCCAGGGAATGTTTCAGTTTAGAGGAAACCGCTGTTCAGCACAGTGGCTTTGGTAAATGCATACTGGGTAGCGGGTTTTCTTGGTAACTAAGGATAATTAGATTTATGCAATCCCCAGTATCTCAAGGTGGGTTCTAGAGAAGCTGCCCCATTTTGACTCAATGGAAGCCATTATTTTTTCCCTTGCTCAGAAAGCATACCCACACTCTGCCTTGGAGATGTTCACTACCTCTTTCCCCCAAATTGCTTGCTATCTAAACATCCCCCAGAAAACACTGAGACAAGTGATGTCCTAAGGCCTGTGAGTGTGCTGTGGAGAACTGTCCACCCCGGTGTCACAATGATGCATTGGACTGTCAATCAGGTAGAGATTCAGGCTCCTCCCTGCCGCTTGAAGACTGAGATGATGTGTCTGTATTTCTCATTTGCATGCAAGATGGAAGAGTAGGAGAAAGTGCAGGTACATGTCGGGGTTTCTATCTTTTGATGTGTTATTTTTTATTATTACCAGGTAATATTTGCACAAAACTATGGGGTTTTTCCAAGCATTTTCATGCATCTATAGACTATGCATTGATTGTTTGCCTCTCTCTATTCCTTTTTTCCCACACTTGTTCTTTTTTCTATATGTATAACATTTTGTTTAAATGTTAACTTATTATTATTGGCTATGGACGTGTATGATGATGATGGTGTATGTGTGTGTATGTGTGTGCACGTGTGTGTGACATCGAGGTCACTGGATAACATTTGAGAACTGGTCTCTCTTTTCACTGTGTGTTCTAAGCGTGTAACATCAGGCTTGTGCATAACATTTCACTGGCTGAGCTTTCTCAACCACCCCTATGTGACGTTTGCAAATATACTGCTCTGGGAACTGTATCAGCCCCCTCACCATATAGTCCTGTACTGACTTTTTTGTCTCCCAAATCTTTCCTTATTTCATCCATCGGTCTTCACCTCAGAACTGCAATCTTGCTTTAGCCTGTCTTCTTTTTGTCCCAGGGACGGTGGCGATGGCTTCCTGAGAGGCTTTCTTTCGCTTTCCAGTTACGTTTCACCTCCTGAAGCCCCATCGGTGTCTTATCTCTGAGATGGAAATGGCATTATCCTTACCTCACAGATTTTTGTGGAGAGTATGTGGAAGAATTGAAGTCAATACAGCAAGGGCCGAGGTTCATTTAAAGTCAGTCAGTAGAGGGGCTGGGGAGATGGCTCAGTGAGCAAGAGTGCTTGAGGCTCTCATAAGGGACCCAAGTTCAATTCCCAGCACCCATGTTGGGTAGCTCACAGCTGCCTATAACTAACTCTACCCCTCTGCCCTTCACAGCCCCCACACGCACAACACCCCCTACATAATTGAGAGAATAACTCCTTGCTTTGTGCACACACGCAGACATCTGATACCTCACATACGCGCCCAGGCTCCGAATCCTGTGCTCCCTCCGCTGGTTACTTTTCTCGTTCCAATGACCAAAATGTCTGGCAAGAAACAGCTGAGGGTTGATTCTGGCTCTCAGTTTGAGGACACAGTCCATCATGGTAGGGAAGGTGTGGTGGCAGGAGCAGGGGGTGGCTGGTCACGTGACATTCATAGTCAGGAATCAGAGAGAGAGAGAGAGAGAGAGAGAGAAAGGCTGGTGCTCGGCTCGCTTCTCCTTTTTATTCAGTCAGGGACCTCAGACCATGGATGGTGCTGCTTACATTCAGGGTGGGTCTTCCCAACTTATTAAACCTGTCTGGAACCCCCTTCCCTCCAGAAGTTTGCTTCCATGGCGATTCTAAGTCCAGTCAGGTCGACAGCAAAGGTTAACCATCACATTTGATTTATTTATATTTTTTGATAATTTATTTTATTTTTATTTTATGCGTATTTGTGTTTTGCCTACATGTGTGTCTGTGTGAGGATGCTGGATCCCTTAGAACTGGAGTGACAGATAGTTGGGAGCTGCCATGTGGGTGCTGGGAATTGAACTCTGGTCCTCTGGAAGAGCAGCCAATGCTCTTAACCACTGAGCCATCTCTCCAGCTCCCCCACGCCAGCTCCAAATTCCATTTCTTATAACTCACATGTCCTCGGAGGACCATAGGTTCAGAGTCCAAACCCTCTTCCTGGTGCTGAGTCAAGTCCCAAGCACATTCTTCTGAAAGCTGCCTTGCAAGGAGCAGGGGTGAGAGGGGAAGGGGGTGAGACGGGTCTTTGTTTACCCTTCAGGACGATATAATTTGAATTATCCCCCTTTGCCCATCACACCCATTTCCCTGGGCTTGCCCATCTGCAGAACACATCGGGGCTTTTTACATAGGGTGTGAAAGCCTCTCTGTGTGCTGTGATTAATTAAACATGTTTGGGCCAAGAGAGAAGGAATCAGATTGTCACATATTCGATAAAATATATGATTAAAAATATTTATTATGCTGATGCGGGAAAGAATAATATGTTAAACAGATAAGCATGTAATAATGTATATTTTTCCCATAAAACTTAATTTATCCCTAGGGCTGGATATAAACTTTCCTCTTGAACATCTCGCCTTCTAACTGGAGACTGCTGAGCTAAACTTCTTAGTTTTTTACAGCAAATTGATCACGACTGTAATATTTCAGGGGCAAAATGATCCTCACCAGTCAGTCTGATTTCAAAGGCCAAAATTTATAGTTTCGTTTCTGATTTAATGATAAAGGTTTTTAGCGTTATCGAGTGTTTTGTCAGCCATCAGCACATGGGGTTGAACTTCCAAATGGGAAAAAAAAAACCAACAAAGAAGATAGCCATAAATAATTTACTACAGAATGATAAAGAGGTTAATATCCCCTTGGGGCCAGTGGGGAATTGCTCAGCTTTCTGTCCTTGTGCCCACATGTCCTCATCACTATGGAAGATGTGTTTTATAATCTGTATGCTTCCAGAAGAGGGAACCACAGAAAATGCTGGAACCCAGAGCTATAAGCACTTTGCCTACATGTAAAGGAAATTTTATTATTTGCTTGCATCCTGTTGTGCCCACCTGAGTTCATCCATGATGGATAAGATGTAGTTATTGCACACTTCGGATATGTTGATAATAGGTACAAACTGAGTGTGTCTCTCTCTGTGTGGTGTGTGCATAAATGTACCTGTGTGTGGGTGCCCGTCTGGAGGTGGTGAATGCATGAGTGTGCCTATCTGGAGGTGGTGTATGCGTGAGTGTGCATGCGTGAGTGTGCATGTACCCGTCTGGAGGTGGTGTATGCATGAGTGTGCATGTGTAAGTGTGCATGTGCCCATCTGGAAGTGGTGTATGCATGAGTGTGCATGCGTAAGTGTGCATGTACCCGTCTGGAGGTGGTGTATGCATGAGTGTGCATGTGTAAGTGTGCATGTGCCCGTCTGGAGGTGGTGTATGCGTGAGTGTGCATGTGTGAGTGTGCATGTACCCGTCTGGAGGTGGTGTATGCGTGAGTGTGCATGTGTAAGTGTGCATGTGCCCGTCTGGAGGTGGTGTATGCGTGAGTGTGCATGTGTAAGTGTGCATGTGCCCGTCTGGAGGTGGTGTATGCGTGAGTGTGCATGCGTGTGAGTGCCTGCCTGGAAGCCAGAGGATGACATCCGGTCATCCTCCTCTATTGCTGTCAGCCTTATTCCTTTGACAGGGTCTCTCACTGAACCTGGAACTCCGTTCCCAGGCAGCCAGCGAGCCTCTAACTGTCTCAGCACAGGGGTACAGGTGCACACAGCCATGCTCATATTTTCACATGGGTACTAGGAGATTCGAGTTCAGATTTTCATGTTTGCCCAGCGAGGGCTTTTACTTACTGAGCTGTCTCCTCAGCCAGGTGTAGACTTGATGATGAGAAAGGTCCTGAGTCAGGTCAAGTATTCCTTCACTGTTGTGCTCAGACAGGACGCTACAGCAGTCAAATCGCGGCATCACAAGAGTCAGGAGAACCACACCGTGCTCCTCGAGCTCTGTTTTCTGGAGTTCTCAAGGCTTTGGCCCCGCCCCCTTTGCAAGTGCGCAGAGCAGATTCTCGATCGTCCCTGTGGATTGGTAGGAGAAGCTGTCTTGAGGACTGTAGCGAATTTTTAGAAAAACTTAAGTTTGTAAAAGAAAACAGAGCGGGGTGAGATGCGGCATGCGAAAGAGACGACGAGGATGATCTGCTCTGACCGAGATGGACCCGCGCGCAATCTGCGACTGCCTTTGAGGGGTTGATTTAGCATTAAACTGGGGAAAACAAATGTGATTGTCTCGGCTGTCGCCACCAAACATCATTTCCCCCATCATGCCGCGGTGTCTACCTGACCTGGCACAGTTGAACCATTGATCTGGGGCTTAACTAGGGCTTCGCTGTGATTGTCGATTTCGTGGCAGGGAGCATGCGTGTTGAGTCAGCAAGGCCAAGTGTACTCGGAGACATCAACTCCAGACGGCTGGGATCTGGGAGGTTCTTATTGTTTTTAACCTTCACTCAGATCCGTGTTTTAGGGAGGGAGCTGACCTTTTCTACCTATGACATTAAGCATATCTGTTTGGACAGTGCCCTTGAGTGACAAGTCTCACTGATAATTTTAAATGGAATGTCAGCCCTTGCTGTGTCAGATTACATAGCCGCTAGCATTTTATGAGCTGCCCGCTTCAGGGTATGGTCGTTAACATTTATAGAATTCTTAGGGTGTGCTTAGTTCTCGTGTTTAAAAACTTTTCATACTATTCTGTGGCATTTAGCTATTCTGCACAGAAACCAGCTACCGGAACCTAGTAACGTGGGATGTATTTATTGTTCTTGTTCAGGATGGCCCGTGAGGGTCCTGCTGCCTCATCAGGCGTGGTCACATCTCTGTGGGCTGGCTCTGTTAGTTAGACCACCTGGTGACCTGGTGATACTCTGTGTGTCTCCCGACGTTGGCAGGCCAGCTTGGCCACATTCCCATGGCAGAAGCAACAGAACCCACGTCGCCCAGGGCTTCTTTGAGGGCCAGGCTGGGAACTCCAGCTCCATTATTTTCACTGTGCTCAATTAGCCAAAGTAAGACAAGGTATCAGACAAGTCGGAGAAGAGGCTCTACTTATGTTTGCTTTATATTCTTGATAGTTTAAATATTTTTAATTATTTTGTGTGTGCACGGTGTATGTGTGCCATGTATTTGTGTGTGTACAGGTCTGAAGTCCAAGGCTGACACACTGTCTTCTTCTTCTATTGTTTTCTTCTTCACTATGTAGTGTTGATTGACCAGGAACTTGCTGGTCAAACTCACAGAAATCTGCCAGCCTCTGCCTCCCAACTGCTGGGGTTAAAGCACCACTACTCCTGGCTTCTTCATCTTTCTTTAAAAAGGTTTATTTTTGTTTTTGATTATGTGTGTATGTGTGTATCGGTGTGTGGGCATGTACATGAGTAAATGCAGATACCCTCAGAACCCACAAGAGGGCGCTGGATCCACCAGAAACAAAGTTACAGGTAGTTGTGAGCCGCCAGATGTAGGTGGTGGGACCTGAACTCTCCACCCCCTTGACCTTTTTTTTTCCTTAAAGTCCCAATAAAATGTATTTATTTATCATTATATTTATTTACACGTGTATGGGGGAGTTGCATGCCATAGCATGTGGGTAGAAAAGGTCAGTAAACAGTTCACAGAAGTCAGTTCTGTCTTTCTACCATGCAGGTCCCAGGGATTGAACTCAGGCCGTCAGGCTTGGCAACAGCATTTTTTATCAACTAAGCCATCTATCTCATTGGCCACACAACTTATTTTTGTGACAGAGACTAAGAGTGAAGCTGGAGCTCACCCATTTGGCTGGACTGGCTGGTCAGCAAGCCTTGGGATCCCCCCGTCTCTGCCTCCCCAGTGCTGACATTACAGGCAGGTGCCTACATGATGCCCCATAAGGTTCTACCTCTTTAAAGAGAAAAAAATGCAAAGTGACTTGGCACAAAGTAAAACAAGGGGCGAGAGAAGAGTTGGTTCTCCTACAGCTCTCTCATCCACAGAAGACGGCAAGGAGGTAGCTGTTATTCCTGCTTGAGGTGAAGCAGATGATGACGCGGAATGAGGGGAAGTAACAGAGGTCACACACAGCTGACGAGGGGGAACTCGTGGAACCAAAAGCCTGGTCTCTTTAGGACTGTTTCGGATGGTTTGATTAGAACAGACCCTTGAGTCTGTCATGGACAAGCACTCTTGAAAATGACGTAGTGTCGTGGTGTAGGACGATGAATGTTCTGAATGTTCTCCGGGAACCTGAGCTGTGCAGTGGGATTTTATTTCCTGTAGTTCAGCCGCATTGCTGACTGGGTGTTCTCATGTTGCTGAGACAGCAGAAAAGTTAAACTCAAATCTGTCCAGAGATCTGAGCCTGGGGTGGACAGCTGTTAACGCTGTTTGCTGTTGTGCATCCGGCACCCTTCCTATAGGTGAGCAACCCTTGACTGTGTGAGGGAGTTCACCATTCACTACAGAAAACCAAAGCTGGGCTGGGCGAGAAGGTGAACCTAAGGAGGCTGAGGAGGATGGATCTCTGTGAGTTCAAGGCCAGCATGATCTATGTGGTGAGTTCCAGTCCACCCAGGGCTACACAGCAAGATGTCATCAGGGGTGGTTTGAATGAGAATGGTCTCCATAATTTTATATGTTTAGTGTTTAGTCCTTGGTTGGTGGAACTGTTTGGGAAGGATTAGGGGGAGTGGCCTTGTTGAGGAGGTGTGTCATTGAAGGTGGGGTTAAAAGTTTCAAAAGTCCATCACCTTCCCAGTCTCTCTCTCTCTCTCTCTCTCTCTCTCTCTCTCTCTCTCTCTCTCTCTCTCGGTTGTATCTCAAGCTGTAAGCTCTCAGCTCCAGCGCTATCCCTCCTCCCTGACATGTTCTTTACCACGATGGTCATGGACTCTAGCCTTTAGTACCATGAGCCCCAAATTATGTACTTTTTAATAAGTTCTCTTGATCATGGTGTTTTGTCATGGTGATAGAGGCAGGCGGATCTCTGTGAGTTCGAGACCAGCCTGGTCTACAGAGCTAGTTCCAGGACAGGCTCCAAAGCCACAGAGAAACCCTGTCTCGAAAAACCAAAAAAAAAAAAAAAAAAAAAAAAAAAAGTAACTAAGACACTGTCTTAGCCCCGGCTACTGCCAGGAACAATGGCCATGGTCATATTCAAGTGGCAGGAGTGGGGGATGGGGAGTGGGTAGGGAGGGAAGAAGATGTTTGCCCCTTGGTGCCGGTGTTCAGTATCGTTGGCAGAACCAAGCGGTACCAATGCCAGTATCTGTGTCAACACTGGGGCCTTGCATTGACTCTGGATTGGGCGTGGCTCTGATTGCCAAGCCTATAGATGCAGCTGGAAGATGTTTGTGTGTTCACATGTGTGTCTGTACGCATATTTGTGTGTGTGTGGTATGCACACACGTGTGTGTGTGAATGTGGAGGTCAGAGAACAACCTCTGGTGCCATTTCTCAGGTGCCTTCCACTTTTTGTCTGAGACAAGGTCTGTCTGTGGCCTGGAACTTTGCCAAGTGGGCAGCTGGGGTCCAGGGATCTTCTTGTCTCTGCCTCCCTTCTTGCCACTGCTGAGGTTACAGGGGCATGCCACCATCAGAATTTTTATGTGGTTCTGGGATTGAAATCAGGGCCCCACGCTTAGGAGGCAAGTGTTTTACTGAACCATTTTCCAGCTTCTGGGATTATCTTTCTCTGCTTGGTCCCGATCCTCCAGGTTGTCCTACATTCTGGGCCTTCTGTTGTGCCCAGGCATGAGAGGAGGCTCCATGGATGTACTGGGTTAGGGCCATATTGGAGCCTACTGCTGTATCCATTGCCCTGTTACCCTCCAAACTCAGAACTTTCTGTTCCTTCTTTGCCATGTTTGTGAAGATGGTAGGCTGCCCTGCTTGCCCGGGCACTCTGTTGTGTTTGGAATATGTCAGGTACTCCACGGATGATAAATTTAGAGGATGTGACTGGATCCTGTGGACTTGGCTTTCGTGAGTGGATGAACCCACTGACGGATTCCCAGTCTGAACATTGCCAGGTGGCAGCAGTGTGGAAGGTGGGGACTGGTCAGAGGAAACAGGTTTCCAGTGCTATGCCTGGGTCCTAATCTCACTCTGCCTTTGCCCCATGTTCCTGCAGTGGTGACAGTCTGCCTCGCCTTGAGCCTAAAGCAATGGGTCTGGACACCCATGGATGACAACCTCTGCAGCTGGGCTCTAAGCACCTCTTTCCTGCCCATGTTGCCACTCCTAGGCATTTGTCACAGCCGTGAAATTGATAGCACACCCGCTATGCAGTCATCCCATTAGGGGACTTCCTGCCTTTCCAGTGGCCCACAGGGACTGGCAGAAGCCTTGGTCTGCTTCCTTCTTTCTTTCACGCACATTCTCCCTCTCAGGTGCGGCTTCTCCCTCGATTATGGGAAACTCTTTCTTCTACACATTTTCCCAAGTATATGAGAATTTATGTTCAGCCATGGACTAAGGCTCCTGATCATTTTATTGACAGGGAGGAATAGGAGGGAGAAGGCGGGGATTAGATCGCCCTTTGAAGGTGCACCCTACAGGAAGCTACCTCCTGGAGAGTGAGTTCCAAACTCTCACAGCTCCAGTCCTCTGTCTTGGTTTCTCATCTTCCTTCTTCTATTTCACACAGCCCAGGTTCCAGACTACGGGAAGAGCCGCATGTCCCGAAAGCCCCCATGCTTTCCCCAGGCTTATCCTCTCTGCCAAAAACATCCTCCCCCAACTTTTAAGAGTCAGAATTCTAACTTAACAGCCTTTTGAGAAGAGCCGAAGGGGAATCCCCAGTGGAGATGAACATCAATATTATTTGAATAATAATAGCCGCTTCAGCCAGAGCTTTATTCTGTGTTCTGGGAGCTTTTGGTTGGATGGAATAAGTAGTTCATAATTGGAGTTTTTGGACTGTGGGGTTAGGCGAAGTTGTTTGTTCGGGAATTAAATACATAGGACTAGGTGCGTGGGAAGAACTTAGCTTCCTGGAAATAAACAGAATGATAATTTTAATGTCATTTTAAATTTTAAGTGGGCTAGAAATTACCTATGGGGATGTTGCCTGGTTCTGCTTTCCTTTGTCTCGAGATGGTAATTTCCTGGCATTTCTTCCTTCTTTCAAGGCAGTCACTGCGATTTCTCCATCTGTGAGAAATTATGCTAACCAGGGTTTCATGTGTGCAGTGGAGTGCTAAGCAGGTGGGAATGATGGGGTGCAAAGAGAATAATGGGGTGCAAGCACAAAGCAGCTTCGGTTTGTCTTCTCCTCTGACTTGAAACTTTATTGAAGTGGGAAGTTTTTCTCAGTTCATTCGACACAACTTTCTGATGGGTTTCTTGTGTGTGTGTGTGTGTGGGGGGGAAGAGACACACACCCGCAGACACATAGACATACAGAAACTCAAAATGTGGAGGTTAGAGGACAACTTTCAGGAGTTGGTTCTCTTCTTCCACCACGGTGGTCTCTGGTATCGAACTTAGATCGTCAGCCTTGGTGGAAAACACCTTTCTCTTCTGAACCATTGCACTGGCCCTTCATGAAAATTTCTATAGTTACTTTACCCAATAGTCTTTGTTAACAAATCAGCACATTTTGCTACATATTTTAAGCTCACCTTTGAACCTGACTTAAAATTAAAGACCCCTCTTCTTAGATACCCTCTTGAGCCTGCTGCAAGCCAACCCCATCTGTTTCCCTTGTACCCTGGAATTTGTGAAGATGGAGGAGTTGGAGGCAAAGTTGGTTTTCACGTTACTGCTACGGATGTGGGATGGTTCCCTAGGGTGGAGGACCAGGGATTGGTGGTTGAACTGACTCTCTCCTTAAGGTGAGTCCTCTGGCAACGCCTTCCCCCTTGGTAAAAGCTCACACTGCTATGTCCTGTTTATAGTCAAGTTATTCAAGCGCCCCCCCCCGCCCCCGTTCAGTTTGGTGCGTCTCTAGGCACAGGATTATTGCCCCCCCCCTCCAGCATCCGGATGCACAGATCTGAGTCTCTATGAATACAGTTCCAGGTCTCAAGTATCATACTTGGTCCTGTGGTTTCATTGAGTCTGTCTGGGATTTGGAAGGATAGGTGCCTTCCTCATGGTCCTGTGAGATTAGCAAGTGAGAGACCCAAACAAACCCTGGAGAAAGGTGAGTCAAGATGGGTTCTAACTGATGTGCATGTGTGAAGGTGCTTACCAGCAGGCTCCTGGCGTGAGCTCATCCCTGTAGCTACATGGTGGAAGGAGAGAACCCACTCCTCTGCATTGTTCTCTGGCCGCCACACATAGACCCTGTCACGTGTGCCTCCCTACAAAAATAATAAACGGGAAGTATCTTATTAAAAAATGTAGGTTCCAGCCGCAGGCTTTATTCCAGGACCAGGGGCAGTTTTCTAAGAGCTTTTATCTTAGTTGGCGCCACACTGTGACAGTGGCAGCAGCTTTTGGAGGCATCTCTGGAAGGAACTCCAGTAACAAGAGTCTGGTGTTGGTGACAACTCCAAATACCTGCCACCCTTGCCAACTGTCTTCTTCCTGCCCTAGCTGGGAGCCACAGCTGACGGGAGACAGTTTCCTCATCTCCTTGGCTTTGTAGGGACACAGTGCAGTCTTGCCAGCCTGGACGGAGTGAGCTTTTATGCCCTGCAAAGCCCTCTCCGAGAAGGTGAGCCATTGAGGTGGATTCTTCTCCTTCATTTAATGAGAGTTTCTGGGCTCACAGCACCGTTCTGCATTTGTTTTCCTTGTTTAGTATAAATGCGATCCAATTTAATCTGCATATAAACACACCCATTGCATATTAAAATCAACATATTATAAACACCAGGCTGAACGTTTGCTTTCTTGAAGAAGCAAGCTAAAAAAAATCCATGCATATTAATATCACAGATAAGCCAATTATTATATTGAGTTGTAAATAAAAAACAATATGATTAATCTAAATCTGGGCTCTTCATAAAGTCAAATGTATGATATTAAGATCAGGCTGCTTTAGAAACAATATTGTGAACCCTTGCATTTTACATGCAATGTGTTTAAAATTAATTTCCCTGGGCGATATCTTATTTTGTCTCACCTATACTAATAAGGTTCATGAAACATTGATATTACTTAATATCACAATGCAGAGAGGAAGCCATTTCTCTGCTCTTAATTGAGGCAAACCACACCGCTCAGCTTTCTGGTTTCCATGGCCACCATGAGGGCGTCCAGGTATGCGGAGTTCCTGACGGCGTCTTGGAATGGGACAGTGAGATGCTGACCTGACTTGTTAAACCCTCAGCATCCCATACCATCTAATGCTAATGCCTAGGTGATAAAGTAGGTATTCTTCTGACCGTTTGCTACAGACCAAGTCCTCTGCACAGCCATGATTGGATTTGGTCTTTATATTAACCTGAAAGTTTGGCATTATTATCAGTGCCATTACATGGGAGGAAAAAAATGAGTTTTAAAATTATTTTGTTGTTTTAAAAAATTCCAATTTTATTATTTATGGGTATGGATGTTTTCCCTGCATGTGTACCTGTGCACCATGTGCATGCAGTACCTGTGGAGACCAGAAGAGGGCATTGGATCACCGAGAACTGGAGTTTCAGATGGTTGTGAGCCAAATGTAGGTGCTGAGAATCAAACTCAGATCCTCTGGGAAAACAGTTGGTGCTCTTAACCATTGAGCCATCTCTTTGGCCCCAGGGATCACTTTCTACTTATGCCAACTGTTACATGGGACACTACTGATCCAACACGGTCAGAAAATGTGTGTGTGTGTGTGTTAGTGTGTGTGTGTGTGTGTTAGTGTGTGTGCAGAGGAGGATTTCAGGTGTCTGCCTCTATCACTTTCTACCTTATTCCTTTTCTTCCCTTCCTCCCTCCCTCCTTCCCTTCCTTCCTTCCTTCCTTCCTTCCTTCCTTCCTTCCTTCCTTCCTTCCTTCCTTCTTCCTTCTTCCCTCCCTCCCTCCCTCCCTCCCTCCCTCCCTCCCTCCCTCCCTCCCTCCCTTCCTTCCTTCCTTTTTGGTTTTTCAAGACAGGGTGACTCTGTGTAGCCCTGGCTGTTCTGGAACGCAATCTGTAGACCAGCCTGGATTGAACTCAGAGATCTGCCTGCCTCTGCTTCCCGAGGGCGGGGGAATTAAAGGTGGGTGCCATCACCGCCTGACTTCCTCCTTACTTCTTTGACGAGAGGTCTTCCACTAAATGGGGAGCCAGACCGGATGCTGGCAATCCCCAGTTATCCTCCTGTCTCCTCAAACGCCAGGGCCACTGGTGTGCACAGCCACAGTTGACTTTTCATACACAAGGTTTGCCTCTCTACTGTCAGCCATTTCTCCAGCCCCGCACTTTCAGATTCTTAACGAGGAGCTAGACTCTCAAACTCTTATCTGAAAGCACTCGAGATTTTTAAAAAAATATTAGCAGCTAAATAAAAATAACATTGACTCTCGAATGCTATACTGAGGGACAGACGATGCATGCTCTCACCCCAGGGTGGCCCCTAGACTCAGATTGCAGCCTTGCTTCCTCTGAAGTGTCCTTCTGCCCTTGCTCTGTGTACTGCTCTCTGTTAGTGGGTGGACATCGGTGCTGAGCTTGCTAGGGTTTTGGTGTGAGAACTCTGGACAATGAATCTCCATGCATAAGACTGGATGTGTGATTATAGAAAAATAATCCACAGGCTGCTCTTTTTACTCTGTGAGTTCATATGTGTGCAGGTGAACATGTGTGTGTTTGCATGTACACATAGGCGCATGTGGAAGCCAGAGGACAATCATGGATGTCATCCGCCATCTTTTTGACACAGACTCCTTCACTGCACCTGGAGCTTGCCATTAGAATAGGTTGGCTGACCGTGAGTGCCAGGACTGGATGTCTCCTCATTCCCGATGCCGGGGTAGCAAGTGCCTATGACCATGCCCAACTCTTTTTTGTGGGCGCTGGTATTAGAACTCAGATCTGCATGCTTGTGTGGCTGTCTTCCTGACCCCAAAGGATGCTTCTGTGGTTATTTTCTCCCCTCTTTCTGTGAACATGGGTGTGACATACCCTGAATGCAGGGAAGCCACAAACTAGGTCATTTTCTTGGACAGCAAAATTCTCTGAAACAAAAGGAGAAAAAAAATTGATCATTTTGTGCTAAAGAAGTACATGCGTTTCCCTGCAAACACTCGGGGTTTAATATATCACTACCAAGTCTGACGAAAATGTAAAATTCATGCACTCTGAAAGCGGAATTTTTATTAATTTAAGTGGGAATCCTAAATCAGTTTTCCTGTAAGAATGCAATCAACTGTTTAGTTTCCCTTCAGACAGACTTGACCTCTGCAAGGAACACAGTTATTTGTTTTAATTTCTCCCCTTCTCTCCCCTTCCCTCCTGTATATTCCCCTATTCATTTATATAGAATTCAGTGATGGGCAGAGTAACAAATGAGAGGATAAAAATATTCCAGAACACTCGAGGGCATACACGGGTGTATAAACAGTGGAGCTGTTCCCCGAAGTCCTGTCATTGGTTGGTCCATTTGACTTTATAATTTGGGCTGTCTGCTTATTGCTAAATTTAACGTGTGTGTGTGTGTGTGTGTGTGTGTGGAGAGTGCCGTGGAACTCTCGCCAACGGTAAGCCTAGAATATGAAATGCCGAGCTACCTATTTCGTCTGTACTTCTGTCCCCTTGTGTCTGTCCATCTGGGTCTGGAGCTGGTTAGCACAATCAAGGAAAGCAGGTCCAACCCTGTGCTTCTTACGCCTTTCCGTTTGCGGGGACTGGGTCCCCTCTATTTCCCAGTCACCCTCTCCACTCTCCAGCAAATGCTCACGGTGCAGATGGCCCCTTTATTATCCTCTCTAAACTTTCTTTGTTCCCGTTCTCTGTCTTTTATTATTTCTCCTGTGTCATCAGAAACTGACTGCCGGAGTCTGCCAATTAGCCTCTGTCTGTCAGTGCCAGCCTCAGCGTCCCGAGGAGTCGGTGTGCAAGGGACAAGTCTTATTTCACATGCAGAACTGCGTCCCTACGTAGAGATGCCATTACTGACAAAAGAGCTGTAGATGGGCTCTGATGAGCTGCCAACAAGCGTGCGTGCGTGCGTGTGTGTGTGTGTGTGTGTGTGTGTGTGTGTGTGTTGGGGGAGTGAGCTGGGTGGGGTTGGGAGCCACACCCTCTCACACCAAGAAGCAAATTGAACTTGACACAGACCTTGCCACTTCTGAACCTGAACACCCAATGGTTTTAGCTACTTTGTCACATGGTGGTTGCTGTCTACTTGTCCTGGTGGCCCCAAACGGGCAGGTCATAGGGACTGGAATAATCCAGCTGTTGGTCTCAGTTTCTTAGCTCTTCACCATCAAGTGCCCCAGATCCCAAGGAGCGTTTCCTGGTGTCTTCCAGAATCTGGAACAGAGTTTATGGGAACACTTAAAAAAAAAAAAAAACAAACAAAACCATCTTTCAGCTGGTGTTTGGCCAGCAGGGCTGGTGGTGCTGTGGGGACTTCTGAGAAGATGGGGTGTGCAGATGCGCAGTTCCCGGCTGACCAGTGCAGGTTTATTTGTGTCTACCCTGCTTATTTTAGCAATAAGAAGCCCATAACAGAGAGGAGGCAGATTCTCATAAGAAAGACTGTAGAAAACCCTACTGCTACTGAGATTCAGGATGTATGCTCAGCAATTGCATTGAATGCATTTCTGGAGAAAACCCAAATGCACTCCGGAGAATGGAGCCGTGATGTTCAGTACAGGGGCAGCGTCTGGGTACAGCTCAAACAGGAAGATGGCAGCCTCTGTCCTGTACAGTTCCCGTCAGGTAAGTCAGTGATGCTGTATGTGGCAGGAATGATACCCAAGCTAAAAGCATGAGGTGCTGACCCAAGTCTTCAGCCAGGAGAGGAGTGAAAATGGGAAGAAGATGAATATGGCGTGAACGTGAAGCTTACAGCCCTGCGTTGAGAGACACGAGCATCTTTGTTTCTGAGGGAATGGCTTTTTGTATGTGTCATTTAACTGAACTGTGTGTAATGATCTGTCCTGTCCCTTTAAGAGACAAGCCACGCCCACGACCACCTGTTCACTGAGGCAGGGAGATCTTCCTTCTTTCTTGCAGCCTGACACCCCATTCCCTTTCAAGGAGGCAGCTTTGCCTCTCTCCACTTCTCCCCTTCCCTTCTGTTTCTCTCTCTCTCTCTCTTCTCTTCTCTTCTCTTCTCTTCTCTTCTCTTCTCTCCTTCTCCCTCTTCCCTTCCATAACCTACTAAATAAATATCCAGCCTCACTCTGTGTGGCATGCCAATCCATGTCTCTGTCTCTCGCCCACTGCTGCATAGTTCCCTGCCCGGGACCAGCCACCTTCGGAGACACATAACACATGTGGCTGCTGCTGCCGCTTGGGGACCTGCAACGTTTCTGCCACTGTGGTCCCAGGGGATCCACAGCATTTTTGATTAATCCAATTACATGGTGAATAAGTGTGTCTCCCATCTTCATAAACAGAGTTAACAGTGAGGTAAGTTTGCATCAAAAGTTTGCATCTGGTTTTGATACTGTAAAAAGGAATGATTGTGTGTTTTAACAGATAACGACTGTCCCATGAAATCCTGTATCTGTTTGTCCTCTGTGTAAACATATATTTCAAGTAAATAAACTTAATAAAAAATGAAATACATATATACATGCACACACACACACACAAAATCGAAACCCCAAAACATTGGAAATCCAGACAAATAGTTTATGACATTTTAGAACAATTACATGGATGAGGAAAGCTGAGACCGGGAAAGGGGAAGTAACTTGTTTGAGCTTTCAGAATCAATAAGTGACTGAATTAGGATTTGAACCCAGACCTCCCACCTGCACAGACCAGATTTGTAACCATATCATAGTTACAACAAAATGATACTCTAGGCTGTCTAGCTGAGGGGAAAATACCTTTTTTCTGGATTCTGCCCTTTTCAGTGACTTCTCACTGTCAGTGTTACTTAAATAGTGGGATGTGGGGGAAGGAGGTTGGAGAGATGGCTCAGTGGTTTGGAACACTTGCTGCTCTTCAGAGGACCTGAGATCAGTTCTTAGCACCAATGTCTAACATGTTACAGCTGCCTGTAATTCCAACTTCAGGGGAGCCAATGCCCTTTTCTGACTTCTGCAGGTTGCAGGTGTGTCTACACACACATACACACACACACATGCACACAAATAAAACAAATATTTAACAAAACACAAAGAATAAACAGAAAAATTGGGGGCAGGTGAGATGGTGCGGTGGGTAAATGTGCTTGTTGTGTAAGTTGTATAATCCGAGTTTGATTCCCAGAATCCACTATGGAAGGGGAGAGTGGGCTCTTGATGGTTGTCCTCTGCATTGCTGCCCACACTCTGACATGAATGCTGCCCCCACAATAATAATGACTAAAAAAAAACCCTTCACTACATACTATCCAAGATTTTTCAACAATATTCATAACTGCATATGCATATGGGCAGCATTACCTTTCAAAATACGATTTCTAGAAGCTTGCCATCTGTGAAGAATTAAGAACTTGAAAAACATTGCTTTGAATATGGTGATTTTGGTTCTTGCAAAGTTCAGGATCATCTTTGGCTTTCTCCACCCCCTTGGGACCTCAGTTACTAGAGGGAGTGATATAATGCTGTTCGCTGGCCTGTGGCGTAGCCTCAACAGCCTCTCACTCCCATCAGCACGTCTAGGCGCTTCCCAAAGATAAACCATCCACAGGATGCCACTCGTCCAGGACCAACACTCCTTTCCCCTCTCCTTCCCTGTGGGAACCCACAGAAGTGGGTCATTCCTCCTTGCCTGGAGGTCAGAGAGTTCCTGCTCCTTCAAGGAGAGGACAGGAGGTTTGACCCAGGGAGTTGCTGCCTACAGGATGTGGGGTCTAAGGTGTGGTTGCTGCACGTCCTGTGTAACCAACAGAATACTTAACTCAGGGAATAGCTGCTTGATGCTTCAGGTATTGAAGAGGTAATTGCCCTGTTTGTTTTTTGTACTGCATTAAAACAGTCTTCTGTCTTCTTCCCCTACATTTTGAGTTGAGGTAAGCATATGAATTCAGTATTCACTGGGTTGCCCTCCTGGTTCCTTTCTGTGTCTCTGTCCTTTTCTTCCATGTCTCTGATCTGTCTGCCTGGCATTTCTAATCCACAGGCCCCTACCCTGGAATGTGTGAACCCCATCAAACCCCAACACGTCCCTCTTACTCCTTTCCATTCTCACTCCTCCTCATTCTCAACACTGAGAATTAAACCTTGCCATCCTTTATGACATAGACCCAGAAACCTGACTGGAGGCTGGAGGGGATGAAGGAAGGAAAGACACAGGGATATGCATGAAGAAAAGCTGGGTCAGGTGGGGCATGCTTGTTCTGATGGAGTGACATCTACTACACAGCAATGGGGAACCTCAGTGAATTTATTAGGTGCAGCAGGAGAAAGAGGAGTTAGCTAGTCCCTTGGGAGGTCTCTGTAGGGAGAGGTCTCAGGATGGAAACACCAGGGAGGAAGAAGCTGGAGTAGCTAGTCTTTGCACACAATGGCCAATCATTCAGAAACACTTATTCTTGAACACATTGCCAACATTCACACTCAGATTAGAGAAAGGCTTTGCCATTTCCCAGAATGATCCACATGGGGAGGACATTGCCAATATTATCCCTTGGGTCTGAGGCCTTGGTTTTGTTTGTTGGTTGGTTTTTCAAGACAGGGTTTCTTTGTGTAGCCTTGGTTATACTGGAACTCACTTTGTAGACCAGGCTGGTCTCAAACTCACAGAGATCCACCTACCTCTGCCTCCTGAGTGTTGGGATTAAAGGTGTGCGCCACCACTGCCCTCCTGGTGAGACCTTGGTTCTTAGCACAGCTGACTTGCGTTAAACAATACCCACCCTCTCAGGACTTCACCAAGGACTCCACTCATTCCCTACAGAGCCTAGGGCTGGTCTATCCTAGGCAAATGCTCTACCCTTGCCACATCTAGCTTCTTTTAGTGAGAACTCTGTTCAACAGAAACTGTGGGCTGGAGGATATGGGTGAGAAATATAGCAACAATCCCAAGCAAACTGAATCATTATTGAGCATCTCTGTGAGCAGAAGGACAGATTTCGTCATCCTTAGATTCTCTCAGAAGGAAGACTTGAGATAAAGATTTGAGTATGAGTTGTCAGCAGGAAATAGCTGGAAGGAGTTGGGGGATGAGACCGAGAAAGTGGAGTCACCCAGGCAGCCAGGCAGCTAGCCCCAGGGAGTGATCCCCAGGGCAAAGAGGGAGTTAGGTTCTGAGACCCTAATTCTGTCCACTGTTGATTGAAGTCAGCTCCTACAGGAGTCCTAATCCCTGGCACTTCTGGTCTACCAAGACAGAGGCCAGAGGACCACCTCATGCCAAGAAATGCAGATTCTGTGGGTGTCAGATATTAGCATGGGACTCAGGTGACAGAGCCTGGCACACATACATGACAGTGACAGATAGGAGCACTTTTGGGTTTCTAACTTTGTGGCTTTCTTAGATAGATTTGCTTGTTCCTATCCATGTCTGTCCCCCTAGACCCTCCATATCAGCCTGCTGGCTCACGCCCACGCTTAGGAGGCAGAGGCAGGCTCTCCACATCATCTGTATTTTCACGTCAATGATAAAAAAAATTGTATCAACTTAAAATTTGCCAAAAAGTTCTCCCCTCAGTATTGTTGTTGAACCAGGCTGCACCCAGGAGTTTAAATTGGTGAAAAGACATTTCTCCTCTGCTCTTTTCAGTGTCTCTCTCTCTCTAAAGCTCAAGCTCAATTTTCCTGCTTTATTCAGTTGCATGCTGGGATTGCAATGCCACACCCATAGGATTCTCCTTTTCCTTAAAACAGACAAAAACCCAAACAAACACTTTTTATTATTATTTTGTTTCATGTCCATGAGTTTTTCACTTGGATATATGACTGAGTCTGGTATCCTTGGAAGACAGAGGAGGGCATTGGATCTCTTGGAACTGGAGTTCCCAATGGTGATAAGCTGCCGCGTGAGCACTGGGACTTGAACTCAGGTCCTTTGGAAGGGCATCCAGTGTCCTTGACCATTGACCCATCTCTCCAGCCTGAAATTTTCTTTCTTTCATTTTTAATTTTGTTTCGAGACAGGGTTTCTCTGTGTAGCCCTGGCAATCCTGGAACTTGCTCTGTAGACCAGGCTGGCCTCGAACTCACAGAGATCTGTCTGCTTCTACCTCTCAGGTGCTGGGATGAAGGTGTGCACCACCGCTTCCCAGTGGGATTTTTTAAAGACCATTTCTTAGCTTGTCTGTGCAGGTCTCTCCTTATTCTTCAGCCCCTTTTCCTGGTGTCACTCTCTGTGTGACCTTCCCTGGCCCTCTCTCCCCTCCCTCGATTGTCCTCCACCCTGGGTCGCACTTCCACTCTGGACACACATGTGCTATCTCCTGTGAACATCCGCTGAAACGATGTTCCTGGAAACACCTGTCTCCTGTATGTTGCACCTTGAGGAATGTATTTTATTTTTCTCTTATATTTTGAAACAATGAGTGTTAGCATTTATTGCACTTATGAGGCACTGGGCGCTTTGCTAAATCTTACAGTGCAGTATTTATTCATGTATCAAGACAAACCTGCGGGAGTGTTTTCCATTGTCTATCATTCAACTAGCGAACAACTTTTTTGGGGGGTGAAGGGCGCCAATGGCTGTAGGAGGCACTGTTCTAAATCATAGTCACCACATGAGGACCTGTCCACCTGTTTATATTAAAAGCTTTATTAAAACATAGCCATGCACAACTGCTCCCCTGCTTCCGCTCCACAATGGCAGTGTCGAAAGTTGCAGTATGACCAGAAAAGCTTAAATATGTACTATGGGGTCTGGCAAGATGGCTCAATGGGTAAAGGTGCTTGCCACCCACTCTGACTACCTGAGTTCGATTCCCAGAGCCTTCATAGTGGAAGGAGAGACCTGATTTTGCAAGCTGTCACCTGAGCTCCACACACACTATGGTATGCATACCCATGCACATGCACATGCACCGCACACACACGCACACACACACACACACACACACACACACACACACACACACAAATAAGTGTAATTTAAAAGATTTATTATTTGGCACTTTTTGAAAAAAAACTTGCTAATTCTTCTTTTAGATGTTGGCGACATAGCAGGGGACAGAGCAGAAGCAAACTTTTGTTACAAGGAGCCCCCAGCCCACATGCATCTGCGATCCCTAAGTGTCTGTGCTAGATTTTGTAGCCTTCCCTTCAGCTACGGGTGTCCATGTGGCAGGTCCAACCAATAGGATCTGTGCAGAGGCGATACAAACTTCTTGCTGAGCTGGCTCGGGGCAGTGTCCATTGTGGGATCATCATGGCTCTTCCTGCACAAGGAACACAGAAAGTTGACAGCTGCTCTCAAATGATGACCCTTATCATCCTGGTCTTGAATGATGGCCCAGAACAGATGCCCATCCCCCCTCTTATTATGGATAGACTCATCAAGAACCACTCAGTATTGCTGTTTGATGAGAAATAGGATCAGATAGCTCTTATCAGGCTATAAACTACAAAACTATTTGCTACTTGACCCTTCATATAACAGCTTACCAAACCTCTGCTTTAGAATAAATTGAGATTCTATATTCAAATTTTGAATTAGTTATTTTAAACCCCTTTTCATATTTCATATGCCCGAGCATATGTGTACAGTGGCTGTTTTATTTTTTTTTTTTTTTTGAGACAGGGTCTCATTATGTAGCCCTGTTTGGCCTGGAACTCTCTATGTAGATCAGGCTGGCTTTAACTCATAGAGATCCATCTGTCTCTCCTGCCCGTGTCCTGGGATTAAAGGCGTATGCCACCACAACCTGCATGCCCATGCTCAGTCTTGATTGTCAACTTGGTCACATCTGACACTAAGATGCGTCTCTGGGAAGGCCTGAGAGCACGCTTCCAGGAAGGATTAAGCAAAGTGAGAAGGACCCAGCATGGATGGCCGCTCCTGGCAGCAGCCTGAAGCCTAGAAAGAGGTCCTCTATTTCAGGTCCGATGTTGCCACTGCCACTGCCATGGCTGCCATCAGACTTCATCTTCTTCAGGTTCCAACCTGGAGTGGAGACCACTGACTCCAGGAATCCTCTGTGTCATCAGCTCCAGATTGGGACTGCCGAGGTGACCAGCATGTTGTAATGAGCAGGTTACAGGGGTCTCAATCTCTTCAGTGTTCAGATAACCACTGTTGGGTATAAGCCAGCCTACCGAATCCCTCCTTATAATATGTATACATTCCATTGGTTCTGCTTCTATAGGGAGCTCGTCAGTACGTGAAGACATACCTGTGCATAGACACATAGCCTGGGTTTACGGATATACACATGCAGGCATATTTTTAGCCGAAGGGGATTTTCTATCTTTCTTTCTTTCTTTCTTTCTTTCTTTCTTTCTTTCTTTCTTTCTTTCTTTCTTTCTTTCTTTCTTTCTTTCTTTCTCTTCTTCTTCTTCTTCTTCTTCTTCTTCTTCTTCTTCTTCTTCTTCTTCTTCTTCTTCTTCTTCTTCTTCTTCCTCTTCCTCTTCCTCTTCCTCCTCCTCCTCCTCCTCCTCCTCCTCCTCCTCCTCCTCCTCCTCTTCTTCTTCTTCTTCTTCTTCTTCTTCTTCTTCTTTTTGAATTTTCGAGACAGGGTTTCTTTGTAGCTTTTTTGGTTCCTGTCCTGGAACTAGCTCTTATAGACCAGGCTGGCCTCGAACTCACAGAGATCCGCTTGCCTCTGCCTCCCGAGTG
Organism: Microtus pennsylvanicus; assembly: GCF_037038515.1. NCBI lineage: Eukaryota > Metazoa > Chordata > Mammalia > Rodentia > Cricetidae > Microtus > Microtus pennsylvanicus. The sequence continues at coordinate 143,881,506 of NC_134580.1, forward strand.
CTGGGATTAAAGGTGTGCATCACCACCGCCCGGCCCTCTTTTTTTTTTTAAGATTCACTTATTTATTATGTATACAATGTTCTGTCTGAATGTATGCCCCTGAAGGCCATAAGAGGACATCAGATCTCCTTACAGATGGTGGTGAGCCACCATGTGGTTGCTGGGAATTGAATTCAGGACCTCTGGAAGAGCAGCCAGTGCTCTTAACCTCTGAGTTGTCTCTCCAGCCCCCAAAGGGGATACTCTGTGTAACTGATGCTCATGATATGTATGTCTTGGACATTTTCCCTCTATCAATAGCTATAAGCTCTCTGTTGCTTTCTCCAGTGTGTGTGTGGTGTGTGTGTGTGGTGTATGTGTATAGTATATGTGCAGAGGTGTGCACGGGTGTGTGTGTGTGTGGTGTGTGTGTATAGTATATGTGCAGAGGTGTGCACGGGTGTGTGTGTGTGGTGTGTGTGTATAGTATATGTGCAGAGGTGTGCACGGGTGTGTGTGTGTGTGGTGTGTGTGTATAGTATATGTGCAGAGGTGTGCACGGGTGTGTGTGTGTGGTGTGTGTGTATAGTATATGTGCAGAGGTGTGCACGGGTGTGTGTGTGTGGTGTGTGTGTATAGTATATGTGCAGAGGTGTGCACGGGTGTGTGTGTGTGGTGTGTGTGTATAGTATATGTGCAGAGGTGTGCACGTGTGTGTGTGTGTGGTGTGTGTGTATAGTATATGTGCAGAGGTGTGCACGGGTGTGTGTGTGTGGTGTGTGTGTATAGTATATGTGCAGAGGTGTGCACGGGTGTGTGTGGTGTATGTGTATAGTATATGTGCAGAGGTGTGCACGGGTGTGTGTGTGTATAGTATATGTGCAGAGGTGTGCACGGGTGTGTGTGTGTATAGAATATGTGCAGAGGTGTGCACGGGTGTGTGTGTGTGGTGTGTGTGTATAGTATATGTGCAGAGGTGTGCACGTGTGTGTGTGTGTGGTGTGTGTGTATAGTATATGTGCAGAGGTGTGCACGGGTGTGTGTGTGTGGTGTGTGTGTATAGTATATGTGCAGAGGTGTGCACGGGTGTGTGTGTGTGGTGTGTGTGTATAGTATATGTGCAGAGGTGTGCACGGGTGTGTGTGTGTGGTGTGTGTGTATAGTATATGTGCAGAGGTGTGCACGGGTGTGTGTGTGTGTATAGTATATGTGCAGAGGTGTGCACGTGTGTGTGTGTGTGGTGTGTGTGTATAGTATATGTGCAGAGGTGTGCACGGGTGTGTGTGTGTGGTGTGTGTGTATAGTATATGTGCAGAGGTGTGCACGGGTGTGTGTGGTGTATGTGTATAGTATATGTGCAGAGGTGTGCACGGGTGTGTGTGTGTATAGTATATGTGCAGAGGTGTGCACGGGTGTGTGTGTGTATAGAATATGTGCAGAGGTGTGCACGGGTGTGTGTGTGTATAGTATATGTGCAGAGGTGTGCACGTGTGTGTGTGTGTGGTGTGTGTATAGTATATGTGCAGAGGTGTGCACGGGTGTGTGTGGTGTATGTGTATAGTATATGTGCAGAGGTGTGCACGGGTGTGTGTGTGTATAGAATATGTGCAGAGGTGTGCACGGGTGTGTGTGTGTATAGTATATGTGCAGAGGTGTGCACGGGTGTGTGTGTGTGGTGTGTGTGTATAGTATATGTGCAGAGGTGTGCACGTGTGTGTGTGTGTGGTGTGTGTATAGTATATGTGCAGAGGTGTGCACGGGTGTGTGTGGTGTATGTGTATAGTATATGTGCAGAGGTGTGCACGGGTGTGTGTGTGTGTATAGTATATGTGCAGAGGTGTGCACGGGTGTGTGTGTATAGTATATGTGCAGAGGTGTGCACGGGTGTGTGTGTGTATAGTATATGTGCAGAGGTGTGCACGGGTGTGTGTGTGTATAGTATATGTGCAGAGGTGTGCACGTGTGTGTGTGTGTGGTGTGTGTGTATAGTATATGTGCAGAGGTGTGCACGTGTGTGTGTGTGTGGTGTATGTGTATAGTATATGTGCAGAGGTGTGCACGGGTGTGTGTGTGTGGTGTGTGTGTATAGTATATGTGCAGAGGTGTGCACGTGTGTGTGTGTGTGGTGTATGTGTATAGTATATGTGCAGAGGTGTGCACAGGTGTGTGTGTGTGTGGTGTGTGTATAGTATATGTGCAGAGGTGTGCACGGGTGTGTGTGTGTATAGTATATGTGCAGAGGTGTGCACGTGTGTGTGTGTGTGGTGTGTGTGTATAGTATATGTGCACAGGTGTGTGTGTGTGTGGTGTGTGTGTATAGTATATGTGCAGAGGTGTGCACGGGTGTGTGTGTGTGTGGTGTGTGTGTATAGTATATGTGCAGAGGTGTGCACGGGTGTGTGTGTGGTGTGTGTGTATAGTATATGTGCAGAGGTGTGCACGTGTGTGTGTGTGTGGTGTGTGTGTATAGTATATGTGCAGAGGTGTGCACGGGTGTGTGTGTGTGGTGTGTGTGTATAGTATATGTGCAGAGGTGTGCACGTGTGTGTGTGTGTGGTGTGTGTGTATAGTATATGTGCAGAGGTGTGCACGGGTGTGTGTGTGTGTGGTGTGTGTGTATAGTATATGTGCAGAGGTGTGCACGGGTGTGTGTGTGTGGTGTGTGTGTATAGTATATGTGCAGAGGTGTGCACGTGTGTGTGTGTGTGGTGTGTGTGTATAGTATATGTGCAGAGGTGTGCACGGGTGTGTGTGTGTGGTGTGTGTGTATAGTATATGTGCAGAGGTGTGCACGTGTGTGTGTGTGTGGTGTGTGTGTATAGTATATGTGCAGAGGTGTGCACAGGTGTGTGTGTGTGTGGTGTGTGTGTATAGTATATGTGCAGAGGTGTGCACGGGTGTGTGTGTGTGTGGTGTGTGTGTATAGTATATGTGCAGAGGTGTGCACGGGTGTGTGTGTGTGGTGTGTGTATAGTATATGTGCAGAGGTGTGCACGGGTGTGTGTGTATAGTATATGTGCAGAGGTGTGCACGTGTGTGTGTGTGTGGTGTGTGTGTATAGTATATGTGCACAGGTGTGTGTGTGTGTGGTGTGTGTGTATAGTATATGTGCAGAGGTGTGCACGGGTGTGTGTGTGTGTGTGTATAGTATATGTGCAGAGGTGTGCACGGGTGTGTGTGTGTGGTGTGTGTGTATAGTATATGTGCAGAGGTGTGCACGGGTGTGTGTGTGTGTGTAGTATATGTGCAGAGGTGTGCACGGGTGTGTGTGTGTGGTGTGTGTGTATAGTATATGTGCAGAGGTGTGCACGGGTGTGTGTGTGTGTGTATAGTATATGTGCAGAGGTGTGCACGGGTGTGTGTGTATAGTATATGTGCAGAGGTGTGCACGGGTGTGTGTGTGTGGTGTGTGTGTATAGTATATGTGCAGAGGTGTGCACGGGTGTGTGTGTATAGTATATGTGCAGAGGTGTGCACGGGTGTGTGTGTGTGGTGTGTGTGTATAGTATATGTGCAGAGGTGTGCACGGGTGTGTGTGTGTGTGGTGTGTGTGTATAGTATATGTGCAGAGGTGTGCACGGGTGTGTGTGTGTGTGGTGTGTGTGTATAGTATATGTGCAGAGGTGTGCACGGGTGTGTGTGTGTGTGGTGTGTGTGTATAGTATATGTGCAGAGGTGTGCACGGGTGTGTGTGTGTGTATAGTATATGTGCAGAGGTGTGCACGTGTGTGTGTGTGTGTGGTGTGTGTGTATAGTATATGTGCAGAGGTGTGCACGGGTGTGTGTGTGTATAGTATATGTGCAGAGGTGTGCACGGGTGTGTGTGTGTATAGTATATGTGCAGAGGTGTGCACGGGTGTGTGTGTGTGTATAGTATATGTGCAGAGGTGTGCACGGGTGTGTGTGTGTGGTGTGTGTGTATAGTATATGTGCACAGGTGTGTGTGTGTGTGGTGTGTGTGTATAGTATATGTGCAGAGGTGTGCACGGGTGTGTGTGTGTGTGGTGTGTGTGTATAGTATATGTGCAGAGGTGTGCACAGGTGAGTGTGTGTGTAGTGATGGAGGGGGATGCCACCTGTCCTACTCCGTCTTTCTCTGTTTTATTTACTGGACATGGGGCCTCTCACCAGACCCAGGGCTAAGCTGCTAGGCAGCAAGCCCCAGTGATCCCTTTGTCTCTGCCCTCATAGCACTGAGCTTGCAGTATGTGCCTTGTTTGGTTCTTTAGGTGGGAGCTGGGGATCCAAACGTGGGTCCTCATGCTTACACAGCCAGCGCTCCTACCCACTGAGCCATCTTCCTGACTTTCCTATATTTTGAGTGAAGTACACATTCCGTCATACGGGACTACAGTAATGCCTTTGATCCCGTGCTCTCTGGACGGCTGTAAAGCTTGTTTCCAATTTCTGTCAACAATCTGAATGAGTTTTCACAGTACCTATGGAGTTGTAGCCTCAATTTGTTGGCTTTGTAGGACTTGGAGTTATTGCTGTGGAGAGGCTGACTTCCTTCAAGGGTTGGCATCTCTCACACACAGTAAACAGGACCAAAAATACCTTCCGCATTTTGGGTCTTAATTATGCATCGATACACTTAGTTAAAATTCACATTGTCAGTAAAAGGTAAGGACCACGTTAGATTGTGGGCGCTGGCATCGTGGCTCACACACATTTAAGCTGTAGAAAATCTGTTGGTACATTATGGTGGATTTTTCCAGAAAGAAACATGAAGTTTGAAAATGTGTTTTGAAAAGAAGACAGAAGGAGGTATGAACCCCGTGGAAGGAGTCCAGCGCATTCTAGAGCAGGTGAAGCTTGCACAGTTAAAAATGGAGCCAGCATCACACCTCCACACGCGTGCTGTTTCCCACAGACAGCCCCCCCCCCGGATTTGGCAAAGCTGGCGAATGAAAGCCCGAGGTATCAGATTCCAGGATCAAACCATTTGCAAAGCCAAATGCTCAAACTTCACTGATTGGGGGTCAAGTCCTTCCCAGACTTGGTCTTTCCTCTGGCCTCCTAGGTGAGAGTCTTATTTTTATTTTTTCTGACCCTCAACAGCTTCCCTTTGGAAAGACTCACTGTCGATGGTTTGATGGTAATTTTTCACCTTGTTTGGTGCGTCTCCAACTATGAGCTCTGTTTTCCTCACCCTCTGTTCCACACTCAGTTCATTTTCCTTGAAGATGGAGGCATTGTGAGATGGCCAAAATTCTCATTTTGTCTGCTGCTCTGGGACCTCCTCCCCCACCCAGGAACCTTTTTGCTCTCCTTCCTCTTGCGGTGTTGGGCTGTGGGAAATCCTACCATGTTTCCCTTGTCACCATTAGGACCCTGGTTTTAATCCCTTAACTTTGCTGTTATCCTTTGTTCTTGGTTTTTATTTTCAGATCTGACCATTGTTGCCTTGGGATCCTCTTTGTGCCTGGGACAGTCAGGAGGGACATTGTAAGCATCTACAGAAAGAAAGAGTCAGTTTCCATTATGGCTGTCACTTTCTCTTTTCTTTTCTTTTCTTTTCTTTTCTTTTCTTTTCTTTTCTTTTCTTTTGTTTCTTCCCCCACATGCTCTCTCTCTCTCTCTCTCTCTCTCTCTCTCTCTCTCTCTCTCTCTCTGTCTCTCTCTCTGTCTCTCTCTGTCTCTTTCTCTCTCTCTCTCTCTCACTTCCCTCCCCTTTTCTGTCTGTGTCTGCATGTGCTTGTGGAAGCCAGAGGACACTCACCACTGTGAGTTTTCTTTTTTTTTTCTTTCTTTTTCTCTTTTTAAGACAGAGTCTCTTGCTGGTTTGGAACATGCTGACTGGCCAGCAATACCCTGGGATCTACCTGCCTTTGCTTCCCAGGCGTTGGGATTATAAATTCGTGCCTTTTTTGCTTAGTTCTCCCACAAAAGGTTCTGGAGAAGCAAACTCAGATCCTCATGCTTGCAAGGCAAGCACTTCACTGATGAGCCTTGCCCTTTGTCTTAAGTAGTGGACCCTAGGGGGCTGAAGAGATGGCTCAGCAGTTAAGAGGTCCCAAGTTCCAAAGGTCCTGAGTTCAATTCTCAGCAACCACATGGTGGCTCACAACCATCTGTAGTGAGATCTGGTGCCCTCCTCTGGCCAAGAAGCATAAATGCGGGCAGAACACTGTGTACATAATAATAAATAAATCTTAAAAAAATATGTTAAAGCATTTATATTTGCCGGGTGGTGGTGGCACACACCTTTAATCCCAACACTCAGGAGGCAGAGGCAGGTGGATCTCTGTGAGATTGAGGCCAGCCTGGTCTACAAGAACTAGTTCCAGACCAGCCAGGGCTGTGTGTGTGTGTGTCTGTGTGTGCATGTCCAGTTTCTGGCTACAGGAGGTAAGAAATGCTCTTTGCAGCTGTTCATGTCTAGAAAGGCCATGGACTGTTGTGGAATATTGTTTTGGGATGTGTTACATTTGTGTCTGCTGTGAAACATTTAGTTGATGATGCGAAGATGTGTTGCATTCTTTTATGTTGCATTTGTTTAACTCTGTGAAGTTGGATTCTTTGCCTGCCTAAAACACATGATTGGTCTATAAAGAGCTGAATGGTCAATAGGTAGGCAGGAGCAAGGATAGGCATGGCTGGCAGGCAGAGAGGATAAATCGGAGGGGAAATCTGGAGGAAAAGAAGGAGCAAGATAAAACAAGGAGAAAAGAAGGGGTCAGCCACCCAGCTGCACAGTCAGCCATGGAGCAAGAGTGAAAGTCAGACACACAGCCAATCTGCAGACAGAGTTGTTTTGTTTTTCTCTTGTTGTTTGTTTGTTTCATAACCCCGCACAGCTTCTTTTCAGGAGTTTTCGTTCACAGCATCGTGCTGCTCTCCCCCTATTAACAATCAAGATGATTAGCTGCTTAGAATTTCAGTCCAGTGGAGACACTGGAATGTTGCAGACCCAGAGACTATCTTATTTTGGGCCAATTCCCTTCCCTACCTCTGTAGCACGATTATTAAAGAAAACCCAGAGACAAATATTGGGGTTTAACCTGAAGATCAGAAAAAGCAAAGCAGCCAGCCACTGGCTGTTACCTCTCCCTCAAACTGAAATTGCGGTCCTGCCTCCATGAATCCTCAGAATGAGACTGAGACAGAGCTGTCTCCTCCTGTCTTATAATATTCCTCTCTAGTGCTGGGATTAAAGGTGTGCACCACCACTGCCTGACCTCTATGGCTAACTAGTGTGGCTGCTGGGATTAAAGGTGTATGCACCACTGCCTGGCCTCTATGGCTGACTAGTGTGGCTGCTTTATACTGACCTCCAGACAAACTTTATTTATTAAAACACCAATAATATACCACTATATTTCTCTGTGCTAGAAGTGGGTCTTTTGATAGCAGACTAAATAACTTTATAGATAGAATCTATTAACTTAGCAGGCAGCTAGCTCCTACCAGTCAGAAAACACAGGATATCATTAGGTAGGCTCTTGAGCCTATAGGAAAACTTCTCTACCTCCCTGTATCTGCCTCTCGGATGTCCCCACCAATGCAATTTAAACTCGCTCTGATGTATGACTTTCTCTGTCCTGTAAAACTTTAAAACCATTATGAAACTGTTTCCACATTGAAACATGGAATTTGGGGGTAACCTAAATCTGTGCTCCTGGGCCATGCTCCCCCTAAATGGCTCTAGAATCACCTCTTAATTTTAAGATGAGAGCTGTGTTTTTTGCCTTGACAATTCCTTAGGTAGCTGGGCTGTATAAGCAAGCCTGATGTGTCTGAGCCTGTGAGTGCATTGGCAAGGAGTGCTCCTCTGTGGTTTCTGCTTCAAGTTCTTAAGTTTCCTCTGTGGTTTCCTGAGGGAATGTGACCCTGAAGTGTAAACCAAATCACTCCTTTCTTCCCCTAAGTTGCTTTCAGCCAGTGTGTTTTATCACAGGCCCGGGATGAAACTGCAACAGATGCTTCAAACTCAAGTTGCCCACTTGAGCCCAGGCCCCTGGGTGGTTAAGGTGGTCAGGGCACCCAAACTTGAGGGTACAGGAATAAAATAGTGTTCTGTAACGTGATTCAGTCACGTGCATACTTGTCTGTGTGTGTGTGTGTGTGTGTGTGTGTAGGCCCGAGGACAATCACACTGTTTTATGACACCGGTTGCACTGACTAGTTTAATGTCAACTTGACACAAGCTAAAGCCATCTAATCTAAGAGGAGGGAATTTCAATTAAGAAAATGCCTCCGTGAGATTCAGAAGTAGGCCAACCTGTAGGGCATTTTCTTACTCAGTGATTGATGGGGAAGGGCCCTGCCCACTGTGGGTGGTGTCATCCCTGAGCAGGTGTTCCAGGTCCTATAAGAAAGCAGGCTGAGCAAACTGTGAGAGGCAAGTCGGCAAGCAGCACCCTCCAGGGCCCCTGCATCAGCTCCTGCCTCCAGGTTCCTGCCCTCACGGCTTTTGTTGGCGACCTGTGAGTGAGTGAAATAAGCCCTTTCCTCCCATGGTTGCTTTTGGTCATGGGGTTTCATTCCAGCACTGGTGACCCTGACTAAGCCACAGCCCTCTAGCTTGTAGGCAGAGATCAGGGCATCTTGTGCAGTTCTGTCCTGGCTCCCTGTTTGTCCTTCCTGAGGCTGATATTCCTTGCGAGGATCCCATTTAGTTTTTGATCAGATCAACCCAGTGAAAGGTTTGGGGCAGGGCTCAAATTCTTACCTTCTTTTCCTATGGAAGATGTTATTAAAAGCGTTTATTAGAGTCTGCATATGCTCCTCCCTGCCAGTCCTCCATGCTCCTCCATGCTCCTCCCTGCCAGTCTCCATGCTCCTCCCTGCTCCTCTCTGCCAGTCTTCCATGCTCCTCCCTGCCAGTCCTCCATGCTCCTCCCTGCCAGTCCTCCATGCTCCTCCCTGCCAGTCCTCCATGCTCCTCCCTGCCAGTCCTCCCTGCTCCTCTGTGCTAGGTTTACTCCTGATATTTTTTTTCTTTCTGACAATCTTGCCCCCAAATCTTCAAGTCTTGGATTCACCCTTCCGAGTCCCAATCCTCCACCCTTGCCCTCACCCCTCCCAGCCCGCTTCCACATTCTAAATTTGTGTCTGTTATGCCCAAATCCGCAAAGTCCCCCAAAAGCCAACAAGGAGACTGAGTCTCATACGTAAAAGCAAAGAGCCTTTATTTTGTTCAAGTTTGCAAACTCAGTCTCTCTGCATGTCCAATGTATTGGAATAAACAGAGAGCCCTGAGCTCAGTTAGAGTTGGGGTTTTATAGTAGTAAAGGTGGGGGTGAGGGATTTCTGAGGTTCAGGACCCCTTATTGGTTGACATTTGTCTAGGGGTGTCCTGGTGAATGTGTACTGGTAGGTAATCCTATCTACAGCGGTTGGAATGTTAGGCATTTCCTTTGGATGGTCTGTTCTTGGGTGGTGCTCAAGTAATCTTAGTTTATGGTCCTTCCTGCAACCAGGTATTGCTTCAGGGTAAACTACTGAGACTCAGGCCTCCATTAAACTTATCTATGGCTGAGTGATAATGGTTAGAAGTAAAGAACTTCCTTTGGGTGATCTGTTCATATTTAGCTTATCATGGCTGGCTCCTACATTTTTAGCTGTTAATGTTGTCTCCTGCAAAGGCAAGGAACAGGTTCCAGGGTGAAATAGAAACAGGAGGGAGTCTAAGAGCTAGCATTGCCCTAGGGCAAACCGAGACTCAGGTTTACCCTCCTGCTGACCCATCTTGGCAGGTACGTACCAAGTTGCCCTGGGAAAGCCGCCCTGGCTCTACAGTGGCAGTTTTTTATTATTCTTTCTTTTTTAAATTTATCCCTCTGCCCCTTCTATGTTGAGCCCATAGGGTAACTTTTGGGAGTGTGGGTTTTAGGAATCGAACTCAGGGCATTATGCTTGGTGGCAAGCACCTTTACCTGTCTGCTCAGTCATTTTTCTTACCCTTTTATTTTGCCTTTGGGAGCCTTTGCCTGTGACTGAGAGAGGACAGTGACACCGTTCCAGCCTGTCATCTCAGGTATAGCACTGCATGTACAAGGACCACGGCAGCTCATGTAGTTCCCTGTGTTGCTGGTGCTGCCTTGAAGTCGGTGTGTGCTAAGAACCTGGTGAGTGCTGGGTTGGTTTTCCTAGCATGGGACTGTAGCAAAAAACTGGGGTACGAACGACTCGAGGGACAGTTCCAGAGCTGCGCAAGTTGGGAACTTCTGCGACAGACAAGCCTCTGACAAATGGTGAGTCTGAAAGAGACTGATGAAATCCTGCCCAACACCCTCACCTCCCCACCCTCCAGCCCCGTGAAGGCAGGGCCCATTGTCAGTTTGGACGACTGTAGTCTCTCCTGGGAGATGCATAGGGGGAGGGGGGAATCGTCAGGATTTTGTTAATTGAGGCGGGAACACCTTCCTACTGTAGGTGACATCACTTCCTGTGGGTGGGATCCTGGACTGTAAGTGTGGGGAAAGAGAGCGTGCGTCCATCGAGTTCTGTGTTCTGATTGGATACAGTATGGTTGTCTGCTGCACGTTCCTGCCGCCTAGATTTCCCCACAGGGACAAACTGTTCTCTAGAACCGTGAGTCAGAACAAGCCGTTTCTCCTTTAGGTTGCTTTTGTGAGAGGATTGTGTCCCAGCAGCAGGAAAGACCCCAAGACACTACCTCAGAGCCCTTGCTTTCTGTCCGGCTGTGCTTGGAGCAGTAGGCAGATTGTCCTCCACTCGAACAGGTGGGTGTGGATGGGTAAATACCCCAGCTCGCTTGCCCCTCAGGGGCAGTCCTGAGGGGCTGACTCTGTCTGAAAACAGTATTGGTTCTTTCCTCCTTTCCTATCTCACTTCCCACCTCCGCATGAATCCATCCCTGGACCACTTCCCATGGAAAGGATCTGCACCCAAAAGCAAGACTTAGCGAACCTCAGTGTCAGCTAGTTAAGGGGAAGCCGGGAGCAGAGGCCGCACTACAGGAGGCTCAGCCAGGAACTTAGCAAGGATAACAAGCACCTGCATTCTTCTAGGCTGCCACACCTCCCCCAGGTACCTGGCTTTTCATCCTCTGTCACTTGGGTTCACTGAGACGTCTAGGCTGAGCCCACTCAGCAGGAAATGCTGGGAAGAGCATGGGAAGGACCAAAGGGTGGGTTTTTTTTCCCCTTGCAAAGCTCTGTCCTCAGAAGGAGAAAAGCATCCTTCCCATAGTGCATTTCTTTTGTGCGCATGCGTCCATGTGCATGGGCATCTCCACGCAAGTGTGTATGGAGCCAGAGGACAATGTTGAGTGGTGTTCCCATCTTTTCTTTTTGGGGATAATGTCTCCTGTTGGCCTGGGTCTTGCCAGCTGTGCTAGGCCAGCTGGTTAGTGACTCCTGAGTGTCCCGTTTCTACTTCCCCAGGAACTGATAACTCACGCAGGCCCTCACCCAGCAGTCTTATGTGGCTTCCTGGAATCAAACCCAGGACCTCATATTTGCAAACGCTCTGTTCACTGAGGTATTTCCCCAGCTCCCAGAATGCTGTTCTTTGTATTTCTTAGGTCAGAATTGGGTCACGTGGCTGGCCTGTGCTGCAAAGCAGGCTGGGAAAGCAGATGGGCGGTCTTCCTAGCCCTGGGCGGTAGTTGGGGGCATCAGGGATATGTATTTCATAGCAGGGTGCGTTTCTTTTAAATTGGATTTGTAGAGATGGACAGGAAAACCACAAGCCGATTTATTAGTTCGCAGGGACGATACCAAGCCAAATGTGCTTCCGGAAAGGAGTCTTAACGTGTTCATGGCTGAAATGTTTAAATTCTACAGCAAAAGTTTGAAATCCCTGTAAACGACAGAGATGAAAAGGTCGGCATTTCACTCCGTTTCCGTAACAGATGGCTTCCGGTGAGCCGAGCTCCGCATGTGTTCAGGGCTCCGCGGCTCCCCATAAAGCTGGCCGTGCTGTTTATGACATCAGCGAGTCCCAGGGTGAATTACTCCGGGCCCTTGGTTGCTTGCTCAGCCCTCCTGCCACCTATTATGCGGCTGTGTGTGATGCTGATAAGGAAGGCCTCAGTGGAAGAAACACACATGCCAGCGGCTGATTGAAAATAAAGTCTGGGACAGAGGTCCACCAGGGGTGCCGAGGACGGGCCCAGGCACTCAGTCCTCGCTGCACGAGTTGTCCTTGCAATCTGCCTGGAACCCATGGAAGTCAAAGGAGGTGTAGGCTTTGATAGTTGGGGATGTCCTAAGATTGAGAGACCGGCACAGTACATCATCTGTGTGAAAAGGTACACATAGCCTGCCGAGGTGGCTCAGCTGCTAAGGGTGACTGTGGCCAAATTCATGGGACAAGCTCAATCCCTGGGACCCACCTGGTGGGAGGAGTTAGCTGACTCCTCCAAGTTGTCCTCTGACTTTCACAAGTACATTGTGGCACACGTGTGTGCAGGTGTATTTGCTTGCACACACAGAAAATAAAAATAATAAATAAAGCTACACTATAAGAGGCCACTGCTTGCCACCTGCTGCAGGGAATTGCACGCGGACACCTCTGCAGTTCCTCCAGGAAGGCCTAGCTCCCCTGACCTGGATGACACTACATCTGTCTGAGACTGGGAAAAAGTAGGTATCCCTCACTCCTGACCTCTCAAGGGTCAAAATGATCGGAATCAAGGGTTAGCAGAAATGGAGTTTCCTCTTCTGGAATGCAACCAAATTGGGTGTGGCTTTAAAAAAACACGATGTTAGTGGTGGCTGAAACATTCTTCTGAGCAATGAAATTTTTCTTGATGTGGTTTAAATAATGGAGAACAAGCTTGTCCCATCAATTCCACACAGTTCTTCAGGCTGTGAGTTATTTCAAACCGCTGCCCCTGTGTCTGACTTGTGGCCCCAGAACCTGTTGCAGAATACTGTTGCAGGTACTTGTCAAAGTGCCACCTTGATACCAGGGAACATTTTTTCCATATCATTAAAAAAAAAGGTTTATTTTTTTATGTGTATGGGTGCTTTCCCTTAGTGTATATGTCTATGCATCTTGCATACAGTGCCAGTAGAGGCCAGAAGAGGGAGACAGATCCCTTGAAAGTAGATATACAGAAGGTTGAGAGCTGCCATCTGGGTGCTGGGAATTGAACCCAGGTCCTCTATAAGAGCAGTTAGTGCTCTTAACCTTTGAGCTAACTTCTCAGCCCTTGGGGAGCCTCCTTGAAGTAGATTTTGTCATTTCCTGGGTGTACCTAAATAGCTGTGCTCAGCATTATGGGTAAGATCTTCACAATATAGTAGCCTTGCTTAGTCCACAGTTAGAGGAACTGTTTGGAAAGGATTAGGAGGTGTGGCCTTGTCAGAGGATGTTTGTCACTAGAAGTGGGCTTCGAGGTTTCAAAAGCCCATGCCAGGCCCAGTCTTTCTCTGCCTGCTGCCTGTGGATCTCAGCTACTGCCCTAACACCATGCCTGTCTGTTTCCTGCCACAATGATCATGCCTCCAATTAAATGCTTTATTTTATGAGTTGTCTTGGTCATGGAGTCTCATCACAATAGAACAGTTACTAAACTGAATGATGGGCAATTGCAAGCTGCCTGGTATGGGCGCTGGGTACCAAACACATAACACCAGTCCTCTGAAAGGGCAGTCAGTGCTGCTAACTGTTCAGTGTCTCTCCAGCCCCAGGGCTAGTTTAGTTTTTGTTTGTTTGTTTGTTTGTTTTGAGACTGGGTTTCTCTGTGTATCCTGAAACTGGCTATTTTAGTTTTAATTGGCATTAGTTATAATTATAGTTTAAGTTCCAGTTCACGAATCTCAAGGGTTCCATAGCCACAAGTGAGTAGTGGCTGATGCCTTGGGCGGCAAAGACACAGGACACTTCTGAAATCCCAGAAATGGCCGGTTCTGGATCAGACAAAAACAAAGCAGCTACACCTCCCTCCTTGATAGAGAAACAGGGCGGCTTCCTCAGCCAGCAAACTGACACTAACAGTCTGGTTTAGGAAGGAAACAAGGAGCTGCCGTGAGAGAGGGGACTTACAGTTTGTAGGGCCCAGCGGAGAACCGAGAGCAAAGGGCACCTGCCAAAAAAGCATTGAGACTCTAAGTCTCAGGTGGTGTAGGCCTGTTCTCTCAGCACTAAGAAGGCTGAGAACTGAGGAGTGTGAGTTCAAGGCTAGCCTGGATATATACCGAGCCCCTCTTGCCTCAAACCAAATAAAGCAAGCACCGAGACTCTGAAACAGCTGTGACAAAAAGCGTACCGAGTCTGAGGCTCTTCCCATGTGAGCAGCACCTTCAGTCTGAGAGTGACATACTGAAGCGCAGGGGCTCGGAGACCCACAGATATGTCTGGAGAATCTGAGCTGCTGAAGATGAGAAAATGCTGCCAAGGCAGTGGCGACACAGAACTTTCCAGAAGGCTAGAGGGAGGTCAGAGGGTGGGAGCTGGGGCCAGGGGCTACGGTGTCCTTGCAATCTCTCTCTCTCTCTCTCTCTCTCTCTCTCTCTCTCTCTCTCTCTCTCTCTCTCTCTCTCTCTCTCTCTGTGTGTGTGTGTGTGTGCCTGTGGATGCCGAATGAGGTTGTCAGGTTTCTTGGCGGTGGAGTGACAGGTAGTTGTGCTGTGAGTGTTAGGACCGGAATACTGGTCCTCTTAACCACCGTGCCATCTCCCAGCCCCCAACTCTAGTTTAATCCTACACTGTACTTTCTGAAGTACAAGTGTTTTAGCTCGGTGTAGGACTCTTCCTTTTTGGAGTAAAACCCCCAAACCCCAAAAGACTTTAAAATTAGTGTATGTTAATGAGGCACAATAGTTAGCATACATTAATTATACATAAGAGTCATCCTCATAATATTTTCATACATGTGTGTGGTATATTCTGATTATATTCATCCTATTTCCCTCTCTTGTCCCCTTCCATTCTTACTGGTTCCTTCTTCCTAACAAGTCTTCTGTTTGTGTGTGTGGTGTGTGTGTGTGTGTGTGATGTGTGAGTCTATGTGTGAGTGTATGTGTGTGTGGTGTGTGTGCACACGTGTGGTGTGAGTGTGCGTGTGTATGGTGTGTGTATGTGTGACATATGTGTATATATGTGTGTGGTGTGTGTATGTATGTGTGTGTATGATGTGTGAGTCTATGTGGGTGTGTGCGTGTGTGTGGTGTGTGTGCGCATGTGTGGTGTGAATGTGCGTGTGTATGGTGTGTGTATGTGTGATATGTGTGGTGTGTATGTGTGATATATGTGTGGAATGTGTGTATATATGTGTGTGGTGTGTGTATGTATGTGTGTATGATGTGTGAGTCTATGTGTGAGTGTGCGTGTGTGTGGTGTGTATGTATGTGTGTGTGGTGCTTATATGTGTTGCGTGTATGGTGTGTACATGTGTGGTGTGTGTGTCCCAATGACTTGATCTGGCTTGCTAACTGGAGGCTGGAGGAGGGGTTATTTCTGGGAGTCTGTGCTGACCAGTGGCTACAGCATTAAGGAAACGATGGGTCTCCAGCCTTTGGATTCCTTTGGAGGGTGTGGGTATCTCTAGGATGGAATCCTTAGGAGACAGGGCGAAGTCTCACCTGTTTTTTTCTGAGGAGAGGAGCAGGAGGGCCCAGGAAATGACCTGCTTAGATTCACAGTCTGGCGCTCTGCAGGGGAGGAAGTCAGGTATACATCCTCTGGGAGCCCTTCTTGGAGGCAGGCTAGGCAGGAAGGTTCCTGACTGTTCCAAGTGTCAGAGAAAAGCCTTGCCTACTTGCTTCCGCACGTGCTACTTCCCGGGAAGGTGTTTCATCAACAGAAATGCTGATTCTCTGGCTTTCTCACGCTAAATTTAGAAATGACATTTGCATTCCCGCAGATCAACAGCGCCAGCTTAGAAACTGCTCCCGGAGCTCAGCGGCCCAGTGAATAGTTTTCCTTTCTTGGCTGCTGGGAATTAGCAAAATTAGGACGAGCCTGTAATGGGGTGGATGAAGATAGTTTAATATAATGAATGCACCCTTTTAGGAGGTAAAAACGAATTGTACCTTGGCTTTCAAAAAGGCTGGGAGTGGGTTTTACCCCCTGTACTTTCTACCCCATTCATTTAAAATATAACTTTAGGGGTTCTAGCTAATAATCCCTGCATCCCCAACTCTCCCCTTCTTCCTCCTGGGTCTGTCTCAGTGTCTTTTTTTTTTTTTTTGGTGTGTGTGTGGGGGCTGTGGACTAAGTTTGAATCTGAAAGTTTCTTATTAAAATTTATTTATTGTGCATATACATGTGTGTGTGCACACAGGCCACATTGTATTGTGGAGGTCAAAGGCGTCACCTGGGTTTCAGGGTAGAACTCAGGTCATCAGGCTTGCTGCAAGCACCTTCTACCTGCTGAGTCATCTTGCAGGTCCCAAATCGGAACATTTCTGATGCCTTATTGGCAGCTCAAGTTTAGAGAGAAGTTCCTTTTATTGTGCAGCTCAGTGTTTCTGGCTGGAGCCCTGGGCACTTGTTAGTCTGTCTGATGGAGTTCAAATATCTGAGGTGTTACACTGACAGTTTTCCATCTTGGCAGAGTTCTCGTAGATATCGAGCAAAGGAAAAAACAGCTTGTTTCCTGGTCAAGAGGGCGGGAAACTGTCGACTCGCATCTGTCTGAGGGGTTGTCCATCTCCTTTAGGTGGTAATGGTCTACCACTTTCCAGAGTCTATGAAACAGTGAGCATGTGTCACCATAAGAGGGCAGTGTGCCCTCTCCTCAGGAGCCCATCCGTACCCTGGGTTTCCCTGTCGTAGGTAAAAGGATTTGTCTGGCAAAGGGCAAACCCATTAGGCATCAACATCCCGCATTTTCTTGCTGTTGCTTGTCATCATGGAAGCGATGATTGGAAAGCCCTGATTGCCCGCACGATCTCGACAGCACACGTCTCTAAGCATTCGCTTTCCAAGTTCCCGCTTTTGGTTTTCACCTGTGCTTGACATGCGGGTGAGAGACCTAGGGGCACTTTCTCCGGTGTTGTTAGGCAAGCCCGCTTCACTCTGTGGCAGTTCCACGCTGTGGACGTTGGCTTCTGGGTAGAGCTGGCCCTGAGGTAGCGGGAATATGCTTAACAAGACAGCAATGGCTAATGTCTTAAAAAGAGCCTTTATTTGTCTTCCCTGGGAGTGGGGGTGTGTGTGTCAGAATGTGCTAGAAAGTTCCTGGTGATAAAAACCTAAGTCAAATATACATGAAAAATTAGGGAATTTCAGAACAGTTTCTTTTTCCTGAAATACCTAAAAAAGTAGGATGTTTGTTGTTTTGTTTTGTTATTATGGACCCACAAGGCAGACATCAGAGCCCAGTTCATTTGGAATGTGGCCCACTGCGACACCATACAATCTTATCAATGGATCTCTTTGCTTTGGCAAATGGACCCGGAATTGGCAAACCATTTTTATGTCCATGTTCCAGCCCCTGCTTGTTCAGGTGTGAGGGAAGGGTCCAGGACACACTCTTCTCTTTTTATACAAAATTCAGCAAATGGATTGTTTGCTTTAGAACCGCAGGGCAGAGTGGCCTCCGGAGGCTGCTGCCTGACGCTGTGCTGTCTAAGGGTTCAGGCCATTCTGCCAGAGTCTCTAGAGGGCAGTAAGGGTTGGTGGTTCTCTGCGGATCTTCTGAGCTGAGGGATCTTCTCTGGGCTGCTGCAAAGGTCAGGGAGGGCAGCCGCTGCTGCCACGGGGGTAGAGGCAGAATGTTCCAGAAAGGTGATGCTGGGTTCTCTTAGGTCCTGTGAACTAGTATCTGGTGATGGTGGACAGAAAGGGCTTTTTCCTTTTCCCAACAGGACAGTTAGAAGGAGTGTGGTTACAAATACATCTACGTACTGATGGCTGCCCAGGGATCCTAGGATGGTACCTTGTAGAAAGCTCATGTTGGCGAGCCCTAGCAGGGAAGCTGGGAAGGAGGAATTCATGCTCTTAGGGTGACCCTAGGGTACTCTACTGGGGACAGTCACACTCCTAGGAGACATCTGGAGACTTATTGATTGTTTTTAGTCAGAGAGCTCATGTCTAGGGATGAGAGGATTCCTGTAGCGATGAAGAAGTATTGATACCACACACCAGCAAAATGGGGCAAGAAGCTGGCATAGACTTAGGAGGGGGAGAAGGGGAAGGGAGGGGAGGCGAAGGGACTTAGGGAGCACTAAGTTCCCAGAACCAGCTGAATTCGGGGCAAGAGGAGGTTTAGGTGAGGGGGCAGAGTGAGCTCGGCATGGTTTCTGCAGACAGGAAGTTTCTGAGCTGCTGGGAGTTTGGGACTGGGTTTGCTGGCTTCATATAGTAAGCTTTGCTGACCTCCCTCCCTCCCTCCCTCCCTCCCTCCCTCCCTCCCTCCCTCCCTCTCTTCCCCCTCCCTCCCTCCTGTCTTTTCTCTCTTGCTGCAGGCCCAGTGTGTTTCCTTGTGGAGGCTTGTCTCTGGTAACAGGGGTTCCCCAAACAGAACCTTAGTAAAGGGCAGACTTCGCATGGGTGTTTCAGAGCTCAGTGGCTCTGACTCTCAATCCAGGGTGACTTTGTCTCTGGGTGGTATTAACCATGGCGGGAGACACACTTAGATTCTATGACTGGTTGGGATGCTGTAGGCGCTCAGGAGGCAGAGACCGCTGATGTGCTTGTGATTGTTCAGTGCAGAGGGAGCTGCCCTCTGCCCCAGGCCCAATCTGCGCTCAGTCAGACGGACACAATGCAGTTTCCATCCTTGCCTGCCCCAGGTCAAACATGGCCATAGTGTTTTTCTGTCCACTAGCCGTGGTGCTGGGTGAGGCAGAGGCAGGTGAATCTCTGTGAGTTTGGTGCCAGCCTGGTCTATATAGGATTCCTGCCTCAAAAACAACATCAAAAACAGACAAAACAAACAAACAAACAAACAAAAAACCCATCACATCCTTTGCAGATGGTAAGGACTGAACAATGGGAATTACATTCATTGTGTGTGTGTGCGCGCATGTGTGTTTACAAAGGATAGCCTTGGGTGTCTTTCTTCCTTAGGAGCCATCTGCTTTTGGTTTTTGAGACAGTCTTTCAGTGGCCAGGAGCTCACCAAGCTGGCTAGCCTGCCCGGGAAGCCTCAGCACTAGGGCTGTGGGTGGAGCCACTATGCTGGGCTTTTAGGTGAATTTGGGGTTTGAACTCTTGTCCTCAAGTTTTACTGATGGAGTCATTCCCTCTGTCCCTGGACCTGTGTTTCACATGTGCAGGCTTTCTTAGGTTCTGGAGTGGTCATGTGTCAGCTCCTCAGTAGCCCTTGGCTCATCTGTGGTGCTGGACAGCGGGGATAATAGGTCTTGAAAGAGCACACACAAGGTCGCACAGTGCCCTGCTGGCCCATAAGCAGCTCTCTTGTTGTAGAAGATGTGGAGATTTATTTTTATAAAAGATGTACTCACTTTATTTTATGAGTGTTTTGCTGCTTGCATGTATATGTACTGCATGAATATAATGCTCATGGAGGCCAGAAGTGGGCACTAGGTCTCCTGGAACAAGAGTTCTAGACCGTTGTGAGTTGTCATGTGGGTGCTGGGATTTGAACTCAGGTCCTCTGCAAGAGCAGCCAGTGCTCTTAACTACTAGGCAATCTCTCCAGCTTGCTAATGTCTGTTTTTGGCCACTGCTTTCTGCATTTGCATCTGCCAAAGTTTGAGAATTAAGTCATCACTGTCAAACTCACAGTACTCAGGGGAGAGCGGAGCTTTCTGCGGCATAATGCCGCACCGCAAACTACAGCTAATTCTTTAAAAAATGATGACATGACATCATGCTTTGATGTAATGTGGTGTGACAGACTGTGAGCTTTATTTCTGTACGATCTCCTCAACGTAAAGCAGGAAATGGATTAATATGGTTTCCACTGCCCAGGACCCCAGAGACCGGATCATACACTGCACTAGGCTCAGCCGCATGCCCTACACACTAGGGCAACAGCGTCCCGCTGGGTGCCTAGATCCTGTTTGGTGTGCACAGTTTGAATTCCACATTCTTTCCAAGGGGTCAAGATGGAAATGAAGAGCGGGAGGGGGGACGGGGCCCAGGCCACCTGATTCATGCTACTGAGTTACGTGATTTTAGAATGGGAATTCCCATGGCTTCGTGTAGCATGGCCTGCAATCATAGTTCATCTCATGTGAAAGGAGGCTGGGTTTTAATGGTTGTCTGGTTCTGTGCTAAGAAAACCTTGGAGAATTCCTATGGGTTCACTGATATGAATAATTTATTCAACCAGCATGTGCAGGGGTAGTGACGGCTCAGATGGCATGTATTTGGCCATCCCAACTAAGGTGTCTGTTTCTTGGTTCATACAGTGGGAATATATACAGTGAGAATTTCTTCTCAGACTAGCAAGGTGGGGGCGTCCTAGAAGGGGGTTGAAGCGAGTAGCTGGTTAGCTTGAGGTAGTCTGGCTGGCTTCAAAGGCTGCGGTCTGTGGTTATAGCCTCGCTAAACTCATGGTGAGGGGAGCAATGCCCAGTGGCAAGTTTAAAAGCTGAGGCCAGATGAACTTAAGCCTGGAAGCTCGGTGGAATGGGAGAAGAGACTGAGCTACAAAAGATATGGGAAGAAGTGTATCTCATTGGAAGAGAGTCAGTATGAGCGATTCTCATTGGAGGAGGGTCAGTATGAGCGATTCTCATTGGAGGGGAGTCAGTATGAGTGATTCTCATTGGAGGAGAGTCAGTATGAGCGATTCTCATTGGAGGGGAGTCAGTATGAGCGATTCTCATTGGAGGGGAGTCAGTATGAGTGATTCTCATTGGAGGAGAGTTAGTATCTTGTTGGTCGAGATTGCTCAGTAGCATCTCCCTGAAGTCCTGTGTTGAGGATTTTCTTTTGTCTCTTAGATGTACATGGATGTGTACAGATTTGCATGTATATGTATATGTGTACATGTGGAGGCCCGAGGGCAGCCTTGGGTGTTATTCCCAAGGCACTGTCCTTGTTTTTTGAGACAGATCTCTTACTATAGTCTGGAGCTGACAGTAGGCCAGGCTCACTAAGAAGCCTCCTGCCTAGCACAGTCCCTGCAGGTGAGTTTGGTTCGGTCTGCCCCTCTTAGCCTCACATCTACTGCGAATGCAGTCAGACTTGGGTGTGTGGTCTGTGGCTCTGTGGAATACAAGCTGTCTTAGTCAGGGTTCCTGTTGCTATGAAGAGACACCATGACCACGGCAACTCTTATAAAGGAAAACATTTAATTGGGTGCTGACAGTTTGGAGGTTCAGTCCATTATCATCCTGGCGGCACGCAGGCAGATGTGGTGCTGGGGAAGGACCTGAGAGTTCTGCATCATGCCTAGGCAACAGGAAGTGGTCTGTCTCACTGGGCATGACTTGAGCATATATGAGACCTCAAAGCCCGCCTCCTTAGTGACACAGTTCCTCCAACAAGGCCACACCTACTCCAACAAGGCCACACCCACTCCAACAAGGCCACACCTCCTAATAGTGTCACTCCCTTTGGGGGCCATTTTCTTTCAAACCACCATGCAAGCATTGTAAACACTTTGGGGTGGCTTCCTAGGGCTGTGACATGTGGGTCAGGAGGATCCCTCTGAAGACTTCCTGCTGCCGATGTGGTTATTAAGGAGAAGCTGGAAATTATTTTGGTGATTAGGGAAGAAAAACAAACTAGATTCACCTGTGTTCTCTGCAGGGTCTGCTTCCTGGCTGCACAGGTCTGGTATGGAGATCTGGAAGGTTCTGGGGCATCTTGTGTACTGGCTCTCTGGGAGCCAGCTAATAACTTCTCATTATCCAGCATAAATGAAAGAGAGTGGGCTTCCACCAGATGGCTGTTGAATTGCTTCAGGCTCAGTGGGTGAAGGCTGTGGGTTTTCCTGTACCCATCCAGCAGTGTCATGCTCTGGAAAGTGCCCACAGCCCCACGTGACCATGGAGGAAGAGGAACCTACCTGGTCCTCAGAGTGCTGGTTATAGAGTGAGCGAGTTGGTGAAATACGCCCTTTGGGGTTGTCTTCGTTTCATTTATGTTGCAGTTATAAAATACTTTGACCAAAAAATAAAACTAAAACCAAAACTGAAAAATCCAAGCCAAACCAAACAAACAGCCCCCTCCCCTGCCAACAAAACAAAACCAGAGAACAAATTATGGAAGAAAAGGTTTTACTTCAACCTACAATTCCAGATCACCGTTCTCTATTGTGGGGAAGTTGAGACAGGAACTCCAAACAGCTTGTCACATTCCGTCAGCAATCACGAACAGTGAGAAGTCAATGCTCGCCTGCCCGCTTGCTTGCTCAGCTCCTTCTCTAAACTTATACCCAGTTCAGGACCATTGGCCTAGAGCATGGTGCCGCCCACAGTGGGCTGGGTCTTCCCATTATCACTTCATTTAATTGAGATGCCTACAGTCTAACCCAGGCGATGCTAGGTTGTGTCAAATTGGCTAACCACCAGAGAGGTCAAAGCCATTGAGGTCACAGCCTAGTTCACTGCCTACCAGATTGGATGTGACTGCTTAGCAAGTACCAGGCCAGCCCTCCCTTCCCCATTCCACTGTTTCTCTCCACTCCTTTGGTTTTCTACACCTTGTAGATTTCTTGCTTGCTCGCTTTCTCCTCCCAAGCTGCTGTTGTGGGATTGTCAAGGTGAAGACTTGACCTTCCGATGGCAGAGGCCATGAGCAGCCACCTGCAGTGCCTGCTCTCTCTTGAGTTCCTTAGATCTCCCAACGCCATCATGGCTCTTCATCAGTGTACGTCACAAGTATCATGCAGGCTCTGCATGATGAAGAGCGAGTGGCACTAGAGGCTGGTTTAGGGGAAGCGATTGGAAGAGCTGGTGAAAATGAGCCCACTCATGACACCGCGGCAGCCAGAGAGGACAGACAGTTCTTTCTGTCCATGAAAGCTGCACTCCATGACCTCCTATTGGGACAAGTGTCAGGCTGACACTTATCTGGACTCTGAGCTCTGTCCATCGCATTCTTAGTCTGTAACGTTGACTGCAGGGGTTGTGTGCAGTGAGGCTGTTAAGACAATTGAACTGCAAACACCAAACAATCTGACGAGAAATTCAACCACCCAGATCAGGGAATGCAAAGCTAGCACCAGCTGCAGGGCTGGGTGACTGGGCCTTAGCAGACTCTGTGGTCACACAGCTGTCCTAGAGCAGCCTGGCTGAGCACGTGTTTTCACTGCACGTCCACAGAGAGAGGGGCAGAGGAGGGGAGGCAGCTGGGGCTAGAACTGGCTGTTCCTTGACTTGGCCTTGTGGCTTCGTTTCGTTCATGTGTTTGCTGGGCTCCAGTGTGAAGGAGGTTTACAGGCATCCAGCGACAGTCTCCAGCGTGTGGTCCAGCACAGCGAATGCCTGTTCCCTCCTCTCAGGGCAGGTGGTCTGTGATGGGTTCGCTAGAGACAGTGTGTGGGGGCACCCCCCCTCCTTTGTCTGAGACAGGATCTCATATAACCAAAGTTGGCCTCAAACTCATGGCATAGCCAAGGTGTGTAGTTTAGGATGACCTTGGAGTACCAGGATTACAACAACAGCAGGTTTTATGCAGTGCTGGGGGTTGAACCCAGGGCTTTATGCCTATTTAATAAGCCCTCTGTATCTTATACATGAACTACGTGAACTATATCCCTAGCCCATAACTCCCTTATAAATGTCATCTTTAAGAATAATTTGACCATTTCCAAATGTCACTTGTGTGCTACCCATACAACCCAACCCCTGGGTGTATTGATGCTTCTTTGTGCTTCATCTTGTGCCTGGGCACACTCCAGCTTCAATTTAGTGTGTGTGTGTGTGTGTGTGTGTGTATAACTAAAATCCAGTTTAAAAGGGCCTCCTCCCTAAAGATACCCATCATCTCAGGGGTTTTCTAGGCCAAACACTCCCCACATTTCAGCCTTCTCCCCCTTCTCTCTGGTAAACCAAGACATCCTCCCATCTCTGAAGCTTTCCTGTGTTGTGTGTGTTGAGCAGAAATAATATGTTTGTGTGCTTGGCATCTGGAACATCCATCTCATGTCTCCCAGATGCGTCTTTTAGTCCCCGAACATCTGGGTTTCCCACTTGCAAACAAATCCAAGATTACCCAAGAGTTTAAGTTAGACTTTCAGCTGCACATTTGGAAGGGAAGGTTGTGCGATCATGTTTGAATCTGAAAGAAAGGCCATTGGAGGCACCTGCTCCACTGTGTAACCTTGATTTGACTTTGCGCGTCATCCAGATCTTAGGTCTGTTTTTAGAAAGAGATTTATTTTTGTCTGTGTATATGTGTGCATGTCTGTGTGAGTGCATGCTGCGTGTGAACCGGAGACCAGAGGAAGCCGTCAGGTCACATGGAGCTCCAGTTATAGGCAGTTGTGAGTACCTGATGTAGGTGCTGGGAACTGAATCCAGGTCCTCTGAAAGAGCAGTAACTGATGGCCGAGCCATCTCCAGCTCCTGAACACAGTTTTCACAGCAGTGTTTGGGATCTGAACGTCCGTCCTCGTGTTTGCCCCACACAGGCTTTATCCACTAAGCCATCTCCAAGCCCGAAAGTTTAGATCAGAAAGTTGGTTTCAAAGAGAATGTACCACAAGATGAAGTGATGTGTGTGCTGGGTACTGTCAGCGAGGAGCCTCTCTGAATTCCAAAAGCTCCTATTATTTAACCAGCTCCTAGGAAGTGAGAAAATGTCTTTTTTATGTATTTATTTTTATTAGCGTATATAATTGTACTTAATGGATTTCATCATGGCCTCTCATACACACATGTATGTAAAGGAGCAGAGGAGAGTGGGACGATGTGTGGGGGAGGGGATGGGTCAGAACAAAGCGTGGTGACACGTGTACGACAATGTCATCACGAAACCCATCAGTTATATGTTAACGTAAACATTCAGTTGAAATGCTAGTTTGTTTACAAGGGGAATGAGCCCAACTTCAGTGATTACATGTACAAATATGATTTAAAACTTTCACTGGCTCTGTTGGTTTCCTAGGGGCGTGGTAACAAAACACCTTGATAGCTACCATTTTGGACAATAGACGTGCCCGCTCACGGTAGTGGAGGACAGGAAGTCTGAACTCTGCGCTACTGGGCCAGAGTCAAGATGTTGACAAGGCTGGGCACGGTCACTTATCTCTTCCTCTGGTGGCTACTGGCCTTCCTTGTGGCCATATCCCTCCACCCTACTATTCCATGCCCTTGTCTTCTCCATGTTGAGATTCCTTGTTTCTCTAGGCCCAGCTTACTCAGACCTGAAAACTATTCTTTATTGTGTCAGGGAATATGGGGAACATGGCTGGTTTCAGTTACTGGGATGTGAATATCTTGAGAGGTACATTGTTCAGCTCATTGTATGCATATGTTCAAAATGTCCACGGAGGAAGTTCTACCCCAGAATTAGAGCTTGCTCCTCAAATGTTACCACCAGAACTGCCTCGTCTTCCTCCTTCACCTGTCACTCTCTGGTTGGTGCGTCCCTTGAGCTGGTATCTATAAAATGCCACCAGACACTGTCGACAAGAGGCAGACTGGTTTTCCAGGTCAAATGCTTGTCTGTTTTTGTCAGTCAAGTGCAGTTATGTCTGTTTGTCTATGAGATGTCTATGGTTGAGATAGTGATTGCAGCAGAGACCGGTGGATTGCGAAGCCTCTGGTAGTTACTCCTGGCGTCACAGGGCTTATGGGTCTCTGCTCTTGACCGACATCCTGCCAGTTAGCAAACGGCAGTTGGGAAAAAAAAAACCCAAAGTGACTTATATAGAAGGCTCAGTCTTGAGCCAGTCAACCAGGGAAATAGAAATAAATCTCTAATAGGGTCTTGTGTCCAATTCTGTTTCTAGGCAAACCTGATTTAAAACACGTGCACTTGGGAGGAGGAGGCAGGAGGAGGTTCAGGAGTTCAGGGTCATCTTCGGCTATGAGATCTCTCAAACCACAAACGGGAACAACACCAACTAAACCAAACCAAAAACCAAAAACCTGCCCTTCACCGCAGGCAAAGCCAGCAGATCAAACATAGCAAAATCCATGAGCACCAGAGAACAAGGCCTTGCTTTCCGTAGATCTTAAGTCAAATTGCAGAGCAGGGGAGGATGGATGCCGAGCAAGACTAGAGAACACACCACCAAAAATACTTTGCTCGGCAAGAATAGGGGTCCCCACTGGAAGTGGGGGCCTTGAAGATGTAGATGAGAGGGGAGTTCTGGCATCCGTTTGGATTGCCACATATTCTTCAAAGCAAACTTTGGGGGTACAGCCAAAGGACAGATAGAAGATGCTGGAAAATCTAAGGAGATAGAAATAGCAACTGAGAGAGGGGGAGATTCAGGGGGAGTGAGATGCAGGGACCAGAGCAGAGTCACAGGAGAGGAATCTTAGAGGGTCAGGTGCACCGCTTGGGTGGGGGAGCGCTAACTCTGTCATCAGAACGGGGTTGACCAAAATGGCTTCAAGATCTAGATGTGTTGATGCTGTGTCCTCCCTCCAGCGTTTAAGTGTCTCTCTTGCTCCAGACATTCTGATCCCAAGTGCAGGTCCCACCCCACTCCCGTCCTTTAAATCAGGATTTCTGAGAATGATGAAACTCTTCCGTTAAGAGCTTTGAACTTACAGGAGACTGTTAAAATGTGCTTAACTCTTGATCTTCACAACCAAGACGTTTTTAAATGCTTAAACCATTTTTATCATAATTTTGCTTTTCGACAAAGTATTTTGAGATAATTTTTTAATGGAAGATGCCATATAAAATAAATTGGTTTGAAATGGCAGAGGCTTTAAAAAGATTATCATAGATTGATAAAGTGGGTCACCTCCTTACGTGTTTGGCACCATGCCCAGGGAGGGAAAGTTAAAAAAAAAAAAAGGAAAGAAAAAAAAAAAGGAAGAGGAAAAAAGAAAAAAAAAGGGAAGAAAGACGCCAAAATTGGGAAAGGGCAGGGAGCATTTAGCTCTGAAAGATGAACCTGGTAATGTTTAAAGAGAACAGTGACCTTTCACCCCGCAAAGGGTGACCTTTGCCCTTGTGCCCTAAATGTATCCTGGTGTGGAACGCCTTAACACTTTTAGATTTCTGACACTGACAATGGTGTTTGTGTGTGTATCTTAATGAAGAAATAAAAACCACAGTGTGAGCGTATGATCGCCTATCCTTAATATGCCAGAGAAGCTGGGGGAGTGTTAGAAGAGGTGACATAATAAGGACCTCGCCCCTGGGCAGTGAGTACCTGTCGAGAAAACTCCCCAGGCATGTCGATATATTGATGCTTGCCTCTGCGCAGATGGCAAAGTCTTTGGACAACAGAGACTGGGTCTCTTCCCAGCAAAATTTGTGTGAAAATTAGTGTATTAAAATTCGGTGTTGATCAGCCTCAGCGTTTGGACTGAGTGCAGATGTATGGGCAGTGCGTGCCAGATAGTGCCTCAGTCACACTGTTGGTCTCCAGGATCCCATGGAAGGTTCCGGAAGCACTCCTGGGCCTCAAACCCACCTGAGCTATTTGCTAAAAAGATGCCGTCTTTCTGTAGACAAGATAGATACATTTAAGATAGAAAGCATGGAAATTATGTACACGGTTTCTTTAATCACTTTTTTAAAAAAAAATTTTTATTTGTATGGGTTCTTTGCCTGTGTGTACATATATGCACCATGTGTGTGCCTGGTGCCTGGTGGAGGCCAGAAGAGGGCATGAGATCTCCTGCAAATGGAGTTACAGATGGTTGGGATTGGAATAGAACCCAGATCCCCTGAAAGAGCAGCAAGGGCTCTTAACCGCTTAGCCATCTTTCCACTTCCCCCACTTAAAGTTTAATTCTGTAGCTCTTTAAGTGGACTTTTCTGCCCCACCAGGCTCCCGAATAACCATAACGGAGACTTATTATTAATCATAAATGCTCTGTCGATAGCCTAGGCTGTCTCCAGCCAGCTCTTACTACTTAAATGAACCCATTTCTGTTCATGTAGGTGCTGCCCCAGGCTCGTTTACCTCATCTATGAACTTCCCATGTTGCTTTTTCTGAATCTGGCTCTCAACGCTTCTGACTCCGTCCATATTCTTCCCAGCATCTTCCCAGCCTGGCTCTCCCGCCCATCTCTTCCTGCCCAGCTATCGGCCAGTCATCTCTGTATTAACCAATCAGAGTAGTACATATTCACACCGTACAAAGACTGTTCCACAGCTCAACTCTTCCTTCGAAGCAGTCTTAGTTTCTGGCTGTTGACTCCAGTGCTTCATCATTGATCGGAGTCTTCCTGATGGATATCCAGGGTCTCCAGAAGGTGCCAAGGACAGACAATGTTGTCAGGGCTATTTTTGTCATTTTTATTACAGGAAGAGAATGTAACACACTGTAGTAGATGGACCTTTGGGTTTTGTCATGGAAAATGAACCTTGGCTTGGGTCAGCAGAGAAAGGATTTGCTAGACAATTCACAGACCGTGAGAATGCCACCAAAATCAGGAAAAGAGGTGGATTGGTCAGTGGAAGGGACTGGTGTCATCCAGAAGATGAAACACCTTTGGTAGAAACTGGGACTTCACTCAGGAGCATGGAAACCGCCATTTTGGAAACTGGACACAGCTCTCCAGTGCCCCTGGTACCTTTGCCTAGGAGGAGGTTTGTGACCCAGTTTTAATTTTTAATTAATTAATTTAATTGTGTGTGTGTGTGTGTGTGTATGTGTGTGCGGCATATGTCAAAGACTCTGAAGCTGTCTTTGCTCCAGGGGAGTCTGGGAAGTCAGAATAAGGTGACAGAGTTTGTCTCTGACAACCCCCGAGTTTCCTAAGTGAGTCAGTCTTACACAAAAGGAGCCGTGGTCACAGGGTCGCTCCTCAAAGCCAATACAGTGCCGAGGCTTTGGGCACAGGGAATTTCCTTGGAAGGTGACCCTAGGAAGCCCAGGTGAAGGCCTGGGGAAGCTGAGATGGAAATGAAGGAATGTCAACAGGGGATGTCTTCTTGTGGGAATCCACATGCTAGAACCGACCCAGGGCTTCTGGGAAATCTAGGGGCCGCGTCCTTTCATAGCAGCTCCTTCTCTGCTACAGTTAACTCATGGGGCCACCAGCGTGGAGAGCTGTGCCGTCCCCGGGGAGGCTTGAGATGGGGAACATCAGTGGCTCTGGTAAACTAAAAGGTTGACGGTGAGGGTAGACAGCCACAGTGCCTGCTGCTTTGGGCTCATTTGTGGAATAAGCAGAAACCAAACCAAACCAAACCAGCCGGCTGGGAACATCTCAGAATAGGAAAGGGAAGAAGTGCAGGGAGACAGCATCATTGGTCAAAGCACTTGCTTTACAGACACAAGAACCCGAGTTTGGGTCCCTAGAGCCCATGTAAAAAGCCAGGGGGTTAGCCAGGAGTAGTGGCAATCACCTTTAATCTCAGCACTACAGAGGCAGAGGTAGACAGATCTACTTGAGTTCAAGGCCAGCCTGGTCTATAGCGAGAGTTTCAGGCCAGATGGGGCTAAATAGCGAGACCTTGTCAAAATAAAACAAAGCAAAACTAAAAACACTAGTTGGGTGGGTAGCCCAGGCCTCCCAATGCTTGGGAGGCAGAGACAGGGGGAACCTTGGGCCTTGCTGTCCACCCAGTCTAGCTAAACTGGTTCAGGGAGAGACTTCAGAAAAGGCAAGTTGGGATTGATTGAAAAAGATACCTGGTGTTGACATTAGCCTTCATACACGTGTGTACATATACCTACAGACACATACAAACAGGCACACAGACAGACACACAGGAAGAAAGACAATTCAAGTGTAAACAGAATTAAAGGCTAGCTATGGCTCATTCATTGATTGCTGAACAAATACCTCCTTGATGTATCTGATCTCTATGAAGACTATATAAAACCCGATCGATGGCGTGAGCATCATCTTCTTTGTTTACTGTCGATAGACATCAGCTAATACGAGGCCGCCAGACAGTGTTGGCTTCCTTGTCAGCCAGCGGGAACGTATTTCTATATGCCAATTTCCCCCCTCCCCCTTCCTGAGCTGTACTGATGAGCACACATGAAATCGTGACTGCGCCATTAGGTTTGATGAATCCATATAATTGCTGCACAAATATTTTGAATTTAATTGCATGCAATGTAGTTAACACTCAGTCATCATTGCCAATAAGGGGGGCATTGGCAGAGATAATTCAAAACAGTGGGAAATCCAAAATCATTTACGTGAGGCTTTGGAGGCCCACATTTGACGCAGGACAGCTGAATCACCTATGTAATTCTATTTTGTTTAAGCTAGGAGGAACATTTATTTTCATTCGAAACAAAAAAGCACGGGCTGATGGGAGAGAAGGGTTGACAAATACTCTGGGTGTTGGTGAAGGCTGGCACTCGAAGTCTTCAGCCCATCCCCACTTTTGGATAATGTAGAGTTCGCTGGCTGAAATCTCATTAAATCAGGCCGTCCCTCCCCGTGGCTCCTGCTTACTAAGCACCAGCCACTGTATTAAGACATTCGCAGAGATGAGCTCATTCCGTCCTCATAGCTACCACAATTAGGGGTATAGTGTACAGAGGAAGCTTCTAGAAGAAAGCTTGGTGGTTGTCATGTGAGTTTCTGAAGTTATTAGTTCTGTGAAACTGGTCAAACCATGAATACCAGACAGGATGAATTTCCTCAGGTAGCCATAACAGTCACAGTAAGCCACTGGTGATTGACAGACAATGCTGACTCTGCGGGACAGGTGCATCACCCTCTCATGTCCGGACTGAGTTAGTGAGAACCTGTTCTGCACACCTGCAGCCTGAGGTCTCAGGGAACTTTCCAGAGCAGTGCCTCTTATGCTTTTTAAGTGCTTCTGAGCTGTTTGGACCTTACTGATGTTGATCAGGTGGGTGTGGAGGTTCTAAGGGACGCTCATGGTGGTGACTTGGGGGGACACCATTGAGGAGCAAGGTGATGGATGCTTTCGGTCAAATGTTTCCATTTCAGCTTGTTTTCTCTGTATCTATAGCAAGATTGGAAAAGAGGAGGTTCCCTTTCTTATGCTCTTATTTGCCACCCAAGGTCTAATACAGGCTTTAGATTTTCACAGATTAGATTTCTAGTCCCCTGGACCCCTAAGATAGCCCCCTTCCAGCTTCCAGTATGCACGCAGTAATAGTCTGAGAAACATCGTAGGACCGTAGCCATGAGCACAAAATCCGGGGATCTCGGCATTTCACTTAACTTTAAAATAGTTTTTGACTAGGCAGTGTTGGTGCACACCTTTAATTTCAGAACTTGGGAGATAGAGGCAGGTGGTGTCTGTGAGTTCGAGACCAGTCTGGTTTACAGAATTAGTTCCAGGACAGGTAGGGATGTTATATAGAGAAACACTGTCTCAAAAAACAAACAAACAAACAAATAAAAGAATTCTTTGATAATTTCACACACATGTATGATATATATTGATCATATCCATTTACCATAGCCCCTCTCATTTTCTCCATCCTCCCCGTCCTCCCTGGGGCCCTGCTTCCCCGCTTCCTACTCTCATGTCCTTTTTAAAATATGAAATTGCTGAGTTCCATGAAAGTGGCTCTCGTGAGTGGGGTGTGGGATTGTTTACCAGAGCATGGGCCTCATGCCAGTGGCTCCACCACTCAAGAGAACAGCAGAAAGCACCCCAGGGAGGGGTGGGGCCTCATGAGCCCCTCTCCAGTCCACGCTGGAGTATCGATTGGCTTGGCCTTGCGTCCTCTTGTGCTCCTGTGAATTTCTGAGTACAGTAGCCACGTCTGGTCTGGAAGCCAGCATTTCACAGCACCCTGCCCCTTCCTCCAGCTCTGACATCATGTGTAACACAGGACCGGTTTCTGTCTGTGGCCATCCAATGTCTTGTATGCTTTTCCGTGTTATCATTTATAACAGTGGTAAATAGTCGCTGAAGATTCAGAACTCAGGCAGAATGGCTCTACACTCATTTGTCCCTCACAGGACACCGTAGCTCTAGTGTTTACGTGAAGCTTCATTTTGTAGATTAACATCCAAGGGTGGAGGTTCACCTAAGTGGACTCATGGGAGCCGAATTGGACTTGAACCTAGCCTTCTACTCGATTCTTTAAAAATTGAAGTTTTGGGGTAGCAAATGCTGTGCCAGGATGATGGAGATGTTGTCAGGGTCTTCTGTGTTGCCCAGGCTGCCCTTTGAACTCCTGGGCTCTGGAGACCTCCCGTCCCCCGCCTAGTAGCTGAGTCCATAGGCATGAACCACTGTAAGTAAAAAAAGCAAAAGTAAGTCATAAAAGAAAGACGTGTTTTTCTTACTTCAAACAATAGAGAAAAAAAGATGAAAGGGTAACCAATAAAAGCAAATGTTAATGGTTTTTCTTGTATACTTCTAGATGCTCTTTTGACATATGTATTTAAGCAGATTCACGGGCAGTCATGTTAAATTCTGTACATTTCAGAGCACATTATATATAATGTTCTTCAGCTTGCTTTTTTTCCCTACGTGCAGTGAAACAGCACTGACAGCAAGTCGATGCTGTCGTAAGCGACTTTGTCTAATTCTAACTGGCGTTTGTGATTGCATGCTTATTTTCTGAGCTGAGTGGCCAGTCTTGTCTTAAGTGTGGGTTTTCTGGGCTCATAATTTCATTTTTGAGACATGGGCTCCTGCAGTCCAGACTGGTCTTGACCTCATTAAGTAGCTGAGGGTGTCTTGAGCACCAGTCCTCCTGCCTCAATCTCCGGGAGCAAGGACTCTAGGTGTGCACTGCACCATCTCTAGGTACCCCATGCTCTGACTTACCAAGGGAGTGGGTGAGGAAGGAACCACGCAGCCCTCCAGCTCCAGGGATGATCTCGGAGGGTGTCTTAGGCTTTTGAATGGCCAACACCAAGCCAACTGATTCAGTAAGACGTTAATAGCATCAGCTAAACATATATACTCGGCCATTGGTTTTCTATGCGAGCCATGCTGTGATGGGCATTCTCTGATTTGGGTCTCTTTGTGCCCCCTCACCCCCAAATTCTTACATATGGAAATTCTAGAATGAAGGTTGTGGTAGCAAAGCTAGGTGACCACACAATACCTGTTCTTTCCTCCTCCTTACTGACAAAACAATTGTTGACTGCACCAACAGGCCCTATTTAAGCCATGTCTCTACTGTCCCTGAATATAGAGACCATTTTCATCACTAAAATATAAGTGGGCTCCAGGGATGGAACTCAGGCCCTTAGGCTTGACTGTAAGCCCCTTACCCAATAAAGCATCTAGCTGATGGCACATGGCATTCCTAATACAAGGGACCCAGTCACTGCCCCACCAGCTCCTGGGCCACAGAGAAAGGAGCCACCAATATACGGTCATCAACTCACAGATCTACACCTGCATCCAAGTCAAGACAGGAGAGGTTGATCCTTTCTTCTATCTCTAGGACCCAGGAGCAGAAAAGTCAAGGGTTTCTCTCTGGTCTGGAAACTTTCTAGAACAGCGGCGTTTGGAGCAGCAGAACTGGGTAGACATGCCGGTGATTTGTTTTTATGTCACCCTGAGGGTAGCAGAGGCCTGAGACCATTTCCAGTCTTGTTAATAACAAAAATATTAAGCCTACTATCTTCCCCCGCGCCAATATGAGAAAGATGGTACAGAGGGAAAAAGCCGGAATCTGCATGAGAGATGTCTGCAGGCTTCCCTTTCAGTGTGCTGTGTGACAGGGGCAGCCAGGAGGGGAAAGAGAGTGGATGGTGGGGATCCACGGGGGGGGGGGGGCTGAGTACTGGGGGTCTGCATATGGATACTGAAAATGCTAAGTTGCTCAATGATTTGTAGCTGGATTAAGAGCAGGTGCCCAGACTCATGGTGTTGGTGATGGAGTTCTGGACTTCATAGATGACACGATCCTCGATCCCCGCCCCCCACGTGAATGGGCACGTGGTCACTGGACAAGTATTACTGTAAAGCCTCCTCCCTGAGAAACTGTTACTGTTTTCATCTCTCTTCCTGTGCGAGAGGCATTTTGTGTGTGTGTGTGAGAGGGTATGTGGAGAAGGAGAGAGGGAGGGAGAGAGGGAGGGAGAGAGGGATTTTAAATAGAGAGCAAGAGAGAGATCAAAGAGATGCATAAACTTTATCTTCTAACAAGCTATAGCTCATTCAGTCACTCCAGTGCATCAGCTAGCTATTGCTGTATAACAAACTACCTCAACCCTGTGGCTTCAAGAAAGAGCAAACACTTGTCACCTCCAGTTTCTTATGGTCTGTCCTCAGTTTTCTATCTTGAGTGAGTAGATATTTCTTCATGCCTTCCCAAGAAAAGTCTCACATGACACCCCAACAATCAAAGTCATTAGAACTTCCCCAAACAGTGAAGCATCCAAAAGCATGAATCGATGAAGACATTTCCAATTTGATTGTAACGGGGTACAAAATGTGAACAATGCTAGTACTCCAGGGCCATTCTAGGGGACAGACCTACTGTGTGTTGGACACTGCTTCCAATTCTTCTTTACCTTCATCTTTAGAGAAGCCATGGCCATGTACGGTAGGTAGCGTCTACTTCTATGGGAAACTGAGGCGCAGAAGGTTTCACTAATTTGTCTAAACCAGTGGTTCTCAACCTGTGGGGAGAAACTCTTTTGGGTTGTTGAACAGCTCTTTTAAAGAACACCGGAAAACACAGATATTTGCATTATGATTCATAACAGTAGCAAAATTAAATTTATGAAGTAGCAGCAAAAATAATTTTATGGTTGTGAACCACTGCCTATAGAATGTTTTGGTCTAGGGTGTGAGCATGACTTGTTTTGTTCTAGCAACAGAATGTTTAACTATGGATGTGGCCCATAACCTTCAATTGGTAAGTTTATTTCCTTGTATCATGTTAATGCAGTCTTTTGTCTTACTCCTACCTTTTGGGTCAGGGTATTTTAAGCAGTTGGAAATTAAACGCGAGTGATTTTCAGTACTCACTGGAATTCCCTTCAGATACTATACTGTATGTTTCTCCATTTTATTATTTTCATTTGCGTCCTCATATTCTTTACTATATTTCTAATCCTCATGCCTCTACTCTGGTTAGAAGTACTTTTGTTGAGGCTGATCCCCGACAGTTATTTTAATGGGAAAAGCTTGGGGAAAGTAATGATCTTTCTTTCACAAGTTACTTAGTTGAAACACAATCTTTCTTTCTCTCTCTCTCTCTCTCTCTCTCTCTCTCTCTCTCTCTCTCTCCCTCCCTCCCTCCCTCCCTCCCTCCCTCCCTCCCTCCCTTCCTTCCTTCCTTCCTTCCTTCCTTCCTTCTTTTCTTTTTTAAGATAGCCTTTAATGTAGCTCATGCTGGCCAGGCCAGGACCTCACATCCTCAAAGTAGCTTAGAGATAACTGGAATTCTCTTCCTCCTGCCTCCACCTCAGTAGTGCTGAGATTACAGGTGTGCACTTTATGTTGTGCTCAGGATTAAACCCAGTTTTTGTGTGTTCGAGGCAAGCTTCCTCTCTCTCTCTCTCTCTCTCTCTCTCTCTCTTTCTCTTTCTCTCTCTCCCCCTCTCTCTGTATACCTTCAGCTTGTTTAAAACAGTCTTTTTATAAAATCATTTTTATTTCATTTATTGTAGATGGATTATTCTTTGGGCCATCTTAAAAATGATATGGAGCCTTATTATAAATTATGAAAGCTTGGTTTATCACTTAGACATGTTCCTAACTAGCTCTTATAACAAAAGTGAACCCATTTCTATTCATCTATATTTTACCACGCAGCTTTTTACCTTCCTTTCGTTCTGTATGTCCAGCTCCCTCCATGTCTTGTTGGCTTCTCTCTTGCACCTGATTCATCTTCTGTTTCCCATCTCTCTGGCCTGCCTAGACCTCCTGATTAACTCTTGGCTATTAATTAAGTCAATCACAGCCATTGTACAAATAGCCCACAGCAATTTATCATCATCGTTGTTACGATTAGTGAGTGTATGTATGTGTAAGGACACACATGCCACAGTGTATGTGAGGTTACAGGCCAGCTTGTTTCTCTATGTTCGCCTGTGGTCCCCAGGGGTCAAACACAAGTCACCATGCTTGGAGCTGAAGGCCTCTATCTGCTGAGCCGTCTCACTGGCCACAAATTCTTCTGTTGTTTGTGATGTGTACCCATGAACTTCCAAGGCTTCTCCTGTCTCTGTCCCCTTCTCCATGGCAGCACTGGGGTTGTGGACATGTGCTATCATGCCTGGTTTTATGTAGGTAGCGGGATCCAGAGTCCAGTGCTCACATGGTGCACTTTACCCACTGAGTCATCTGCCCGACTCCAAACTCATTCATAAAATGAGCAGAAATAAATGCTTCTTAGTGGTGCGTGGATTGAAACGGTAACATACGTCAGGCATACATCAGTTCAGAGTCCGTAATGCGTGTTAAGCAATGTTCCTGCTGCTCACCCATGGCCCATGGGAGGGGTCTGGGAAACAGGGGAGGTCTAGATTATGGGTCACCAGTACCTACCTTGATGCCTTCTGCACCTGAAGGGATCATCTTTCCGAGATGTCACACTTTAGATTATAACCTAGTAGTAAAGGAAGCTCACGGGAAATGGATCGTCTTAAGGACCTTAACAGCATCAGAGAGAATTAGCTTTCTCAGGCCCAATCTTGATGCGGCGATTTGAAAAGCAGATGTTTTTATAGTTAAGGGAGGTGATTGGCTTCCTTGGGTGTATAACTGTGCTTCCAAAACACTTTTTTTCTCTCTGAGTGCGAGGTTGTGTGATTGCTGCAGATGTGCGGGCTGCTGGCTCCACTGGGCCTTGGAGCCACAGTGCTCTGGCTTCCCTTCAGCAAAGGGACTTACTTTCCCACAACTTAATTTCCAGGCTCTAATGCAAAACAGGCTCATTTGCTTTGACAGGCAACTGCAGGATAAACAGAGAGGGGCAGATTTATATAGTCAGCTAGCCGTTCCTCCTAACAGGAAAGGAAATGAAGGCATGTTAAAAAAAAAAGTCTCAGACACCGTGAGGCTTCCCCTGAAGAGTTTTATTGCCAAGGGACCCCAGAAAACAGAACGAGAGAACATCCCCAGAACACCTGGAGAAACAAATATTGATTGATTGACTCATAGTCATGTCATCTTCTGCCAATAACTTGATGTTATTTGGAAATGAAAATGTCATGGGCCCCTCATCCCGTTTTCTGTTAGGGCATTGTTGCTAGAGGTGTTCGGATAACTTTGGGAAGATGGTCACATTGCAGGACCTCAAAACAGCAGTTCTCCTGCCTCTGAACTTGAAGTGTTTCAGCTTCCAGCATCGTCTTCACAATGAAGGTGATTCCCGAAAGAGGAGAATACGAGCTTCCCCCTTTCCTTACAGGCCACGTGTGCCTTTGTGGAAAACAAGTTGTTAAAAGACAAAAATAAAACACAGATGTAAGAGGCCATGTTGGCTGGGTGTGGTGGTGCACACCTTTGATCCCAGTGGGCAGAGACAGGTGGGTCCTGTGAGCTTGAGGCCAGCCAGGGCTATATAGTGAGAATGTGTCTCAAAGCAAATCAAATCAAGCACAAACAAAGCAAGAAACCATCCTGTGTCGTATTAACATTGTCAATTGTGTTTGGTATAGAGTCTGTAGACTCGGGGTCTGCAGGTTCTAAGGTGGCTCTACTCGCTTAGGCCCTCAGCGTCAGTGTTCTACCTGTGCATGAGGAGCCTCAGCCAGAGCTTCTGCTGCCTTTCCTGGCATGGTGGACGGCACCCTCACAAACCATGAGCCCAGTCACAACTTACTCCTTTAAGTCGCTCCTAGTAGGTATTTTGTCACAGCCATGAGAAATGAAGCCAACGTATTTCACATGAGAGGGTTTATAATGGGAACAAAATTTAGGATTTAACCCCTTTTATTGTTAGAGCACCGGACTACACCCTTTCCTTCATAGATTTTCTTGAGACAAATAGAGCAATTGGACCCCTCCCTCTTTCTCCAGGACCTCATGAAACCCGGACTGGTTTCTGACTCACTATGTAGCTCCATCTCCTAAACTCCTGATCCTCCTGCCTCCACCTCTCCAGTGCTGGGATGAGAGCCACCCCACCCAGCCTGGTCTCTGGTGTCTCAGAAAACCGATGGCTTTGAGAAAGGTGGTCTCTTGCGTAAGTAGAGCTAGAGTGTGCACGGTCACCCCACGGTTGAGTAGCAGAAGCTGTTGGCTGAGGGTTGCAAATTTGAGCCTTTGGCTTCTCTCTTCACCTCTTGGGGTCAGTGCACACTCTCCACAAGGAAAGTGCACATCCAAGTGCACGTTCATTTATAGCCTCCCTATGAACAAAGCACAAGCCGGGGACACTGCTCAGGAGCAGCACTGTAGTGTGCGCTGCTTGTGAGTGAAGCCCCTCCTCCTCTCCTCCTCCCTCTCTTCATCTTCTCACGGTTATTGAGGTATAATTAGCATACTCTAAATTACACATATTTAATTGTATGAGTCAATAAGTTTTGTCATATATATGCATGTGAGAAACAGGCCCCACAATCAAGGTAATGAGTCAGTCCGACACCCCAAACTTCTTGGTGACCCATGTGCTCCAGCCTGTTTTCCTTCTCTTCATGTCCTATGTTTTGATGAATTCATTTACTTTTTATCCCCTATAATTTTTTGAGATTTATTTTTATTTTATATATATGGGTATTTCATCCTCATACATTTCTGCATCGTGTGCATGTGGTACCTTTAGAGTCCAGATGAGGGCATCCGATTCCCCTGGAGCCAGGTGTTGTGAGGCACCATGTGGGTGCTGGGAACTGAACTCTGGTCCTCTGGAAGAGCGGTCTGTGCTCTTAACCACTAGGCCAACTGTCAGGTCCTTCCCTAGAATTTTAATAGCATGGTGCTATTTGTTTGCTTATTTTCTTCTTTTTCCTGTTTTGAGGTTTATCATGCTCTTGCTTGTTTCTGTAGCGCATTCCCTTTTATTGCTGAGTCCTGTCTTGCTCTATCGTAAGAACATGACACAGCTCTATCATCTGTTCTCCTGTTGAAGGGCAGACATATTGATTTGGGATGATGGCAAATTAAGCCTTTATGAACATTGATACCTTTTCCTCGTCTCTTAATACCATTTTTCAAAGAGCAGACATTAAAAATGGTGTGTGTGTGTGTTTTGAATTTTTTCATTGCTAGGGATTGAACTTGTAAGAAGAGAGATGCTTGGTCTTGTTTTTTAAAAAATCTTGTCTCTCAATTTTTGGCTTGGACTATTTAGACCATTTATATTTAGTGTGAACACTGCTCTTGGTCGTGTTTAAAACCTATCATCTTACTACTGGATCTCTGTTTGTCTCAAATATTCTTTGTCCTCATATTTTGCCTTCCTTTGGATGATGTAGTAAATACATTTTTGTAGTCCTATGTGTTGTTACTTGTACTGATTAGGATACTTGATATCATTCTTTCAATCATCACCATCTATCTTCAAGGGACACCGTACTGCTTCACATACAGAATAAAAACCTTAGTGACACCTTTTATTTTCCCTTCATAATTAAAATAACTATAACCATGCATTTGATTTAGATGGATTTGATAAAGCTCAGAGAATACAGGCATTATTCTTGCCGATAGGTCATTTGTCTTTTAAAGAGCTGCAACCTTAGAGACAATTATTACGCCTTTCTTCAGTAGTCATGTCCTCTGCTCCTGACGAGCCCTTTGTGCGTTTTAGAGTTTCATCTTGCATCATCTCTTTCCCTTGGTCTGAGGCTTCCTTAAAGGTTCTGTTGTAGTACAGCCCCGCTGAGCCTTTAGACACTCAATTTTTGTGTGGCTGAAAAAGATCTTTCACTCATCTTGAAATATATATTTTACTGGGCATAAAATTCTTAGTTGCCTTACTACATCCTGTGCTGGTTCTCTTGAGAAATCGCTGCTGTTCTTGTTTTTGTTTTGTGTGTATTGTTCCTCTAGCATGCCGGGTGCTTCTAGGTTTTTTATTATTTTTATTATGGCAGGGTGTGTGTGTGTGTGTGTGTGTGTGTGTGTGTGTGTGTATTTGTGCATGTGCCACACACTCAGGTAGAGGTCAGAGGACAACGTGTGGGACTCAGTCCTCTCCTTCCCCCTTGTGGGTTCCAGGGATTGAACCTAGGTCATTAGACTTGGTGCAAACGCCCTTATCCCTTGAGCCATCTCGTTGGCCCATTCTAAGGCTTTGTATCTGTCTCTTGGCCTAAGCACTTATGTTGAGTGTTGGATAATTTTTTTTTCAATAGCTCTTGTGCCTGGAGTTCGTGGTCTTCACCCAGCTGGGAACTCCAATGCTGTCCATCATCCCTGTTTATCACAGTGCAGTTGCTCTGCTCGGTTCCTTCTGTGGCTGTGTTCCTTCTGTGGATACACCACCTCCTGTAACGTCCAATCCCCTGTGAGCGACATCCCGTGCTTTTCATAGCATGCTATGTAGCGTTCATCCGAAGAAGAAATTCCTCCAAAAAAATGTATGTTTCACATCTTAGCTAAACATTTTCAATAAGGATGCACATTTATACACCCCTGGAATTAGACAATGCTGTTTCTTGGTTGCTGAAAATAAAGTCCCAGTTTCCCCTCTAAAAACAGCATTTTAGATGGACGGCAAACATTAAAGAAAGACTTTCGCAAGTCTAAAAATTATTCAAATTAGCATCAAAAAATATAACTAGTGGTGCACACTTGTGGGCGTTTGGGCTAAGGCCTAGGATGGGAGGCGAGAACGCCCTTGGTTGTAGACTGATGGTGGCAAGGCTCTCGTGTGTTCTGCTCTCAGAAATACAGCTTCTTCCTCTTGCGCTCTCCCCACTCCACAGCAATAGGCATCGCTCACGGACCACGTGATGTGGGCATCGTTGTTAGATGCTCCGACTGTGTTGACATATTCATCTATAAAACAGCCCGTGGGTGCGTGCCTGTCCTCCCAACACTTGATGGGGGGATGGGGGGAGTGAAGAGTTCAAGGCCAGCCTTGGCCACCTAACAAACTTGAGG
Source organism: Microtus pennsylvanicus (assembly GCF_037038515.1). Taxonomy (NCBI): domain Eukaryota; kingdom Metazoa; phylum Chordata; class Mammalia; order Rodentia; family Cricetidae; genus Microtus; species Microtus pennsylvanicus. The sequence continues at coordinate 143,922,331 of NC_134580.1, forward strand.
TCAGGCTCAGGCTACATGAAACTGTGTCTCAAAAGAGCAACAATACCACACTATGGCTATGTAAAGAAATACAATTATTGAATGGATTTATATATTAAAAGGGGATTATCAGACTGACCCACAGGATGTCTCACACTGGAGATGGAGAGGCTGAGAACCTGGTAGCTGTCTGGTACGTGGTCCGCGAGACTGGATGTCTCAGCAGTCCCAGTCTGGTGCTGGAGCCCAGGAGGATTCTGGGAGAGCTGCTGGACTTCAGTCTGCATGGGAATCCTGAAGAACTCAGTCCTAACATCTGTGAAAAAATGTCTCAACCATGGGATAGATGAACTTGCCAGCAAAGCAGGCAAGAAATGAAAGCTGCCTTCTTCTGGAAAATATCTTCAAACAGAAACTCGTGGCTGCTGTTGTGAGCCTGTCTATTGGTGGGCTGACATGAGGCATTGGTGTCTGGAGTCTAAATGGTGGAAGCTGACACGGGATTTGAAGTGAGGGTCACGCCGGATCCGAGTTTTGAAGGTCAGCTTTCTCTGTTAGCAGCCACTGACAAAGCCAGTGTGTTAAGTAGGGCAGCTACTTAAGTTCTCAGCAGAGATTTATTCTCCCCCAAGTAATTTCACTGTTAGTCAGCATTCCGGCGCCAGCATTAGGCTGCGGCAATCTAGGGGGATTTTTAGATTTTTTTTGAGAGAATGAATCATGGAGGGGAAGCTCCTGGGTAGAGCCAGAGTTTAGCTGTTTATGTTTTGAGAGCTGTTGATCACACTGCAGCAACGCTGGACCCTGTGTTCATAACAAGGAGAGAACAAGAGAGAAGGGGCTGCTTTTGTTTTGGTTGAATCTCTCTTAATAAGGAATAATGAACAACAACCCCTAGCTATTCAGTAAGCCAATTAAATTAAATTAGCTCAGCCAGGAAACAAAGCCGAAATCCTTCGGCTTCCCCGGTTCTGCTGTCGACTCTGCGGGTCACAATCCAGGACGGAGGAGTGATGCGCAGGTGGGAAGAGCAACCGCTTGAAAGGTTCCCTCTCCCCAGGGTAAACATTCCTTCCCTCGCTGAGGTGACTGTAGAGCTACCTTTCTCTTCTTTTCAGCCCCAACCAAACAGGTAGAATTAGCATCTTTGTGTCTCTCCCATGGCAGGTGAACATTCTGGTCTGAGTCTGGGCGGTATTAACCAACCACCCGGCTCTACTTTGCTCTTCTCTTATGGCTGTGATAAACCCCGTGACCAAAAGCAGCCTGGGAAGGAAAGGGTTGGTTCCAGCCTACAGCTTTCAGGTCGCACTCCCTCACTGAGGGAAGTCAGGGCAGGAACTCAAGCAGGGCAGAAACCTGGAGGGAAGGGCTGAAGCAGAAGCCATGAAAGGGGTGCTGCTTGCTGGCTTGCTCCCCATATCTTGCTCAGCCCGCTTTCTTAAACACACCAGGACCACCTGTTCAGGGGTGGCACTGCCTACGGTGGGCGGGTTTCTCTACATCCATCACCAATCAAGAAAATGCCCCACAGGCTTGCCTATAGGCCGGTCTGATGGGGGAACTTTCTCAGCTGAGCTTCCTTCTACCATGACACCAGCTTGTGCCAGGCTGACGAAAACCAACCAAGACTGCTTCCCTTGGGATTTTCCTACTGCTGCGCTTGTTTGAGGCCTAAGCAGGCATAGGCTAGGCCAGGCCAGTAGTGAATACGAACGTTAGAGAGTGCTCTTGGTTCAAGTGTTTTTCTTCCCAGGAGCCTCCAGGATCTAGTTCTGGGTCTGTGCGAAGCCCGTGGCCTCGTATGGTAATGCTCTGTCCCACTGTTATTGTTAGGTGACATTAAATCAGTCAGATTCACGAGCAACAAGAGGTCAACGTCTGATTGAAATTCATAAGGTCAAAAAGGAAACTAAAAATCAATTTATAAGATATGAAGATTTAGGCTCAAGCTATATCCACAAGCCATAAAATTTCACATCCATAAATGTAAGAAAATCAGTTATTAAACTTGAGGGGCGAAAGAAGACTTATTAAGTTTTACACACACATAAGGCGGCTAACACATAATTTTAGCAGACATTACTGAGATCCTGTGTGTAATATAAGCGATGATGGGCTAAAATGCTAAATGGTTTAGCACTAAATTATGAAGTGATGTATCCCCGAGGTATTAAACAGATCTCAAGGCAGAGCAGGTGCCTCTCCAGCGAGACTGGAACACGGCTTTAAGTGCGTATTGAGAACGATGCACTTCACAGGGAAGATGCTATCAGTAATATTTTTGCTGCAGGAAAGCCTGGTGTCACAATGACTAAAAGCTTCTTCTTGACAAAGAAATGTTCATCTTATTCCCCCACCTACTCCCCCCCCCTTTTTAAAGGAAAAAAAATTAACCGTGTTAAATGTTGGTCCCTACGGTGCAGAAAGGGAACTCCGGTGGGATTTGGGTCTTTCCCCGTCTCTCTCCTTCCGACGTCTCTACATGCCTGAAATAGAGTCTGGGGTTAGAAACGATCAGTCCGCTAGCATAGCACACTTCACGTGGCGAGCGAACCGGTGATTCCCTGGGATGGATGGGTGCAGGGAAGACTCTGTGGTGGCCAGCTCTGTACACATCACAGCTGTGGTCACAGCATTAACACATTCTCTCTGCCCCTCCCATTTAGCTCTAGTGAGAAAAGGGAACCCAGGACCAGCTTGCTGGCTCAGTGGTCTCCCAGCCTGACAACCCTAGTTCACTCTTTGGGATCCACATACTGAAAGCAGAGGATTGAATCCCTGAGGTTGTTTTCTGATCTACACACACGCACGTGTACGCATGCATACACACAGATGTAATAAAAAGTAGGCAGAGAAGTGGGAACCCAAAGGACCTTGAAGGTTTGTATAGCCATTGGGGGCCCAGGTTGACAGTCACATGGATGTTTGCAGGTGAGCTGAGGCCAGTTTTCTTGTTCACCTTAAAGATTTATTATTTCAAAAATATGTGTGTGTGTGTGTGTGTGTGTGTGTGTGTGCATGTGTATACATGTGTGTGCAGGGGCTTTTGGAAGCCAGAAAAGGGCACCTGAGGGCCTGGAACTGGAATTACAGGTGGCTGTGACTCTCCATTTGGGTGCTGGGAGCTGAGCTCAGGTCCTCTACAAGAGTATGTAGAGCTCTTTAAGTCCTGTTGGTTATTTTAGACCTCATGGGTGTAGAACATAATTTGCACAAAGAGATCTGGCATGCATGTGGTGTGGGACAATCGTCTGTATTCTGTCAATTATATTTTAAATAAATGCTGATTGGCCAGTAGCCAGGCAGGAAGTATAGGCATGACAACCAGACAGGAAGTAGAGGTGGGTCAATGAGAACAGGAGAATTCTGGGAAGAAGGAAGCCCATTTCTCTGCAGTCCTGGTCCAGCCACAGAAGAAGCAAGATGTGACTGCCTCACTTAAAAAGGTACCCAGCCACGTGGCTAACACAGATAAGAGTAATGTGTAAGAGTTAATAAGAAGCCTGAGATACTAGGCCAATCAGTTTATAACTAATGTAGACCTCTGTGTGATATTTTTTTGGGACTTAATGAATGCAGGAGCCAGGAAGGACAAAAATCTCAGACAACACACATGTGTGTGGGTGATACTTTATAGGTCACACCCGTGAAGGGCAGAGGCGGCACAACCTCAGGAACACAATTCGAGAGTCCGGTGCTAAAATGCCCCATGTTCCTTGAGAAGGAACCAGTGCTAGAATTTATCAGCTGTAATACAGGACTGATTAATTTAACATCATCTCTGATATTACTTTATGAAATGATTCTCAGGCTATGGTCCAAAAGATGATTGGAATTTTTCATGACCTGGGCAGAAACTAATCTTTTTTTTTTTTTTTTTAACTTTGTGGAGGAAAAAAAAATGATTCACCAGATAGAATTCTGTTCATTTATTTTCCGTCCTTTAATTTTTCCCTCCAGCTGCCCGAGAGGGCTAATAGTTAACTCAGTGGGTAAACAGAATCAAGTAATAGTGATGGAAATCTCAGCCGTGGAAGACCTTATTTAGTCTGATAAACATGCTTTAAGAGTAAAAGTGTATTTATGGTCGCTCTGCTGTAATTGAGTTGTGATTTGGGTAGAATTTTATATGGTACATGTCGCTGTGCAGTGCTGGTAACACACTGGGCTTCTACAGCCTCTGGGTGACTTGGGGCGGGTACTGGGACAGACAGCAGCCATCACGCTGGAAGACTAAACCACACATTGTTGGTTTGGTGATTTATATAACCAAGGGCAGGGCTGGCTATGGCCTCAGGAGTGACTTTCTTTTCCTGCATTATTTTGGCACTGTGGTAGGTTTATTGCTTGGGGGTATGTAAGGCTGTTGGTGCTGCTAATTCACGCCACGTCTTAGGTGAGGGCTTCGAACTCTGTGAGGGCTTCACACTCTGTGAGGGCTTTCTATGCAGTCCTGAGAACTTTTCAGATGGCTTCTGCTGGGCTCATCTGCCCAACTGTGAACCAGTCACTGTGTTCATAGAAAGGTGTTTTGATTGGACAGACTGGATCTCTTGACTGGGTGTGTGAGATGGGAGGGGTAAGGAGGTTCCTGAAGGAAGAGTAAATGGCTCTTCTTGAGAGGAGAGGACATAGACATCAACTCAGGCACTGAAAAGGCGTGATTGAGAAACCAGGAATTCACCCTACAAGGCTGACTTTGCTTGGCATGAAGAAACACTTGAATGAATGAATGAATGATGTATTCCCTTGTGCTGGGGTGAGGCACCCAGAGCTTTCTGCATGCCGGGCAAGCACTCCACCGACAGAGCCGGGGGTGCTCGTGATAGAGAAGCACACAGGTTGTTACCAGGAAGGAAAGACTGCCAGAGTCCAATCCCCCTGATGACAGTTTGTTCCTTGTTATGGGTCTCATTTTCTTAGCCAGGAGGTTTAAACTCTCCAAGTTCATGCCTGGGTCTTCCCTTCTCCTGGCCTGCAAATATACGCGTGATATTTGCATTCTGATCAGCCAGCCTGTGTTTCCCTGCCAGATCTTCCACAGAGGAGGAAGACGGAGAGCCCTGCAATAACCCTCGCGACTTTACTGTCACATATATATCTCAGTTAACGCCGGCACGCTTGTTCTTGCTGACGTAACCTGAGCTAAGAATTTTCACAGCCGAGGATTGATCGTTCCTGTAATGGAGAACTGAAGGAAATATGGGTCCCCTGCTGCCTTCCAGGAGTCAAAGCAGAGAGGCGACAGGATTGAGGTAAATAAATAAATAAAAAAAAAACCCAAAGCAAAACCAGAACATGTTCTATTTTAGGAGACACCATCTTAATTTCTGTTTTCTCTTAAAAAAAGGAAACTATTATTGCTTCAGAATTTCTTTTGTAATAAATATCAATGAAATTGTTTGGGAGTTAAAAAACATCTGTGTTTCTTGGCTATGACTTTCAGGTGACATCTTATAAAATTGCTCTGTAGTTTATTTGTGGGCATTTTACAATATTCAGGTATAAATTATATCACACCGCATTATAAATTGTTATTAAAATGATCTGTAGCGTAACTAGCAGGGAACTTAAATATAACTGTAAAAACGAGAATAAAAATCTATTAATGCAATAAACCTACTTAATAAAAGTTACTTTCGTATTCAAAAACAAAATATTAAGGCGTGCTTCTGATCTGAAAGTCAAAAATGAAGGAATAAATTAGCAGAGGTTAAGAGCTTCGCAGCAGCCGCCTAACGAAACTCCCGGGGATTATAAAATTTCATGCTCTCGTAATAAAAAGGATAAAGGATCGGCTAGAAGACCACTGAAAGTTCAAATAGATGAACATAAGAGAGAAGAGAAAGTCTGACATGACTGAGACCGCTAATGTGTGAAGGCTGAAGAGACGGTATTAAAGTGTTGGAGTCCGGAATTAAATGCAAAATGAATTCGGGGAGGAGATTAATAGAAAATTATAAAGGTAAATGAGTTCGCTTTCAGGGTTTCAGAAAACTTTAGATATCTCATTATTTTTCTTAGCACTTAAGGAGAAGCAGAGAAAGACAAATTAAAACCGGACATAAGCCATATTGGAGTGAGCGGGAGAGCCGATTACTTGCTAACCCCATACCCGCCCCTCCCCATACTCCCTACCCTTGACCTTCAGTTGCTAAGTACCACATGAGAGCCCCCAATAAAGTAAATTCTCCCATGATCCTTTGCAGCCAAGTGGGACCGTGAATCTAAGGTTTTGTTCCACCATGTGGGAAATGAATTTAAGAGGTGGGGGTGGGTGTTTCTTTGCTTCCCCTACCATCCTTTCTGATACCTGGAATATGTTTATGATAGCAGGGACTCCAGCAACAATTTTGGGCCAAGAGATGGTCCTGGGAGTGAAAGCCATATGGAGGGATGACAGGGTGGAAGGAGCCTGATCCTTGCAGCTGTGACCCCGTGTTTCTTAGTGCCAGATCTAAGAAACCACCCAGTGTGATTTTGGGTTTCTTCTCCTCAGAGTAAAAGCAGATGTTACTGAAGTGACTTCTGTCTGTGTCCAGGATGGCAGTGAGACTCAGCCATCAGCTTTAGTATTAGAGTTGGGGTCTTGGTGGGGGTGCTGAGGGTTTGACCCATCTATGAATCGGTGCTGATGCCAGAGACTGGTCATTGTAAGACAAGGTCCACCCCAAGTAAAATTCAGCATGTGAGATATGCAGAGGACGAGGGTACGGCTCCAGTTGGTGAAAGATTTCCCTCGCAGGCACAACGAACTGACTTCGGACTTCGATCTTCAGAATCCAGGTGGAAAACTCAGGCCTAGCACTGGGAGTTAGAGATAAGAGGACCCCTGCCTAGCTTCCTTGGGGGAGCTCCAGGAGAGACCACAATCTAAGGGAAAGATGGAAGACATCCGAGGAACGACGCTCAGTATTGGCACATACGTGCAGAGGGGGAAAATCCCGGTGGTGAGGATAGGAGTTGAGTTTGGAATTTGCGTATGACTCTGCATAGAAGAAGCAACATTTTCGTTTCCCTGTAGATCGGTACCAGCAGATGCTTTGAAAGGTTTGTTTTTCTCACAGGGAGGTGAAGAAAGCGGCAGTGAGAGCCAAGATGCTTTCCTCTGGCTTGTTTGTAGAAACTAAAGGAAGGCAGATAGAGTGTGTGGAGAGGGGGGCAGGTGCAAGCCATACATGAACTTTGTCCCCAGGCTGTTTTACTTCAGCTGGTGAAGGGCACTTGGCACTTGTTTGGTCTTCAGGAAACACCTCCCACCTTGGCTATAGGAGGTGTCTTTCGCCCTCCCTCCAGACTGAGTTTCCTTCATCTTGAACATCCGCTGGTACAGGAAGTGCTTCCAGGGTGAACAGTACTCATTTCCTGTTGGGACCACCAGCCTGCAAATAATGACAAGGAGACTTGTTATTCATTATGAAAGCTCGGCCTTAGAGTAGGCTTGTTCCTGACTAGTTCTTACAACTTAAGTTAACGCTTATCTTTTAATTTACATTCTTTTACATGGCTCTGTTACCTTTACTCTGTACAGCCCATCCTGCTTCCTCTGCATCCGGCTGGTAGCTCCATCTTCCTTCTTCCCAGCATTCTCTCTCGACCTGGAAGTCCCACCTCTCCCGCTTAGCTATTGGCCGTTCAGCTTTGTTTATTTCACCAATCACTGCAACCCATCTTCACAGTGTACAAGTATCCCCCAACACAGTGGTAGAACTTTCGCAGAATGCTTGGGGGAGAGAATCTTCTAGACTTTTCTTTATTCTCCATTGAGTCCCCACAGCACGCACCCCCACCCCTGCCAGAACTGCCACTCACACTGTGGGTTCCCAGGTGTCCCCTTGTGTGACCTGCTGTTGCACACCGGGCAGCTTCCTAGTCCCTCCCTTCCATCCTAACACGTTGCTTATCCTCTGAACTGTTGTTAGTCATGTCCCGGGCACAGCAGTGAAGAAAGCTGCCGAAACCAGTTTATTCATGGCTCAGTCGGTTTGCCAGTTCCTACCATACCCTTATGGAAGTGTTGGTTGCTAAGGCTGAATGGTGTGTTAGACTAATCGGGGTTATCCAGCTAGACTCAGAGTTTCTATAAGTTCCACGTCTGCTCTCATAGACCTAGCCATGCTTGTAAAATTAACATTGGCGGGAAGAACAACTCCAGATGCAGCAAAGATGGCAGGAGCAACGGAGGCCGAGGCGCCGAAGTTGAAGGTCAGTAGGAGATGGAAGAAGATGGCTTTTGATAGGAGACGAGAGTTTTTCAATAAATATGAATGGGGACTTGGCTGTGTCTCATTTCCTGCACCTGAATGTGGAAGAACAATTATTTGGTAAACACAGCCGGGGAAGAAACAGTGTTTTAAACCGGAAGGAAACAAACAGGCTGTGTGGAAGGCAGACGCTCATAAAAGACCTGTTCTTTACTCAGTCCACACTCCCGCTCCTTCAGGCTTCCTACAAATGCTGAAGGCCAGGAACTTTCCAGGCGTCCTCCAGGCCTTCGGAGCACGGTTGAAACGGCGTTGCCATGCCGTCACGGACAACCCAGACAGTGTCACGATTGCCAGTCTAACCATGTGTCTCTCATCCATTGTCATTCTGCTGGTTCTTATGTTCCTGCACGCCAGGGCCTCAGGCCTATCTGGGGAGCAGCTCTGGTGAATGGCAGTGTCTGCACTTGGCCCTGGGGACGCGGCGCCTACCTTCACAGTCAGCTGAAAGCAGACACCCCATTATGCAATTCGTTCTCTTTCTTTCTTTGATCTTTCTTTTTTTCCTTCTCCGTATTTGCTGTATCAGAGATTTAGGCAATTGCTCTACCCCTGAGCCACATCCCAGCCTCCTATCATGCAATTCCCTAATCGCTATGTCCAGCCATGTGCTTGGCATGTAGTATCCTGGTTAGTAACCCTCAGTTGTGTTGAGCCAATGTACCTCCCTAAACCTCTCAAGCTTTATTGGTAAAAATTTCGCCCTTAATTAGTGAAAAAAAGCTGCCTGCGAATTGATAAATTATTCACCTTATAAAGCCCTCTGAGATCTTCAAGCACACTGTAAATAATTTACGTTCTGACTCGTGTGATTTCCAATTTGTTTATTAATGTTTTCCTGGAGAGAGAAAACAAACTAAGGGAATCGGCACTAACTTCCTTGGCAGATCATTTGGAATAAGATAAAAGAGGCTTCTCGTCTCTCTTGTGTGAAGATGTGGAGGCTTCTCGTCTCGTGTGAAGATGTTGAGGTCCAGTTCATCCTGGCAGTAAGCAAAGACTTCCCCTGAATGGAGCTTTGGCATTCCTGCTGTCATCGTTTATTAAATTCCCGCTGCACACAGGATAAGGAAGTGATACCTGAAGCTCAGGGCTTGGTATATTCTCTCTACACCTGTGGTGGTTTAAGCGAGATGCCCCCACTTAGGGCTTTGGTACCCAGTCAGTGGCGCTGTTTGGGCAGGTTTAGGAGGTGTGGCCTTGCTGGAGGAAGTACATCACTGGGGGCAGGCTGTAAGGTTTCAAAAACTGGGTGCTGTTTCCAGGGCATCATCGCTTTTGCTTCCTGTTTGAGGCTCGAGATGTTGGCTCCCAGCTACTGTTTCAGGCACCTGCCTCCTGCTACCTCTACTGGGCTATCATGGACTCTTATACCTCTGGAACCACGAGCCAATTAAACTCCTTCTATAAGCTGTCTTGGTCATGGCACCTATGAGAGCACAGAGAACAGGGAGCAAGAGAAGGGCCTGGATGTTAAGGAAGCCTCGCCCCACCTCCCAGACAGCCCCAGTCACAGCCATATCCCAGACTCTGATATTAAAGTTGAAGTCTAGGTCTGGTGAGATAGTGGGTAAAGGCACTTCTCATGCAGAATGACCTGAGTTAGATCTGCAGAGTCCACATAAAAAAAAAAACCAGATGTGGTGGCGTGCATCTGCAACGCAAACCAAGGCTCCTGAGTGCACGGGAGGTGTTAGCAGGGGAATCTCCCAAAAGCTTGCAGGACGCTGCGTGACAAAGACAGCAAGAGAGACCCCGCCTTAAACGCGGGACGAAAAGGGCCGCCATCGTGGATGTAGGCTTCATGGAAGCCACACCACCGCGTGGCAGACACCGCAGTCACAAGGAGCACACGCAAGAATCCCCAGCTGATGCTGACATTAATCGGCAAAATTAAGTGAGAATCAGGTTGTCTGTGTAGTTTCAGTCCAAAAGGAGATTGCAAACTAGGTAGAAAGGAGACGAGAGGAACTGTCTGGAAAAGGACGATGCTGCTGCCTTCACCAGGGCCCAGTCAGCAGCCCATTCTACGTCCTGCTTCTGCGTACAGCGGAGGAGCCACAACCTACTGTGACTTCCTCTGCTCTAAACACGGCTCTTTGGTTCCATCACTGAAAACTCTGGCGGACCCATACTAAGGGATGTTTTATAAGACAGCGGGGTGATCCTCCCCAAACGCACCATGGTCATAATAAACAAAGATAGACCAGGGACCAGAAAGGCAGACGCGAAGAGGACCCGACCCTGGCAAGGATGATGGACCCAGAAGTGGATGGTGACGATGGCTTGTTGACGCTTGAGTAAGATCTGTCAGCTACTTAATCATGACTGTTTTGGTGATGCCTGCCTTTACCCCTGTTTATTTCCATTTGATACTCACGAGTGTTTGCTTTCATGAATGAATGTCTGTGTGCCATGTGTGTGCAGGGACTGTGGAGGCCAGAAAGCATCAGATCCATTAGATCTGGAGTTAGAGACCACCGTGAGCTGCTGTGTGGGTGCTGGGAACTGAACTCAGGTCCTCTGGAAGAGCAGCCAGTGCTCCTAACTGCCACCAAGCTGTCTCTCCAGTCCCTAATCCCTGCTTTTCCTCAGGGGATTTGGGTCTGAGGATGTGGCTTATTGGGAAGAGAATTTTGCTAGAATGCACGAGACCTGGCCAGTGTCTTAACTGGGTGTGAACACTCAACACCTGTAATTTCAGCAGGGAGGTGGAGGCAGAGGAGCGGACGTTAAGGACGTATTCAGTTATGACTTCCAGGTCAGCCTAGGTTTCAGGAGACTGTCTCAAAAATGATACCACAGCCTATGGCCTATGGCTAATTAATTGCAACATTGGGGAACTTGGGGGGGAAATTGGGGAGGTTCATTGTAACTGAAGGTTTCTCTCCCACCTGCCCATTCCCAAATAACCAAATAATGAGGCTTAATATTAATTACAAACTGGCCTATTAGCTCAGGTTTATTATTAATTAGCTCTTACAACTTAAGTTAACACATTTCTATTATTCTTTATTTTACCACAGTCTTGTGGCTTGTAACCTCACATCTTGCTTCTTTGGTGGTTGCTGGCGACTCCCAGACTCCTCCTTCTTTCTCTCTGTATCTGTTTGGATTCCACACCTAGCTATATTCTGCTCTGCCATAGGCCAAAGCAGTTTCTTTATTTACCAATGGTAATAAAAACATATTCACAGCATACAGTTCATGACTTTTGAAACATTTCTCCTGTCAGTTTGAAATTATCTAACCATGAAACATTAAGGAAAAAAAAATCTTAAAACTGTACTTTACCCCCTAGTTCAAAGGTTCTCTCATCGGGGTTGCCCTTTCCCTGGGAGCTGAAATTTGGTAGCGCCTGGGAACAGTTTTGCTTGTCTCAGCTAGGGGTTAGGTGTGACTAGCACCTGGAGGGACACCGTGAGCATCCACAGTGTGTAAAATGCGTGTGGCCCCAATTTCACCCCTGGTTTGACTGGGAGACTGTTCTAGAATAGCTCAGTTTAAAATCTGTAAAATTGAGGGATGTCAAGAGGAGTCCAGAGTGATGCAAGTGTGTTGTATACCCTGCATATGAGTGTTCTTCCTTTCTGTCTGGTTTCACACAGTGGGGTAAGTGAGTTCATGGGCAGCGGTGGCTCAGGGTTAGAGGCACCTGGTGGGGAGTTTGTGGTGGACATAGGCAGGTGAGAGGCTGTCATTAGCAAACGGTTTCCTTTCTTTTTGCTGGTCCAAGGCAGGCACACTCATCTGACCACTTTTAATGAGAATAGGATATTGCCTCACAGAGGGGACTTGCTGTCAACCGCTGCCTGGTGGGCTTAGGGAAGAACCAATCCTTCATTAATTAACCTTCACTTTCTATGTAGATTCATTCACTGAGATGCAGGTAATTAACCAAGGTCATCTCAAGGACGGACAGAGAAAAAACAGTCACTGGAATGAGGGAGAATGTTGGGTAGAGGGTTTGGGATTCTATTTTTATCACTGGGCAGAACTGTGGAATCATCTTTTCTTCGCTTGTAAAACTTTTTTTTTTTTTTAAAAGTGGGAGACTGTTAAGCTCACCTCAGAACCAAACCTCAGGAAAGTTTTAAAGATTTATTAGGCTAGTTACATCATGTGGATTTCAGAAATAAATGTTGAGGGAAAAAGTTAATTTAAAGGCTATACATGATACAAAGAAAGAATATAGAATTATTTTAGGGGCAGGAAAGCATTTGGGGGGCAGGACGATATTTTTTATTTTTAAATTTTATTACCTATTTGTGTGTGTGTGTGTGTGTGTGTACACATGTGTCCTGGTGCATGTTTTAAGAGGTTAGGTGGCAATCTTCATGAGTCCATTCTCTCCTTCCACAGTGGGATCTGGGAATCTGGGGAACACACTCAGACAAGTGTTTTAATTTCCCGAGTCCTCTCACTGTGCAGGGAGTAGTTTTAAATGACTGCCGTCTCTTAAGAGATATATGTCTCTTGGTTTTTGTTATTCTCGTCAGAGTGAACTAGTGTGGAATATAGGTTTGGAGGCACACACAAGTGATTTATACAGACGAGAGTTTACTGCGTGTCAGAAACACAGCTAGGAATGCTAGTTTACTCACTGTCTTGGGCCTTGATATCCTCATCTGTTAAATGGGTCTAATGCCAGTTCCTACACCCAGGGTTTGTTGATAGGAAACTACCAGCGAAGAACCCACCCTCAGGGTGTTGACTGGGAGACAGCTGCCCATTAAGTAAAACCCATAGCGTGCCCGGCACAGCTGCAGTGGTTTCCTGTCTGCCATCACCCTTTTGAGTTAGGACATGTGTTGCTGTTTTTGTATTTGAGACACAGAGAAAAGTGAGCTTTATTGTCCACACAGCCGTTAGGTAGGGAGTCGGGAATTGAACCCACTATTCTGAGCCATCCCAGAGAATGGTGGGCTCTTAATTCATCTTAGATGGTGATTTCAGTGGTTAAAGCAAACGCATTGTGGGATGCTTTGCCTGTGGAAGTGGGTCTTTGAGGCTCACTCACGGTGTGTTGTCAAGGTTACTGGCTACCGGGAAGCAGCACCACCTAGCGGGCAAATAAGGGATGACAAGACAGCCTCTCCTGCTCTTGAGACAAGGTGGATTCCGTCTCCTATCTTGGCTCCTAAAATTTACTTTGTAAAGCAAAAGTGCTTGCCATGCCATAGTCTCAAAGCCTTTCCCAGTCCTGGCCGGAGCATATTTAGGATTGAAGTGTTACATTAAAGTTACAGTGTTACAATGGAAGCCGGATCCATCTAGCTTGTTTGCGTCCCTTAGAGGAGAAGTATGAATCTTTCCGGCTTGCCCTGCTGAGCTCTTTACTTCAGCTATAATGACGAAATGCTTAATTTGTTAACCACATACAGAATCTGAAGCGGAGCCATTCGCTATATCTAATATCGCTTGCAGTTATTAAAGTCAGTTTTTATCTGTTTAAACAGGTCATTAAAATAAAAAAAAACGTGGCGTTTGAGATGAAGGGCTGTGTCCTTTCCCTTGCGATGTTTAACACACGCTCCAATTTCTGATTAAGAGGCAATGGGAGCCAGAAGCGAGAACAGCTTAACAGGCCGAAATCAGGTCGTGACCTGGCTGTGGTTTGCATGGTTGTTAAGGTCGAGGGACACCAAGTCACAAAAATCTCTTCAGCAGTTGGTATGACAGCTATTCCAATCTTGGTACCCGACTACTAATCTTGGCATTTCTGAAGAGTCTGGACTTTTCACTGGTCTCCTCCCAAATACATCAGTGACAAGGGTGTGCGTCTCATTCACTGGACTTTTGTTTCTCTTATTTGACTTTTTTTTTTCTGTGTAACATCCACCACAAGACAGTCTGCCATGGTAGAAGCCAGTGAACTTTGTACAGAGCCTCTGGCTGTGAGGGAGTAAATGTGAATTCCTTACCTTCTAGAAAGAACGCTAGCTATCTTAATCTTAAAAAGCAGTTGTTTTATTTTCTATGTGTATGAGTGTTTGCCTGCTTGTATGTGTATGTACCACATGGGTGCTGTGCCTATAGAGGGCAGAGGGTGTCAGATCCCCTGGAACTGTGAGCTGCCACGTGGGCGCTGAGAACGGAACCCTGGTCCTCCACAAGGGCAACAAGCGCTCTTAACTGTTGAGCCACCTTGCCAGCCCTATCATGTTATTCTTTCAAAAATTAATTTTGTTAACCTAAAAATGACTAAGAGTGCTATGGCATGATTCTTTTTAATAAGTTGAATGGTACAGACATGCATAGACTATTTATTTATTTATTTTTAAGATCTATTTATTATGTATACAGTGTCCTGCCTGCATGTACACCTGCATTCCAGAAGAGGGCACCAGATCCCATTATTGATGGTTGTGAGCCACCATGTGGGTGCTGGGAATTGAACTCAGGTCCTCTGGAAGATCAGCCAGTGCTCTTAACCTCTGAGCCATCTCTCCAGCCCCATAAACTTTTTATTTCTCATTTACGTTCATCACTTTTCCCTTCTGTGATAAGTATCTAGTAGACATTGGCCAAGTCTGGTGGTACATGCTTTTCATCCCAGCACTCAGGAAGCGGAGACAGGTGAATCTCTGTGAGTCCAAAGCCAACCTGATCTACACAGTGAGTTCTGGGCCAGCCAGGGCTACAAAGTGAGACTGTCTCTAACAAAACAAAACAAAGCAAAACAGGAAAGATGTATTGGGGCTGGAGATTTCAGACATTCCAGTCAACTGGTCCAGTTGCTGGTGCTTCGTTAGATGAGTGGCTGGCTGAAATCCCCTTTCCTGTGGACTGTCTTTCTTTATTGTTTCTTTGCTTTGAAGAAGTTTTATTATTTTTTTCTGCTTTGATATAGGGTCTTATGTAACGTGTGATGGCTTTGAATTCGCAAATCCTCCTGCCTCAGCCTCGAGAGTGTTGGTTTACAGGTGTGCCTCAGCACATTTGGTTACTGCAGTAGAGTTTTAAGTTGGTGCCATCCCTGTTTGCCAATGAAAACATTCTGGCTAGTGTGTGTATGCAACGATATGGTCTCCGAGAGCAAACTCAGATCCTCAGGCTTGGTGGCAAGCCCCTCCACCCACTGAGCCCTCTCTTCTAATAGAGAGACCCCGACAACGCCTAGATCTCGAAGTGCCTCCACCACGTCTTCCTCCCGTAGTTTCAAAGCTCCTGCCTGTTTCCCGCTGAAGTTTTGCACACGGTGAGAGATAAGGATCCATTTTCGTTTTCACATGGGACTGTCCAGTTTTCCAGCACCATTTATTAAAGAGGTTCTTCTTCTTCAAATGTCTGTTTTGGGTACCTTTATTGAGTCTGTGGGTTTATTTCTGGGTCCTTTCTTCTATCGCATGGCTCTCTCTGCCTGCTTCGAGTCATATCACCCTCTCCTCAGCTCCCTGCTTTGAGAGCAGTTGACTCGGTGCGGGCCTCTGAAGGTTGGGGGAAGGTGAGGCACGAGCATTGGCGGAGGTGCCCTCTCTCTGCTCAAGCCTTCAAATGAGACCTCAGGGCCATGCGAGTCTTTACTGTAACGGAACTCAAGATACCCGGATATGGAGACACTCATTGAGTGTTTTGAGTCCTGTCTGGATCTTGTCCCTTATAAGCCATGAGATAATATACCTTTGCTGTTTTAAGCTGTTGAATTTGGGGGCAGATTACAGTAATTAGTAATTACAATAATTGGTAAATATTGTAACATATTACTTTTCAAAGTGCAAAGGATTCTGGGATTGGGAGATGGCTCCACGGGTAAAGGACTTGATGGCTAAATGTGAGGACCTGAATTTGGATCCCATGTATCCAGATGAAGCAGCCAGTGGGTATAACCCATTGTCATGTCTGTAACCCCAGCCCCAGCTGGCGCAGAGATAGCTGGACGCCCAGGGCTCACTGGCCTGTCAACCCAGTGGAAACAGTGAACTCTAGGTTCAATGAGAGACCGTGTCTCAGAAAATTAGGTGGAGAGCGATAGATGAAGGCATCCAGTGCTGATCTTTGTTACACACGCATGCACACACACACACACACACACACACACACACACACACACACACGCCTCCCCCAAATATACAGAATTCTTAATTCTAAAATACGTGGCCCCAAAGCATCCAGAGAAGCCTGTCTGGCAGTGAGCGCCTCTGTAATGCTTGCTTTGCAGAGCATTTATGCTAATTAGATGCGTGAGGTGCTTAGAATAATGACTGGTAGTTTGAACTCATTAATAAGTAGCCGCTGCTTTCAATCTCACTGATGTTTGTCCCTTAGTCATTTGTTAATTAGAGCCGAACACAAATTCAGGTGTTCCCATTATCGCTTTTATGAACACATTATTCTGCAACCTGCTTCCCCCACCTAGCAATATTTTATAGTCTTCCATGTCAATATAGGTTTAAGTTATTTTTTTAATTAACTAAATTCCCCCCTGATCAATATTTATATTGTTTCTCGTTATTTTTTTTTTTTTTTGCCTTTGTCACTGTGGACAATGCTGGAAAAACATCTGGAGAATATTTTCAGCTCAGCTGCGAAGTCAGAATCTCAGGTTTCCAGAGGTGTGGGGTTCACACACAGTCACTGTCAGTGTGTTCAGCGTGCGGCTCTATGGTTTTGTGGGAGGTGGGATCGTGGAGTCATTCCCGTTGTATTCAAGCCACGCAACCATTCCAGTGTCCCCATACAAATTCAGTTTTCCCAATATCTTCTATTTCAAAAGGTAGCAGCTAAGAAAACACATTAATGTACCATTTTCAGCCATCACCCTGTAAGGAGAGCCCCCCTGCCCCCCGAAACATCAAAGGAAAGAAATACAGCTAAGCTGGAAAGGTCTTCAATGACTCTCTGGCTTTTAAACCTTTGCCAAAAGTGTGTGAGCTTAATTAAGTTAAAATATTTCAAAGGGAGAGAGGTTGTAATCATTTGTTTACAACACACAGCCCGTCTTTGATCATGAATGTTCACTTTCATAGGCATCCTGTATCATTCTTGGGATGAGAGATAAAGTAAATTAACTTTGTGTAGGAAAAAGAAAGACAGGAAATTAAAGCCGTGTCGGAGGTGAGCTGCCCGATTAATAAGGGAACCGTGGCTTCACTGAGTGCCGGGCTGAGTGGGCTGACATGCGGAGTCTTGGGGCAATGGTATGGATTGCTTAGAGGTCAAATGAACTGAGAAGACAACTTTAGAGACACATCCAGTGTCCCTCTCTGGCGTCCACATGGACCTTCTTGGTTCTCGAGGGGATGATCTCTGGGAATTCAGCAGAGCCTGAGGCAGTACCCTGTCTTAATTTGGCTGGAAACCTCAAGGGGGGGGGGGGCTCTGCACCTGTGGGGACACACTGAGCTGAAAGCCAATCCACAGGAACACCACTTTGGCAATTTTTCTATCCCAAAGATTCTTGTTGGCCTTGAAGAGAAGGTGCATAGCTAATCTAGTCTTAGTGTTGAAGGCTCTGAGCTCCAGCCTCCCTCCCACAGCCCACCTCTGTCAAGATTTCCTCTCTAGCCTGCCTTCATTTGTGTTCCTTTGATGTGTCATTACTGTTCAAAAGAGGTGGCTGGGTTGGCATTAATTACAAGTAGGCAGGGTGACCTAGAACAGCAGGCGGGGCCTGAGGTTTCCTCAAGAGAGGGGGAACAAGGGGCTGGAGAAAGATCAGACTTCACCGTGACTGGTGTAGGCTGCTTGAGAGGTGGAGGATACAAGTTCAAGCCCGCTTGGGCCACCAGGTGAGGTAAAGGACAGCCTGGGTGGTTTAGTGAGACCCCGACTCATGGGAAGCGGGTTGAGCATAGTTTAGTGGTAGCCTGCTTGCCTGGCATGCACGGGGTCTGGGTTCAATCTCAAGGACCACAAACCAAATGAACGAGCGAAGAAAACTAAACCAAACACATGATTGGACTGGGAGAACCAAGCCTGATAGGCGAGCCATCATTTGCTGGCTCCTATCCAAGAGTCTCTAGTGTCGTTACGGTGAGCGCTAATTGTGCCCTTTGGGTTGCCATGGGTCCCGAGGATGCAAGAATGGTGGTTTTGGGTTTGTCGCACATGACCTCGCAAGGGAGGGTGGGAAATTGAGACCGGGAACCAAAGTGGTGTGGGGACTTTGAAGGAAAAATCAGGTGAGTCGGTAGCTCAGATTTCTACACCAGGAGAAATCACAGATGAACAAAGGGCAAATGTAATTGTTCTTAAATCCTCACAGGCAATTAAAATTTCATCAGTAAAATAATTAAACATTAAAAAACTTAGACGGCATCTCACTGTGCAGACTTGGGTGGCCTAGAACTCAGTGCATAGACTCGTAGACTCAGGTGACAGGGAATCCACAGAAGGACCGTCCTCTGCCTCCCCTGTTACAGGGAGCGCTGCTATGGCTCTTGCATTTAATTTTTTTTTTAAATGAAAACACAAATGCTCTAGAAGAAATCATGAGATAATTACTCTCTGACATTGGTCTAAGGTTTTAAATGTGACTCAAAATACATAAACTGTGAAAAAAAGGGCTCAGTGAGTTAAAAATACCATTACATAAACATGATCGAAAACACCAGAGTGAGCTCAGGGCAGGCCTGGCACCCACACCGTGCCGGGGACCCCGGACTATGTCCGCACTCATCTCTCTCCCTAGCTCTTACACCGGCCTCTATAATCCAGTTTCACTTAGTGGGGCAGCTTTGCCCCGCCCTGTTCCCTCTCCCTGTCTGTCCTAATGGACAGGGTGGTGTGGTGTTGTGAGTCTTCTGCCACAGCCTCTGAAGCTGGGGTTCTTTAGGTCCTCGTACTGTGTTTCCTCCCCCTTCCTCTCTCCCGTGAACCTTCAGGAGCGGTGAGGCTGCCTCCTCTCCTCTGCCTTTGTTATTCTTTGCTCCCCCTCCCATTACCTTTCCGGTCCTCCCCTTTTCTCTGTTGCTCTCACACCGAGAGCTGGTCTTGTTGGCCCGATTTCCTTCCACCTCTACCCTTCACTAATTCAGGACATCCGGTGCCATCCGTGTGCCTTTATTTCCCCCTAGTTCTTGCAGGTGTAGAGGTGATTGTTTCAAATCATTGATCGCACTATTTTGACCGTGGGCTAATCCACCATTTGTCTGCAGTTAGTGTTCTACTCTGAGAGTGGAGCTGGAGTTGACTTATGCACGTGGGGTGAGGGTGTAGCTACTTAGTGACAACTTTAGTTAAGTCAGGAGACACGAGGTCCCCACCCTACTCCAGCCTACTTTCACTGGAACATAACAAGCACTTCCACTGAAAAATATGAGTGATTACTGAAAAAAATCCAACCTAACCTGAGGCATGCAAATCCCAGTAAACACAAGGTAGCTGACAAATCAAGGCAGCGTGATAGGGAGGGAGACCAAGGAAGGAGGAGGGGTGGCAGGGGCGGGGGAGAGGAGGGTACAGGGAGTGAATGTGGTCAAAGAAATAAACAATTTCAGAAAAACATTCTGAAACCCAGCACTCTACACAGTGACCATAACCAATAAACAGCACCACAGGCAAAGTGACTCGTTAGTGGGTAAACTGAGGCACTGTACAACATACATCACAGATGGACGTTAGCTCTTTCAATAAAGGACCATAGTGACCATCAACCTTGGGGAAAATCTTTAATGTTATGAACAAATGGCCAACTGCAAAAGACATGAAGAGAAAAATCAAGAAGGCAGAAGCTGGAAGAATTTACGCTCAAGTACGTTGTTCTGAAAGATGCATATTTTTAAAGTACTGTTGTCAGATACATGTGTGTGACATATATCTGCATGCCTGTACGCTTGTGTGTAGGAAGAGGCATGCATGTGGTGTGTCATAGCACGAGTGTATGAGCATAAGCATGCACATTGCATGTCATAAGCATGTGTGTGAGCACAGGCATGTGCATAGCTATCATATCATAAGCTTGGAGGTCAGAGGACAATCTAGGGTGTTGGTCCTTACTTTCCATCTTCTTTGAGTCAGGGGTATTTTTTCCTCTGTACCCACTAGGCTAGCTGGCTCTTGCTTCTAGAGACACACAGAGAGATTGTCCCATCTCCCTCCCATCCTGCCACAGGAGTGTTGGATTACAGATTTGTGTGCCACTACACCCTGCTTTTGTGTGGGTTCTGGTGATTCAGACCCAGGTCCTCATGCTTGTATGAGAAGCACTGAGCCAACTTCCAGGCCTCCCCTCCCCCTTTAAATAGGAACAATCTTGATTCTGAATTCTGTTAATGACAGTCGAAATCAACCTAACTGGTACAGAACCCTTTCTCCAATGTTAGAAGACTCAAGTCCCCATGGAATGTTGATCCCAGGAACAAAGGAGACTCCTGGGACAACCCTGACATCAGGGTTCAGTCACTAATTCGAATAATATTTTTTAAAGGAGTGTGTGGTGTCTGATGGTGTCTGAGACCCAGGGCATGAGCAGTAGCCCAGCTTAGGGGTGTGTCTCGGGGAGTCTCTTGGGTGGCGATGAGACATTGCACTCTGACAGTATGGCTGGCTCTGGAAGGTGAGCGTCTGCTCCATGATGGTCCATGCAGGTGGCTGTGTGGAGATGTAATTTTCTACAACGCCCGGACCTTCCCTACACCCATGGGATGGTGCTGTTGCTGTTGGAATATCCTCACCGCATGGTGCCTGGGTTCTCACAGAACGGGGAGTTACAGGGCACAGTGTATGGAGTAGCCTTGGCTGAGTGAGTGCTCAGCTCTAGAAACTCTTCCTCTTCTTCCTTCTCTCCTTACCCCTCCTCATTCCCTCTTCACCCCCTCCCTCTTTCTTTACCCTTCTCCCCTTTTCCTCCTCCCCTTACTCCTCCTTCTTCCCTCCTTCACCTCCTCCCCCTCTTCTTTCTTTTCTCCTTCCTCCCCTCCTTTTCTTCTTCCCTCTCCTCTTCCTCCTCCCCATCCTCCTCTCCCCTTTTCCTTCCCTCCTCCACCCTCCTCTTCTTCCTTCTCTTTTCTGTGTCCCAGGGTTTTACTGTGGTGCCCATGCTGGCTTCACACTCATGGTTCTCTTGGCTCAGCCTCCTGGGCCCCCGCATTACAAAGCACATACCCACACCATGCCTCATGCCTATATGATCTTATATGGTACCCAGATGAACCCTGTTCCTCACAAAGTCCAGAAGACCAGGCTCATAGAGGCTGCCCAGACAGCTGGTCACCACCAGTGACTGGGTCCTGTGTTCCTGTTACTGCTTTGTGCTAGGTTCAGTTGTAAGAAAATAAGTTACTCTTTAACCTTTGGTTGTAAGGATACTTTCTCTCCATAACCCTGTGATGGGAGCTAGGCCACAGGTCATTAGAAAGAGAAATTATCTCTCAGTGATCCTGAAATTCATGTCACTTCTGAATTCTTAACTATTACTGGGTGAGCAAGGGGAAAGTTGGCATTGTATGCCAGATTTCCACAGCTTAATTCTGCCAGGAAATCTCACCGTGACCTTATAAATCTGGGCCTGGACTCTCTAAGTAAAGCCAGAACCCTGTAACTCATCGTCTCTACAGATGAAGAACCGATGGATGAATTCACAAAGTCCTATACCACAAAGCATGGTCCACATCATCTTATCCTTCAAGCGTTGGCCCTGGTGTTCCTGATGCTGCAGGAAAGCTGGACCATCCCGTGGCAGAGCATCAGTGCCCAAGCACAGAGCATCCCCGTGAAGTCACAGGAAAGAATTAATTGCAAAATGTGCCCCCAAGTAGCTAAACAAAGTAACTTGCCATGCCGGATTATAGGCGTTAAACCAATTACATTTCAGGAAGTGTCTGTCAGGAGTTGTGATTTTTATTTTTGGAGTAGTTAATCGTAAGACGTTTCTGAAAGTTGTTCAAGAGCAAAACTGATGGCCCAGGGAGACAGGCTGGAAACTGTGTCGAGAAACCATCACGGAAGGCTACCCTGTAGCGGCACCTTCACCCCGCCCACCAACAAACATTTATGGAACCCACACTGACAGGCTTTGCTGAATTATAATAATAGGACAAGATTTATTTTTAAGTAATAAGGAGACAGAAATATGGAAAGGATACAGATCAGTGGATTAAGTGTGTTTTGTGTGCGTGTTCCTCAATCGTCTGGACCACAATCGTTGACGAGGCAAGCCTGACTGGTCAGAGTGTCCGGAGCCTCCTGTCTGGTTTCCCAGCATGGGCACACGTCTTCACTACTGTGCCGGACACTGTACGTGGGTGCTGGGACTCTGAGCTCAGCACCTCATGATTGGGTGGAAAGCACTTCCCACTGAGACATCTTTCCAGACTTCCGGAGTTAGGTGCTCTCAGAACTGTTTAATATGATTCGATTCTCCATAATCCATTTTTTTTAGGGAAGTAGAATCATAAGCACTGATGTATGTGTATGTTGTTGGTGGTGATATTTTCCCAGAAGCGGCCACTTTATGAAAACACAGAAAACTAGGAAGAACTTCAGTGTTTACCTACACCATCCCCATAGAGCTATTGGAAGGCGGTAATATTTTTTCCCATTCAAGTTTTTTTCTTAAAAATGCATAGAATTTAATGAAATTGTTAGCATACTCAGCTTGTTATTTTGTGAGCTGTTTTAAAAGCAATATCCATGATAATTTCACAGAGTCCTTAAAGAAACTTAGAATATTTTAAAGGCCCTCGGTAACAAATTTTTGGTGGTTGTTGCCAGGGTCTCTCCATTAGGAGCATGGCCTCATCTTTTAAAGGATTCTCTCTCTCTCTCTCTCTCTCTCTCTCTTTCTCTCTCTCTCTCTCTCTCTCTCCCTCCCTCCCTCCCTCCCTCTCTCTCTCTCTCTCTCTCTCTCTCTCTCTCTCTCTCTCTCTGTGTGTGTGTGTGTCTCTCTGTGTGTCTGTGTGACACACACCAGTCTGTAGGAATGGGTGGAAATGTTTTAGTGTGCCTTCAGAGCAGGGCTCTTGTGGTTTTATTATATGCTAGGATTGACAAGGAATAAATCTTTTTTTAAAACTTAATTAATTTTCCCAAGCCTGGTCCCATTTTCCCCTCTCTTCTTCCTTTCCTCCCAGGTCTCCCAGAATATATCTTTGGTTATTCATATTTCCCAATCTCCTTCATGTTCTTTGATTTCACAATGATTGGGGTCAGATAAAGTTGATCCGATTTTTTTTTCCAATTTGAATGAGTGCTCTTTTCTTTTCTGAATTGTTGCTCGTGGTATTCACCCCTTGTCCACAGGGACACCTTCTAGTTGTTTCTCTCTAGCTCCCCTCCTAGTGTGTTTTTGAGACAGGGTTGCAAAACATAGACACATCTTGTTAATACACTAAGCTTTCATTTCTAACTGTCTTTTCTGCCAACCCCCTTGGATTTTCTAGAAAATTATCTCCCAGTTTGCCGATGCTTCTGTCTTATCCCTTCCAATAAGCGTCGCCCTTGACTGAATGAAGAGCTGATTGCAACAGGGGAGGGAGTGGAGGGGACCTATCAGGAGCCCATGACAGCCAGCGTATGAGGGAAAGCATGGTGCCTGCCTAGAGAGGCACCGGAGGGCCTGCGTCTGTGGTGACGTCTGAGGTGTACCCTGGGAAGACCTACTGGAGACAGGAAAGAGAGGGTGAGGCAGAGACGGTAGGCTTAATCGCTGCTGAAAACTGGAAGCATGAAAACAAAGCTCCCTTCTATTTTAAAGGGTCTAACAAATTTCTTCTCAAGCTTTTATATACGGGTGAAAGTTGAGTTAGCTTCCTAACTCGTGGTGCTGATTGATTTAAACTCATTTTGGAGAGTATATTTAGGATAGACGAAAGGCCGTGAGGGGGCTGAGAGATGGCTCGGCCCTTAAAAAACGCTCTTTGCTTTTGCAGAGATCAGGGTTCAGTGTGACCAGCACACATATCAGGTGGACCACAGTCACCTTTAACTCTAGTTCCTGGGCATCAAATGTCCTCTTTTGGCCTCCGAGGGAACCAAGACACCCATGTCTTGCTCATAAAACACATAAAATAAAATATGTCTAAAAATACTATGCCTCATTTACAAAATCCACTCTTTTTTGTTTGTTTGTACTTTTGGTTTTGACTGTTGTTTTGAGACAGACACACATGAAATCTCATGCAAGTCTAGAACTCTCTATGTAGTCAAGACTGGCCTCAAACTCCTAACAGTCTTCCTGCCTCAGCCTTTTGGGTGCCATCATATCCAGCTCAAAGTCACTTTTGTAAGGTCAGTTAAGATGACAGGCATTCATCCCATAGATGATTTGAAATGGGTTCTGGGGCTGGGTGAGCCCCAATTGGGAGAGAGCCACTTGTTTTTGAAGGTGCTGTGGGCAGAGGGGCCAGGTGGCTCTAAGCCTTTGTTCCTGGTAGGCTTCTGCTGTGAGCTCTTCTGCCTGGTGTTGGCGGCAGGATGAAATTCTTCTCACTGGCATGTGCCATCACATCCCAGGAGACTGGCATCAGCACTGATGATTGATTGCTTTGTCTCCTAGTAAGCTTTGAGAGTGTATGAAAATATACCTCTCCATAAAATAAAGCTGAAACACGAAGGGGCTGCTTGTTGGTTCCCGACCACCCCGGCTAGCTTAGCCCTGAAATAACCACACAGAAACCGTATTAATTAAATCTCTGCTTGGCCCATTAGCTCTACCTTCTTATTGGCTAACTCTTACATATTAATTTAACCCATTTCTGTGTATCGCCACATGGTTATGGCTTACTGGCAAGGTTCTGCGTCTGACTCTGGCCGCAGATCCATGGCATCTCTCTCTCACTCTGCCCTTCTTTCTTCCCAGCATTCAGTTCTGTCTTCCTTTCCTACCTAAATTCTGACCTATCAACAGGCCAAGGCAGTTTTTTTTATTCATTAATGGTAATCACAGCACACAGAGGGGACTCCCATATCACCTCCCCTTTTCTGTTTAAACAAAAAGGAAGGTTTTAACTTTAACATAGTAAAATTACACATAATAAAACATATATAAGCAATAACTACAGTTGCAATATTTATATCTACTTTATCTTTTATCATAACTAAGGAAAACTATAACTATAAATTCTTCAACTCTACCAAAGACTCCAGAAGGATATAATATTACCTAAGTAAACAGGAAGTACCTCATAAGCAACTTCCAAAACTCTAGAATTGACAGAGACATCTTGCTGCCTGTACAATCACTTAAAGTTTCTTTGTACCATTGGGGCATCCATTTTCAGCCTCCAGGCCCATAGTGTCCAGAAGACTTTTCCATGAAGCAGGAAATTTCAAAGACAGTTCTGCCTATATTGGCAGTTTGCTAGCCATTTTCTTCTGTCTACTGCTGAATGTCTCACAGATTCTTTCATAAAGCAGAAACCCTGAAGGATCATCTCACCTTTAGGAAAGTTCAGTAGTCATTTCTCTGTGGGTTCTGCATGTCCATTTTTTACAGCATACCATGAAGCAGTTCAGGCAAAAGAAGTTTCTTGCCCAAATGGCTAACCAACTCCATAAGGAGTCTCTTCGATGCTCATCATCCTCTTGAAGTAGCTTGGTGCTGCCAGGAGCAGATGTGTCTCACTGTCATGAAAAGTCTTAAGTTCTTAAACATTTTAAATGCCATATTCTGAAGGTGTCTGAAAGATGTGAAGAATGCCTATCTAACGAACTATATCTCTATACATCTAGAAAATCTAACTAACATGACTACAAGCTTGACTATTATAGATGATTATCTATTAACCTATAATTCCTAATTATATATTACATTTTTAAATGAGCTACACAATCAATACCTTAATCAAGATCAGAAATACATATACATATAACAAAATTGACCTTAAATTTGTATCAATAAACCAAGATCCATACCAAAGCAAATTATTCATCTCACTATCATAAAGCTTGCCATTTCTGTAGTCATCTTAGGCTGGTCTGGAACTCACTCTTAGCTCTGGCTAACCCTGAACTCTCTTGACTCTCCTGCCTTAGCCTCCCCAGTATTGAGTTTACAGGTATGAGCTTCGTTTGTATTTGTGTGTGAGTATGTGTATGGATGAGTGTGTATGAGTATGTGTGAGTGTGAGTGTGTGTGTGTGTGTGTGTGTGTGTGTGTGTGTGTGTGTATGTAGGGTATAACATCACATAACTTGGAGTGGTTGTGAAATCCAGAAGAAGAAATTGAATAACCTTGACTGGAGTTACAGGTATTTCTGAGCTGCCTGAAGTAGGTGCTGGGAACTGAACTCAGGTCCTCTAGAAGAGTAGCCAGTGCTCTCAAGTGCAGGCTATGTTAATGTAAAACTATGTCCCTAAGTTTGATTTTAACTTCGAGATAATTGTGTGT
The DNA here is from genome assembly GCF_037038515.1 of Microtus pennsylvanicus. Taxonomy (NCBI): domain Eukaryota; kingdom Metazoa; phylum Chordata; class Mammalia; order Rodentia; family Cricetidae; genus Microtus; species Microtus pennsylvanicus. Next base: position 143,948,848 of record NC_134580.1, read on the forward strand.
ATGTGTGTGTGTGTGTTGAGTTATGCATTTTGATTTTCTTTTTCACTATGTCATTGGGATATTTTTAGTATTTATTTTGTATTTGGTCAATTTATTAAACTTTTATTTCTAACTGTTTTTCAGCCAAATACCTTGGATCTTCTAGAAAATTATCATTGAATCCCCTAATACTTCTGTCTTGAACTTTTCTTTTTTTTCTTTCAGTCTATTTATATGATGGATTACATTGATAGATTTGTGTATGTTGAACCAGCCCCGTATCTCTGGGATGAAGCCTACTTGATCATAATGGATAATTTTTTTAATTAAAAATTTCCACCTCCTCCCATTTTCCTCCCCCTCCCTGTCTTGAACTTTTCAATAATTGTGTGTCAAATTACTTCTTAATACGACTTTATCAATCATTTTCTCCAGGAAAGATATTCAGTAGTATTGGCCAAAAATGCTTTTAACTCCATCTTTATTTTTGGGTTTTATGGGGCTGTTGTTAAGATTTTATAAGTTTGACTTTATGTGGAGATTTGAAAGAGTTGTCTTTCTTTTGGAAGTTAGCTTTCATCTTAAGTTTATTAAGAATATGTTATGATTCAACGAGAAGTTTCTCTTGAATGGCTGTCATTGATCTTCAGATGGCTGTGATAAAGACTCCAGCTTTCTCCTGGTTGAGGTCTGTATTCTAAAGTTCATTGGCGCTCCAGCACTAATAGTTTTTAGAAAGCATTTGCTTTTGTTTTAAATAGGAAGCTTCCCATGTAAAGTGCTCACTGATTCCCTTATGTGCTTTAGTCGGGTCCTGCAGAGGATCCAGCGTGCTCTGTGAAGACCTCAGTCTTCTTCCAGGTGGGGTTTAGCAGTTTAGGGGAAAAACAGAGGCAAGTGAGGATTCAGAATCTGAGAGGTGTTTCAACTGCTCAGGGTTCTCCGTCGCAGAACAAAGCTTCAGTTTTCTGTGTGTCTGCATCTATGTGATGTGTGTGTGTGTGTGTGTGTGTGTGTGTGTATATATATATATATATATATATATATATATGAATATGTAACCAAGCTTCTTAACTCCCAATTCCCTTGATGGGAAAGGACTGTCCCTGGCTAGTGAGCCACGTGCCCATGTGACTCAGTAGCACATCTGGACGGAGTGATCACTTGCAAATGCTTTTCCTGAGCATCTGTTTCATCGAAATAAAGGGAGTTCTCACAAACACAGTGCAGCCATGGTTACTGAACCCTTTGAATCTGCATCTCTCCACAGGCACAGACAGGATTCTCTTTGAGAAGAAGATCAGCCATCTCCAGACGTTCCCTCCCTAGAACAGTACTTTATAGAAATAAATGGGTTTCCAGGATGTTGAATGTGTCATAGAAAAACCAAGTAAGATCTCTCAGCTTGTCACAAAGCTTGGACTTTCAGGGTGACATGAGAAGTCACTTCACAATGTCAGGAGGAAGACTGTGTAACAGAAACTGTAGCCCGAAAAATAAGAAAGGGGAAGGGCCGCATGCTCTGCTCCACTGCCAGTGTTCTGTGCTGTGCTCGCCTCTCTGACATGGGAACACCATTGAGTCCCAGGTAACAGATGGTACATGGTCAAGTTTATAGCCATCTCTAGGTTAATCTGACTACAGAAACATCACAGCCTCATGGAGGTGTGCATACAGACCCATGAAGTGTTAAATGACAGCACCAACCCGAGGGTATGTGTTAATTAATTAGTAGGCAAGCATGGTTTGAATCAGAAATCATGGCTTCTGGTTTAGTGTTTTTATGGGGTTCCTGAGTGTGTGAATGAGTGGGGTCTCTGATTTTTGTGCCTTCCATTGGGGTCTCTTCCCTGTTTGCCTTGTTCAACTTTGATGTGATAGTTTCTGTTTTATCTTACTATATTTTATTTTGTTATAGTTAAAAAATGAATGAATGAGTGAGTGAATGAATGAATGAATAATACCTAGCCACTAGGGTAAAGGTTAACAACCGAACTATTCTTTATATCAACTGGGAGAGGGAAAATCAGTTTCCTCCAGCGGAGTGATCCTGGGTATAGCAACTGCTCCAGGACAGGCCTCAAGTTCAGCAGGAGTTCTCCCACATATAATGGATTCCACAGGGGTTTTTGTGTGCTTTTATTTGGTTACAGTTTTTTCCCCCTTTTTGCTTGTGGTTTTATTTTGTTTTCTTGGTTTGGGGGATTTGTTCTTGTATTGGCTCTTTGTTTTTTGAGAAAGAACTTTAAGTCTGGTGGATAGGGAAGGGAAAGGGATGAGGAAGGATTTGGGGGAGAGGAAGAATATGATTGAAATAGATTTAAATTAAAATTTGTTTTAAATAATAAAAAATAATAAAATGTCCTCCAGAGACTGTGTTTGAACGCTTGATCATCTTTAGTTCAAGAGACTGTTTGAGACTGTAGGATCTTTAGGATATGGGGTTTCTGGAGGAAGTACGTCATGTGGGGGGTTTGAAGTTTTATAGCCTTGACCCAATTTCTGTTCTCTCTTCCTTCCTTCGGGGCCAGCCTCTCCTGCTGCAGTGTCTTCTCTGCTATGGTAGACCGTGCCTTTCGTAATGATAAAGCCAAAGCTGGCCTTCCTCCCCTAAGATGCTCTTTCTGGGGAAGTGGCTGATGGTGGCATCGGGAGCTGAACCTAGAAGAGGGCAGAGCCCCACGCAGACAGTCATAGGGCCCCATGGGGGCAGTCATAGGATCCCACGTGGGCAGTCATAGGGCCCCGTGGGGACAGTCATAGGGCCCCACCGGGCAGTCATAGTGCACTATGGGGGAAATCAAGGGTCCCACCGAGACAGTCCCCCAGGTAGGCAGTCATAAGAGCAGGGAATTTGTGAGAGTCAGGGAGAAGATGTAGCTGATTTTAAACTTTTTACGAAGGCAGAGTGAATGTGTTGGGAACATAAGGTAGGAAGGGCCGGTTTATGTTTAGACGACATGGTTCTGATGTGGCATCCAGTGTGAGGCAGTGGAAACATGGCCGAGGGTGGACATCTCGGGAGCTGTGAGTCAGCATCAAATCAGATGTCTGGGAAACCCAAGTCGACAGTGCTGTGACCTGTCGTGTGTCAGCCTCAGGCAGGATGTCACCTTCCGTGGGTTTTCTGTGGCTATGGCCTTGAGAGGCTGGGGCCCTTCGCCTTGGCCCACCTGCTTGTGTGTGTGAGTGTGTCTGTAAGCCTGTCTGCTCGCCTGTATGTGTATCTGTGTCTGCCTGTGTGTAGCCTGTGTGTGCCGGGCATGTGTTCGAGTGTCTGATGCGTGCTGGTGGATAAAGTGTGTATTATCTGCCCACTGCTTCTCAAAGTGTCTCCACACCCTGGCCTCCCATGATCCCCTTCCTTTCCTGATATCTGAGCAGGGACCTCACAGGGTCCTTCAGAAGCTCTTGGATTCAGAGTCCCTAGACTTATTAACCAGGCTGTTTCCCCCCTGTGGCACCCTGGGGCGCAGGTTCCTAACACCATTGCAAGGGGCTGTGAAAAGCTCTATGGTAATTAACTTTTAATTGAAAAGAATACCCATTGTCCTTATAAAGCTTTGTGCTGTGGAAAGGCAGCTTATAGATATAGATTCTTGGGGTGGTCCTCACCCCAGCAGCTGAAAGTGTAAAGCAGTGGTTCTCAACCTTCCCGATGCTTCAACCCTTTAACACAGCTTCTCACATCGTGGTGACCCCCAGCCACAAAATTATTTTGTTGCTACTTCATAACTAGAATTTTGCTTCTGTTATGAACTGTAAAGTAAATATCTGATACACAAGATATCTGATATGTGATCTCGGTGCACAGATCATTCAAGTCCCTAAAAGGTTGCGACCCACAGGTTGAGAACCACTGGTGTAACAGCCTCACAGCTGTGTGTAGAAATAGAATCTGCATGTGGCATCCTGCAGGTAGGTGGCCATACCAGGCCCCCTGTGAGTGAGTGGGTCCCAGAAGTTGGGACTCTGAAGTGTTGGAAAGGTGAGACACTGGAGAAACATCGGGCCCTGGGCAGATCTGCTAGTGCCTACCCCTTGTCTGATTGGCATGCTCTTCTCTTGCTTGTGGCCTAGTCTCTCAATTTCGTTTCTGCTGCTACGATAAGATACTCTGATAGAAAGCATGTTAGGGGAGGATTTTATTTTATTTTATTTTATTTTATTTTAGCTCACAGTCCCAGGTTACAGAGCATGGCCTTGGGGGCATCAAGGTGACTGGTCTCAAAGCAGCTCGTCATGTCAAACCCACCACCAAGAGCAGAGAGAAACAAATGTGCACGAATGTGCTTGCTTTCCTGATGGTGCTCAGCTCGGCTTCTCCGCTCTCAGATGTATCAGGACCCCCTGCCCAGGGAATGATGACGCCCACAGTGGACTGAGTCTTTCCACGTCGTTAACTTAATCACAACAGCCTCCCCTTCCACAGACACACCCAAAGGCCAGTCCAGTGTAGACAGTCCCTCAGTGGGACTCTCTTCAGGTGACTCTAGGTGTGTCAAGTTTGTAATGAAGGTTAGCCATCTCATCAGGCATACGGATGCAGCAACTCTGACTCTCCAGGGGTTTCTTCCAGGCAGGTCTGGTCTGGATGGGCAAGCCAGATGTGCTAATTTCGGGAGCATCCATCTGCTGACAGATAGAGTTGGGGGCTGGACCTCCCAGGTGCCTTGACTCTCAGGGACTGATCTGGGGGCCGCGTTAACACCGTCTCGTTGGACTTTCAGTTGCTTGTAGCAGACCATGCTTGTGACAGAACACCCCACTGACCTCTCTCTTTCTCTCTAGCTCCCATGCTCAGGGCTCCACTGTGCTAAGATTCCTTTCTGTTGTCACCCTTGGGCCCACATTCTTCTCTCTGTGTCACATTTGAGAGAACCTGGCCTGAAACGTTGCCTGATTCTGAATGTGCATTTGACGAAGATTGGTACTGCCCAACGTTAATCTCATCTTTTCTTTAGATTGTGAATACGTGCATGCACGTGCGCATGTGCACACACACGCGCACACGTGTGTGCATAAAGGTCAGAGGTTGACTTCCGCTGGGTAGCTGCAGCTCATCTGTTGGTCTAGACTAACTGGCTAGCGAGCCCCAGGAATCTTCTCATTTCCTCCACCCCGGCCCCAAGGTTACAGGTGCATGCTTGCTACACTCTGGGCTTTTTTTTTTTTAAAAAAAAACAAAAACAAAAATAAAAACAAAACATGAGTGTTGGGAATCCAAACCCAGGTCCTCATGCTTGCTAGACACGTACTTTCCTGACAGAGCCATCTCCTTGGTCCCTGCTCACCTAATCTGTAAGTGGACATAGCGGTTCTGCTGAGTTATCAAAGGACACATCACTGGAGTCGGCTCAGCGGGCTTATTCTTCGTCAACTCTCGTTTCTGATTACCTTGAATTAGAAAATCAAACTCTGTGCTGATTAATACAGTTTCGAGCAGCAAGCTGGGGATACCGGATATTCCTTACATTAGTGTTATTGAAGTTGAAATGCAGAAAGGGATTAAATCCACAAACAAGCTCAAGATTACGTTTTTCTTCTATTAAACCAAATATCAGCGTTTTTTTTTAAAAAAAAAAATCACATCTCCTGTCACATTAAATCAACGTTAGAATTTTCAATTTTATTGGCTCTGGTGTTATGTTTGAATATGGTTTGAAAATGTATTCTGGATTTATAGTTATATCAAGGCTGTCAGCATAAGGAGTCTATAACTAGCTTTATGTTTATTTGCACTGAAATTAAATGATAACGAATTTTAAAATTACATTGTGATTTGTTGAGAACATATACAAACTCATGTATGTGCTCACATACACTGCTCTCTAAGGAGACCACTTAGGGCGACGGGAAAAATCTCTCTAGGCTTTGGGGCATCATCAGGAAGTTTTTGATAGACAAAAGATAACCTTATTAAAATAGTGTTTGAGGACAAAGTAGTAAAAGTTGGTTTCTGTAGAATGTATAGGACCCAGAGTAGAGCAGGTGCTCCAGACTGATTGCTGGATAAATGAGTTACACAAAACCCAAACTGAGTTATCATTCTATTGCATTGAGCTATGAGGGTCTGTATGTTTGAATGACGGTCTAGCACAGGGTGCAGAAGGTTCAAAGTCCTTTGTGGCTTTGCATACAGGACACGTACTAGTCCCCGTTTTGATGATGTGGCATTCCAAGACAAGGCTTCAGGAGCAGTAGTAGGCCCCAGGAGACCAGAGAAGGTAGGAGGGAAAGGGGGGAATGGGTGAGGTAAGCAAGATTGGGGTTTGAGGGGAATCCCCAGGGGCAACACCAGCCTGATATGCAGTGACTGGGAAGTTGACCCTGCTCGAGCCTAGGAAGGGGGCTCTTATGCTTCAGTTCCAGTCAATCGCCGGCCCTGGGTGTCAAGAGAGTCTCTCCAGGAGGGCAGTAGGTGAGGCCATAGTCAGAACGCATTGGGAGCAAGGAGGTGGGGACAATGATGACACTGCATGGAAGTAGCTAAAGGGACCCTGGGAAGCATCCACAGGTTGTGCCATCCACGCCCAGGAAACCAGAGTGATTCGAAAGCTTTGTCCTGCAATGGGGTCAGTGGTTAACTTGTTAACAGGAAAAAGGGGCCTGGGAAGGAAGCTGGCTGCTGAGGTGTAGCCCTTGGAGTCTTCTGAGGCACAAGGCATGCTGGGAATCTGTCCTCATACCATGGGTGTTCGGTAGTACTGGTGCACGCCTTTAATCCCAGCCCTAGAGAGAAATATAAAATGGGAGGAGGCAGATCTCAGACACAGTCTCATTCTGAGAGTCCTGGAGGCAGGATCACCATTTTAGACTGAGGTAAAGGTAAGAGCCAGTGGCTGGCTGTTTTGATTTTTTGACGTTCAGGTTGATTCATTTATTAAAATACAGATGAAATGTCACTATACTTGACACCTGCCCATCTTATGGGGGAGTCATGCATCTTTTATTTTAGATTATACTTTTTTATTGTCAGCTTGATACAAGCCTAGGCATATGTGGGAAAGAAGAGGGGATCTTAGTTAAGAAAATGCCTCCATAAGATTAGCCTGTAACCAAGTGTGTTACAACAGTGTGAGCGTTTTCTTGTATAGTGATTGATATGGGAGGGTCTAGCCTTTGGGGACCGTGCCACTCCTGGGCTGGTGTTCCTGGGTTGTAGAAGAAAGCAGCCTGAGCAAGTCACGAGGAGCGAGCCTGCCTAGGTTGTCGCTTCATGGCTTCTGCTTCAGTTCCTGCCCTGACTTCCCTTCACAATGGACTATAGCAACTGTAGGCTGAAACAAACCCTTTCCTCCCCAAGATGCTTTTGGTCACAGTGTTTATCAAAGCAGCAGAGCCCCTAAGATAAGTCATGGGTCTCTTAGTGTTCGCATGTACTTTTCCCCCTTCCCATGGGGAAGTGGCAAGGTTACTTCCTTCCTTCCAAATGTTGGTTGCTTCCTTGATGCCCGTAGGTAAAAGGACTCAATTTCTCCTTGTGCCCTATCGGCAATTAGTATGTTTCTCAAACCAGCCTGACCGAGGGCGCGGCGGCCTTACTTTTGACCACAGTCCTTTGATAACCGCATGGGAAGTGTCAACACGGCGCCTGGCACAGAGCTTGGGAAAGGCATCTTGAGGCTGGCGCGGGAGCCATCTTTAATGAGAGGCTGTTGCTCAGTGCCCACGTGCGTGGAGAGGAGATGCCGCGACCTCTGCTTCGGTTATGAATTACCCATCGGTTTCGTGTGAATTTCCTGAGCTGCTTCACAAGCCCATCTCCGCACACGCCTCCGGAGCTCGGAAAGCTCCTGGCGCCTCGTCTTTGTATCATTTGACTCTTAGGACTGAAAGCCACATCCTGTTATGTTTGGTTGCTAGGTGGAGAAATGTTATCGTGGGCTTCAGCAATAATTTATCCACAGAGCTCGAGGGCTTGTCATGTTCTCCTGACAGTGAGCCGCGCCACTTTATCAGCCCGCCTGTAAATCAGGCGTGTGTGGGTGCGGATGCCAGCGCTGTTTGATCTCCTGCAGACACTGTAATAATCTGCTTTTGTCTGATTGATTCCTTCACATCAGCGCGCACACTCGGCAAGGCTGGGCGGAGAGGCCTCTGTTTATCTCTGCTGGTCATCTGCTGGAGGCCAACAGGGCACAGAATTCTCTTGGTGGGGAGATGCGAGAGCTTTTGGAATTAGGGCCTTTCCATCATCCCCTCCGAGCTGCTTTCGTTCAATAAATCAATGATAGTGGAATTGAATGCACCGTAAATACCTCAAACCATATCTCTTACAAGAATGTAAGAGTAATTCATAGAAACAGGAAAGGTAACTTTGCGAGAAAGAATTACAGCCCCCGCAAGCTGCCGACACCCAGGGCTCTTTGCTTCGTGGGCTCCCTCCCATCTCACCCCGTGAACTCTGAGAAGAATACAGTTAGGTTGGCGTTTGTTTCCAGAAAGCAGAGGGTGTGGGGGGGGTGGGAGGTGGGGGGCAAAATTCACTAGAACAGATCTCATCTAGACTGATCACTGCTTTTCAACCTAAAAATGATTTTTTTCCCTTCTCAGTTTCTGTCAGCTCCTGTTCCTAGTGGGCTGACTTTGGGTGTCAGAGGATGTAGGGTATCGTTTTTCTGAGAGCAGGCTGGGTTCTGTCGGGGAAGTTTCATGAGCTGCCCTTCTGCCACCTCACCCCAGGCCCGCCCTGTGGGGGACTGCCAATCTTCCTGAGGCCCCCCCTCCCGGCCCGCCAAGCCTGGTCCCCGTTTCCAGGACTGCTAATTGCTGAAGGTAGTTTGGAGCATATTCTGGCATCAGAACTCCCAGGCACCGTGTTGAAATCTGCGAGCTGATAGCTGCTTGGAGCGTGGCAGCGGCTTGCTGTGCAGTGACCTGGGAGCCATCACAGCCGCCTGCGCCTGCCTGGGCTGAAAGCAGAGGTCAGGTTGTATTGTTGAAGTGATTGACTCAAACCCATTGGAGAGGAGGATTTGGTTGTAACTTCTCCCTCTCGAACGCTGGCAAGATGGCATTACATGAAGGAGCCTCCTGTTCAGAAATGAGCATAGCTTTGGGGAGAAAAAGATGACTGGATTTGACAATTTAGAGCATGCACAAACATACAATTAGCCCCATAATGGCAATCAGTCATATTAATGGGCATTTGTACTTAGTGTATGGTAAGAAATATTTTAGGTAGTAACATGTATTAGTGGAGGCTATATAACTATCATTGAAAGAGGAAGAGACAAAACACAACCCAGGGGCCTAATTCAGTCATTTATTTATTATTTGTCAATAAAGTTTATTAAGACATAGCCATATCCACTCATTTGTATATCCATGATTGCCTTTCCTTCCATCAGCCCAGTTGGGTGTTTGAGACAGGTAGATGCTTATGAAGGTGAAAATAGTTACCCCACTAGAGAAACCACTCTCCTTCCTGGGTTTCTCTAGTTCCAGACAGCCTGTTGAAATCCTGGCTTTACCCCTTACAAGCTGGGTGACTTTGGGTAAGTTATAGGACCTCTCTGACCATTGGTTTCCTGGTGTGTAGTGTAGGGATCATAGTATAAACTTCCTATTATGGGTTAGTGATCTCATGAGTATTGTGGGATTACCCTCTGTATGCTGTGAATATGTTTTGTTACCATTGGGTAATAAAGGTGCTGCTTTGGCCTATGGCAGAGCAGAATATAGGTAGGCGGGAAAACCAAACTCATTGCAGGGAGAAAGAAGGTGGAGCCAGGCAGATGCCATGTAGTTGCAGAAGGGGGACGATACTAGAACCTTACTGGTAGGCCGCAGCCTCATAGTGAGACACAAATTAATAAAAATGGGTTAATTTAAGATGTAAGAGCTAGTTAGAAATATGCCTGAATCATTGACCAAACAGTGTTATAATTAATATAGTTTTTGTGTGATTATTTGGGTGTGAGGGGCTGGGAAATGAATGCACAGTCTCTATTTACACATAAACATCATAGAAATGTCCCAACTACGGAACAGCATCTCTCCATGTGGCTCATTACCTGTCCCATTTTAGCCAGTTGGCACAGACACACCTCATCTCACCTGGCATTTTGTGGCTATGTCTACAGCAGGGTTTGGAAGTGGACACTCTCAGCTCAGAACTCTTGGGAAGGACCAGGCCGAGCTTCAGGCGTTTCTGGCTGTGATACTTTCCCAAGTACTGCAGATACCTCTGAAGACTGAACTGGAAGGTTTCTTTCCAGGCCTGCAGAAACTCACTCTATCTGGCTCCTCTAATTAGAGCAACAGAGGCCCCAGCGCCGGTACAGGCTGATCTATGACACGCTGGAGATGGCATGTCTGCTCTTTACAGTTCCCAGAAGGCTTAGATGTAGTTTCAACAAATTGAAGGTTAAATCACTTGATGACATAACTTTAGGTGAAACCCCAAGTCCTAAAAACTGCAGTTTTGAAATCCACCGTTCTCTTCCCTTGCCTTGGCTCAATCAAGTTTATTATAAAGTTGGGAAGCTTATTGCCAGTCAGTTCCACTCAACAGACATTAACAACAGCAGCAGCAGCAACAACAGCAGCCCCAACAACAGCAGTAACAACAACATCAGTAACAACAACAGCAGTAACAACAACAGCAGTAACAACAGCAGAAGCAACAGCAGCAGCAGCAGTTACCACAACAGCAATAGCAACCACCAAAAATAGCACACTGGAATGGGCATGGTGGTGTTTCAATAACACTTTATTTATAAAAGCAGGCAGTAGGGTGTAACCACATGGATTGTGGATATCCCTCTGCAGTCTCTGCCTTAAGAACATCTTATTCACAGGCTGGAGGGTGGCTCAGGGATTAAGAGCATGTGTTGCTTTTCCATGTGGCTCACAACCACTGTGACTCCAGCTCCAGGTGGCAGCAGTCCATATCATGGTGGACACCAAGTAGAATGGGGCATCAGCAGGAAGAAGCCAGAACGACATACTTCTATCACACACACACACACACACACACACACACACACACACACACACACACACACAGTGAATGGCTTTCTTGGATTAGGATCTGCTTTCCACAGCCTCATCTCCTCTCTGTGCTCTAGGCAAACATCAGATCCAACAACCAATCCACCACTAGATCTGAGCCCTCAGGACCTGACAGTTTATGGGAAAGCCCTCACACACGAGCAGGGGTGTTCTTCACTATTCTCCTAGGTGTGTTTTAAAGTCAATAATATTATCGTGTTAATAGACTCAGTAGTTCCAGGGTGTATCTGGGCTCCTACAGATGGAGTCAGAGCCTGCACAAAGGACTTGGGAGAGCTGCTGTCCTCTCTGCCACCATTGTGAGTGCATCAGTTCCTTTCTGTTGCTCTGACAGAGCACCACGAGCAAAAGGAACTTGGGAAGAAAGGGTTTATTTCAGTTTACAGTCCCACATCACAGTCCACCATCAAAGGACTTCGGGGAAGGCAGGGACCGAGCGAGGCCACGGAGGAGTGTTTTCTCCTGCCTTGCTCCACTCTGTTTTCCTATACACCCCAGACCCACTTTCCCAGGGTGGGCACTGCCCACGGTGGGCTGGACTGTCCCACATCAGCCATCATTCAAGAGAATGCCTCTACCAGCCAGTTATACAGAGACTTTTCTTATTTAAGATCTCATCTTCACAGATGGCCACATCTTGTGTCAAGCTGACTATAGTCTCCTAAATCCTGTCCCCAGGGACGTAATTCCTCCAAAAAGGCTGCATCACCACCCCAAATGGTGCCATCAGATGGGGACCAAGTATTCAAATATCTCAGCCTATGTGGGGCACTTCTTTGCTCTACCACAGTGAGTGTGCAGTGCAGGCGTAGCAACCTTGAAGCAAAGGGAACTGGCCGCTCCTGCACACCGAACAGTACCCTGATTTTGGACTTCTTACATTCCAGGACCATGAGCAATAAATTCACGTTGTTTCCAAATTACTTAGTCTAAGGTAAGACTAGATAGAGACATATAGAGACATACAGAGACAGGACCCCACCTTATAATCCCCTCCCCTCTTGCCCAAAGTGTCAGACCCCAAGGAGCAGAGAGGAATAAACATCACCCAGTTAGGACCACACTGCCTACTGTCTGTCTCGTTGCTGGGACTAGAGATATCTAATTGGCTTCAGTATGTCCTGTTTCTTTGTTCCTTCACTATTTCATCTGGAAACATGGTGGACCAGCAAAAGACTACAGTTCCCAGCAGCCTTTGAGCTGGTTGCTAGAATGTGTTCAGAAGTGATCATTTGATGCTTCCAGGGTGGAGTTGCTTTCTGTTGTCTCCCTCCCCTCCCCCATTAGACTACAGAACTGAGTGGTAGGGTTGGGAGTAGACCCCCAGCCCACGATAAACCGTGTGTTGAGAGAGGCAGTGAACAAGACCCAGAGATGTGATACCTGGTGTCACAGAGCTGTGGAATAGGCCATGCGGCTGGCCTGTGAGCTGTCATAAGGAAGTCTTTTTCTTTAGGCCGCCACTGTTTTGTCCCCGCTCCATCAAACAGAGCAATGTCTTGATTTGTAGGATGTTTAAATTCCCTGCCCAGAAAAGCTATGCAGTCAACCTTTTTGATATTTATGTAAGCCTGAAAGCAAAATTAAAGTGGCTTATATAATATGCTCAGAACAGAGCCGCATACAGTCAGTGTGCAAGCAAAATGCTTGCCTTGGAAGCGTGGGGACTGAGCTCTTCAGAGGGTCCAGAGCAGTAGCTTGCTTGCAGCCCTAGCATGCTTGCAGCCCTAGCATGCTTGCAGCCCTAGCATGCTTGCAGCCCTAGCATGGGGAGGTGGAGACGGGTACCACCCTAGCCCACTCTGGGAACTCCTGGCCAGTGAATGGCTCAGCCTCATGAAACAAGGTGCAGAGTGCCTGGGGAAATGGCCCCTGAGGTTGACCTCTGGCCTCCACACACGCAGGCGCACAAACATGCACACATATGTCTAGAACCCTTAAAGTTCAAATGAAGCTTCCAAGTCACATCTGGAAGGGTCTGAGGGTCAGGCTCAGGTTACTCCCGGGACTGTAAGCTCCCTGACGGGAAAGCCACTCTTCTTGAGCTGTGGCTGTGACCCACAGCCTCCGACAGGCAAGTGCTGCCCTGACCGGTCACTGCACATAAGTGTTGCTGGGGATTTGTTCCTCATGGGTGCGGAATACCTCTTGGCCTTAACCATTTGCTCTCTGAGAACTTCAGAAACCACCCCCAGCTCTAATACTGCAGGGATCTCTAAGCTGGGAAGAGGTTCCCTATCTCTTTGAGATCTTCCTGTTTTACAGGAATTAGCAGGACCCAGAAAGACACGGGTAGACAGATACCGCATTCGTGAGAATTAACTGACATGGGCTTAGGCTTTGTTATGATTTAAATGTGAGAAGCTTCCCGCGGGTTTCTGAAAACTTGTTCTCCAGCTGGCATGTTGCATTTTGGGGGGAGGATTGTGGAACCTTCAGGAGATGTCGCCTCACTAGGGGAAGTGGGTCACTAGGGGCAGGACTTGAGGTTTGATAACCAGGCCCTACTTCCGGTCTGCTTCTGCTCCATGATCCACCGAGGTCCCAGGACACATAGCCAAGAGAGGGACAGAGGCTTCCAAGCCCTGCAGCTAGCCCCCTAGTAGCCCCGTGTGCCTTTGAAACATTTTAGAACTGGGAATCAATGATCCGTGCCTCATTCAAAGTAAGCTTTAGTGCTGAGGAGGTAGTTTAGTTGGTAAAGTGCTTGTCCAGCATGCATGGAGCCCTGGGTTTGAGCCCCAGGATCAAAGACACTGGGCATGGTGGTGCAGGTCTGTAATCCCAGTGCTCAAAAGGTGGAGACTGGAGTTCAAAGCTATCCTCAGTTGCTGTTCTGGTCGCCTTTCTGCTGTGATAAAACACTCTGAAAACAACTTGGAGAGTAAAAGGTTTATTTCGTCTTAAACTTTCAGGTCACAGTTCATCAGTGAGGGAAGTAAGGGCGGGAAGTCAAGTAGGGCAGGAAGCAGAAACCACGGAAGACGGCCTCGTTTGTTCTGATATCAATGATGGTCCAGTGTGACTGTGTGAGCATCAGACTCAACATCCTTCACACCCGTCTGTGTGTAGCACATCCACCCACTTGCATGCACATGCGCAGATCACACACTGCCATTCCAGTGAGCATGACCGATACATCACCATTTACCAATCCAGAGGCAGGAGTGTGTGCTTAGAGACCACGGGGCCTTTGAGTGCTTTCCAGGTTGGCATTGGCTCCTTTGTACTGTGTGAGGCAGATGACGTCTTGGGCTAGGTGCGGTTCATGCTCTGGAATTCTGCACAGGAAGGAGTGCAGAGATGAAAGTATAGAGGGGACCACGAGGATCCTGGACCAGAAATGTTGAGGAAATGTGACTTGAGGAGGAAGTTCCTGGGCGGGGAAGGTTGAAAGGGGGCGGAGACTCAGGAGGAGTGAGAGGCAATAGGCGGTACCCTGCTGCTTTGCATGCTAATTTAAAAAGTAAAAAGACAAATAAAATCAACAATATACTTATGAGAAGGAATTTTGAAGACGTGAAAAAGCATTTGGTCTCCCAATCTAACCCCTGGGCATGGAGCAGACCGAAAAGGAAGGAATGGAGGACCAGCAGGCTGGGTTCCTAAGCACAGAGGGCCGTCATAGGCTTCTCAACCCCCTTCCACAGCCTCCTTGAAGAAACACTGACCTTTTCGCTCGTCCCCCAGTGTCACTAGCAGCGGCATCTCCATAATGAGAGGAAAACAGAAGCACCAAAGCTTTCTTATCATGTTTAACGAGGGCCAAGTTTTTCTCCACAATTGTTTGAAAACCCCAAACATGACTTTTAAATCAAAAAGGAAAATCTGATCACTTTGTGTCTGCCTGTGGCTCCGAACTCCAGAGCTGAGCCTTTAAAGGGACCGTCATGATGACAAAGGGGTGTGTCTGTGAACCCCCACATCATCAGATGATGACAAAGTGTGTCTGTGACCCCCCACATCATCACATGATGACAAAAGGGTGTGTCTGTGCCCCCCATCGTCACATGATGACAAAGGGGTGTGTCTGTGACCCCCACATCATCACATGATGACAAAGGGGTGTGTTCTTGACACCCCACATCATCACATGATGACAAAGGGTGTCTGTGACCCCCCCATCATCACATGATGACAAAGGGGTGTGTCTGTGACCCCCCACATCACCACATGATGACGAAGGGGTGTGTCTGTGACCCCCCATCATCACATGATGACAAAGGGTGTCTGTGACCACCCTCCCTGCCCACATTTGTGTTTATTCTCCTCTCCCATGCTGTCAGGTTTCCTGTTCTCTGCCCTGCATGTTCTCTGTAGTCTCAGAGATGCTTCATGTTGGGGACATCCCTTGGGGACATCCCTCAATGGTTATCATTATTTGCCTATCTTGGGGAAAACACAGAGTGAGACAAGAAAGAAATGTGTATGAAAACAGCACATAAGGGTTTTATTTTTAAAATTGTGTGTGTATGTGTGTGTGGTGTGTTTGTGTGTAGTGTGTGTGTTTTTGTGTGTGGTATGTGTGTTTGTGTATGTGTGTGGTGTATTGTGTTGTGTGTGTGGTGTGTTTGTGTGTAGTGTGTGTGTTTTTGTGTGTGGTATGTGTGTTTGTGTATGTGTGTGGTGTATTGTGTTGTGTGTGGTGTGTGTGTGTGTGTGTGATGTGTGTGTGTATGCCTATGGGTACAGTGCCCATCAGCCAGAAGAGGGTGTTGGATGCCTTGGAGCTGGAATCATAGGAAGGGGTGAACCACTATCGTGGGTGCCAGGAACTGAACTCATGTCTTCTGCAAGAACAGCAAGAGCTATTAACAGCTGACCCATTGTCCCACAACCTCATAAGTGCCTTTAGCTGATGAAAGGCATGGGCTGCTTGACCTTCTAGCGAGGAGACATTGCTTTAGACTAAACGGGAACTGTCAACAAAACATCTACTGCTTAGAACAGCTATGTTTTCAGTCTGGGGAGAAGTGCTGACTTTGTAGTAATGAGGACCTGAGTCTGTTCACCCAGCACCCACAGAGAAGGCTGGCAGGCAATGAAGTGCCTCTAATCCCAAACCTCGTGCGCAGAGACAGGAGGGTTCTGACTTCCCAACAAGCTCAGCCAGATTGGTGAGCTCTAAGTGGTGGATGGATTTTTCTTTGGACTGCCGGCTTACGAAAAACAACATGGAGACTTAGTATGAATTATGAAAACTTGGCCTTGGTTTAGGCTTGTCCCACTAGCTCTTATAACTTACATTAAACCCATAATTTAAAATTTACGTTCTTTTACACGGCTTGGTTACCTTTACGCTTCACTGTCCATCCCGCTTCCTCAACATCTGGCTGGTGCCTCCGCCTTTCTTCTTCCCAGAGTTCTCTCTGTCATAAAGTCCTATACCTCCTGCCTGGCTATTGGCCATTCAGCTCTTTGTTAAACCAATCACAGTGACACATCTTCACACAGTGTGAAGGAATATTCCACAGCACCAACTTCAGTGAGACATCCTGTTTCAGAAGCTAGAGAGTGATGGAGGACAGCACTGATGTTGACCTCTGCCCTCCACAGACCAGTGCACACACATGTATCCACGGGAACTCATACATACACCGCACAGATCCCCATCCCCACCCTATTCCCTTTTCCGTGTGAGATTACTAAAAGCCCCATTTTGAGCTGGCCTTTGCTGAAAACCAAGGGAAGATAAAAGCATTTGTATTTATCCCTCTCCTCTAGCTCTGTTTGTCATTCTGCTCACAAGCCTGTCGTACGTCTTGCATCTGGGTGACATAACACCCATCTGTGCTTTAGAGCAGAACATTTTGTTTCCCACTTTGAGATCTGGCAGGGGATCCACTATGGCTGACAGGGGGAAGGTTGAAGGTCACCGAGCAGAAGGAGGGGGCCAGAGGCTTCAGGATCACACAGTCAGTTCCCAGGGACATGGCCCTGGGGACACAGGGAGGGAGTCTGTGTCCTGTCAGACATGCACAGAGTTCACAGTCACTCAGACAGAAGACACAGTTCTGAATCTGACCTCTGGTTTTTCTAAATTCCTGTCTTGTGATTTAAAACCAGGTTTCTCTAGGCTGGGGGCAAAGATCAATGGTGAAACTCTTGCCTATGATATGTCAGCCTCTGGGTTCACTTACTACCCATCCCGCCAAGTCCCCACACAATAGAAGGCGCCTTTGAAATCTAGTTTATTCCCAGAATGAGTGGAAGCATCTCTTATTCGCTTCCATTAATCCACTACCTTTTATTGCATCACCACTGAATTTAATTGAGGCTTTGATACTACACGGAGACAGTATTCCTACTGCTCAGAACTTGCATTGTCTTAAGAATATGAGGCTGGGGCTGCAAAGATGGCTCAGCAGTTAAGAGGGCTTGCTTCTCTTCCAAGAGGACAAGGTCTATGTCTAGAGGTTCACAATCACCTGTAACTTTGGGTACAGGGGAGCAGATACCTTCTTCTGGTCTCTGTGGCCACTGCACTTATATGGCGTGCACTTAGATTTGCACACATACCCTTAAACAGAAACAGAGACAAACAGGTAAAAGGGCTATAAGGTGGGACCACATAAAAAATGGCATACACGAAAAAGACATCACTAAGTAATTAAATATAATAATTTAGATGCCGAGAGAACAGAAATTAATATACAAAATCAAGGGGCCATTAAAAGAATCTGATAAACCTGTAATTAAGCTTCTCTTTAATTAAGCTCCAAATTTCTCCCTGAGATTCCTGATAACCAAAGAGTAAAGGGGCTGGGTGAAAGCTGGTTCATAATGCTTACGACTAGGAAAACCCAAGTTCCAGCCCTTGGACTGTAAAGCATCCCATAAGCTCGAGTCTGGAAAGGCATCTCATGTAGGGGCATGGAGGAAGAGATAGCTAAACACACTCATGCGATCATTCTTTCTTTGTAGCATGGTTCAGTAAAAGCCAAAGTTGTGACATTAAGAGGACTTGGCAGGAGGCATCCTGTAATAGGAAAGTCTGCTGTGCTGTATGGTGACGTAGATGTCATGCCTTTTGTGGAGGGATTGCTCCCTTGCATGGATGTGGTGCACACACCTGTCTGAGGTGGAGCAGGCACAGGTGAGCCCTGCAAGCTCTCACCTGGGAACCCTGAGATCATGTGTGATACTTAGGGAAGCCTCTGACCTCTAGGGTAAATGAATGTTAACATCCACTGGGATTGCTTAATTTAGGAGTGACGTTGTCAAGGTTTTCCAGGCTGAGAATTAAGTGTTTGGCCCTGATTGAGACTTGTCCACTCAGGCAGGGCTCAGAGCTGTTAATATGCCCTGGGCGGAATGTTCAACATTGTGTCATGCCTCAATCTCCTTAATCATTGCTAATGGTGATGATAAAAATAACGCTGTTCAAGACAGAGGGGGTTAAGTCAAGGCAGCGACTGTGACTTGTAGCATTCAGAACATGACAAGAGAAGAAAACCCAGGCTGGAAGAATGGCTTCTATTTCTGGCTTTGGCCAAATTATCAGAAGTGAGCCTGATAATAACTAATTATTTTTCATAATTAGTTAAGTGAGGCTTTCTTCATGGCTTTCAAACTGTTACCCCCTTAGAACATCCTCAGCAATATCATCACCATCCTCATATTAGCATTCTTCTCCTTCTCTTCATCTTCCTCTTCCTCCTTGTCCTCAGTAGCACCAGTAGCAACCCATCTTCAGCATCCTGCTCTCCTTCCTTCTCTTCAGCATCCCCAGAATCACTATTACAGTATCATCAGCAGTATCATCCTCAGTATCCCTCTCATTTGCATCCTCAGCATCCTCATTCTTACCCTCAGAATCTCCAGCATCCTCATTGTGGTGGTTTGAATGAGAATAGCCACCACAGACTCATACATTTGAATTCTTGATCCCGAGTGGAATTGTTTAAGAAGGATTGGGAGGTGTGGTCTTTTTGGAGACTGAGTATCACTACGGGCAGACTCTGAGGTTTAAAAAGCCTATTCCAGGGCCAGTTAGCACTCTTTCTTTGCCTCATAGTTATTGTCTCAAGATGTAAGCTCTCAGCTGCTGCTCTAGCACCATGTTTGCCTGTCTGCTGCCAAACTCCCACCATCATGGTCATGGACTCACTCTTTGGAACCATGAGTCTCATCAAATGCTTTCTTCTATAAGCTGCCTTGGTCATGATGTCTTTTCACAGCAATAGAAAAGTAACTAAGACACTCGGGTCCATCCTTAGCATTACCACCACTACCAACAGCAGCAGTAGGGAACTAAGGGGAAATTCAGTGTCCTTGGTCCCCACTTTAGATCTGTTGAGCCGTAGACTCTGGTTTTGAGGAAGTTCTGAAATTCTCCTGGGGCATATTAATATTTAGTAAGTACAGGGATGGCGGGGTTGCCTGTATACCGTAGGTTAGTATGAAAATGGCCCAACCTTCCATTCCTCTTCACAGCCACACCATTTGCATGCTCCTTTTGGGAAGTAGTGCCTACTGCCTTAGCTGTTGAGTGCTTGCTTGAGCCAAAGATGAGGTCAAAGTGATGAGATACTATTTATGAGCAACTTGGTTTTTTAGGTTTCTTTTTTATTTCTACACCTGTCTCTCAGTTTCTCAGAACTGTACACAACCAAGAGAGCAAACCTGGGCTACCTTGCTAGAAGATGAAACTCATATGAGACACATCTTTGTCCTTCCCTTACAGGCTAGCTTAGGCTAACACCTCCTGTTCAACTTTCCAGTTGAATTTGAGAGCTCAGGTGATATTAACAAAGCCTGACCTGGTCCCAAGGACACCTGAGCTAACTCACAGACTTGACATACTGTAAGGGTTTAATTGCAAGGTTCTGGGGGTCTTTAAATACATAGACTTATCACTGAGTTAATGCACAGACTTGATACACAGTAAGGGGTATTGATGCAAGGTTCCGGGGTCTTTATACACATAGAATGATCATGGTATTAGGTAAATGGCAGAAGACTGAGATTCTACTTTTCTTTCTTTCAGTTTGTAAAATTCCACATCATAAATGATGAATTCAGCAAGTACTGTGGTGGCATACCATCTTGACAAAATGTGTCTTCTCTACTGAGCCTTCATTCTCCTAAGGAGAGGGAAGCCTGTTTAATTCTTAGTTAGTTATAGGTAATCTAGGTCAACACATTTAGGCCATGTTTATGCCAATCATCCAGATGTGAGTGTAGCTCCGCTCTTCTCATGGAGCATGCTGAGATGGCCTTTTTCTACTTCCATTAGGTTAAACATGGTCACCTGACAGCTTTTAGCCAATGCAGTGTGAGCAAACATGAGTCACTTCCGAGTAAAAGTGAATAATTGTTTGTGTTCCCCAGTTTGCATTCTATTTTCCTGCCCCCACCCCAGTTATGGAAGGATGTGGTAGAACATCAGACTCTTAATGGGTTCAAGCCGCATGTTGGGTGCCATTTGTAGACAGAAGTTTCTGTCCTGCCCAGTCCTGCAGTCATTCAGTTCCAAAGAAACACACAGAGGTTTATATTAATTATAAACAGTTTGGCCTATTAGGTCAGGTTTATTGTTAACTTAATCAACCCATAATTCTTATCTATGTATGACTTGGTACTTTTTCCCAGTAAGGCATTCTCATCTTGCTTCCTCCATGTCTGGCTGGTAATTGCATCTCTGCCTTTCCTTTTCCAAAAATTCTTGACCAGTATCATCTGGTTCCCCTGCCTATACTTCCTGCCTGGCTACTGGTCAATCAGCATTTTATTAAACCAATATGAGTGACAAAGCTTTACTGCGTACAAGAGCATTACCCATAACAAGGATGCACTGATGGACTGTTGCCATAACACTGGGGTAGCTCAAATACTGATTTTCCACACAGGGACAACGTCCAGAGAGAGTTTTCAGGAGACCTGAATTGGGCTTTTCAAGAGTAAAAGTAAACCTTCATTTCTAGCTGTATGGATTGGGTCCTGGTTACCCCAGAGGGTTGGTATCCCTCACCCTAATGGATGTACTAGAAGTTCTTGTTGATAAGACTCTTCTGGCCTTCAAACTCTTCCCTTGAAGATTTTTTTTAGGCTTGCTATATCCAAATGCTGTATACTGAGGGCTTCAAACAATAGAATGGATTTTCTTATATTTCTAGGGCTACAAACCCAAGATCAAGGTATTTCTAGCTTTGGGTCTTCCTAGGACTCATCTTCATGGCTTCTCACTGTGTCTTTCCATGGTCTTCAAATAGCATATGTAACACCCTGATTGGTTAAAACTTTTTTTTTACAAGGATATAAATCAGATTAGATTAAGTCTCTTATTTCAACTTAATTGCCTTAAAGTAATTTTATTACCTTTTTATGTATATGGGTGTTTTGCTTGCATGTATGTCTATGTATCATGAGCATACCTGGTACTCCTAGAAGCCAGAAGATTCCTGGGATGGTAGTTACATGTTGAGAGCTGCCATGTAAGTGCTAGAAATTAAACCTGATTCTCTGGAAGAGCAGCCAGTGCTTTTAACTGCTGAACCATCTCTCTAGCCTTCTTTTGGTTGTTCTTATTATTATTTAGATAGTTTCACTATGTAGCCTAAGTTGGTCCTCAACTGGTGATATAACTTTCACCTTCTGAGTGCTTTTCCTAGAAGACATGTACTATCAGTAATGGTTAATTCCATCACTTTATAAAACTCAGAATCAGATTAGTCATACTTTGAAGTGCTTGGGATTAGAGCTTCCAGATACAGATTTTGAGAAACCACAATCCAGCCCACAGTGTGGAAATACATGCAGGTTCTAGGAGGGACTTGAGTAGGATCATAGGGTCCAGGGATGGTTGCCATGGGGACAGCACACTCATGTAAATCTACATGCTTAAGGCTGAGAATGGATGACAAGTGTGATGTTGATAGTGGGCTTCTTGTTGCCCAGTGAGCACTCCACTCCCACTGTCCTGAGCTTGGATGGCCTGGCCATCCACTGACAATCCTTGGATACATTGTGTTGTCCCTGCCAAGTGATCCCTTTCTGTCACCCTGGCAGTATCAGGTAGGTGAGGTGAGTCCCTCTGGAGGCCCATCTGGTTTTCCTGACTGTTTGCTATTCCAGTGTGTATTGAGAATGTGTCCACAAAGCTTGGTGCCTCATTTGAGCTCCAGAGAGTCAGTCCCAGCATTTCCATACATGTAGGGATAACTGCTGCCTCAGAGTATGCCTGGAGGATCTTCCTGGGGAGATGTGGACAGGTGACTGTGACCTCAGGTAGAAAGGGTCTGGGCAGATCAAAGACATGATTCTGTCTAGGTCCAGCCACTGATTGTGGCTACTTACAGAAGTGTAGGTGAATAAAAACATCAGTGTATCACAGAAACGTCCAGCCCAGTACGGTTGATGACTCCGAGAGCCACTCCACTGTGTCCCAAGCCTGATAAGTCATTTACTCTTCCAAGACTTGCATCTTGTGGTTGGAATCTAAGGTCATGGCTCTGGTGACCCTCCCCTTCTTTTATGAGGAAGTTTTAATAGCCCCATTCCCCTAGAGCTAGCTTTGCTTACTCTGTTGCCATGACTACAAGGATTGGGATAAGGCATGTGGGGGTCACTAGAGCAATGTCTGCTCCATGCTGCTGCAGACCATGGTTGTTTATTCTACAACGAGGGTGTGAGTTTCGAGACTCTGTCTGTGCTTAGGCAGGTCTAAAATTCAAGGTCTTTCCCTAGAAACACTTCCATCCCCCAACAATTTACTGTGTTTGCTTCGTTTACTCAGCCTCCCCTTCTCTTTTTGGGTGTGGTAGCAAACTTGTGCACCCACTCACACATTCTAAAGTTGCCCTTTCCTGGACTTTGCGAAACTCCTAAGCTAAAACTTTGACGCCTTTGTCCTTTTGCAGTAAGCTCTACTGCAAGTAAAACATAGTGAACTCTGCTTTGAACAGAGAAGTCGGGGAGGGAACAACCAGGAATTACACATGCTTTGCTTAATATATCAAAATATTTCCCTCCCACATCAGAATGCAGATGTTTGCCTAATAGGATCTCTTCTTGGAACTTCAACAGATAAAACCATGAATTAACCTGGAAAGAATTTGGCTTTCCTTGTGAGAATTCAACAGCTTTGGTTCATAAGGCAAGCTCCGGGTCTAGAGAGCTTGGGACACTCACCTGGACTGAGTTGGCCCTTGTGAAAATGTAACGTGTTCATCTGGACATATTTAAAATTTGTGTATTTAATGGGTATGGGTATTTTGTCTGCATGCATATCTGTGTGTGACATGTATGCAGTGTCCATGGATACTGGAAGAGGGCATCAGATTCTCTGGAACTGGAGTTATTGGTGGTTACAGACCACTTTATAGGTGCTAGGACCTAAATCTGGGCCCTCTGCAAGAGCAGCCAGTGCTTTTAATCCCAGCCATCTGTCCAGCCCTTATGACGTAACCTTTGAAATATAGTGTTACTAACAGACGTTTCCACACAGGAGAAGCATGGCTATTTTTACGTAACTATTATGAGAAAATAAGAGCAGCTGAGTCCAGAAATGAGCTTTTAGTGGATACAAAGCAGAACACAAGTCAGGATTGATCAATGGCCCTTGTTTGAAGGCTCCTAACAGTGACGTCTGAACACCAATTCCCTCTAGTTTTGAGAGTCGCATTCTGTGAAGAATGTGTCCAGGCTGAACTCCAGGGCCCAGCAGTGATTTGAGGGAACCAAGATGCTTCATTCTCTGGGCTGGGTTCCTTGGTTCAATGACTTGGGTTTATGTGTGTTAAGACCTGGGTGTCCACCATGGGCTAGTTCATGGCCCTTCACCCATCACTTTCCACGTCCTTTCTACCTCTTCGGTTTCACCTGGTATTGGTTTTAGGTTTTTCTTTTGCCCTTTCTTCTTCTCTTCCTTGCTCCTCCTCCTCCTTTCTCTTCTTCTTCCCTCTTCTTTCTTCTCCTCTTCTTCCTTCCCCTCTTCCTTCTTCCCAAAGCAAACTATTGGGAGAAACAGATCACACACACAGTGACCATGACCACGGCTGGTAATGTGGCTGTGGTCAGTGACCAGGACCAGCAATTGTTCTCTGCAATGATGGCCGTAGCTTCTACGGGACATGTGAAAATGTCCCTATAGCTGATTTTGGTTAAAGGAATCTGAGAGAAGTTAGACTCTGGACAAAGGATTGCCCATCTCCGAACGTGAGTACACCCAAGGGCGTGAAATGCTGAGTCCAAAGCTCGTTAAAATGAAACCAAAACCCAGAGCACATTCAATGTAATCTCCCTCAAGGAATGTGAACTATTTGAATGTGCTGCTAGTGTTTTATATAGGAAGCAGGATGTGTGTGTGTGTGTGTGTGCGCGCGCGCACACACACACGTGAATGTTCAGTTATGCGTGGAGGGGGGTACGGAGGAGTACCTGCATGTGAACACCAAAAGCCAACCTCAATTGTTCTGCACCTTGTCTTTCTCACAGGATCTCTCAGTTTCACCCAAGAGTACCCTTGGCTAGGTGGCCTGACCAGTGAGCCCCCAGATCTCTTTTTGCTTTCGTGACATGGGGATTACCAGCACCTGACTGCTTGATTGACGTTTGAGTTCTGGGGATTTAATTCTGGTCTTCACGCTTGTATGCCAGCCCTTTCCTGACTGAGCTATCTCCCTAGCCCCGAGCCTTTTCTCTCTTTTCAGAAGGATCCCCAAACCGGAACCATAAATGCAAGACTGAGTAGCGCGGAGGGCACAGGCTCTGCATCACACCTCTTTGTTAAGGATGCACAACACATGCTCACTTCCTTTACTTCTTTTGGCATCCTGACACTTGCTGATAAGTGGTTTTGTGAGTTCCCTAGTCCCAGGGTTGGTAAACTAGCACGAGACAAGCCTAACAGGCTGTCTATTCTCACAATCATCGTCGGAACTCAGTCACTCTGTAAACTTCCAGCACCATTTGTGTGTGTGTGTTCTGTTTATGTATTCCTAAATAGAGAATACAAAGGAGACTACATGACATGTAAATCTAAAACGTTTCCACTCTGGCCCTTTATAGAAAACATTTTCTGGGGCCAGCAAGATGGCTCTGCAGGTAAAGGCATTTGCTGCCAAGCCTGATGACTTGAGCTCCATCCCTGGAACCTGCATGGCGGGAGGAGAGAACTAATTCCTGCAGCATGTCCTCTGACCTCTACACAGCCTTCCCCGCAAATACCTAAGTAAATAAAGAAACAAGTGAATAAATGAGGGAGCTGGAGTGATGGCTCAGGGGTCTTATCCACTGGCTGCTCTTCCAGAGGATTCAGGTTTGGTTCCCAGCACCCACATGGTGGCTCACAACTGTCTGTAACTCCACTTACAGGGAACCCAGTGCTCTCTTATGGCCTCTGAGACACTGCACACATGTGATGCAAGACAGACCTGCAGACAAAACACCCCCACATAAAAATAAATAAATCTTTAAAAATAAGATAAATAAATAGACAATAGAAAAGGGAAAAAAAAACTCTGCTGATCCTCTATGGAGTTTGTTGAGTTTATTGTTAGCTTTGGCCTTTGGACTCATTAGTCTAGATAGGAAATGACTTTCAATCACAAAGGCCAAAGTAAATTTCAATTAGGGACCCAGGCTCACTCAATACTTTTCTGTATTGATCACGACAATGGAACAGAGATAGGATCCCCAACTGAAGCATGATAAGCATTTTTACTAGAATCAGTAGCATGAACTCTAGTGAAAGTCAACACAGCTCATTATTCCCCCTCTGCGAGTGATGCATTCCCATCAGGACCAGCTTCACCTGTAGCCACGGATGCATTCCCATCAGGACCAGCTTCACCTGTAGCCACGGATGCATTCCCATCAGGACCAGCTTCACCTGTAGCCACGGATGCATTCCCATCAGGACCAGCTTCACCTGTAGCCACGGATGCATTCCCATCAGGACTGGCTTCACTTGTAGTCATGGATGCATTCCCATCAGGACCAGCTTCACCTGTAGCCACGGATGCATTCCCATCAGGACCAGCTTCACCTGTAGTCACGGATGCATTCCCATCAGGACCAGCTTCACCTGTAGCCATGGATGCATTCCCATCAGGACCAGCTTCACTTGTAGTCATGGATGCATTCCCATCAGGACTGGCTTCACCTGTAGCCACGGATGCATTCCCATCAGGACCAGCTTCACTTGTAGTCATGGATGCATTCCCATCAGGACCGGCTTCACTTGTAACCATGGATGCATTCCCATCAGCACTGGCTTCACTTGTAACCATGGATGCATTCCCATCAGGACCAGCTTCACCTGTAGCCACGGATGCATTCCCATCAGGACCAGCTTCACTTGTAGTCTTGGGTGCATTCCCATCAGGACCAGCTTCACCTGTAGCCACGGATGCATTCCCATCAGGACTGGCTTCACTTGTAGTCATGGATGCATTCCCATCAGCACTGGCTTCACTTGTAACCATGGATGCATTCCCATCAGGACCAGCTTCACCTGTAGCCACGGATGCATTCCCATCAGGACCAGCTTCACTTGTAGTCTTGGGTGCATTCCCATCAGGACCAGCTTCACCTGTAGTCACGGATGCATTCCCATCAGGACCAGCTTCACCTGTAGTCATGGATGCATTCCCATCAGGACCAGCTTCACCTGTAGCCACGGATGCATTCCCATCAGGACCAGCTTCACCTGTAGTCATGGATGCATTCCCATCAGGACCAGCTTCACCTGTAGTCATGGATGCATTCCCATCAGGACCAGCTTCACCTGTAGTCATGGATGCATTCCCATCAGGACCAGCTTCACCTGTAGCCACGGATGCATTCCCATCAGGACCAGCTTCACCTGTAGTCATGGATGCATTCCCATCAGGACCAGCTTCACCTGTAGTCATGGATGCATTCCCATCAGGACCAGCTTCACCTGTAGTCATGGATGCATTCCCATCAGGACCAGCTTCACCTGTAGCCATGGGTGCATTCCCATCAGGACCAGCTTCACCTGTAGTCATGGGTGCATTCCCATCAGGACCAGCTTCACCTGTAGTCATGGATGCATTCCCATCAGGACTGGCTTCATATTAGCTAGGCATTTAATAAGGACAATGCCACCAGCTTTGGACTTTTTCAGATCATTTGTCTTAGATGAGATAAAGAATGGGAAATAGACTTCTTAACCAATTCAGTTTAGTGCTCAGACACCAAATAAAACGAACACCGGGACTCTGCTTTGCTTGGTTCAATGGTTCAGTGCAGAGATCAGCAAAAATTCTTTGTAAATCGTGAGGCAGATTCTTTTGTTTTGTTTTGTTTTGCTTTTTGAGACAGGGTTTTCCTGTTTACCCCTCATTGTCCTGGAACTAGCTCAGTAGACCAGGCTGGCCTTGGACTCATAAAGATCCGTTTTCTCTGCTGGGATTAAAGACGTGCACCACCACTACCAGGCTTTTTTTTTTTAAGATTTATTATTTTTGTGTACATTGATGTTTTGTCTGTGTGAGGATGTCAGGTCCCCTGCAACTGGAGTTATAGACAGCTGTGATCTGCCATTGGGTGCTGGGACTTGAAGGTTGGCTAGTGTTCCTAACCTCTGAGCCATCTTTTTGACTCTGAGGGCTGGATGGTCTCCATTCTACCTGTATAGAACCACGTTGGCACGGAGTGAGAGCCGTGGCAGATTGGAGGTAAACAAGTGGTTGTGCCCTCATGCTAATAAAACATTACTATAAAAAAGAAAGTAAACTAGACCTCCACCCCTCACCTGCAGATGGCGCTCTGCAAGTCCTCACTGGGGGTGGAGGTAGCTGAGGCACCAAACAAGGCAGAGTGACACTTACCTGATACCGTCTCACTTCCCACCGTCACTTAGTACCATTCTGGTCAGTATATTCTCCTGAAGGACAGCACAGTTGCCAGGGGACAAACTTGGACACTGGTACAGACTTGGAAGCCATTGTGACATTTACTTTGTGACCCTTGTGAAAAACACACTCTCAGTTCCTCAGTTGTTGACACCGCCTTTGGGAAGGATGACAATTGTTTATGCCTCAAGTTGATCAGACATATGGCAAGTTCCTTGGCACAGTGCCTCGCTTACCATAAAAATATCAGTCACTTCTTGCTGTCCCACACCAGCTGAAGGTGCCCTGCCGACAGGCTTACTTCAAGCTGTGAAGCACTGGAAGGTAGTGGAGCCTAGAGATGCCGCTGAGATCGCCACAATGCACAGGGCAGTTTCTACCACAAAGGACTTTCCAGGCTGAGTTATTAACACAGCCGAGAGAGAGTGGCTGGTTAGAGTGGATGAGGCGATGAAGGTGGCTCACCGGAGAGATCATGGTTAATAGGGTCAGGCTTGGCTTGGCTCTGCCGCTGGGGAACTCAGCCTCGGCAGGCTTCAGAAGGACACACGCCACGCCCCCTTTCCAGGTTGTACCTGTGCCGGGAAACAGCCAGAGCAGCAATTCTGAGAAGGACAGGGGCTCTTACATAACCTTTCCTCTCGTTGTTAGGGAGTCTGGATATTTCGCAGATGCTCACCTGGGTCTCTGATTCATGCCCGATGGCAATCTCTAACGAACCGTCAGATGAACAGATTCTGCTAACACATTGGGGACACAGAGCGTGAAAACTTAGCAAGTCTCAGGAGATGAGGTGAGGGACGGGGTGGCAGAAAACAGACCCATTGCCATTTTGATAGACAGTCCTTCGTCACCACAGCTTTGATACCTAAACACACCTCCACCAGTTTCATGACTAAGAACGTGAGCAGCCATTATAACCTATGTTGGAGTCAAGCGGCTCACACAGCCTTTCTTCCCACCCCTGGTGCTCTTTCTTTGAGATATTATTTGGTTCCATTTTCCTTTCTAATCCTCTCTGCTTCTCTTCAGTGTGTGTGTGTGTGACCACAATTGTAGTTTCAGTAAATAAAACGGCTGCTTGATAACGTGGAATGGCCCAGCGCTTAACTCTGCCCTTGGAGATCCTTTACATCAAACCAGCCATCAAAAAGTGGTGCTGATAAAATCTGTCATCCGGGGTTTCCTACAAAAGAATTACAGTGGAGAAATGGCCGGATCAATACTATGGATTTTCACGGCTGGGGCTGGTGGTCCGATTGCTGTGAGACACTCAGGCAGATAAAAGGGCACGGCTGCCACTCCGTCACAGACTGCTGAGTCAGCACAAAGCCAGGCAGGTATTTATAGGCTGGAGCGACACAGAATTATCACCTTGCAGTGCCCGGCTCGTGTTCCCTCTGAGATTGCTTCCCTTTATGGGACTGCTAAATGCAGGTGAATGGAAAAATGATGGCTAACAGCTGTCAAGATGCAACCGAATGAAGTACTTAAATCTTTTTTTATCCATTAAAAGGGTAACAACCATACATAGATCATGGCACAGACATTGTAATGATATTTGGGGGCTGGTAAATGAGGGGGGCAATAAACAATGTATTCTCCCATCAGAGCAGCAGAGGGAAAAGACTTGGGGGGAAGGTGGGTCTGCCCCGAGTTTCATAACCCACTGTAATGGGAGAACACTATATGCTCAAAGGAACACAAACTATCACCTGGACCCCAGTCTGTAGGACCCCACTCTCCCTAACCTTGGCATTCAGGTAGTCTTGGGCTGTGCTGTCCCTTGCCTTGGCATTCAGGTGGCATTGGGCCATGCTTTCCCTTACCTTGGCATTCAGGTGGCGTTGGGCCATGCTGTCCCTTACCTTGGCATTCAGGTGGCATTGGGCCATGCTGTCCCTTACCTTGGCATTCGGGTGGCACTGGGCCATGTTGTCCTTTACCTTGGCATTCGGGTGGCGTTGGGCCATGTTGTCCTTTACCTTGGCATTCAGGTGGCATTGGGCCATGCTGTCCCTTACCTTGGCATTCGGGTGGCATTGGGCCATGCTGTCCCTCACCTTGGCCGAGGTGACAGAAGATCACTCACCAGCTTAATGAAAACTAGAGGGATCTACAAGGTCCTTTTGGGTCACGTGAGACTTTCTTCTGTGTTGTTTCACACAATGCAAGCTGTCCTTTAGATGTATAGTGGATACAATTGCAGAGGCCAAGGACAATGTACAGATATAATAGTCTTCCCCCTTGTTTATTAGGGACAATTCCTAAGACCCCTCCGTCTCGGGGCTTGTCTAAAACTACAGATTCTGCCAGATCCTCTAGAGATATGATGTTCTTTACCACAATACACACTTACAATGTTTAATTTAAAATTAAGGCTCTAGGAGTTTGGGGGAGTCTGCGTGTTCGTTTCCGGCCTCTTACACCCAAAATAATCACACAGAAACCATATTATTTGCCATACTGTTTGACCAATGGCTTAAGCATATTTCTGGCTAACTCTTACATCTTAAATGAACCCATTTCTATTAATCTGTGTATTGCCATGTGGCTGTGGCTTACCAGGTAAAGTTCTGGCGCATCTGTCTCTGGTGGAGGGTACATGGCTTCCCCCTGACTCTGCCTTATTTCCTCTCAGCATTCAGTTTAGTTTCCCCTGCCTAGCTCTACTCTGCCCTATAACAGGCCAAAACAGCTTCTTTATTCATTAACCAAGAAAAGCAACACATATATAGAAGAACTTCCACATCATAGGAGAGAGAGCTAGAGAGAGGGAGAGAGAGCAGTAGTGATGTGCACTCTCATAAGTCAACATGGCTTCTCTAGATCTCTGAACAGCGTACCGCCCTGCATCCCCGTGCTTGTGATGGCAGGAGGTGACGCGGTGTGTAGAGCCAGCTGACTGACACTGGCCTTCTGATCTAGCATCGGGCTGCCACGGCAGGGTTACTGGCACTCGACATGGCTGTAGTCCAGGACAGAGTGAGAATTCATCACCCCTTATGAACTGTTTATTGCTGGAATTTTCCATTTCTTATTTTTCTCGTTGCAGTTGGCTTTGAAATTGAGGGGAGTAGAACCATGGACAAGGCTGAACCTTCTACCCAGTGGGACGGGATGAAATCTTTACTGGAACATTCCATCAGTTGAACTGTCACCAGAGACATTCCTTCGTCATTACTTAAATAGATAAAGTTAGTTGTAATTGCCCCAATTTCTAACTAATACATCCTCAAGGAATCCTTCTGGAAGAATTTTGCCAATCCATTCAGATCCATCTGTAAAATCTATGTCCTGTTTTTTATTTAGTGAGACTCGGCTTCCACAGAGATTCACAATATTTCTATGGCTGCCTTGTGGGATGTTAGCTTGTTTGAGAATGCAATGTGTTCTTTGGAGGGCTCTCCTTTCCCTAATATTTAATTTTTCAATGAACCATTTTTGTTGAGCTTGAACATTACACGGAGAACATTTTCTTCATTCTCTTTAATATTTAAAAAGTACTGCAGAGCGGTAGGGGGAAGAACCCAAACAGTGCAGTCTCACCCATTACCACGTCTCTGGGCTTTAGGAAATGCTCCATTTCCTGAGCTCCTGTGGGGAGCCGGGTGTAGTGCAGGCTGCTGAGACAGAGAGGCATGCTGCTCAACACTGACATTAATCTGTAGGCTCTGCAGTCACTGCAGAGACGAACCTGCGGGCCCGCCTGTGGGGGAGTTTCCAGATTGGGTTAACGGAGGTGGGCAGATGTACCCTAAGAATCGGCAGCACTATCTCATGGGCTGGGGTCCTGGACTAAATGAAAGGGAGAAATGAGCCCAGCAGCAGCCTCCACCTTCCCTGCTTCCTGATGGCAGCTAGAGTGGGACCTGCATGCAGCTGCGTTAAATTCCAGCTGGCACCCCTTCCTCTATGATGGGCTGCACCCTCTGACTGCGAGCTAGAAATATACCTTTCCAGGGTTAGAGAGATGGCTCAGTAGTTAAGGCTTGTATGGTTCTTGCAGAGGCCCTGAACTTGATTCCCAGCACCCACTGCTACCAACAGCTGCCCGTAACCCCAGCTCCACGGAATTTGACATGCCCCTGGCCTCCTCAAGAACATATACATACACAGACACACATGTGCACATGAATAAATGATAATAAAACTATTTAAAAATGGCACCTTTCTAGCCGGGCGGTGGTGGCGCATGCCTTTAATCCCAGCACTCGGGAGGCAGAGGCAGGAGGATCTCTGTGAGTTCGAGACCAGCCTGGTCTACAAGAGCTAGTTCCAGGACAGGCTCCAAAACCACAGAGAAACCCTGTCTCGAAAAACCAAAAAAAAAAAAAAAAAATGACACCTTTCTTTCCTTAAGTTGCTTTTGTATTGTATTTTATTATAGGGATTTGAAATTAATTTATTTACAGTGAATAAGTCGGGCTTTCAAGAAGATAGTTAAAAATTAAAATTACATATTAATTTCTTTCATGTGCATATGTGGGGTGCATGTGCCATGATTCACGTGGAGATGAGAAGACGGCTTTCAGGGGTCAAGGGAGCGAACTCAGGTCATCATGAATGACAGCAAGCTCCCTTACACAATGAGCCATATCATTGGTCTGAAAATCACTTGTTGTCCAGGTCTTGATACATGCTGTATGAAGTACTAACAACACAAATGAAAACTGGGTGCCCCAGTTCCAGGAACGCAGCTCTATGGAGTGTTATTTCCACCCCACTAGACATATGAGGAAACTGAGTCAGCAGAGAGGCTGACGAAGTTGCTCCGGTCACCTGACCAGCTACCAGAGGAGCTTCCAAGTCTTATGTTATCCAGCATTCTTAGTCCCTCACTGGTGAGGAGGCAGCTTTGAACTTGGGAAGCTTTGCTGTGCTCAGAATAGCCCTAGGATGTGGGCAATCGGATTCAGATATATGGGATGTTCAGGGGCCAGGAAGGTGGCTTAGGGGTAAAGACACCCGCTGCCAAGCCTGACTACCTGAGATTGATCCCTGAGACCTACATGGTAGAAGGAAGAATTCGTTCTTGCAGGTTGTCCTTTGAACTCCACATGTGCCCCACCCCATAAATAATTATTATTGTTTTGGAAGCATAAAGCCCAGAGATGGGGAACTGTTTGCCTGTTTGGTGGAGCCCAGGTCTCCAAGTTCTCTGCTAGTTTGATTGTGTTGGTGGTGGTGTGGCTACCAAACCTGCCCTGCAAGGTTCCTGGCTTTGAAATGCAGAAAGCAAAGTGGGGAGAGTTTAACTCAGGAAGCACATGACTAGCCGGCAGCAGCGTTAACGAGGCTTGGTACTTAGGGCATCCCTGGCTGGGATTGGGCGGGATTCAGAAACCTAACCCACACTTCCAGGCTCTGTCCACAGGGAAATCATGTTTGTGCCTTTGGAATGGCCCTGGATGTGTAGAAATCATTGCTCCTTTCCTCACGGTGCTGCTGCATGGTACGATAGCATCACAGACAATAAACAGAGAGGGGAGGAGGGGGCTAAGCAAACAGAGGGGGAAAATAGAAGCAAAAAAGGCGGCAGAGTGAAAAAATATCCATAAACTAGTTGTGTGCGTGTTTTTTTCCCTCCTTCTTCTTTTCTTTTTGTCTCTCCAGTTGCTCTGATGTGCACAAAGGAAACAGACGGAATAAAATCACATCTCAGGAACACCAACATAAATTCCCCCTTGCTTTGACAAGTACGTAATTTTCTTCAGAGATGTTCTTCACGTCTGGAGAGTTACGAGGCAATTTCATTCCCATCTGACAAATTTACAAAGAAACATTAGAGAGAAGGGATTAGGAAAGCCAGCGAGCTTTATAGACTTTCCTGGGGCTGTGTTTCCCTTCCATCCCTCTGTGCTTCCTCGAGGACCGTGCATGAGTGACTCACACTGTGTGGACCCTGGAACCAAGTCACTTCAAAAAAAAAGGCAGGAACAGCACTTTCAGTCAGCTAATTGTATTTACATTTTAGGGGAGGAGGCGGGGCTTTGGGGGAGGAGGCGGGGCTTCAGGGGGTAAGGGGGAAGGTGTACATAGGCAGAGAGGAAGATGGACAGAGGGGAGGGTGGAGAGATGGGGGAGAGAGACAAGGAAGGAGGGAGGACTAGATAGAGAGAGGAGAGGAGGAGGACTACGGAGGCTGGGAGGGAGGGAGCAGGAGAGACTGGTGATCCTGGGTTTTGATGATTTGGTTTCCAGCTGGTGCTTCATGAAAAGACCAAAGACAGCAAACATCAAATTGCTTTTCTCATAGGGTCATCGTTACTGTTTCGATTCTGTCTGCTGATGAGTGCACCGCACAGTGTTTAGAGCAACACTCCATCTGGGGTCCCACATCTCAGCTCTATTTTAGTCCTGGGTCAAGCGAGGCAGCAGGTGACCACACTGCTGCTCACTTACCTCAGACTGAGTTGCTTGGGCTTGAGTCTTCATTACTCTTAAATGCTTGCAGCCTTGACTTACCAGGGATCTGTTAATTAGCAGAATTGTCACACACACACACACACACACACACACACACACACACACGTACACATGTGTGCATGCACACCCCTATATCAGTGTATCTTAACTGATCTGGGATTCTAGAAGATTCTAGCGAGATCACCATGAGAGCTTCGTTAGAATTTTGATCAAAATTTCCAACAAAGCCCAGAAGTCCAGGAAAGCATTTCCTCCCCTGGAACTGGCACTAAGAATAATGCTACGTAGATTCTGGAGACATGGAGCCTAGATGCCATGTATAACCAGGACTAAGGGAATGAGGGAAAGGAGGAGATACAGGGCTTCTCAGGCCTTCCTCGAAATCCACAAAACACTTTAAGTGCTGCATGTACGAACTGGTAGGAGAAAGAGGCTGTGTTCGTGGGTTTATTGCTATTGTGCATTTTGGGGACCCATCTGGGGATCAGCAGCCATGTGACTTGATTCGTCGACCTACCAAAAGACTGAGACAGTACCTCTTTGTGTAATTAATTTGTTCCCAGAGATTTCTGGCTTATGATCATACATAAGTCCTTCGAATTTTTTTTTTAACGTGAAAGTTCTTCACCATAGCTACCGTACGTTTGGGGTTTTAAGTCTAACACTTTAAATCCAAATTGCGAAGTTTAATTTGGGTCTGGTCTCTGTAAACTCTTACAACTAAAACAGTTCCTTTGCTCTGTCTCTGAATTTGCAGAGCTGGGCTCCTCCTGCTCGGTCAGCCACTGTCTTGACAAGGTGATCCTCTGGGGGAGGCTTGGCAGGTGCAGAGGAAGGCCAGTTAGTTCCTCTGGCTCACCCTTGTCCTTGAGGAGGGCCATCTAGCCCCGTGGGACAGAAGAGATGGCTTTTATTTCCCCACAAGCAAGATAACTACACCACGGCTGGGAAATGAGATTGATCGTGATGAGAGAGATAAAAATTTAAAATATCCCCTGGTAGGGAATTTTTTTCTTTTTATTTCTGCATTTGAATTTTTTAAATACTGTAACTTTGGGGAAAGTTATAGAGACATAAAAGGCATATTTGAGCTGCTTTGGGGTTTATGGCAACCACTGGATAATACATTATTTTGAAAGCCTTTATAGTATATAGTTACAAACTTCCAGGAAATCTATTAAAATACAGCATTAATTAACATAAACTTTTTATAGTGTTGCTAATATTCTGCAAACAACTAAAAGTTTAAAAGCCCTTTTTACAGGCATTTTCTTTCCTGCCTGTACCCTGCGATCATGGTGTATTATGGGAAACACTAAGGGATTAGAAAGAAATGAATTTCCCTTGATTGTTCTGATGGGCCATTCGCCTCAATATCTGTCTTCATTTGAATGAATATAAAGACAAAATCTTTGCCCGTTTGATTATTATTCCCTCTTCAAGCTCATGCAATGGACCAAAAGCAACCAGACCAGGACTTGAAAATCTATCTTTCCCTATAATGAAGAAATGAAGTCACTTTAGAAATCAAAGTGATGTCTGCAAGTCCTAGGGGATGGCTCTCGGCCACGTCCTCTCCCCAAATGTTTACAGCTCACTGGCAGGTTAGCCTGTGCTTTATACTACAGTTAAACACAGACGTGTTCTCGTTGGCCGGAATCTTAGCCGAAGTTTTGTTTTTGGAGTCCAGTTCCCGGTTGCTTTTGTGACTGCAAACCTTACCGATCCAAATCTTGACCTTTTTTTGAGCGAAGTTTAGCATTTTTGGTTTGATCCTCCAAAGGGAGGTTTCAATCTCTATTCCCAAAGAGCAGCGCCCTCTCTAGCAGGACTGAAGACGAGATCACCCCGAGTGCCCAGTTCCTAATCACTCCCCTGCTAGGCAGGGAGGGCATGGCAGTGAGGCAGCTGCCACGCTGTGTCTGAAGTCAAGGAGTGGAGAGGTGTATGCTGGTGCTTGGCTCATGTTTTGTTCATCAGGACTCGGTGCCGCCCACGGTCTGGACACATCTTCCTTCTCTAGTTAGACCTCTCCAGAAACAAGCTTGCGGGCAGCCTATTCAGAAGGATTCCCGCATTGGTGATTCTAAAACCTAGTCAAGGTCACGGTGAAGATTAAGCATCACGGACAGAGAAAACGAAGTGTGGATCATCAAATTCCAGTACTTATTTATTCTGCAAGTATATGATATTTTTATCTCCCTAGGATTAACCTCCCATAAATAAAAAAAGGAACAAGCGCAGACTTAATGCTATGACTGGCCTGTTGGACTGCGGTAAGCGACATGTTGCTCCTCTTCTATGTAGAAAGTTCAGGGATGGTTCCATTGATGAGTAGATGTTTGAGGTAAGAATAGAGGGAAACAAAAGTAGTTCTCCCTGGAGAGAAGTCCAGGCAGAATGCATTGTGAATAGTAAAATTCCAAACTGCAAACAATAGGTCTAGTTTTGTGTTTACATGTAGCACTGCATGCAATAGGTCTAGTTTTGTGTTTAGATGCAGCACTGCATGCAATAGGTCTAGTTTTGTGTTTAGATGCAGCACTGCATGCGATAGATCTAGTTTTGTGTTTAGATTCAATACCGCATACAGTAGGTCTGGTTTTGTATTTAGATGCATTGCTGCTGCTGGGGAGTTTGCCTAGAGATTGGTTTATTTTACGTAAAGGGGAATAAAAGGGGGATCGAGAAAAACAAAGGCACAAAGCCTTGGCAATAATTCAGATGCCTTCTGAGGCTGAGCAGATGGCACACGTATGAGCTCACCAGGCTATGGGACAAATAGGAGTGGTGGATTAGCCAAAGTGTGTATGGGGGTACACGCTCCCCAAGAGTCAAATTAAAAATATCTTTTAAACAAGACAAAATCCCCACACTAGTCAGATAAAACGACTGGAAGGCTGATTTCTCCAGACACAGGAACTGTAAGGGAGGCTGGAAGATCGCAGAAGATCGCAGCTCTATCAGAGGCACTTTTGATTTTCTGATTCTTGTTTCACTTGAAGAACATGGTGGAGGCGTGACAAACCCCTCCCCTTAACCCCCCTTTCACTAGGTTGTTCTTTGGTGGGAAAAAATGTATCTGTCTACTTGAAACTGGAACAGGAACTAGCTAGAGGGGATACCTTTATTTCTTCTGCCAAAGATAACTCTGGAGATTAAAAAAGTTCTCTTCGAGTTTATGAACCCAGGCCTCCACCCAGAAAGCCAGTGCTCTGCAAACTGCGCCTCCCTGGTGCAGGGCAGCGATGGAGGAGGAGGGAGATGCTGGTGTCTCACCCTGGCCCTGAGCCTGGCCCCCCAAGGAGCACAGGCAGGGGTGGCTGGAAGCCCTCTAACCCTTCTCTTGCCTGAGGGCTGTTCTTTAACTTCACGAGGTCTCCCAAGGCCAGGGTTATTAAATTCTATGTCCTGCCAAGAATTCTCGGGTATTTTCTCCCCACAATGGCTGGTAACTGGGATTATGTAGAATACGGGGCATTCCTGCCTGTGGCTATGTTTTGTTTGGGTGACACAGCAATGATAAAATCGCAGTTTAAAAATTAATCCTCGGGCTGGGTGATAACTCACTTTGTGACATGCTCACCTGGCAAGCGTGAGGACCTGAGTTCAAACCCAGAACCAACATAATAAAGCCAGGCACATTCTCCCAATGCCAACACTGGAAAGGCAGAGCCAGGAAGATCCCTGGGGCTTGCTGACCAGCTAGCACCCAGCACACTTGCTCAGGGCTGCTGAGAAATCCCGTCACAAAAAAGGAAAATGCCTCATGAGGAATTGTTAACAGGGGTTTCTGTCCCACCCAGTCCTGTGGCTGTTCAGTCCCAAAGAAACACAGAGGCCTGCATTAATTATAAACTGGTCGGCCTATTAGCACAGGCTTCTTATTAGCTAATTCTTACATCTTAAATTAGCCCATAATTCCTGTCTGTATTAGCCACATGGCTTGGTGTGCATTTTATCAGTGAGATGTTCTCATCTTGCTTCCTCTGCGGCTGGGTAATGACTTCAGACTGACTCTTTTCCCTGAATTCTCCTGTTCTTGTCGCCCTGCCTCTACTTCCTGCCTGGCTTCTGGCCAATCAGCATTTTATTAAAATACAAGTGACAGGGTACAGACCATTGTCCCATAGGAAGGGAAACATCTGAGGTAGTCTCTTGGTGTGCACATGTGAGTGCTTACATACACACACACACACACATACATACATATACACAGACAGACATAGACGTACATATACACATACACACATACACATAGACACATAAACACATACATACACAGACACACACACAAATACACACATGCATATATACTTACACAATACATCCAGACACTAACACACATACAGACAGACACACACATATATACACAGACACACACAGATACACACACATACACATGCATACACACACATACTCACATACATAGACACATGCAGATACACAATATACCGATACACACAGACACACACATTTACATACACAGACACACACATACATACACAGTCACATACACACATGCATACACAGACCATGTACACACACACAGACACACACATACACATGCAGACACACACACAGAGTCGTGCATGTTCACCTGTGCACACACATGCACCTGCACACAGACACATACATACACACGCAGACACACAGTTACACACATACATATACACAAATATATACACAGACACAAACAAGCACACACATGCATACACACACACTCTTATACACATACACACAGACCACACACACACATAGACACATACATATACACAGAGACACACACACAGAGTTATGCATGTTCACCTGTGCACACACATGCACCTGCACACAGACACATACATACACACGCAGACACACAGTTACACACATACATATACACAAATATATACAGAGACACAAACAAGCACACACATGCATACACACACATACACACAGACCACACACATACACACACAAACACACACACAGACACATACATATACACAGAGACACACACACAGAGTTATGCATGTTCACCTGTGTACACACATGCACCTGCACACAGACACACACAGAGACACAAATACATAAGACACACATACATACACATACACACAGACACACAGATACACATATACACATATAGACACACATATACACACACACAGTCATGCATGTTCACCTGTGCACACACAGGTACCTGCACACAATGAATATGTACATATTGAGATACACCAATGGATTCTCTATGCCAGTCTTTAGAAGTCATGATATTTGGATATTTACATGAATATTAGAATTTACAACTTCTTCTGGAATCTGAAAACTGTCATTTTAGGGCCATATCTGCCCTGACACAGGTGGCTGTGGAAAGTCTACCTCTGTTACCCAAAACGCAACTTTTGCAGCTTCTGTCTATCCTTGCCCAGCCCACTCTGCTCAATTATTTCCCATGGCTGGCCCATTTTAGACTGTCAGGAATGGACTCCTAACCCCTGTATTTATGCATGGTATCTGTAGCTATAATGTATATTGCTGTAAATGG
Source organism: Microtus pennsylvanicus (assembly GCF_037038515.1). Classification (NCBI taxonomy): domain Eukaryota; kingdom Metazoa; phylum Chordata; class Mammalia; order Rodentia; family Cricetidae; genus Microtus; species Microtus pennsylvanicus. The sequence goes on from NC_134580.1 coordinate 143,988,628, forward strand.
TCCAGATATCATCTTTAATTTAAACAGCAGCCTGCTCTTTAGTTCTCAACTTTGACTTTTAAAAACCAGAATTGTTAATTATCCCGGTGAAGCTTTCTCCGCTTTGGACCCGATAAAGTCCCTGTTAATGGATGTGATCTTTGGTGGGTTAATCTAAAAGATATCCTTTCTCTTTCTTTCCCCCTTCTGGTATTTTCCCTTCCCCCGATTCCTCTGTGCCAACTCATTCAACATGTGAGAAGCCTTCAGGTGTTGAGGAGCCTTGGAGAACCTTCCAGGAAATGTTGCAAGTTTGCCATGTTGTCAGAGGGTAAAAGCACACTGTTCAGTCCAAAGGCTTTGTGGAATTTCTTTTCAAATTCAACATCCAAGTTCAAAACTTGGATGCTTCTTTGCCTTACATTTTAATGAGGAGCTTTTTCTAAAAGTCAAAAAAAAAAAAAAAGAAAGAAAGAAAAATAAAGAAGCCTCATAGGCACAAAAGTTTAAATGCTTTGCCCAGCAGTACTGGGTGCTGACGGGACATGCTACTTTCCTGTTTTTGAAAGCACCAATACTCAGACTGGGACTGTTGAGATGGCTCAACGGCTAAGAATGTCGGCTGCTCTTGCAGAGCGCTAGAGTTTGGTTCTCAGCACCAACATTGGATGTCTTTACTGACTGTAACTCCAGCTCCAGGGGATCTGACACTTTCTTCTGGCTTCTGTGGGCCCCTTGCATGCATGGGGATATACCCACATGCATTCACATATATTAGTAAAAATAAACCTTAAAACATCAACAGTACTCAGACAGCAAACAGGAGCTGAAATACTGGACAAAGAAATATCGAATGTTGTGTTCTCATGTAGTAACTGTGTCCATGAAATATGCAAACCAGGCAGTTTCGCATGGCTTCTCCCATTGTATCATTTTATAGGCATGTGTGTAGGCCTGGGTGTCCGGTAAATTTTTATGCACTAAATCATCCTTTCCATTAGTTTTGTTGTAAGTACCACCAAGATTATTGTAATTTCTGATTGATCTTCAATTGGTCTTGCCTAATAACACTTCATCTTGAGGTGTCTATGCCTGCAGGCTGCTCAGTTATGTGGCAAATGATTTATCTATAAACGCTCAACACACCCGGGAGCTCAATATTTGGAGGGATCTCTTTGTAAAGCAAAGAATGCGTCTAGGGCACAAATAATATGGCGGTAAGTTTTGCATTTGGATAAAGCCGATGCTACCTCGGCCAGAAGGGCGTCTCCTCGCCCCTCCCTTTCGGCAGCTGCATGGAGTTCTATGTTGATTTCTCAGTTCTCAGGCCAACCCTTCCACTAGGTTGTAATTTCCACCAGGGTAAGAACCAGGCCTTCATCTTTCTCTCCTTCCTTCCTTCCTTCCTTCCTTCCTTCCTTCCTTCCTTCCTTCCTTCCTTCCTCCCTCCCTCCCTCCCTCCCTCCTTCTCTTTCTCCCTCCCTTCCTTTCTCCCCTTTCTTTCTTAAAGATAGGTTTTTGGTTTTCAAAGTTGTGTATTTGTGTCTGTGTCTCTGTGTGCATCTGAATAAGGTGCCCTTGGAGGAGAGAAGAGGATGTGGAATCCTCTGGAGCCTAAGTTACAGGTGGTCAGTTGTGAGCCACTTGATGTGGGTATTGGGAACCAAATTCTGGCCCTTTGCAGAGACACCAGGCAGTCTTTCCTGTTAAGATGTCTCTCCAGCCCTCTTCTCTTTCTTTTTAAAAGTATTTTGAGGGGGGCTGGAGAGATGGCTCAGCAGTTAAGAGCATTGCCTGCTCTTCCAAAGGTCCTGAGTTCAATTCCCAGCAACCACATGGTGGCTCACAACCATCTGAAATGAGGTCTGGTGCCCTCTTCTGGCCTTCAGGCATACACACAGACAGAATATTGTATACATAATAAATAAATAAATAAATAAATAAATAAAAGTATTTTGAGGGCAGTGAAGTATATGAAACATAGAACAAGGCATTTGAGTTGACTCAGGTTAGTCCATTTGTACAGTTGGGTGCTACCACATCTGCTCCAGGATGCTCAGATTTTCACAAATAGAAACCCCACTTTCTTCTTCTAGCCCCTGCAACTACCATTGGTTCTGTCTCTAGGAATCTGACTAGACTAGGTGCCTTGGATAAGTGGAATCACGCAGCGTCTATCCCTTTGAGACTGGCTTATTTTATTAAGGATGCCGACCTGGCATTCATGTAGCGTGCATCCGAATGTCTTTATGTTTTATAAACATATATAATGACAGTTTATATTGATTGTCAGCTCGACGGGATCCAGAATCACCTAGAACACAAATCTCTGACTGTGTCTATGAGGGCATTTCTGTATTTGGTCAACAAAGGTGTACTGGCTGGTTTTTGTGTCAACTTGACACAAACTAGAGTCATCAGAGGGAAGGAGCCTCAGTGGAGGAAATGTCTCCATGAGATCCCGCTGTATGGTATTTTCTCAATTAGTGATCAATAGGGGAGGGTCCAGCCTACTGTGGGTGGTGCTATCCCTGGGCTGGTGGTCCTGGGTTCTATTAGTAAGCAGGCTTAGTAAGCCATGGGAAGCAAGCCAGCACCCTCCATGGTCTCCGCATCATCTCCTGCCTCCGGGATCTTGTCCTGTTAGAGTTCCTGTCCTGACTTCCTTCAGTGATGAACAGCGATGTTGAAGTGTAAGCCTAATAAACCCTTTCCTCCCCAACTTGCTTTCTGGTCATGGTGTTTCAATGCAGCAATGGAAACCACAACCAAGACAGAAGGTAAGAAAACCTATCTTAAATGTAGATCCCACCATTCGGTGGGCTGGGGCCCTGGGCCGTGCAAAGATACGGAAGTGAGCTGGCGCCAGCATTCACCTCTGTTTCCTGATTGGATTCAAAATGACCTGCTGCCTTCTGCTCCAGCCAGCACGTACATCTTCTCTGCCATAACGGAGCAGTGCATCCTCACACTGAGAGCCAAGATAAACCCTTCCCCTCTGAAGTCGCCTTGGCCATGGCAGCAGGAAAACTAAGGCTGTCCTTATGTGCTGGACAAATACATGAAAGCAAGAAAGAACCCATTTTCTGCAGCAGGTCTCTCCAGACACCCAGTAGGTCTAAAGCAGCGCCCTCTTCCTGGTTTGTGACAGGGGGCCAAGCTAACCTACTGAGGTACGTTTTGGAACACAAGGGACTAGCCAGTCCTCCTGCATCTGTTGTTTAAATCCAATGTAGGAGAAGCAACTCGGTGGTGCGTTTTCTTGGACTTGCAGTGTGGACTGCCTTGTGCTGGCTGCTAGTTAAGCAGTTGGTGACACGCTGCCGGCTTCTCATCTGCCTCCGAGGCTGTCAGGAGCCCACAACAAGCCCAGTGAAACCGGGGTCCACTCTGATAATTAAGGTTGGAGGGTTTCTTTACCGATCCCACCACGGGCCAATTGCTTTCTCTGCCTCCACTGATGGGCAGCTGACATCTGACAAAACACCGGTCTTCTCTCATCCGCACAGCAGCGGGACACTTTCCCACCTTTTAATGGCTGAGCACATCTCATCCCAAGCAACTCCGGCAAAACGAAAAGTGTATTGTCCAAGTTGCTGGTGGGGACGACTGATTAGAAAGGGAGCCTGGATACATCAGAGCAGACGCTGTGCACGCACACATATGCACATATGCACACACACATGCAGACAGACACACATGCACACACTTCCTTATTAGCCTCTAAATGTGAACAAATAAACAATTCAAAGCTTCACTTGGATTGTAAATGGCGTGTGGAGAAGGTTAGGGGGTTGAGATTCCACTGGAGTCTTCTTAAAGATGGAGCGGAAAAGGAAAAGGCAAGACAAGCTCTGCATAGTTCCTTTGAAGGTGATGCTATTGGATTGGAGAGATGCCCCAGTTGGTCAAATGCTTGCTTTGCAAGGATGGTGAGGTGCACTTGCTATCCCAGCCCTGGGGCGGGGGACACTAGTGGATCCTGGTGCTCACTGCCCAGCCAGCTCAGTCTGTGACTCCTCTTTAACAAGGTGGGTGACTTCTGAGGAGCGACCCTGGAGGGCAGCCTCTGGCCTCCACACCCATGCCTGCAGATGCACCTGTGATTGTGTGTGCGTGCACAATTCCACTGCTGATGCAACCCTCATCTGAAGCCCTTGTATTAGTCCTGTGACAGCGTGGGATAGCCGTAAGCTGCCGTGACGCCCGCTGCACAGTCGCGCTTCCTCTTTCCTTCATCTTCTAAATTCATGGCGCTCTCACGGCGCTGCTGAACCCCAGACTCGCTGAGTTAGAATCTGCTGCTACCCAGTGCCCCAGGCAACTCACGTGACACACAAACACCTGGGAAATGGCTGTCTATATCACTTACCCCTCATGGCTTTAGCTTCTATTCCTTTCTTTTCCTTTAACACTTTCTTATTTATTACTTATTTGTTTGTGTATGTGAGCAGTATTTTATTTTTGTCTATTTATTTATTAAAATAATTTATTCTTATTTTATGTACATTTGTGTTTTGCTTGCATGTGTGTCTGAGTGAGGGTGTCTGATTACCTGGAACTGGAGTTGCAGATGGTTGTGAGCTGCCGTGTGAGTGCTGGGAATTGAACCTGGGTCCTCTGGAAGAGCCGTCAGTGCTCTTAACCATCAAGCTATCTCTCCAGCCCCAGTGAGTGAGTACTTTAGTGCCACAGTGTGCGTGTGGGAACGACTTCTTTCCAACCATCATGTAGATATTGGGGCTCGAACTCGGGTTTTCAGGCTTGGCAGCAAGTGCCTTTCCCCACTGAGTCATCTCACTGGATCTGACTCATTTCTTATCCACTTGGATTTTCATAGTTTTTGATTACTTAAACACGAGCACAAACAAATACGACAGAATTGATGTCCTTAGGCCAGTCAGTTCCATCACACCTCAAGGGCAGGGCCGAATGGTTCTTTCCTCAGAAGGTGCTGGGAGAGCATTGGAGATGATAGCGTTGAGTGGATTGCTGTGTAAAACCTGAAACTTAATGAACACAGTCCCCATTTACCCACCCACCCACCCATCCATCCATCCATCCATCCATCCACCTGATAGGCATTTCTGGTGAAAGTCGGTGGCCCTAGTGGTGCTCTCCAGAGCAGGTGCTTCAGAATGAGTACTTGGAATTGCTAGTTGCAAAGCAGACAGTAAGGAAGCATAGCTAGCCAGGGACAAAAGTTGAATTTGGAGTTGATGTAGCCCTTCAGTCCTTCACCAATCCAGTGGAATGTTCTGGAATCAACATTGCTCCTCACACTAGTCCGTGTTAGTCCATAGTGGCCCCCACATGACTACATCCACACCTCCCAGGGTCCCTGGGCACACCGTGGGAAAGACATGGCTTTGGGTGGGTGCCAGTATACAGGTGAAAATTCTGGAGAAGCAGCTGTCTGGTTTCGGTTGGTTGCATTCCAGGAGCTAGGTAGCAATTTCTGCCCCAGAGGCTATCTCTGGGTGGCCCATCTCTGTGGTCCCCACAAGAGGCTAAAGAAAGGAAAGTAGAATATCTTTTAAGAATATAGCCATGCCAGCTCCTTTTAGCTAAATTTAGTCAAAACTTGTGGACTCCCTGGCTGCTTGATCCTACCCAGTCACTTGACATCTTCTTGGGTGGGCTTCTTATCTATAGTATGGTACCAAATGGCACCCGTTTGTCATTTGGTTTGAGAATACTGTGGGAACAGTAGATTTGGACACTTAACTTAGGCTATCATTATTTTTACCATGATAGTATTTCATCTTATTATTTTGAGATGTTTTATTCTTTTGGCTTGTTGAGGGGCCCACCACCCAGTTTCCAAGTAAATTACACATAGAGTCTCATTCTTAGTTATGAATGCCCCATCTTAGCTTGGCTTGTTTCTTGCCAGCTTTTCTTAAATTATTCTGACTACCTTTTTCCTCTGGGTTTTTATCTTTCTCTATTTCTGTATACCTTTCTTTACTTCTTTCTCCATGGCTTTCTGTGTAGCTGGGTGGTTGGCCCCTGATGTCCTCCTCTCCTCGTTCTCTTTTCTCTAAGATTTCTCCTTCTATCTATCCTCTCTGCCTGCCAGTCCCGCCTATCCTTGCTCCTGTTTTGCTATTGGTCATTCAGCTCTTTATTAGGACCATCAGGTGTTTTACACAGCAAAGAATCACAGCTTCACAGAGTTAAACAAATGCAGCATAAAAGCATAAAATGATATTCCCCAACATATCATAGTTAACAGTTATGGTATTAAATAGTATTATAGAAATAAACGGTCTGTCTTTTGCTCATAGAGAACACAGTAGGATGGTGAATGCAGGGACGGGCTGCTTTCTTCGTAATGAGAACAATTAGTGTTTTACTCTCTCAGGTTTGAGAATCGCCTCTGCTGCTGCACGCAAGAGACAACACACACTGGTTTCTGGCCTCTGTGCATTTTCCTTTTGTGTTAAATTGGTGGGAACCTTGACTCTTGCCTTTACCTGAGCTATTTCTAGACAGGAGCTGGCTATCGGATTTGCAAGTGTCCACCTGCCCCCACCAGCATCACAGACTCCACGCTGGCTGTGTCAGTTCGGTAGTTTGGTGATTTCCTTAGGCTCTCACCAGGGAGTCTAACAGTGAAGACATAAAGCCAAGATTACGCAAGGTTGGTTACACAGGTAAATGAAGAGGACTTGGAGTTTTGTTTGAATAAATCGATGCTGTCGATCTTAGGGAGACTGGAACTTTGTCAGAATTTCAAAGCTTTCCTGCAAGCCACCAAAGACAGAACAGCAGCATCTTCAGACACGGTGGTTGTCACACCTGAGTCACTGGCGCTATTGTCATCTCGTGGGCTGCATAGCTCAGGTAGAGTGTCCCCTCCTATTCCAGACGACAGATGGCTTGTTAGAGTGGAGCTGGCGGGGACCCAGCCGCGTGCTTCTGCTTCACCAGGTGTGCTGGCTGGTTTTCCTGATTGATGTGCGAGGGACACGCCCATTGTGGGTGGAACCATCCCTTAACAGGTGGTCCTGGGTTTATGAAAGCGGGTTGAGCAAGCCATGGGGAGCAAGCCAGTAAGCAGAGTTTCTCCATGGTTTTGCTTCAGCTCCTGACTGCAGGTTCCTGCCTCGAGTGCCTGCTCCGACTTCCCTCAGTGGTGGGGTGTGACCTGAGAGGTCTGAACTGAGACAAATGATACCCCCGCCCCGCCCCGCCACTCACAAGGTTCTTTTGATCATCATGCTTTACCCCAGCAGTACGGAGCCTAACACACCAGGACCAGGGGCATCTGAAGGCTGGCATTTCTAAAATGTTTCCTGCTTTGCTGGTCAAGGTTCTTTGGGGAGATGACATCAGTGTTGTGTGTGGACGTGTGTGCATGTGTGTGCATGTGTGATTGGGTGAGATTATGTTAGAAACTTTTGGAACTGACTCCCCCGTTACAGAAGCTGAGAAGCCAAACGTCAGAAACCTGCAAACTGGAAGACCAGAACAGCAGGGAATAGATTGTTCTGAGTGCACAGGCCATATAATCAGGTAGACGGTGGGCCGGAGGCCCTAGAGCAGTGGTTCTCAACCTGTGCATCATATATCCTGTGTATCAGATATGTACATTATGATTCCTAATGTAATGAGTATCAGATATCCTGCATATCAGATATTTACATTATGATTTATATCAGTAGCAAACTTACAGCTATGAAGTAGCGATGAAATTCTTTCATGATGGGGGCTTACCACAACATGGGGAACTAAATTAAAGGGTCGCAGCGTTAGGAAGGTTGATGAACCACTGCTCTGGAAGGTGGGGTTGAGCCAGAGTCAGTAGCAGCGAGAACCAGGGGCTCTGATGTCAGTGCTGGGGAAGAATGGCGTCACCCATCCCTCTGGAAACAGCCTCACAGACACAGTGGAAGCATTGTTTACCAGTTCTTTTTAACCCAGTGAAGCTGTCACAGTAAGTCACCAGTCCCAGCAGGAGGGAATGCTCTTGCTGGTGCAGGTACTGCATGCGGAGGTGAGCTGTCTCAATCTTAATTTCAGCTCACTGCGACCTCTCCTCACTGAAGCGCAAGGCATGAGACCCCCGAGACTTCAGTCTCTTCAGCTTGGGGCTTACTCTAGCCCTAGGGACTCAGCGAGTGCTCCCTTGAGCCAGGGTTCACCTGTGCCAAGGAGTGATGAGAACTGCCCTGGACCTCGGGCTTGAAGCTGTTCTTCACAGCTATTACTTTAGATTCGGTCCATCCGTGGCCTAAACAGTTGGAATTCTTGGTCACGGCGTTACTGTTTTTGGCAGCCAACATTTAATGCAGATGTCACAGAAGTTGGTCATTGTGAAAGCCCTCTAGGCCACTGTCCAAATAGCCCGAAATCATAGCATGTAGACACTGTTGATTCCCATATGAAGGGCTAGGAATTAATTAATCAGGCTCAGGAGGCTTCATTGCTTTTTCCAGCATCACACCCCAGGTGGGGTGAAGTTCCCAAAATCAAGCCGCTTCTGACTTGAGCAACTATTCTCCACATACAAACTCTTGTGTGTGTATACACATGTCCCTGTGATGTGTGTGTGTATACACATGTCCCTGTGGTGTGTGCGTGCATACACATATACCTGTGGTGTGTGCGTGCATACACATGTCCCTGTGGTGTGTGTGTGTGTGTGTATACACATGTCCCTGTGGTGTGTGCGTGCATACACATATACCTGTGGTGTGTGCGTGCATACACATGTTCCTGTGGTGTGTGCGTGCATACACATGTACCTGTGGTGTGTGTGTGTGTGTGTGTATACACATGTCCCTGTGGTGTGTGCGTGCATACACATGTTCCTGTGTTGTGTGCGTGCATATACATGACCTGTGGTGTGTGTGTGTATACACATGTCCCTGTGGTGTGTGCGTGCATACACATGTACCTGTGGTGTGTGTGTGTATACACATGTCCCTGTGATGTGTGCGTGTATACACATGTCCCTGTGGTGTGTGCGTGCATACACATGTTCCTGTGGTGTGTGCGTGCATACACATGTTCCTGTGGTGTGTGCGTGCATACACATGTACCTGTGGTGTGTGTGTGTGTGTATACACATGTCCCTGTGGTGTGTGTGTGTATACACATGTTCCTGTGTTGTGTGCGTGCATATACATGTACCTGTGGTGTGTGTGTGTATACACATGTCCCTGTGGTGTGTGCGTGCATACACATGTTCCTGTGATGTGTGTGTGTATACACATGTACCTGTGGTGTGTGTGTGTGTGTGTATACACATGTACCTGTGGTGTGTGTGTGTATACACATGTTCCTGTGATGTGTGTGTGTATACACATGTACCTGTGGTGTGTGCGTGCATACACATGTACCTGTGGTGTGTGTGTGCATACACATGTCCCTGTGGTGTGTGTATACACATGTACCTGTGGTGTGTGCGTGCATACACATGTACCTGTGGTGTGTGTGTGTATACACATGTCCCTGTGGTGTGTGTGTATACACATGTCCCTGTGGTGTGTGCGTGCATACACATGTTCCTGTGTTGTGTGCGTGCATATACATGTACCTGTGGTGTGTGTGTGTATACACATGTCCCTGTGGTGTGTGCGTGCATACACATGTTCCTGTGATGTGTGTGTGTATACACATGTACCTGTGGTGTGTGTGTGTGTGTGTATACACATGTCCCTGTGGTGTGTGCGTGCATACACATGTTCCTGTGGTGTGTGCGTGCATACACATGTTCCTGTGGTGTGTGCGTGCATACACATGTTCCTGTGATGTGTGTGTGTATACACATGTACCTGTGGTGTGTGTGTGTGCGTGCATACACATGTTCCTGTGATGTGTGTGTGTATACACATGTCCCTGTGGTGTGTGCGTGCATACACATGTTCCTGTGGTGTGTGCGTGCATACACATGTACCTGTGGTGTGTGTGTGTGTGTATACACATGTACCTGTGGTGTGTGTGTGTATACACATGTCCCTGTGGTGTGTGCGTGCATACACATGTTCCTGTGATGTGTGTGTGTATACACATGTACCTGTGGTGTGTGTGTGTGTGTATACACATGTTCCTGTGGTGTGTGTGTGTATACACATGTTCCTGTGATGTGTGTGTGTATACACATGTACCTGTGGTGTGTGTGTGTGTGCGTGCATACACATGTACCTGTGGTGTGTGCGTGCATACACATGTACCTGTGGTGTGTGTGTGCATACACATGTACCTGTGATGTGTGTGTGTGTGTATACACATGTACCTGTGGTGTGTGTGTGTGTGTGTATACACATGTACCTGTGGTGTGTGCGTGCATACACATGTCCCTGTGGTGTGTGTGTGCATACACATGTACCTGTGGTGTGTGCGTGCATACACATGTACCTGTGGTGTGTGCGTGCATACACATGTACCTGTGGTGTGTGTGTGCATACACATGTACCTGTGGTGTGTGTGTGTATACACATGTACCTGTGGTGTGTGTGTGTATACACATGTACCTGTGGTGTGTGTGTGCATACACATGTACCTGTGGTGTGTGTGTGTATACACATGTCCCTGTGGTGTGTGCGTGCATACACATGTTCCTGTGATGTGTGTGTGTATACACATGTACCTGTGGTGTGTGCGTGCATACACATGTACCTGTGGTGTGTGTGTGCATACACATGTTCCTGTGGTGTGTGTGTGCATACACATGTACCTGTGGTGTGTGTGTGTATACACATGTCCCTGTGGTGTGTGCGAGCATACACATGTCCCTGTGGTGTGTGTGTGTATACACATGCCCCTGTGGTGTGTGTGTGCATACACATGTCCCTGTGGTGTGTGCGTGCATACACATGTCCCTGTGGTGTGTGCGTGCATACACATGTACCTGTGGTGTGTGTGTGTATACACATGTCCCTGTGGTGTGTGTGTGTACACATGTACCTGTGGTGTGTGTGTGCATACACATGTACCTGTGGTGTGTGTGTGGATACACATGTACCTGTGGTGTGTGTGTGTATACACATGTCCCTGTGGTGTGTGCGTGCATACACATGTCCGTGCATACACATGTTCCTGTGATGTGTGCGTGCATACACATGTACCTGTGGTGTGTGTGTGTATACACATGTCCCTGTGGTGTGTGTGTGTATACACATGTCCCTGTGGTGTGTGTGTGCATACACATGTACCTGTGGTGTGTGTGTGTATACACATGTTCCTGTGGTGTGTGCGTGCATACACATGTACCTGTGGTGTGTGTGTGTATACACATGTTCCTGTGGTGTGTGCGTGCATACACATGTACCTGTGGTGTGTGTGTGTATACACATGTCCCTGTGGTGTGTGTGTGAGAGATCTGGAAGACAATCTTGGGAGTTGTTCATCAGATTGTGTCCGCTTCAGTCTCTCACTGGCCTGGAATCCATCAGGTAGCAAGCCCCAGGATGTCACCTCTCGCTCCCCAGTACTGGGACTGCAAGTGTGCAAATCACAAGCAGCTGTTTTCTGTCTGACCTCGGTCCTGGGAATGGAATGGCAGTTCTCACTCGTGCTTCCGTGACTGAATAATGGCCTTGGCTCTGGGCACCCAGCTGCTGGGTCTTCCTCACTTGCTTTCTGCTGAATGGCCCATCATGCTGAGTCCCTACTTGATCTCAGCTGCCTGGCGCTGCTTTAGCCACATTTCTAGAGACAAGAACAGCCATTGCTTGCACTGGCACAGGTCCAGGCAACCCCAGGGTACTCATCAATAGGACTACAGGCGGAAAGTTTTCAGGACCAGAGCAATTATTTTTTTTTATTTTGTATCCCCTGTTTTATCCTTTGCTCTCATAGCGCATGCTTCAGGGTCACAGGGTACATTACTTGGCTGGGTGTGTCCCTCTCAAGGGGCTCAAAACCCCACCTGTTGCTGGTGTCTCTCTGCTGATATTACTCTGAAACCACCCAGCTCTCTCTAAGGTTCAAGAGTTCCACTTCTCTGGCATCCAGTTTGTCTGGTGTTCTGTATCCACCATTCCCCTTCAGGCCTTCCTCCTGTGTCGAGAATTTTCTTCATTCAACCTGGTGACTTCATCAGAATGTCTCCATTACAAAGAGCCAGAAACCAAGCCTGAGTATATCATCATTATGGTTGTATCTGGAAGAAGATATTCCTTTTGATGTTCTGAGATGATTCTCTTGAAGATGGAGAAAGAGAGCGCAGAGGCTAAGAGCCCTCTCTACTCTTTCACGAGACCTGGGTTTAGCTACTGGTACACACATTGGGCAGCTTACAACTGCCTGTAACTCCAACTCCAGTGGATCTGACGTCCTTTTCTGGCTTTCATGGGTACCCACGCTCAAAGTAGACACACACACACCCATACCTCCCCACACCTCTTAAAATCTCTGCCATCCCCGGAGCTGCCTTATCTTCTGTGTATTCTGCAACCCAGAGGCATGGGCATATTTTTCCATATTAACTTGCATTTCCACTTAAAATATAGGAAAAGTACTTATTATCTCCTCCATGTTGGTCAAATGGCCTTTCTGCTAATGATGCAATTAGGGAAACGATACAAGACAAAAGGGGGCGGCGGGATCTTTTCAGTTTTACAAAGTCAATGAAGTGGCAAAATTCTCCATGTTTGCTGTGTGTGCAAAATCTTCCTCAGTGCTGCGCTGTGGTAATGCGTTTTTGGGGCAGCAACGGCAGCTGCTGGAGCTAAGTTAGAATAATTTGATGAGTGCATGCAAGATGAGTTCCCCAAAATGCTGCCTCCTCACGGTTATCAGATTTGTTTCAGAATGGACGGAATCTCTCTGCCACACTGGTCTCACCCAGAATGTTCCTGTGGGTAGATTTCCTTGCCTTGGCTCCCTCTGTTACAGTCTCTCCAGAACACCCCATTGTTTCTTCCCTAGAATTGTTTCCCCCGCTAAACCCTTAACCATTTAATAACAGCAGCAGCAACAATGATACATTCTTTCTAGTAGAACCCCTAGAGTCAGCTCTCCATTCACGGAAAGTTTTATCCCTGAATGCCTTGTGTGCTGGGGCAGGGGGGTTGGCTGATGGAATCCTCACTCATTGGTCGTATTATCTCATGTGAAAATCTGTTCAGTGGAGGCTTTGCTGGAGCCTGTAGGCTCTGGAGAGCCATTCCAGCACATCCCTTCCCACCCTCTGCCTCCTGTAGCATCATCATATTGGTGGTTCAAAATTAGCCATGATGGCAGCATTGACATGACGGGTAACTGGCAATGTTATAAATCAGCGGCGGGTTTCAGTCCTTACTGAGATACCATCGGTCCCACCTCCAAGCTCTTTATTCCCTTCTCACTTGGAGACACTCTGGCTCTTGGACCACAGTGTTCTTTTCACCCTCCTGGTCTGAACAGACCCTTGGCACATACATAGAATCAGCCAGTGAGCCAGGCTTGTTCCACATCCTGCCATGTAAGGGCTCGTCCCGGACAGTGAGTGATTGTTCTCAACCCCCACAGTTTTCTAGCATCCCATCACAGAGGTCACCAAAAGACTTGGGTTATAAGAATCTGGACCCAGAAACAAATTCCATCTTATAAATAGCTCAGAGTGTCCTTTGTACGATCTGAATGCTCCCTGTGCAAGCTGGGGAACTCTGCTCTGTTTGATTTGGAAGCTCACCAAGAGGTTTTAATTTTCCCTTTTAAAAACCATGTCTGTCCCCAGAGGCAGGAACAACCTGGCACTTGGGTCACCCATCTGGCTTGCACATTCAAAGCTGTTGCATTCTGGGGGTTTCACACAGCTAATTGAGCATCCAAATCTTTTATTTGGTTTTGTAGTGCAGTAGTAATTAAGTTCCTTTTCCTTCCTTCCTTTCTTCCTTTCCTTCCTTCTTTCTCTTTCTTTCATCTCTCCTTCCCACCTTTATTTTTTTTCCCAAGGGAAACTCAAGCTGACCTAGAACCCTTGATCTTCCTGCCTCAGCCTCCTAAGTCCTGAGATTTTGGAACCTGTTACAAGTCTGTGGGTTTTCATTCTGAAGTTGGAGCTTTTTGAAGTAGGAGTTTTTAAAAATTATATACAAGAAAATGTGTTTTTATTTCACCCTAGGCTGTCAAATGGTCTCTGGCAGTTTTACATTCTCAAATGTTTGCTTTCTACTTCATTCCCAAGGACCATCTGAACACACTTGCTGTCAAGATGGTTCCTCTTTTGAAATCTCAGGGGTACCTTTTGGAGGTTGCTTCTGATTTTTCCTTCTCTCAGGTCTACATTAATCATAAACTGGTTGGCCTAGTAGCTCAGGCTTCTTATTAATTAATTCTTACATCTTACATTAACCCATTATTCTTATCTATGTTAGCCGCGTAGCTTGGTACCTTTTCCGTCAAGGCAGTCACGTCTTGCTTCTTCTGCGTCTGGATGACGACTGCAGACTGAGCCTTTCCTCTTCCCAGAATTCTTCTGTTCTCATTGCCCCACTCCTACTTCCTGCCTGGTCACACCACCTCTACTTCCTCTCTGGTCACACCACCTCTACTTCCTGCCTGGTCACACCACCTCTACTTCCTGCCTGGTCACACCACCTCTACTTCCTGCCTGGTCACACCACCTCTACTTTCCTGCCTGGCTACTGGCCAGAGTTTATTTACAATACAAGTGACAGGGTACAGAGCATTGTCCCACAGCCTCCAAGTTCTTGTGGCTCTGTGTAGTGTGAGGCCTCTGAAGAGGAGCTGAGTGCTCTGAGAGGTTGATACAGTTAGCACACTTGCTTCTCTGCATCCCAGCAGTGTTGCTCCGGGAAATGACATATGTAGAGCTCACCTCGTGGGTCATGCTAGATGTTCCCAGAGGTACGTGTCAGGCCTCCAGGTCCTACATGGGACCAGCTTCTCTAGTTCCTGTTTTTCCCTTTCCCGTAGCTCACTCATGGGCAGGCATCCTTCACAGCCCCACCCTTGTTCAAGCCACCTGAGTTTCAGTGCCAAACTTTTACCAGCCTCCTGTTTCCAGTCTGCTCTGTTCTCTATCGACAGCTGCTGTGGGATGATGTTCTTGTACTCTGTAAAGATTTGTCACTCATATTGGCTCAATAGAACTCTGACTGGCCAGTAGCCAGGCAGGAAATATAGGCAGGGAAACCAGACTAGGAGAATTCTGGGAATGGGAAAGGCAGAGAGTCAGTTACCAGCCAGATGCAGAGGAAGCAAGATGAAAATGCCTTACTGAAAAAGGCACTTTACTAAACACAGGTAAGAATTATGGGTGAATTTAAGTCAGAAGAGCTAGTTAGTAGTAAGCCTGAGCAATAGGCCAAATTATAATTAATTATAATTAATATATGCTTCTGTGTGCTTATTTGGGAATAAATAGCTGCGGGACTGGGAGGGACAGAAACTTCTGTCTACAGACATCCCTCTTCTAGGGTCTTTGGATAGCTTGCCTTTCTACCAGAGGGAAGACCCAAGCACAGCATGGTTGTGTGCTGTGACCACAGGTTCCTCTACAGTGACATCTCCCACTGTGTCCTCTTACACCTGTGGCCATCCACACATCTTCACAGAGTCTTTGCAGCTTCTTCCTTCCCAAACTTCCACCTGTGCACAGGATGGCTTCTCCCACTTCCAGAGCCTTCAGAACCTAGGTCAAGAAGAGTTGGCCACCCTCTGTAAGGTAGTAGCCTCCCCCCCCCCCCGTAAAATAGCAGTCCCTGTTACCCTTACAAGGTAATAGTCCCCTCTATCCCTGACTTACTTGGCAGCATGGGTACTGACAACTGTTTGACATAGTTTTCGCTGTCTTCCAGGAAGGACTTTATCCCAGTTCTCCATCTCCACCCACTGCTCCTTTCCCCCTCCACTTCCTCCTTCCTCTCTTTCCTTCATTTCCTCCTCCCTCTCCCCTATTTTTCTCCTTCCTTCTATTTGCAGAATTTGGCATGTAAGAGGTCAGGGCTGGCTGTTGTAAGCTTTGCAGTTGTCAAAGATTTATCAATGGGATTTTATGAGGGACCCCAAAGTAATGCGCAGGGGGCACTGCACAGCAGTTGATAGGAATATTAATAGCTATAAAGAGACTTCATTTGCTCTTACACCACCTGACCTTGGACCCCGCCAAGAAAACAGCCACAGGCAACAATGAACAAACAACCATGGTTGCATGCCAACAAATTTTTCCATGCAGGTAGGAACCACTCTTATTCTTTGGATGATGTAGAAACCATTCTTAGAGCCATCCAGACACAGGCCATGGTCTGGACTGGGTCTGCAGGCTGTGTTTTGACAACTCCTTTCCCAAGTATCTCATAAGCTCATGCTGCGTGAAGGAGGACCGATGCACGATGAGGTGCCCCATGCCACGTGAAGGGAGACCCATGCACAGTGAGGTGCATAGTTAATTATTCTTGCAACACGCGAAAGCCTATTCTGAACCCCATGGATTTGAACCAGCGCGGCTCCATGTCAGATGTACCGTCCAACTTCGCGTGGCCCCAGGTTAGACATACCATCCAACTCCTTGTTCTTCCAGCTGCGCTTAACTGTCTCTGGGAAGACAAAACTGAAAGTGGGAATTTGGGAGCCAGGATAAAAACCGTTGTCTAGTTGACCCACCGACATCCGCCATTGCTAGGCTATTCATTTTAATAAACAGAATGTGGTGTGTGTGTGTGTGTGTGTGTGTGTGTGTGTGTTTCTGTATGTTTTCAGGTATTGATACCCACGGCTATCTTTGTTTACCTACTGCATTTAAATTTCCCGAACTTCAAGCCCCATTCATCATCTTTCTCAGCAAACACTTAGAAAGAAGTAGACCGTACGATCCCAGGAAGAAAACTCCACGTCCTCCCAGCAAATAAGTTAAACATAACAAATGGAAGCTTGCAAAAGCCGGAATTGTAAAACTAATAGGGCTGTTAAAACCAGCTTCCCTGAAAATTATGCATTGGTTGGTCTGTTTCTTATAATGGCGAATACTGAGTCTTGATCGTTCATCAGGGTGCATGCCATAAATTAGGTTCTGAGAGAGGCTGCAGAATTCCTCACGGCCTCACAGGAAGCCACTGCGGCCGCCTCTGGAGCCCACTGCTGGATGCCAGTGGCGCCGCGTTGATCTGCTTCTTCAAGTGAAAGTTTTGAAATTGGTAACAAGTTGTCAAATGTTTATCAACGGAATTTTATGAAGGACTAAAAAGTTATGTGTACGGTACCGCACAGACCATTAAGGGAATAATAACAGCAATAAAGAGACTTTATTCTCATCAAGACTTATGTGGCAGCTAGCTTTCCTCCCCAAACTCGGTTACTGGAGGCTGGGAGAGATGAATAACTCAAACCCGGAAGGAGAGCGGCCTGAAGCATTAGACGGAGAGCCTGTGCTATGCGCTGAATTGGCTGTAATGGATACGAAGAGCTAGCGTTCCAGATATGTAGATCCCGCCATATTTACGGAGTGTGATGCTCAGACTTGAAGCCCGGCTTTACAAATGGCACTCTGAGGGTGGCTGGAGGGTTCTACTCAGCGTAGGAAGATAGTGGGTTTTGGGCTCAGAACGAGCGGGCTCAGTTTCAGCTCTTCCCTCAACATCTTTCGTTTCTTTCTCCACCAAAATTGTCCTTTACATAAAAGGAAGGCTGGGAGTGAAACTCTACCTTAACGGGTTTATTGTAACCTTTAAAAAAATAAAGCGTGTGGGTGCACTGCACATATGGAGGCAAGAGCAAGAAATAAAAATTCATAGCTGGGCGTGGTAACACAGAACTGTGATCTTACTGGGTGGCTGGGATGGAGAGTGAAGAGTTTAAGGGCAGCCTGGGCTGCATACAAGACCTCTCAGAACAACAGCAAGAGCGAACTCATCTCTTTCACTTGGGAGGGTTAGGTTCACTTGTGTGTCTCCTCCTTCCCTCCCTCCCTCCCTCCCTCCCTCCCTCCCTCCCTCCCTCCCTCCCTCCCTCCCTCCCTAGCTCCCTCCTTCCCTTGTCCTCTCTCTGCCTCTTTCTGTCTCTGTCTCTCCTCTCTGCCTCGCTTTATCCATTTACAGGATCATGTACCCAAGGGTTAACCGAGATGGAGGAGCCCAGTATAGCATCAAGGGAGCACTGGAGGACTTCTGGCCAGAAGGTGTGCTTTCCTTGAGAGAGGTGCTGGCTCTGAACATGGTTGAACTACATTTCCCACAAGGCCATTCACTCTGGGTGTATGACCAGGATTCTGGGGTGAGATAGGGAGGGTGGACTTGATCTGTAGCTCTTTGTGGCTCACTCAACTTGTCACTGTTGTCTTGGCTTGATGCAACTGTGGGGGCTGGTCTTGCTCTTTCTTGTCCCAGCTCCGCCGTTGTGTATCTCACCTGAAGCCAGGGTGTGTGTCTGGCTTTGTGGCGACTGTCACGCCGTCACCCTGTTTGAGGCCTCATGAACTTGCCGGGGTTTCTGTCTGTTTCCAAGCACTCTGACTTTTATTTATAGGTTCTTTCTTGTCCCCGTCATCCCCCCTCAGAGCCACCACCCCTGTAGTCTCCAGAATGAAACCCAGAAACTACAGCCTGTCAGAGATGGCTTAGGTCACCTACCTTTGCAGGGGACACACATGCTGGTGTGCTCATCCCCATGCTCACACCCGTGAGTGCTTGGGCTTCTCTTCCCGGACGTTGGCCCATTCTCACTGTTGCAGACAGTACCACAGCCTGGCTGTCTTGGAAACAATAGCAATTTATTTCTCCTGGCTCTGGAGTCTAGAAGTCTGAGGTCAGTGTGCTGGCGTGGCCAGGTTCTGGAGAGGGCCTCTGCCTGCTTGCGGACTGCAGTGTGCTTGTCCTCACAATTCAGGAGAAAGGTGAGCTATCTCTCTCTCCTCTTCCCACAGTACCGTTCACGAGGCCTCCCCCGTCATGACCTTATGAATCTGAAATACTCCTCCCTCTCCCTATAAGTTGTTGTTGTCAAGTCTTTTGGTCACAGGGTTGCAAAAGTCATGTGTGCAGGTTTCAAGATCCTACTTCTTAAAGCAGTGGAGGTATGGGCTGAGGGTTTCAACATATAACATTTGGGGTGGAGCACAAACATCTAGCTAATACCAGATGCTCACTCAAACAGGGCACACAGGTAGTCGCTGGTGGCCCCGTTAAAGCCAACCAGCTGTGGAAAGAATCTTTATCTTGCTCTTACTCTGGGCTCTTTCCCTGACACATCAGATGGATATTCCCAGCATGCATCTCACCAGAGGGCAACCTAGCCCCCTGGAGGCTCCCAAGAATGACAAGGGATGGAGAGAGGCCGTGCAGTTTCTAAGCGGTGGCTCTAGAGGGGCCCATCCACTCAGTTGCGTTCAGTTGATTTCTTGAGTCATGAGCCCCACATATGATGTCAACACCAGTACTATGGACCAGCACTGTGTTGACTGCGGGACATGGGCACGGGCCTGGGTGCACATGCACACGTGGCTGATTCTGATGTGGCAGGTAATCTATTGGGCACCACGGAGGTTTTTGTTCTCTCTGATATATTTCCCCTTCCATACAAAGGAGGAAGTGAAGCTTTGGATTTGCCTGGTTGAATTTCAACAAGTCGGTTTAAATGCCTCATTTAGCATTTTGCAGCAGCTTGTGTGTGGTAGGGCCAAAGGCAAAATTTTCCAAGCTTAAAATTTGGAAAACGGAAAGTCATCTGAAGGGTACTCAGCCGTTGGAGGGTGAAGGGGACACTTCTGGGACATGGAGAGGTAGAGGCTGGAGCTGAGGAAGCAAAGGTTGGAAGGCAGCATTCAGCCTGGGGTGAGATCTGGGTTTGCATTCTGTTGGGAGAATGAATTCCTTCCCTGCTTTGCAGAGTCCAGGTCTTGATCGACCCTGCAAGGGGAGGTCTGCATGGCATGGAAGTCATCTGCTCCCTAGGAGTGGGGCTCAGCGTGCAGTATGGCCTCTGTTCCTTAAGAGTGGGGCTCAGTATACAGCATGGCTCTGTTCCTTAGGAGTGGGGCTCAGCATGCATCAGTGGGCATGGCTATTCTTTAAACTTAAGACTCTTTCTCAGAATTTTTGAGTTATGTTCCTTTCCTAGGGTTCCCACATCGATCCTGGGGGGGGGGTGTAAAATTTGTCCAGAGCTGAGCGTGTCTCGCCCCTTCTGGCAGACAGCATGAGGCCTTAGCTTTGCCTGTACCCTCGCCTATTTTATTGTGCCTTCTCTACTTTTCTCAATTAGTTTCTGCGAGCTTTGGGGGTTGGATTTTGATTCTACATACAAGGGCCTGTCATGCTTGTGTTAAAGGGCTTTTCCCTTGACATTATTCAGCATGGTTGGATAATCAATCACAATGATTGCTAATTGCTCTTCTCTCTCCTTCTAAACCATTAGATGCTGTTTGTCAACCTTCTCTAGGATTGACCTTAATCTTGTCACAGTCACCTTCCCTTCTGTCTTCTTCCTTTTGGTGACTTACCGATCCCACAGGCCACAGAGGAAACACAAACATCCTGGGTCCCATTCAACCCTCTGTGAAAATGTCTCAAGAATTTAGGTCTTCAAAAATCTGCTTCTGCGGTGGACTTAGCGGAGAGAAAGCACAGTGTCAGTCATGGCTAGTGACAGGGTGCAATTAACCCAGGACCAAATCACAGTAAGATGGATGGAACCAGATGGACCCGCGCACCCGACAAAGGGATTTCACGTTAAGCACCATCAGGTTGAGGGCAGACACATTTCCAGAGCTGGGCAATGGAAGGACACAAGGTGAACTCACCACAGCTTCCAAATGCTGTCATAGTGGAAGGAAAGCCATGAATGGTGCTTCAAATAGTTATCCCAGATCAGAATAGGTGACTCCATGGCACACGTACCTTCTCACGTTTGATTATTCTCAAAGCCTTAGTGTCAAGAAAATTCTAGATTGAAATTTGTAATCATAGATGATCTTCAATTGGAAACTGAAAATCTGAAACAGAGGGCGGAGTAAGAGGGAGAAGGAATACCGAATTAATGAGTCCTCTGACACCTGTGTCCAGGTGTTAGGCTATATTAAGGGATAGTTTGGATACCATGTTGGCTTTCTTTAGTTGGTACACTAACGGTAACAATGCTAAGAATATCGACAAAGCAGTGTACAGTACCCTGCTTTTGGAATGTGTTGGACACATGTCAAAAATGCCTTGGGTGGACAATAGAGGGGCATAGTTTTCTGCAGGCAAATGTTCAATCACTGGCTGTCTGGGAGGCCGAAGCCACACTTTGTAGTGTTGTCTTTGGTATAGATCCTCCCACTGTGGTTGACTTCAGACTACCACTATGGCTAGGAGCTGGGAAGAGCTTCTTATGGTGCAAGCCAGCACACCTCTGGCTAGTATCATATTTGTTTATAAGAAGGGGCTGTTGGGCAAGGACCCTGAGCTTGGGACATTTGGCTGAGACGTGAATGCTGTTTGGTTCCAGGGGAAGTCTTCTGGGCAGAGAGGGAACATTGCAATGGCCAAGATCCTGAGATACAAACAAACTCGGTGGGTTCTCCTGGGTGAGACGGTCTGTTGGGGAGAGGATTGGAGTCTGGAGATTGAAAGCAGAGAAAAGGTGAGAGTCAAATCATGATAAGCCTCGAAGGCCGTTTTGAGTGTAATGATGTCACGAAACATGTAATTGGAAGCTGTATCTGTTATTTTTCTCATGGCTGTGACAAAGGCGACTTAGGAAACAAAGGGTTCATTATGTCTCGCAGCTTGAGGGGAGAGTCCATCCTGGCAGCAAAGGCATCGGGCCAGTGAAGCCGCTGGCCACGTTACATCTATAGTCAGTAAAGAGAGAGAGAGAATGCTCCTTTCTCCTTCGATCCCGGACTCCAGTCCAGGGAGTGGTGCCACCCACATTTAAGGCAAATCTTCCCTGAGTTAACCCAGTCGAAAAACACTCTCACTGGCATGTCTGAAGTTTCTTTCCATGGTGATTGTGCACCCTGTCAAATTGACAGTCACTGTTACACACTATGGAGTTCACACATAGTTTAAGTGGAGGGCCGGTCATGTCTGTTTAGGAGGACACCGCTGCCTTTAAATGTGCACCGCGTGTTTAGTGTAGGGTCGTCTTAGAGCAGAAGATGGAGAAAGAAAAATTAGCTGGCTCCGTTGGTTTTACTTTCTAGGATTTGACTGAATCTCCATGCTGATTATGAACCCACTTGCTTGCACAAGACCCAGCTCTTGTCATGCGGCAGAGAAATGTTAATTATATCAACAGTGGTGCATTGGTATCACCGAATGCAGCCCTGAAGGAGGACACCAGAGGATGGAGATTACAACAAACCTCAATCATTTGCTGAACGGGTGGTTAAAAACCAGCCACTCTCTCTAGCTTTTGAAACTTGGTCCAGGTTATATAGATGTCAAGTTGACACTTACCCCTCAGAGACGAGAGTTGGCTAGCCCATAAAGCCTGCAGAGCCTCGAACTGTCATGCATTTATGCATTGCCTCTGATCGGGGACTCCCGTTCACCCACTGAAGTGGGCACCATCTGGCACTCTCACGCTTGCACAGGACATTGTAAGTACAAGAATATGAAGCAGAGACTCCTCTGTGCAGGGCAGAGTCCTCGTGTTGACTTCTTTCCATCCTCCACCTCCGGCGCTCACCAACTAGTGAGTGAGCACTGTCTAAAGGAGAGCTATAGGAATGGTATATGTCTCGATAGACAGTCAGCCAGTATCAACACTCTTAACACACTCATTAGTTTTCATCGTCAGCACAGACTAGAGGCATTCTGGAAGTGGAAAATTCAACTGAAGAATTACCTCCATCAGATGGCAAGCATTTTCTTGATTGCCAATTGCTTTAGGAGAGCCAGTCCACTGTGGGCAGTACCCTCCTTAGGCATGGGCTGAGTAAGGAAGGAAGCTGAGCCAACCCAAGAGAGGAGGCAGTGAGTGACTTTTCTCTGTGGTCTCTACTTCAGTTCCTGCCATGGCTACGGCTCGTGGAGGACTCTAACCTGTGAGATGTATTGAACTCTTTCCTTCCCAAGTCAGTTTGGATGATTGTTTTATGATGGCAGCAGCAAGCAAGGAAGAGCACATATATTTATTAAGGGATCACGAGACACCCGGGCAGTGTGTAGAATAATACTAGGTATACGCAGTTAAATGTTGGCATGACTGTGGGGTGGAGACGTTATTGCCTGCCATCTGTGTTCATGCTGTTGCAGTAGAATGCTTGAGACTGGTCACTGACAAACAGAAATTTGTTTTCTCAGGGTTCTGATGTTGAAGAGTGTGGTACTGACATGTCCTAAGCCAGTTGGAGTCTGGTGTCTGCTTTCTTGGCTACCCAATCCTCTGGAGAGGGTGAACCCATGTGGTGTCCCCACACAGAGGTGGGTGGACAAGTGAGAGGACCCTCAGCTAGTTCTCTCTGGTCTAATCTCTTCATAAGGTTGGGGTCTTCTCTCTCTGTTTCTTCCCTCTCTATCTTCTCCTATGACTGTGTTTTGTTTTATTTTTGGTGCTGAGGATTGAACCCAGGGCCTCATGCAGGCAGGGTGGGCAAACATATTAACACCAGACCTCATCCCAAACCCCCCTTTCTTCTTCATGTCACCTCTAATGTTCAAGACCCTTGGGGTTTCACCGTGAGTCCCTTAGAGCCTCTAAGCCCAATCTCCCCACTTTTAAGCTTATTTTTATTTGTGTGTGTGTGCGCGTGTATGCACACATGCTCACATGTGGGTGTTATTGTAAATGCGTGCAGATGGCCATGGAAAGCAGAAAAAGACATTAGATCCCTTGGAGCTATGGGTGGTTGTGAGCTGCCCAACGTGGGTGCTGAGAGCTAAATTCTGCTCCTCTGCAAGAGCAGGAAGTGCTCTTAACCACGGAGTCATCTCTTCTGCTTCCCCGTGCCCCCATTTAGGGATATCTGCTGCCACTTTCCACTAATCTCTAAAGGACAGCGCTGGACATGCCTCAGTAGCTCCTTACTACACGCAGAGCAGCCCCCCTCCTGGCACGTCTTGCTATTATTGCGTCACTTGCTACCCATGACAGAATTCTGTGTGTGGATGGCAGTCCCCGTTCTCTGACCCCTTGTGAGTAGGACATCCTAACTATACACACCCATTTCATTCCTTCTCCTCACAAGTCAAAGCCAGCCTTTTCTAGCACATTCCTCTCCCACTTTGTCGGAAATTTCACTGCCATTTTTCCCACTCCCAAGTCTCCCCTCTCTGTCTCTGTTTCTCTGTCTGTCCATTTCTTTATCTCTGTCTTTCTCTGAAGCAGGAAATCATAGTGTTCCATGAAGGTCCCTCAAGGAAGGTCAGCTTGTAGTCACTGTTTGTGGCATGTGGCCTCTGATCCACGTCAGAGAAGAAGGCCAAGTTATAATCCTTAAATTCTATGCCTGGCAAAGCATCTGGCTCTGCCTCAGTTGGCTTACACAGCATACAGTAGTAGACACAACCAGGTCTGAATGAAAAACTCCCTGGTCAAACTGGCTTACACTCCTCGCAGACACACAGGTGGACACACAGCAACTGTCCCTTGGTCTTCGTTGTCTGTAAAATATGGGTGTCACTGTCCTCTCCATGGATACTTGGGAGGACAACAGACATAAAGGTTTTAGAAGCTAGATAGTAACTTCTCAAACAGCAGGGGATCCCCCCTCACCCATTCAGGAGCCTTAAAAGCGTCATAGGGTGAGATGATTTCAGAGCTCCCCTGTGAGCTGGTAGTGTCTGAGTCAGCATTCTCTTGTCGCTGTGGCAAACTAACCCAGAAGAGCACCTTCAAGAGAGAAAGAGCTGCACTGGGGACAGCTCACTGGAGATAGCACTTGTGCAAGCCTGAGGACACGAGTTCAAATCCCCAGAACCCCCGTAAAGACCAGGCATAGTCATGTCTATCCTTATAACCCCAGTGCTGGGAGGGGTGTGTGGAGACAGGAGGATGACTGGGGCTTGCTTGCAGGCTGTCAGCCTGGCATGAGGCTCAGCAAGGGACCCTGTCATCAGGGAACAGAGTGGATAGTGATTGGGCAGGACACTCAATGTCTGGCCACTGAGGGTGAGAGAGAGTCAGTCCCTAATCATCCCCCAGTCGCCCACTGACTTGTGACTCTATCATGTGACCCATGCATAGATGAGCTCAGAGCCTTCAGGATCCAGTCACTTCCCAGAGGCCCCACTTGGCACATTACTGTACTGGGGCCCTAGATTTCATACATGAACATTTTGGGTAATGGATGTAAGTAGCAGGCTTCCATTATTGCCTACCTGTGAGCAATGGATGTAAGTAAGCATAGCCTTCCGCCACTGCCTACCAGTGAGCATTCTCCCTAGTCTCTACCTGGGGTGGTGACTTCCGGTTGCATAGCTTCTCCGAAATCAGTTTCTTCGCTCATAAATGGAAGTCTGAGATCACACGCAACATCAGGAAAGTCATTTTACCTGGTGAACATGGATCTTAAGGCATAGTGTTATGATTCGCCTCGGTGAATGCTGGAATTAAGAGGTTTAGTGGGCTCAGCACTTTGAGGACCATTCCAAACAGGATCAGCGAGGCCAACTGTTGTCATGCAGTCTTCTTCCTCTTCCTCTTCCTCCCACTCTTCATGTTATGGGGCTAACTGATTGCATGCTTCAGTGATAATAGAAACTCGTTAACTAATGGACTGGATCAGAAAGACAGAAAAGGAAACTATGTTCAAAGACAACATTTTACCAGAAGTTGCATATAGTCATATTTCCCCTAAAAACAATACATTTTATTTAATTTATAAATTTTTATATTACAGTTGTGTTTATGTACTATGTGTGTGTGTGTGTGTGTGTGTGACACACACATACAGAGAGAGAGAGAGAGAGAGAGAGAGAGAGAGAGAGAGAGAGAGAGAGAAATTGTGTATATATGGGCACCTGCATGTGGAGTCCCAAGGAGGATGTCAGGTATCTCCCTCTATTGCTCTCTGCCTTGTTCCCCTGAGACAGGGTCTCTCACTGAACCTGAAGTTTGTCACTTCAACTGAACTGGCTGGTCAGTGAGCTCCAGGGATCCACTTGTGTCCGCCCCCCCCCCTTCCTGCATGCTTGGCTTTTACGTAGCTACTGGGGATTTGAACTCAGGTCTTCAAGCTTGCACAGCAAGCGCTCTCACCCACTGAGCCAGCTCTCCAGCCCTCAAAACCATCTCTTGGTGGTTGATTCCTACAGTTTTGCAGTTATTTATTGATATCTAAATATATTAAAAATTTGCCTCCCAGGGCTGTCTGAGGGATGTGGGGTTTTTGACCCTCCTTCTTTGTGCTGGAAATGAATTGATGCAATTTAAATACTTTGTCTAAAAGTTATTTGGCCTGGAAAATACCAATCTAATTCCCCCACAAGTAAGAAAATTATAAGGAGAGAGATCTAATCAGTGAGCAGAATATAGCCTTAGAAAATGTGCATCAGCATACCTTAAGGAAAGTAGAATAAATCTTGAAAGTTTAATATCCCCCTTTCTTGGACCTAAATAGGCCCCCTTGGAAAACTATTTTATTGTTTCTCATTAAATTAGAATTGTGCTGAGGTGCCACTATCTACCGTTTTCTATTATTATTAATGTAAAAAAAAAGCCATTGTATATTCAGCATTTCCCCGGCTAAAGCCAACAGGAAAAAGCTTCCCCGGCTCCTGCGCTCAACTCCGACTCATTTTTAAACAAAGTTCCTCCTTTTTTTTGTTTACATCTGCATTTAAAGGCAGCCATTCTTCCTAGTGACAATTAAGGAAATGTAATGTATGGGCGCAGTACCTGCTCTGTTAAATCACCAGCTCGTGTCGAAGAAGCTGGGCAAGAGTTACGGGGGGAAGAAGAGCCTCATTAGCCCTGGGAGGCTGTGGTCATCGCTGGGAAACAGGATTTGGAAGCATCGTTTTTCAAAACTCGGGGACCTTGGTAGTGCGTTAGAGAGGAGACACACCGACTGCCTCGCCCCAGGTGAGACAGGCGGCCCAGCGAGGCCTGGAGCCCACCGTCCTCCAGGTGTTTACAAGACCTTTGTTGTTCTTGCAGGGTAGTGGTTTATCACCTTGAGGGGAGTTGCACCAGGGCCCAGAGGCACAGCTGCCCCCCAGATGTCTGATGGAAGGTGTGGGTACTGGGGGTGGGGGCATCATCTCTGGGTCCCACGTGCAGTGTGACTCTTCCCGGAGAGACATGAACCAGTATTGACTCATTCTAGACAGGGAACGAACACCACACAGAAGAAACAACATCACTCCTGTCTTGTTTCATGAGGCAGAAAGTTTACTGGGGTGACTCACGTGAGCATGGGACGTGTGGGTGAGGGTCACACACAGGAGCATGGAGGATGCACAGACAAAAGTGTCACCAAGACAAATGAGGCACCATCACAGCATGGAGGATGACTCATGCAGGCTGCCTCTCTAGGGCCCTTGGCCCCAGTTCCAGGCAGGTCTACGCTGACTCCCAGCAATGATTCACCGTTTACATAACTGTAGGAGAAGGCCTTGTGAGTCTCTTCTTTCTGTGCTTTGTTCTTCTTAAGAAAATTTTAATACAATCTTTCCTCATTTTCCATTGCTATCTCCGTTCCCACTCCCTCCTCCTCCTGTTCTACCCTTCTGTCCACGCCCCCATCCACTCCGCAGAAAGGGTAAAGCTTCCCATGGGGCGTAAACAAAGTCTGATGTGTCACTGTAACCAGACTGATGACTACCTCGATTGTCATCATCGAACCTTCAACCAGCACCTGATGGAAGCAGATACAGAGATCTACGGCAAAGCACTGGGCCGTGATACCCGAGGCCAGTCCGAGAGGGGGAGGAAATATAAGCAAAAGGGTCAAGACCATGATGGTGATACCCACAGAAACAGCTTACCTGTGCTACTGAGAGCTCACTGACTAGGGCTGAGCTTCCTGATCTTAGAAGACTCCCTCCTCCATCCCTCTCTCCAAGGGAGGATTTCAGTTCTGAGGAAATGGCTTTGTATCACTCTCTCTGCACCCCTTGGTCCTTTGGAGAAAGCTTTCAATTTCTGCATGCAAAGTTTTATGGTTCACAAACATGGACGGTGGCCTGGTTGGGTCTTGCACATTCACCTGCCAAACTCCTCAAAGTGTTAAGAGATGGGGCCTCTGAGAGGTGACCAAGCCACAAGAACAAAGACGAGGGCCCCTTTAAAAAGGCTCAGGGCATAGGCTGGCTTCTTCGGCCCCTCCACTGTGCTGGATACAGAGTCCGTGTTTAAAGACACGTTTAAGGCGTGTTGAAGGCACGATCTCAAAAGCAACCTTGAGGCCCTCTGGAGAGCATGCTGACACCTTCATCTTGGATGCTGCAGCCTCTGATGTGGAATTTCTGCTCTTAAAAAAATTAGCCAGTCTCAAGTATTATGGTATAGCAAGCAGGAATGGGTGAGGACACCTTGTTAGGACATAGCTTCCAAGTTAGCAAAGGCAAAGAAAATGGGGAGACGCTTCTCCATTTGTAGTAATTGTCGAAGTCCTCAAAAGCCAGTGGCAGGAGTAAGTGAGCTCCCATGTTGTCAACCTGCCCGACCCGTCTCATCTCATCTATGGTTTCCACGGGGGTCCCCTGGCCCTGGCATTCATGAGCTACCTTGTCACCTCTGTGGGTTTGGTTCAAAGCCTACCCTGGCAGTGTGGCTTTTCCTAGCTACTCCTTTAGAGCTCATAGGACCTCGCTCCATGTCAACACTCACCCTACCCCAACATATTTTATCAACGATTCATTCCTGTCTGTTTCCTCTTATCTAGACTGGGAGCTTCGTGGGGGTAGCAGCTTTGTCCCCCTCACCTCTGTCTTTTTATCTCCTACAAAGTGGGTACATTACAAATGTGGGGAACAGTGGAAGCACGGGCTCACTGTGGGCTAGCAGAGGCTCAGAAGGCTGGGGGCTATGAGTGGCTTAGGGGCTGGAGTGGAGACCCTGAAGGCAGAGTGATGAGGCGGCCATGTTGATGTCCCATAAGGTGCAACAATGGCACGTGTGTCCTGGGAGTAACCACCGCTGTCTAATTAGATTTCAGACCTCAGGAGGAGGGAATTCCTTCCTGGTGCTGTAAACTAGCTCTACCTACAGCTGGGGAGGTTATGGGCCTTAAAGCAGAGGCTCCTGCTGTCACTCCCCCAAACTGTTACAATTTCTGACAGATTCTAAACACTCATCCTTCCACCCACAGGGAGGTTTAGCTCTCAACCCTCAGCATAGAAGCTTCTTTTTACGGCAGATGGTGACCGTTTCAGAAAGTCACAACAGCTCTGAATGCAGAGAGCACGTGATGGGGGCTCTCAGTCCACAACTGATGCATTTACCACACACCATCTACACCTAAGACTCAGGAAACACTGAGGAAGGCAGGGAAAAGATGGTACAAGCCAGAGGACCAGGGTTTCTTCTATGAGGTGGTGTCTTCTGTATAGGCCAGTGAAGCTGCACCCGGGAAATCTCAACAGTGTGGTTGCTTAGACAAGACCTGGAAAGTAGCAAAACCACTCGAATTGCTGATATGGGTGGGGGAAATCTCACAAGGCCCCATCCCTAGATGAAGAGCTATAGGCAATCACTGGCTGCGGAGAGAGTAAGAGTGAGTCTTCTCCAGGATGAGGCTCCTGATAGGTTATACAATCCCAAGAGGTCAACTTGAAACACACGGATATACGAGCAACATTAAAGGGACTCGGCAGGTTGTATTTATACATTTAGATGTTCATACATTTGTAACAGTTATAATTAAAGAATAAGAGGCCACAAATCTGAGAGGGAGCCTGCATGGGGATGGGAAGAGTTGGAGAGAAGAGGGGGAGGAATACAAACGATAGAAATACAGTGTTCATATATGAAATTCTCCAAGTATAAATAAATTATAAAAAAGAACTGTTAAAATTGACTGAAATTTTAAGAAAAAAAATGTGAACTATGATAGTATAACTTATTTTGTGACATAACTCTGTTCAAATAATATGAATATGTAGTATATGTGAGACAATATATAAACTTTTATATTTTCCTTTAAAATTGTTAAATTATTTTAAAGATAGCATACAGAGTTTTGGGTTTCGTTATGTCATTTTGATACATATCTGTCATTATAGTTGTCTTTTTAATCTGCCCTTCCCATCATATAGGCTATGTTTGATTACATTAAGTGTCAGTATTATGTTTAACACCCACTTAATGCATGGGGACTTACAGCCAGGTCTCCTGGCCATGTCCCAGGGATTTCCTGGTTACCCTTGGGGGTTGCTGTGTTCTCAAGCTGAGTTCAGCGCTGCAAAGCTTCTCCAGTTGGAGGAGTAAGGCAGACTCCGTGTGGAGATCTGGGGAGGAGCGAGTCGTCAAGAGTTTACTCCTGCGAGCGCTCTGCATTATCCTTCATTTAATGTGAGCGGCACGTAAATACGCTTCAGAGACATAAAAGCTTCAAAACTAAACGAAAAGGAAAATTTAATAACCAGCAGATTTTTAGATTGTGCACTAAATAATCTGCTTTTCATTCGAAGAAAGGGGAGGAGAAAGGCTGAGGATAGACATACATAACAAATTAAAATCTAGTATCTTGGGGGTGTAAATCACCTTCCATGAGCCAAACAATGTGGCTCTTATCAGATCTCCTCCAGCCAGCCATCTTGCCTGGGAGTTTGACATAATTCAGCAATAGCAAAGGCAGGTAGAGACCCCGATAAAGGGCTAAAAACAACACATGCCGTGACCACACACACCCCATCTTCTGCCCACTGTGCTGTGTGTATTACAGTATTCCTGCAAAATGTGTTTGCAGTGATCCTGTCAGGGCGTAGAGGCTGAGGAAGAGTAGCATGGTGGTGCTATCTTCTTTCCTTCCTTCCTTTTTTCCTTCTTTTTTCCCTTTTCCCTTCTTTTGTTCATTTTTAAAAATACCTTTTTAATGCCCACCTGCCTAGGGATGGCACCACTCACAGTGGGCTGGGCCTCCTACACCAACAAGCAATCAAGAAAATGCCCACAGACATGCCTACCGGCCAGTCTGTAAAAGATGTTTCCTCAGCTGAGATTCCTTCTTCTCAGGTGTGTCAAGTTGACAGCCAAGTTCAGCCACTGCACCCATCTCCCTAAGCTGCGTTTCGTCAGGTTATTTCATGGCAGAAAGGGAGTGAGGACGGGTGTCCTTTCCAGAGACGGTGCAGTTGATGTGAAGGCCTCCGCTGTCTTTGCATTTATTGGATTTGATGAGGAGTCAAGGAACTGACACAACTGATTTTGAGTTGGTGCCAGGGAACAAAAGGACAACTGAGTCAGAAAGACATCCTGCATCAGACAACGGCAGAAGGGTCCATTCTCCTCAAATGGGTAAGAAATCCTATTGCCAGGCCTGCCTGGGAAATGACCACAGAAAAGAGATAAGCGCAAACCACAGAGCCTGTTTGTCCCTGGAATGGACTCTTCTGTTGGTTTGAGGCAGAATAACGAGGGAGGGATGAACGGTTTTCATGGCCTCCGTCTATGCCACACCCGGCTTGCGGTTAGATGGAAGACTTTAGTCTCCGGAGCTGTCAATCCATCACTTTTTAATGGTATCAGATCTGCTTTTAAAAATTCATGCTGTGGGCTTTGAGGAAACAATTGTAGCCCTAGAACTTTGTTAAAGCTTGCATCTGATAGATTCTTTTTAATGGACGGCCTGATGCTTGGGTATTTGATCTTTTGTGATGGTACATTTTGAGGAAGGAGAAAAAAAATGCAAGCCAGAGGCTTGCTATCTACTTTTTTTGTTTTTAAAACCAAAACTTCACTCACTGGTCGCTGTCTCTGTCCAAGTGTTTCTGAGACTTTTACGGGAGGGAGAATTTTGTCCTTCTTATGCTTGACTGGAGAATGTGCCAAATGAGGTTTTAAATCAGCAGTTCCTCAAACTGTAGAGCAATGAATGTTAGAGTATATCGTGGGTTATTATATATGCAATTAGCATGGAAGTCTGAAAGAGTCAGTGCAGCAGCACCAGAGTGCTGCCTAGAACCATCACACGGGACTGATGGCTGCAGTGAACATTGCTGGTACTCAGAACTTCTGTTAGTTGGAGCACCGGACTGAAACCCCAAGGTCCAAATCAGGAGCAGAAGGAGAGAGAGCACGAGCAAGGAAATCAGGACCGCGAGGGGTGCACCCACACACACTGAGACAATGGGGATGTTCTATCGGGAACTCACCAAGGCCAGCTGGCCTGGGTCTGAAAAATCATGGGATAAAACCGGACTCGCGGACAATGAGGACTACTGAGAAGTCAAGAACAATGGCACTGGGTTTTGATCCTACTGCATGTATTGGCTTTGTGGGAGCCTAGGCTGTTTGGATGCTCACCTTACTAGACCTGGAAGGAGGTGGGAGGTCCTTGGACTTCCCACAGGTCAGGGAACCCTGATTGCTCTTCGGGCTGATGAGGGGGAGTTGGTTGGGGGAGGGGGAGGGAAATGGGAGGCGGTGGCAGGGAGGAGACAGAAATGTTTAATAAATAATAATAATAATAATAATAATAATAAAGAGCTTCTGTTAGCTAATTATATTTAACGTAGAAAACCAAAGCATAACCACCCGATGGAGTGGACTCCCGATCCATTCACCATCACTGGATCAGACGGACATTTAACAGAAAATTACTGTCATGGCAATTCGAACAAAAGCTCTTGTGTTTCTGAGAGTAGAGTCTTAAGTTTTAGTTTTTTGATGTTTTCCAGACTGTTCTCTGAGAATGCGAGTAACAGTGTGGACTGTGTAGAGACTCAGGGTGCAGGGGCTGCTCAGTGGTTAGATGCCTAGGATCCGAGCCAGCCACAGTCAGCAGCCTCCACCCACAACTGCCCCAGGGAGTCTGTTTCTCTTATTGGACTTCTGCACCAAGTTTTCTGTGAGGATGGGAATTGATCGCTGGAAAGAGTCGGAGGAGTCACTGTTAAACATTCTCTAGAGCAGTGGTTCTCAGTCTTCTTGGCACTGCAAGTCTTTAATACAGTTCCTCATATTGTGGTGACCATCAACCATAAAATTATTTTGTTGCTACTTCATAACTGTACTTTTGCTACTATATGCAAGATCTCTGATATGTGACCCCCCCTGTGAAAGGGCTGTTTAATCCCCAGGGGGCTGTGACCCACAGGTTATTATGATTATTATTATTGTTATAATTCTATGTGCATGCAGATACGTGTCACAGCACCTGTGTGGAAGTCAGGGAACAACTTTGTGTAGTTGGTTCTTTCCTCCTCCTTCCTCTGGGCTCTGGACATTGATCTCAAGTCACCTGAGTTGAGTGGCAAGCATCTTTACTCACTGATCAAAATAGCCCACCTTAAGATATATATTTTATTATATGTATTATATAATAATTTATATCTTTTATTGTTGACTGAGGTTTTCTGCCTGCCTAGTTTCCGCAATCATTAAATCCCAAAGAAATCACACAGAGTTCTACATTAACTATAAACTGATTGGCCCATTAGCTCAGGCTTCTTATTAACTCTTGAAATTTATATTAGCCCATTATTCTAATATATGTTAGCCACATGGCTTGGTGCCTTTTTCAGTGAGGCAGTCACATCTTGCTTCTTCTGTGTCTGGCTCAGGACTGCAGAGGAATGGGCTTCCTTTTTCCAAGAATTCTCCTGTTCTCCTTGACCCACCTCTACTTCCTGTCTGGTTGTCCCGCCTATACTTCCTGTCTGGCTACTGGCCAATCAGCATTTATTTAAAATATAATCAACAGAATAAAGACCATTCTCTTACACCATTTTATTATATGTAATATATATTGAATAACGTTAAGATAGTGCAAGAGATTTACAATCAAGAGAAAAGTGAGATATTTTACTCACCTAGAGGAAAGGTAAAGGTCAGAATGTTATGACTATTCATGTCTTATAGTCAGTGAAGCCCTCCCCACTCCCTCCCTCTTTTCCTCCCTCCCTTCCTCCCTCTCTCCTTCCCTCAGTTTCTTCCTTCCTCCCTCTCCCTCTCTTTTCTGATACATATATATATATCACAAAAATGGGAGATACGGAGCCTCTAGTTCTACCTAGCTCACAGGGAGAGTTCTGTTCTGCTGTAGAGTGAAGAGAAGTCAGTGGGAGCAGAGAAACTGAAAGGAGATTAAGATGGTTCTGGCAGAAGCTGAGAAGCTTGAGGAGGGAGCTGCTGAATGATTCTAGTCAATTCTACTCTTTACAGTGCAGGGATTCAGAATGTCTCTCCAGAAGGCTGACTTTATCCATGAAAGTCTCTGCAAAAGGCATGGAGAACCAAACTAAGTCAGGTCTCCCATAAATGCTACTCTTCCCATTATCATCTGTTGCTGTTTTGTTTTGTTTTGAAATAATAGGTGATACTAAAAGCTTATTTCTTGTAGCTAATGATATGTTTATAGTAACTTTTTCTTTCTTAGTTTAAAAAACTTATTTTGAATAAAAAACACACAGAGATAATAAAATCTTACAATAAGGTGTTAGTAAAGGAATTCTTAAAGTGTCTATGTTAAATATATTTGCAAAACAGACAAAATCCCAGTGTGGAATTATTGAGCACTAGTAGGAAAGGGAGACTCAGTTTTCCTTAAGGGCAGCCTGTGGTGAGTTGACCATGCTTCAGAGAAGGCCACACATACAGGAATATATGGGCAGTGCAAAACGAATTTGATGGATTAAAAACACTAAAAAGGAACATAAAGTTGGGTGTGTAGGAATGGGTAAATCACTATTTCCATTTTAGTGTGGCCAATTCTTCCCTTACACAGATTCCAGTCTATGGTTTGCTAATTGAAAACTAATGAAAACTGGGACTTAAGTCTTGTTCTTTCTTTTTAAAAAATACTATTTCTTTTCTTTTAATCTTGGGGTTTATAATATAATTAACATGATTTTCCCTTTCCAATTCCTCCCTCCATGCCCTCCCATGTACCTCATGGCCTCTTTCTTCATTAATTGCTTATATAATTGCATATATATGGTATTAAATATAGTCTTAGGGTTTCTATTGCTGTGAAGAGACATGATGACGTGGCAGCTCCTGTAAAGGAAAGCATTTAATTGGGGGTTGCTTACAATTTCAGAGATTTAACATCATCATGGTGAGAAGCATGGTAGCATGCAGGCACACTGGTGCTGGAGCAGGAGCTGAGAGTTCTATGTCTTGATTCACAGGTGGCAGAAGGAGACTGTGTACCACACTGGGCATAGTTTGAGCATATAAGACCTCAAGGCCACCCCACAGTGACACACTCCCTCCAACAGGTCTACACCTCCTAATAATGCTATTCCCTATGGGCCATACATTCAAACATAGGAATCTATGAGGGCCATGCCTATTCACACAATATGTGTGTATGTATATGTGTGTGTAATGTAATCTATCTATCTATCTATCTATCTATCTATCTATCTATCTATCTATCTATATCTATACCTACATCTATATTCCTAAACACATAAGTACAACCTGCTCAGTACATATACTGTTACTCTTTATTCATAGGTATATCTTCAGGGCTGACCATTTGGTATTTCTCAACAATGAGACATGTCTGCTTCTGTCAATACCGATTACTTCAGAGAGGTTGATGGGCATTGAAAAAATTTATTATGAAATTTGCCTTCATTGTGACAAGGCTAGCAATCTGGGTAAGAAACTGATTTTGCCTAGACTGCTTGATGGTATGCTGTATAAAGTGGACATGCAGGACCCACAGAAAAGTGACTGCTGAACTTGCCAAAAGAAGGTGAGATAACCCTTCAGGGTTCTGGCTTCATGAAAGAATCTGCCAGACATTCTGCAGGATATAGCAGAAAATGACTGACAAGCTACCTATATAGGTGAAACAGTCTTTCAAATTTCCTGCTTCATGGAAAAGTCTGCCAGATACTATGGCCTGTAGGCTGAAGATGGATGCCCCAACATTACAGAAGAACTTTGGGTGATTGTCCAGACAGCAAGATGTCTCTGTCAATTCTAGAGTTTTGGAAGCTGCTTACAATGTACTTCCTATTTACTTAGTTAATATTATATTTTTCTGGAGTCTTTGAGGAGTTGAAGACAGATAGTTATAGTTTTCCTTAGTTATGATAAAAGATAAATTAGATATGATACTTTAGACTCACAAAGACATTGTTAAAGTTAAAATCTTCCTTTTTCTGAACCAAGAAGTTTTTTTTTTTTTAAAAAAAACCTTCCTTTTTAATTAGATAAAAAAGGGGAGATGATGTGGGATATTCTTCTGTATATGTATTGCTTTTATTGGTTGATGAATAAAGCTATTTGGGCCAATGGCTTAGCAGAGTAAATCCAGGTGAGAAATACACACACACACACACACACACACACACACACACACACACACGCCATGTAGCTGCTGAAGCAGGACATGCCAGAACCTTACTGTTAGGCCACAGCCTGGTGACAATACACAGGTTAATAGAAATGGGTTAAATTAAGATGTAAAAGCTAGCTAGAAATATGCCTGAGTCATTGGCCAAACAGTGTTGCAATTAGTATAGTTTCTGTGTGATTATTTGGGTCTGGGTGGCTAGGTCCCAGACTCAAAAGATTTCACTGGGTATGATCTTACTTAATTAACCAAGTATTATCATCAGGGTTTAACAGTGAGGAAGCCAAGCCCAAGAAAGAGCAGCTACTGATGCCATTAGAAGTGAGTGCAGTGTCAGGATTGATACCCACCTCTGTCTGATGCCACTGCCCTTGGTCTGCACTTGAGTGACACTTAGGTTTATGGCCACCTTCCTCTTTGTGCAAGGGTGCTGATTAAGCTCTTTTTAGTCCTTATAAAGCTGTTGCACCTACATTTGCTCATTTGACCCTTGCTGCTGGGTGATGGCATAACTCACTGTGAGTAGCTTCATCTCCTCTTCTAGGACCCAGCTTGGCTGCTGTCTTTTCCCAAGAGAGATCTCCGAGCTCACAGCTGGAGGCAGGCCACCCTGTTGAGTGGCCTCACTGCCACAGCACCCTGGCATTTGATTGCCCATACCCCCTTGAGTTCCGCAACTGACCCACCGTGGAGCAATGCCAGGAGAGCAGAAACCAAACTTTTGCTCATGCCAACACTCTGCCACCACCCCTGCCCTCTGGGTGCTCAGTGGACGCCTGAGGATGACAGGACTTTCAGAAGACAGGGGCAGCCACTGAATGCTTCTGAGTGATGCCCGCTTTGTGACAGTCTGTGGCTGCCTCAGGGATGGAGATGGACCAGTCAACCACATCGCAGGAAGCCAGATAGGAATTCAAGCACAGTGGTTGTTTACCGAGCCGTGTGCTTCCTAGATCTTCCCTCTGCCTAGAGCTTGAATCCATCTTCCCTTAGAGACAGCAAGCAGCAGCAGAGGGAGGGAATTGCTCACACTCCTGTAGGCAAAGAGATGGGTTCAGTCTTGCTTTTGTGGGAACACGAGAAGCATAGGTGTGTGCATGCATGCTTGTGTGTGGGTATGGGGGGTAGCAAAGGTCACCTCCTTATTCTGTATATATGACAGGACCATGGGAAAGTAATAGGGAAGAAAGGAAAGAGGTGTTGCAAGGAGACACATCTTCAGAAGCCACATGGGTAGCCTAAAAGTGCGAAGGGGAGAGTAAGGTGCGTGAGAAGCTAGGGCTTTAGCGCTCTGTCAGCTCTATATTCAGCCCAAAGATATTAAAACAGTGTTAAAAAGAAGGCCACCTGGTAGACAAGACCCGGGCAAGCCCGAGGATGGCCATGGAATCCAACTCTGCAGTCCTGCGGGAGACGGAGGCGCAAGGACAGGGGAGATGCCAGAAGTTAATAAGATGCTGCGAGTCCCAGACAGCTGGGGAATCTCGGGAGATCCCAAGCAGCCCTTTCACTTCTTACAGTCGTAAGCTCACAGCGACAGCCCTGGAGGTTGCAGACAAGGATGTGCAGAGCTCCATCTGTGCCATGGTAGGGGCTGCATCCTAGAGTTTGGTTTTTCTTGGCCTGTAATGAGAGGCTGGCCTTGCCCAGGTAAGAGAGCAGCTTCTCTCTACTGCCATGGCCTCCGACACTGCTTCAGGACCTGAAGGGGTTGAGTTTTGGTTTAGTGAATTCTAAGCAGATCCTTGGAGTCTTCGTGAGGGTCCTGGGAGCATTTATTCATGGGTTTTATTCTTCCTCGTATTAATTTCTGATTTGGCTTCCAGGGTATTACAGGCCATCTGTCCCTATTATTTTTAATTGAGGTCCTCACCGTGGCTCGTCTTCAGAGCCTGGGTAGGGGATGTCACAGAGCCTGAGGTCTGCATGCGGGTCCTAGGTTAATGTCACCCCACAAAAAGCACACATGCATGCGGGTCCTAGGTTAATGTCACCCCACAAAAAGCACACAGAAGTCATTATTGGGCCGGACCTCCATCTTAGGTTTAATTATCTTAAACACTGCAAGCTCAGCCGTTCCTGTGGCCATGGTCTGTTGGATAGTGAGAATGCTGATGGAGTCTTCTTTACCTCCTGGCGGGGGGGGGGGGGTGTCGAAGGTCAGAGACCACCAAACGCAAAGGGTCTCGCAGCAGGTCTGAGATCACAGAACTGGATAAAGTGACCAGCAGGTCCAGCACTTGCTTTTGCCAATGCACCCAGAGGCAGAGAACTAATTGAACCGAATGTCTGGAAGGCGGATATTTAGTGGCTCTGAAAACAAGCCCTGAAGGATGAACGCTTGTTATTGGCATTTAGTTCCGCGTATGTAGCTGGGGAAGGTAGAAATAAATTCAGAGGCCCATTCCATCCCGAGGAGGATAAATGTGGCTTCCTGTAGTCAAATCTGGGCTGGAACACACCATTTTGTATTCCTTAAATATCTGTTCCCCACAGTACTTCACAGCAGAGGAAGGATGAGGTCTTCTACCAGGAAGGAAGGAAGTGGCGGCGGGGGGGTGGCGGTGGTGGTTGCAGGAGGCTTGGGGACCTCACATGGTTGTTCTCCTGATACCAGGCGCCCTCCTGCTCGCAGTGGCCCACAGAGCTGCAGCCACCAACTCCCTGGTATCTGTCATTGTCACTTCCCAAGTGTTCTGCATTGTTCGGGAAATCGCTTGCGTAGGGCAGAACTGTTAGCATCCCTCTTGGACAAGGGAGCTGAGTGCCGAGGGGGCTCCAAACCGAACCGGGGGCTTATGTGTCCTATGATGGGCCCCGGCAAGAGTCATAAATAATTGTGACAAGTTCTTTTTTCTTCCTCATCCCATGTGACAGTCCTTGACTCTGCCTCCTGTCTCCTCTCCCCTCGGCCTCATAGACCAGACCTGCCAGGCTGTGGGATGATAGATGTTACTGGGCAGCAAATGACAGCTGGATTGGGTGTTCAGCCGGTGCTTTAGAGGGAATCAGATATGCTGTATAAAGCAATAAGAAAAGCCCCCTCCTAAGGTGGATTAAAAATAGCCAGCGCAGTGCCAACCCACTTTGTTGTTTATCAAAAGTTAAATCTCACACGGTAAGTCCGAGTGATGTGTTAATTTCTCAGGCTCCTGTCAGGCCGATGCTCATGACAGCCACTAAGAAAAGAAAAGGGAGACGAGACGAGAAAGAGGAGTAAAGAGAACCAATCCGTTCCTGTTTGAGTTTGTTTGTCTAATGAGCGTCAACCCTCTCCTTTCGGGATGGTGTCTAAGAAGAGAGATGAACTCTGAGCGCTCGGTTTTCTTTCTTAATCTTGAAGTTTAAACATGAAGTGGGGAATTAGGATCTTAATTTTATTTTTTTACATTTTCTTTTCTTATGTTTTTTTCCGTGTCAGTTTCGCACACTTACTCTGCTGATCTAGACTCTGTGTAATGAATGATCTGGTCTTCCAGCCTCCTGGGAAATGCCATGTAGGCATCAACACAACCGTGAAGAGTGTGTTTCATGAAGAATTACCACGTCCTCTGAGCCAGTCAGACTGTGCGTCAGGCATTCTGGCTTGGCTACCTATGTCAGGAGGGACGCGCCAAATCTCTACAATGTGACTTAGTGATCTACCCCCTCCCCCAGGCACAGATGGAGCCAGCTGAGGCTTCCTTAGCCACTGGACCACTTCCTGTGCCGTCCTGGAAGGCTGTGGAATTTAAGAGAGTTCAGTGTATCAAACCTCGACGCCCTTCCCCCTTGATTTTTCTGATGAATGGCGTTGGGAAGGCCGTATCTTTCACAGAGCCTCCTGTGGCAGGAGGTGGAGAGGTCGCACAAAGTGTTTATTAAAAAAAACATTTTTTAGGATGGGTACCAGGCAAAGACTGGGGGTGGGACGGGGAAAGCGATCTGAGTGATGCCTCTGTCATTCAAATCTGGGGACGATTCAACATGGGCGAGGCTACTTTCCTAGTGTATGAAGTTGTAGCGTGTGGTTGAGTATTGTTTATGACTTTGGTGGCTGTAGCATTATTGACAAAGGACAATCTCCTTGAGAAAAGTCTATTTATCTAGAACTTTGTCACCAGTGGGTTTGTCACCAGGGATTTATTTATTAATTTATTATTTCATTTTATTTTTATTTTTAGTAGCCATGAATTGATAAGACACAGATCCAAAGGGCAGGTTTGGACTTCCTGGTGTCTGGCTCAAAATCACAGCTCACCTTGCTGGGTCACATTAGATGAATTGCTTGCCCGCTCTGGGCCTCAGTATTTTGAACTGAGGAACCCAGGCCAAAGTTGTTTCTAAACAATGGGCTGCTCTGAGGGATGCCTAAAGTGGACCGGTATTATCTTCACCTTGAAACGGCCCGTGAGGCTCAGGGTTTGAGCTCTCGCTGACTAAAAGCTGATGCTGCTTGGGGTGGTGGCAGAACCTGGATGGGATGAGGTCTGCTGTTAGAAAGGAGCAGGATGCTCAGGGCAGATCTTTCCAGGTCATGCCCCCCCACTCTGGTTCCTGCTTATCGCTCCACTTTCTGGTCCATTCTAATGTGAGCCAACTCTGCGCCACGCACTGAGCTTCCCTGCCGTACCTTCCCTGCTGTGATGGACAGAACTCCTGGAGACTGGACGGCATCCTCTCTCAGCAACACTGCAGTAATCAGTACAATGGGTGTTGTAACTCCCCCTGATAAATGCTGAATAAATGACTGTATTATGAGAGCCATGTTTATGGTTCAGACACAGCATGGCTGCTCCGTTATGACCGCTTCCAGGCTAGTGTCTGCATCTCTTCGCTCTGAGTCTTTGAAGATTTGATGGTAAGTTGAGGAGTGATGAAATACCATCATAGAGATGGAGCTATCTTTGAGACTAGACATATGGTCACATTCTCCATTAGTCTCAGACACACTATCTCCATAGAAGGGCAGATGATCTGTGGGGTGGTGGTGCTGCCTGCCTACGTAACCTCATCTCTTTCTTCTCCCTTTTTTCCTCCCTCTCTACCTCTTCTCCTCCCTCCTTTCCTCCTTCCCTGTCTTCCTTCCTCTCTTCTTTTATTGTCTCTTTCTCTTTCTTTCTACAGGGTCTTATTTAGCACAAACTGCCTTTAATGGGTTGTGTAACTGAGGCTGATCTTGAACTTGTGACCCTCCTTTCTCTACCTCATGGACACTGGAATTACAGGCATGCAATACCACACTCCATGTATGCATCACTGGAGATGTTGCCCCGGGCCTCTGGTTCGCAGACCTGTTTGCTCCGCCAGCGGAGCTCTCTCCAGTCCCAACTCCACGTCTTCCTCATTGGAAAGCATCTTTTCTGAGCTGCTCTTTGTGGATGTGTGTGACCAGTCTCGTACCTAGGTCCACTATCAGGTCTTAGTCCACTTTTCTGCTTGGACCACCATCTTTCAATCTATCACAGCCGTCCTTCCACGGGAGGCATAGCCAGGGGCGGATTCTAACCTGCGTCTAGAATCATTAGCCAATTCTTTCCAGTTTGACTCATAGTGAGAGATGAATTTTTATATTGTGGTGTATGATCTGAGCGTGTGACATCCATCCGTTTTGTTGAATCATTTGTCCCATGAAGCATTAGTCAGCCCTCCCCGAGTATGACACATTCTGGAATTTTTTATTCTTTTCTATTTTGTTTTTAAAGAGGTGTTGTGTTAGATCAGGGCCTCCTTCTTTATGAGGCCAGAGTGATGGTTTCTTCCTTTGATGGCTGTGCGATCCTTGCACGAAGGCAACAGCAGATACATGCTGACTGACCGAACAGCTGTGCCCCAAATCCTTTCCTTATGGGCACTGAAATTAGAATTTTATATTACTTTCTGTGTTACACAATATGGTCCTCTCTCCAATCATGTAAAAACATGGGCCAAAACTTGTAAAAACATGGGACATTGCTCATGGATGCTTCAGACATGTCCAACCTGTGACATTGAGAAATCATGCTGCCATCTTCAGAGTTAATACCCAAATACTGCTCAACAAAGTTTAAAAAAAATTACAAAAATTCCCAACATTGGGCTGGAGAGATGTCTCTATGGTTAAGAGCACTAGCTGCTATTCCAGAGGACCTGGGTTCAATTCCCAGCACTGGTGCGGTGGTCCACAACCATCTGTAACTGCATTCTCTGGAAATCCAATGCCTTATTTGTTCCCCAAATGCACCAGGCATTCACAGACTGCACAGACATGCATGCTGGCAACCATTTACATGCATAAAAATAGTAAAATAATTTGAAAAGTTTGTAACATTTTCAGTAAGTCTATGAATTTGAGCTGGCCATATTCAAAGCCATACCTGCCTTCAGCACTCACAAGAGGCCCATAGTTTGCAAAATTCTCTTCTTGGATATTTATCAAAGTGACTTGAGGAGACATTTGCTTGGCAGAGGCGTAAATAGCTACTCAAGGAGAGAAAGCTTTGCTTTCCAGATGCGCCGTGAGACCCCAGAGTGAAAAGTCTCCGACTCCTAGAACAGATGTTGTGGCCCTTTACCATGACATCTCAAGCCCTGGCTTTCTAAGACATATACAAGCCAGGGCACTGTCCACAGCTGTTAGATGACTCTTATTTTGAAATCACCTTTGGTAGAGCTTCAGGAGTCCAGCCGAAGAGAGGGAGGAGCAATAATATGAGCAAATGGGTCAAGACCATGATGGGGACACCCTTGCTGACCTGAGCTAGTGGGAGCTCACTGACTCTGGACTGATCATGGGGGAACCTGCATAGGACCAAACTGAGCCCTCTGAATGTGGGTGACAGATGTGTGGCTTGGGCCATGTGTGGGGCCACTGGCAGCGGGACCAGGATTTATCCCTAGTACTTGAACTGGCTTTTTGAAGCCCATTCTTTTTAGAGGGATACCTTGCTCAGCCTAAATACAGGGGGGGAGGGCCTTGGTCCTGCCTCATAGTGATGTGTCAGACTTTGTTGACTTCCCATGGGAAGCCTTATTGTCTCTGAGGATGGGGGGGTGGGTAGGTAGAAGGTGGGAGAAGTAGGAAGAGGGAAGGGAGTGGGAACTGGGGCTGGTATGTAAAATGAGAAAAGATTGATTTTTTTTTTTAAAGAAATCACCGGTGGGACCCGAGTTTGGCGAGCACCCTTAGAGCACCGTTTGAAAGCCCAAGCCTGGGGTGACATCCCTCTTTCCAAGATCAGCAAGCATGTGCAGAGACCACAGTAGGGAGTGAGCTAGGTCTTTGGTAATTTCTGGCTTCCCAGTTAACAGAGCCTTGGGTGCCACTGTGAGCACAGCGTCACGCCGTCAATGGACGGAGGGGTGGTCCTGGTGCTGTAATCTCGGGGAGCTACAGTGGAACTGGAACGTAATACGGCTACAGGCTCCACAGCAGCGGCAGAGCTGCTCGTGGCCTCGGTCTGATGGAAGGCACAGAGGCTGGTGGCGTCCCAGCATGGGGTTGGTGGTGTTAACACAGGCAGGTCTCTCACCGTCTCATAGCTGCCCTTTTCTTCTGTTCTTGTGCCACTTTATTTCATTACAATGGTGGTCATAAAGATGATCACTGAGGTGCCTGTAGTTTCCACAAAGAACCCTGAAAGTTGTTGGAGAAAGAGGGACATTTAAAAAAGTTTATTTTAATTTTATTTCATGGGTATGTGTATGTGTGTGTGCATACCCTCAGAGGCCAGAAGGAGGAATCGGATCTCCGGGCACTGGAATTACAGGTGTGAGCTGCCTGTGTGGGTGCTGGGTACTGAACTTGGGTCCTGTGGAAGAGCAGCAAGCACCTTTAAACATAGAGCCATCTCTCCAGCTCAGGAGGAGCGTTTACCGTCTAGCTCCGGGGGAGAGCACGGAAAGGGCTCTCTTCTGTGGTTTGTTTGGAGAACTGGGAGGTTGCACAGCCGTGTGTGCACGTGCTCCCTTATAGGGCTGGCCGCGTAAAGGCAAAGGGATGTGCTAAGCACTGTTTACTCCAGAGGCAGCCAAGCCTTCTGTCTTAGCTACTTTTCTGCTGCTCTGCTAAAGACCATGGCCAAGGCAGCTTACAGAAGCAAAGAGCGTATTTGGGCTCTGGTTCCAGAGGGGTAAGAGTACGTGATGGCTTGAACAAG
The DNA here is from genome assembly GCF_037038515.1 of Microtus pennsylvanicus. Classification (NCBI taxonomy): domain Eukaryota; kingdom Metazoa; phylum Chordata; class Mammalia; order Rodentia; family Cricetidae; genus Microtus; species Microtus pennsylvanicus. The sequence continues at coordinate 144,033,022 of NC_134580.1, forward strand.
CATGCTGAGAGCTCACATCCTGAACCAGAGCAAGAAGCCTCGAGAAGGAAATGGAGGGGTGGGGGAGGGAAGGAAGGAGGAAGGTTGGGAGGGAGGAAGAGAGAGAGAGAGAGAGAGAGAGAGAGAGAGAGAGAGAGAGAGAGAGAGAGAGAGAGAGAGAGAACAAGAAGCAGGGCAAGGCTATAAATACTCAAATCCCTCTCCCAGAGACTTGCTTCCTCCAGCAAGGCTGCACCTCTCAGTAGCTCCATAACCGTCCCAAACAGTGTAACTAGCTGGAGACCAAGAGTCTTAATGCCAGGGCCTCTGGGGGACAATAGCATCCAGAGCCTTATGTCCTCTAACATGTTTACCGAGAGTGACTAAGTGCAAACCCTTTCTCCTGTCAGCAATGCCACCTTTCAAGCCCCAACCCTGTAACAGACTCTTTCAAGTTAGAGATCCAGAGTTCAAAATGACCTCCTAATAACAACCTAGGCTTCACCTTTTTATTCTGAACAGCTAGAAGGACTGTTAAAGAACCATTCTATATGAAAAGTCCCCACTGGGAGCTGGCTCAGTGGGTAAGTGCTTGCTGTGCAAACATGAAGACCTAGGTTCGAATCCCAGCACCCCTGTAAAAGTCAAGCATGGCAGTGTGCCTATGTAATCCTGGCACTGGGGGAGGGGTCAGAGACCTGTAGCTCCTAGAGCTCACTAGCCAGGCAGTTTAACTGTAAAGAAAAACTTCAGATTCAACGAAGAGATTCGCTCTCAAAAACTTAAGGTGGGGAGTGATAGAGGAAGACAGCCAATATCTGGCTTCCATATGCACTTGCATGAACATGTGCTCTCCTCACATATATACACATACACACAGAAACACACAGAGATACACAGACACACACAGACATACACTCACATAGAGATACACACAGACACAGACACACACAGAAACACACAGATATACATAGACAAACACACATACAGACACACACAGATACACACATCCCCCACATACATAGAGACACACACAGACACATACATAGACACGCACAGAAATACACACACATAAAGATAGACACAGACACACCCAGAGACACATAGACATACATACACAGACACACACACACACACACATAGAGATATATACACACACATACACAGACACATACACATACAGAGATACACACACAGACACACACATACACAGACACATACACATACAGAGATACACACACAGACACACACCATTGGGTTCCTTAGCATCTCTTTGTAATTCCCTTGCAGATCTTGAGATGAACATGAATTTTATTTTGATTAGGCCTGGCCTCTAAAAGACCAAACAGAACAAGCCCCTGAGTGGACTTCCCCCAACAGAACCTTCACAAAGACAATTCTGTTTCTCCGAAAGAAAAGGACCAACGAGACTACTTCAACAGCTGTGAAAAACATCAAGTTGGCAAGGTTCAACAGGGTGAAAACAAGAGGTGGCCTAGTTAATTCAAGTCTGTAACTCGAGAACTTACCGTTCCTCAGACTCTGTGAAGATGGGAAGGAGAATAAAAGTGACCTCGGGTCATGGCCCTATTTTCAATTAAAGACAGTTTTAGAGAATGGCTTTGAAAAGCAGTGTTGCGTATTAAAGCTCCCATCTCCTGGTGGCTGGGGATTAGATGTTCCACACAGTACCTGGAAATTTGTAAATATTAATGGGGGATTATTCTAATGAGCAGGGGCTTATTATTTTTTTTGCAGTTTTGACTACAGTTTTGATCGCTCCGTTTTCTGGCATCTTGCAACTGTGATTTGTTCTAAAGGGCAGCCAGCTTGTCGACTTAGCAGCATGCCCAGGTGCACTGTGGGCCGAGTCCCTTTGTCACTCAGGGCTCTGACAGATCCTTTCTGGCAGCGACATGGAAAGCAGCCACTGGCCTTCCATCATCCCCTCCCTTGTTATTCTGTTGTATTTCCTCCCAATCATGTCTCATAACCCGGCTTCGTCTTTGACATCTGTACCACCGCGTCTCCTCCTGCAGACCGGTCCCTTGAGATGGAAACACTGGCCTCTACACACAGCGTCAGCAAGCATTGGTCCATTTCCTGTTTTCATGTTGATTCTTAGCTTTGGGTGCTGAAAATGCTCTTTGCAATGTAAAGGCCTTGTTTCTGATTCAGATCTGTAGTACTTGCTAGGGTTATTCAATAGGACACATTTCAATGTTTTCTTTAAACTTGATAAAAGGGTTTTATTTATTATGAGTGAATATTTATTATATAAAATTATGTGTCACATTGCAGCATTTTCATATGTGAGCATATGATTACTTTGCTTTGTACATGCGTGCTTACATGTGTATCCATGCACACCTGGAGGGCAGAGGTCAACCTCCGGTGTTGTTTCTCAGAAGTCTTTATTTTGTTTCTGAGTCAGGTCTTTCCTTAGCTTGGGGCACACCAATTACACTAGACAGGCTTGTGTGCCCCCGCCCCCAGCACCAGGATCACCAATGTGTGCCTCCGTGTACCCCTTCTTTATGTGAGTGGTAGGGATCGAACTCAAGTCCTCTTGCTTGCACGCCCAGTGCTTTAGCAGTTGAGCTCTGATCTTTGCATTTTTTAGATGGTAGAAAATAATCGGGATTTTGTAACATACAAAAAAGTATGTCAGATTCAAACGCCAGTGTCCTGTGTGAAACTTTATTGAGACATCACTGTGTCCATTCACTTAGGAGACGACCTTGGCTGCCTTAATGCTGCTGTGTAGAATAATTGTCAGACACTTGTGACTTCAAAGTCTAGAATATTCGCCATCATGACCGTCACCAAAAAAGTTTCTGAACCATCCCATTCCACCCCAAGGTTCAGTTCTCAGTACCCACATGGCAGCTCAGACCTGTCTGTAGCTCCAGTTCCAGGGCATCTGACCCCAGACATATCCAGGTAAGGCAGCAATGCACAGAGAATAAAAACAAGCAAATACTTTTCAGAAGGACCAGGGGGATATTTTAAACCTGCAAACTTGGGTTCTGTCTCCAGCACCCACCTGGAAACGTTAGATGTCATAGTGTGCACCTCTAATTTCATGCTTTGCAGGTGGAGACAGGAGGACCTCTGGGTCTTGCTGGCCAGTCATTGAATCAAGTCAGTGAGTCTGTGGCTCAGCTAGAGCCTTTGTCTCAAGGGCCAAGGTGGGAGAAGCTTGAGAAAGGTATCTGGGATTGAGCTCTGGACACCGCTTACTTTCACATGTGAACCTGCATACACACTAACAGTGCATATACATGTACACACATATACATGCACACACACGTGAGCGCACACACACACATACACATGCACATGAATAAAAAGAAATGGCAAATCATCCTCAGACATGCCATAGGGTTCTAAGATGTTCATTTCTCGGAGCCCACCCTTTTCATTTTGCTTTGGTCCCCTCCATCTTCTCTAACCCAGCTCCTCCCTGTCATGATTCTGGTCTGGTATCAGAGTACAGATTGAACTCTCTGATCTTTTTTTTTTCCTACCACACGTTCAGCTCACGTTCTTTCCAAAGACTACCAAGCTGTCCACTCTCTTCCTACAAGGGGCTGTGTAGCTGGGGGCCACCCAGGAGAGAGTCTGCACTACAAAAAGGCAGCAGCACAGTGACAAGGCGAGCACACGAGAGCGCACACAAAGTTGCTAGGGAAACACAGCAGTTCTCGAAAGCCGCCAGCTCCAGCATATGTATACAGAGCTGACAACAACCGACCTCTGTCTCCTTGCCCCTGCGCGCCGTTTCCCAGGCACACTGGAGCAGGGGGGCTTGAATGACAGACACAGTGGATGGGCAGACTTTCAGATGCTGTGGTGAGAGGGGTCTTGCTTCCCAACCCTGTGAAGAGCTTGGGAGTCACAAGTGTCACCTCCGCTGCCACCCAGTCTGTGCAACTGAAAGGGGAGCATTTTCACATCAAGATTTGGCTCCTATAGTCCCGAGGAGAAAAATGACATATTTTGTTGCATTATTTAAATATCCCTGCTGAACACCAAATTAAAAATATCCATTAAAGGTTTATTTGATATCTTCCTAATTATTGCCCATTGCGCATTTGACAAATTATTTACACATTTTAATAATTGCGACTTTCTTTGGAAGTGACACAAAAACAATTACTTTCTCAAAATTTCACTGCGTGGATGCTTTTGAAACTACAGAACCATTAAAAACAGTCTGTCGAATTAAAGGTTGGGCAATTAATTAAGTGCAAATTCTGTAAAACTGGACCAAGGAGAATATTCATCAAACATATGAAATATGGCCTATCTTGTCCAAAAGACAAATATGTTTAAACAAAAGATGAAAATTGATGACAAAATTACGGGTCGCAAACTGCACACGGAGCCAGCAGAAGACAGCTGTACCGCGTTTCGGTGGCTGGGTTCACGCTTGCGGAATCTGTGATTCATTGCCATCGGAAAACTTTCCCTAGTTAACTGGAAAGTTCTGCGTGAGAGATAATAAAGGTGCCCCCAGAGAGCTCCCAGTGCGGTGACAGCAATGCTTTGCTGGCCTTTAGAAGGGTCTAATTAATGCACCCCGGGGTAGGCATGGTAGCCCGAGGGTGGGTCTCCCTTGAACAGTCTCAGCCCAAGTGTGGTGAGTGGATTATCCTTTCTGTTTCCTCCGTTTGGAACTTGTGACACAGCTTGCTTTCCTAGTTCGGTCACATTGGTTTTGAGTAGCCAAGGTCCCACTCTGCTTCTATTTTGAAAGGACTCTAATCGCGATAAGACTCCTTTGGCATTCCTGTGTAGGTGGAGTATGCAGCAGGGGTCACTAGAAATCAGGACAGTGGCTTGCAGGAGCCGCATCCATCAGGAGCCCCAGAACTTGCCTATTGCAAGTTCCGAGTGTTGCGCTCAGGTCCACAAATCAACATCACAGTGGATATAGAGTGGGCGGGAGAGGGAGGCGGTTTCCGGACTGTGGGGACCTTTATGGATGCAAGGCTGTTATTTCCATATTAAAATGTAATGGTCTCATTAAAGTTAAAACCACTGTTAAACTTGATGGAGTAAATTAGTTAATTAACTGTAGCATCCAATGTGCTCCTCCGGGGCATACCTCCGTTCCTCAAGATGGAAGTGCCGGCTCAGCTTGGAGGGTCTTATCAGAAAAAGTACAGAACACTCATCTTAGATGTCTCAGTGTTCATAAAAAAAAAAAAAAGTCAAGCCCTGGCAGGAGAGGTGTGAGAGGTGTGTTAAATGAAGACGAGATTAGCCTCCTGCTGTAAGGGGGTAGATCTTATTTTTATGCTGAAATTTCTGAGGATTTTCTCGTTTAAAATAATAAAAACGCTTAATAAGCAGGTTGCAAAGTGATTCTTAGCCAGCTCAATAACCACCCCTCTCCACCCGCACCGTCTGCTTTTCTTTGCTTGGTTAGCCAAAGGAGTTTCCGTGCGGTGTGTAGAAACTTTCCAGCGGCTGTTTGGGTAAATGCCCTGGAGTTAGTGGACTGGTTAGTTTTCACTAACTTGAAGCAAACCTGGGTCACTTAGGAAAAGGGGCCCTCCACTGGGAAATTACCTCCACCAGACTGTCCTGTGGGCAAGCCTGGAGGACATTTTCTGTGGCTGAGTCCAGCTCACTGGGGGCAGTGCTACCTCTGGGAATCAAGTTCTTTTAGAAAGCAGACTGAGCAAGCCATGGGGAGCAAGCCAGGAAGCAGCACCCCATCCATAGCCTCTGCTTCAGGTCCTGCCTGCAGGTTCCTGCCTTGGCTTCTCTCAGGGATGGAGTATAACCTGTACACCAAATAAACCTGCTCCATTCCTGTGTTCGTGTTGGCTCTGTGCATATCACAGCAACAGAAAGCAAACCAGGACAGTGAGGATGATGGGTGGGTGAGCGAGTGGGCGGATGAGTGTGGGTGGGTGGGGTCGACTTTTCTTGCCTGGGGCACAGCTTCTACCCTGTTGGTTACCCGAGACTTGGGCCCACGCAGCTGTGTTAGAAAGCAGGTCACCTCATTCTCGGTTTACCCCAGTTTCTGCAACTCTACCCCAAGGACAACGCTGACAGTTGCTTCCTAGGGTTGTTGTGGTGGGCGGTACTGTACGGACGGTGCTCTGAAGAGGCCACACCACAAGGTCCCACTCAGGACTGACTACAGTTATCTTCGAGCAGGGAGGGAGAGCGCGAGGGTCAGGTGGGTAAGATGCGTCAGTGGGTAAACATGTGTGCCACCCACTGTAAGGACGTGGGTTTGAGTCCTAGAATCTACCTGAGTTTGATCCCCAGTGGGAGGAGACAGCTGAGTCCTGAAAGTTGTTCTCTGATATCCACATGTTTGATGTAGTGCACACAAACACACACACACACACACACACACACACACACACACACACACACACACACACACACAGGCACGTGCGCATGCACACACATACGAATAATACATTTTTAAAAGAAAAAAAAACATGTCCTTTAGATCCCTTCTTTGGAGTGATAAGAATTAATCCCTAACAATAATGCTGACCTTCAGCCTGGATGATACGGTGCTCATGAAGACACCGTGTTAGAAAAGCATGCTTTTGTATTTTACACTTGTGAGGGTCCCCTTTCCCACACTCACAAGAAAATTTGATAGTAAACCATGTATTTGTGAAATTAGGGCAAGAAATAGTAAAGACCTAAGAACGTGACACAGAGAAGGCAGAAAGCCAATATATAATTTAAAAACCATATTACCATATAAAGTGATTACAAAAATGTAAACCAGGTCGGGCTAATTATTTTCTAAAACTATTGGTCTGTAATGGAAATCAAATATGAAGATGCTGGCTCAGCTGACACTTAGCACACCTGTGAAAAATGACAGTGTCTCATGGGCACGTGCAGTGGCCTAGAAAAGCCAGCTCCATGCCACCACACACTCATTTTAACAACCGCGTGTTGTAGATGCCACTGTTGTCCCCAGTGATGAGGAAACCAAGGCACACGGAGAGCAAAGGGCTTGCTCAAGTGTACCCAGCAGCTAAGGGGTAGTGATTGAATAGGAAAGGATGGGGTTGGAGTTCTGCCAGTCCACCTCAGTGAGTTCCAGGTCAGTCTCTGATGGCGATGGAGCCCTCCTGTATCGGTGAACCTTTCCTAAAGAAGTGTGGTTTGGGAAGCACTAGAACCTAGCCTGAGGTTCTAGTCCCAGCCTCTTAGTTATTACACACAGGACCACACAACCCGTTTCTCAGTCTCCCTGAGTAAACATCTTCACCTGTGAAATGGGGCTGGAATTCGCTTCCTTGTGCAAGTAGCCAGCAGATGCCCTGCCTGGACTGAACGGTTCATTTGGGAGACACCCTGTTGTGCAGAGGACAGTCTCTGCAATCCGATGGCCTCTCCCTTCAGGGCTTGCAGACTCCCTCTGCCAGGGGCAGCCAGATCCACGGGCACACAGGCTTACGGCATGTCTAAGAGGTGATGTCTCCAGGGACAGCCATCATGTGTGGGCAGCCGGAGCTGACGATGGGTGGGTATAAGCATGCTTTGCTCCTGGGATAGGGCTCTGTGTTGCACACTGGAGAGTGTGCTCAGCGAGGGTGCTCAGGTGCTCTGGGCTCCAGATCCTCTCCTCCATGTGCTCACCATCTCTCCAGGGCTTTTTCTACTGGCCTTCTCTGTGTCCTCAGAATTGTTTCCCAGTCCTTTGCTGAGTTCCTGTCTGAACCTCTTTTCAGTTTCTTCAAGCGTTTCCTTTGGGGGAAATCTCAAGAAAGACTCCGACCTACAACTTTGTTGTAAGATTTCAGTGGGCCATGTAGGTCACTAGTGCAGTGTCTGACATGCCACAGGTACCAAATGCTCATACATGTTTTCAGCTATTATTAGTCAACCAATATCGGAAAACATAACAAAAGCGAGATGCGGCCTCAACTGCTGAAAGCCTCCAGTCTCATCCATTCTTCTCCTCTGTCTGCTTCACATCATGAAAAACAGACAAGAAGACCCAGGTGGCTCCCCCACTTTACCAGAGGAAAACATAAACACCAGAGGGGAACACCTCAACCACACGCAATAAAAACCCAAACCAAAATAAACCAAACCCCTCCAAATCAGTCCCCCTCTCCTGTTCTTTTGAGGCCCCATGAATCTGCCTGGGGGCTTGCACTTCTCATCCTACATGAGCTGGAGAGATGGCTCAGCCGTTAAAGTCTAGGCTCACAACCTAACACGCGTGAACTTCTGTGTCCTCTTTATGTGTCGTGGAATTTGACTTCTGCTGTAGTTAATAGACACTGTCCACTCGACAATGCAGACAAACCTCTAGGCATGTTCGTGAGAGACTTTCTAGATTGAATTATTGGAGACAGGAAGGTAGGCCCTACGTACGGGTGGCACCATTCCATGGACTGAGGCCCGGGACTTCCTAACAAAGAGAAACTGAGCTAGCACCAGCCTTCACCTCCCTCTGCTGACTGAGGATCCTGTGTGACCAGCTGCCGCACATTCCGCCATGTTTTCTCCGTCATGATGAGCTCCACTTTCAAACTGCGAACGGGAATAAACTGTGTTTGTCATGTATTTAGCCACAGCAGTGACGAAAGTAACTAGTCCATCACCTAAACCAAATGTTTGGGTGTTTGGGGCTGAGTCTTCCTTGCTCCTGTGGGGTGGTCACAGCTGGAACAATTCTATTTGTGCAAAGACGGCACAGGAGTTTCTAGGGTAACAAAGGTGTCTTGTCCCCATGACTAATCGCCTGATGAGACTACTCGAGGAAGGATTTATTTTGGCTCATGGTTGGAAAGGGCATATCCCATCATGGTGAGAAAGGCATGGTAGAGTTCCTGGCAGTGAGAGTGTCCAGCTCAACTGTTCGCATCTGGGCAGTAGAGCAGAAGTAGAGATGGTATCGAGCCCGGAAATGTGGCTGGAAGCGGAGGTAGCTGGGATGGATGCCTCAAGCTTGGCCCCATGGCCTGATATCTAACAGGTAGACTTCATGTTCCTAGCTTCGCCGTTGTTGGAACGGCGCCCCCAGTGGAGACTACGTGTTCAAACATGTAGTCCACAGAGGGCTACTTTATATTCAGATGGTAGCAAAAGTCTTCTGAGGGCTTTAAATCTCTCTGGTAGTTACGTAAGGAGTGGTCCCCATGGCCGTAGAGAGGCTCAGGGCAGGGCTCTGAGGTTCAACGTGGGAACTGAAGGAACAGATCCGGACACAGCTGCTGAGGATCAAGGTTGCCATGGTTGAGGCACAGGTGAGATTCAGGACTTCATGCTACTTTGCCAGCAGCAATGACAATGAGCCCCCCCTTTGCCCCCAGCCTTTACTTAGACGAATCCAAACCCTCCTCAGTTTTCCCATGTATCGGCATGGGGTTTCAGTGAGGAGACCTGGTATCCTGATACATTCTCCATCTGATTTCTCACAGGTCAGAAGTGTAGTTGAGGCTTAGGGTGGCGAACAGCTTAGAAGTAATGACAGAGGTCTAATGCAGATGCCAAGGTTCTAAACCCACGCCCCCTGGGTAGCAGAAAGAGCATCTCTCACTCTGGTCTGTACAGTTTCAGACAAGGTGATCCAAATCCAGGACAGAGAATCAGTTGCATAATGCTCATCCCAGCTTCCCAGGCTCTATTTATAAGTCAGGTGTTGGCATGTATGTGAGATTTAAAAGGAAGGCAGCTTCCCTCGTGATCCTGTGGTGTTTAGTTTTTGCCTTTGATTTAATGAAGATCTCTCCACGAATACGTCTTCATGGATAATGAGGGGGAACTTTACAGGGTTGCAAAGTCTCCATTTTACCCTCTAGAAGAGTTTGAAATAATAACCACCCCCCAGGCTTTATCTAAACATCTAAGTAGAGAGGGTGTGGGTGATGTCAACAGCCAGGAAACTGTGCAGTTAGTTGCCGCAAACAGCACGGCGCTGCTTTATATATTTCGTGTGCACCTCCATACGAGGGAGGCTAGAATGTTATGCAAGCTCTCTGATTTAAAAAGGTGCCTGTCAAGCCAGCCATTCCCACATGGAAAGATTATGGAGAAGGAGCTTGTATCAGAGGCTAGCTGTTAGACTAACCCTTAGAGGGGCAAGGTCACAATCCCCAGGCGTTCCGATTCTCTTGCTCTGCCTGTAATTGGTAGTGCTCATTATTAACATGAATGACTGTGTGTGCGTGTACGTGTGTGTGTGTGTGTGTGTGCACACGCACGCTCACATATAGGTCAGAGGACTAGCCCAGGTGTCCTTACTACCTCATCTTATTGAGATGGTCTCTCATTGGCTTAACGTTCACCAAGTCATCTAGCGTGTCTGGCCACTGAGCCCCAGGCATCCACCTGTCTCCGGCTCCCCAGTGCTGGGGTTGCAAACATGTGACATGATGCCTGGCATTTTTACCCTTTTTTATTTTTTTTGACATGACTTCTGGGATTGGACTTCTGTCTTCATGCTTGCAAAACTAACACTCTATCGACAGATCCATCTCCCTTACCCAACGTGCTTGCATCGGAAATAAAATGGACGAGATATAAAGAAAAAAACCAATGTGCCATTACTATTGAACATTTGCCTGTCCTTGGCCCATGAGTATCTCTCCTGCAAGCCTATGACTCCTTAACTGCAATGGAGTCACAGCTGGAGGGCTTTTTCTTGATGCAGAGTCATTAAGTCTTTCCATGTTTGTGGAATTCTGGGTAAATATGTCAGGCTCCTAGTCCCACCTATAAGAAACTTTTAGGTTGTGTATTCCGTGGCCTTGCTCTGTAGCACTAACCCCAGATGTCAGCTCAGCCCCCTGCACTCTAGGGGAGCTCCCACCTCTTCCCTACCATCTCATATCTCTGATCTCATTCTGTATTTCCTGGGATCACCTCCTACGCAAACCGTGGCTCGGAGTCAGCTACTGGAGGCAGCCAGCTCCAAAAACCTCCAGGGATGAGCTTTTGCTCATTGTTCAGACTCATATCTTGTGTGTAAATAACTCTTGCTGTGTAACCATTCCCTCCTGGTTAAAAAATTCCCTACTAGAAGTCAGTAGAAAACTCACAAGACTTAGGAAGCTCATGAATCTTACAAGCCTCATGAGGCCCCAATCTAGGTTGTGTAAGCAGTAAACAGTTGATGGGCAGAGGACTCTTCAGTGGAGCTGCGGGCAAGTTGCAGGGAGCTTCAGTGATGCAGATGCCTTGAGTCATTGCTGTGTAGGGGTGGGTTTTGCTGACAAGGCTGTCTTGAGGTCAACTGTGCACTCGGATAAACCCTAATAAACTCATTGGCTAGACAGACTGGACTTGGGTGCGATAGCTCCTCCGTTGCTATTGTTGTTCTGTTTGGGGTGAATTGACTGATCTCTGTTCCCCTCAGGAAGTCATGGCACCTACATCTCTCTTTTTTCTCTCTTCGTATGTTTTTCTAGCTGTTATTTGTCGTCGCTATCTCAGAGACTAGACAAGTAGACACTCAAAAGAGGCAAAGCTGAGCTCACATTTTACGAATCCAACTCTCTACAGGGTCTTGAAAAAGCAAGAGGAAGAGTTACTTCAATGGCCAGGGACATGACTCTGCTCAGTAAATGTGAACCCCACTGGGAGTGTGAGATGGCGACAGGGAACTTCAGGTCCCCCCACATCTTTCCACACTAAACATGATTTGCATACTGGAAATCTCAACGTGGTTCTATTTTTTTTAAATGCCATGTGGTCCCTAAATCGAAGCCAAGATTTGGATGAGATACTTCTCTGAAGGTACACATAGCCTTTTCCCAACCCAGAAGGAAACTCTAGCTCCGACGGACTTCCTGCGAACAAACCTGTCCATCTCCATTCTGGGGCCCTTAGAGGAATGTGAAGAATAGTTCCTGACTTTCAACCCGGTTCTCATCAGATGTGGCACAGCAGAGGCCTTTCTGGAAGGGGCTCGCTGATGGCTACCGTGGGGTACAGAGGCAGATGGGGGGGATACAGACTGGCTATATAACAGGGAAGGTTTCTCAGAGCACATGCTTCCTGAGAATGATTTTAACGATAAACAGATATTTGCTTTATGTTTGGGTGGGGGAGAAAAATGGATGTAGCTCTTAAGATTCTGCCACAAAAAAAAAAATGTCCACTTTGATTTCCTGATACAAGATCGCAGGTCTGTGGTCTTCACTTCCATCAAGTGAATTGTTTGTGCTGTGTGACCTTTGGGGAAGACTCCATCTGGGAGCTTCTCAATGTGATGCTTGTTTGAACCATTTGCCATTTGCACAAAACAGTCAGGCAAGACCTTCCCCAACCCTCTTATTTTGTCTCCAAAAGATGCATTAGGTAATGTCAATGAGTGACTCCAGGCTCTTGGAGAAGCTGATGTGGAGGTGCAATTAGCCACAGGAGTTAATAAGGGCAAAGTCTATGAAGAAAAAGATGGAGAAAGGGTGGGTGAGTCACGAGGTGCTGGTGTGGTCCTGATGCTGGTAAAAAGAAGGGAAAGGCGGGGAGATGGAGGCTCTTCAATCTCCATGTGGCTTAGGGGATGTTTACCAGGTTGATGGCACAAAGGCGTGTCGGAGGCACTGTGTGGACATATGATCCGCTTCATGTCCCCAGCACAAGTCAGTCCGTGGCTGCCACACTGTCTCTTCAGTATGTCATGATGATGGCCAGAGGTCATACTGATGCTATTGGTCTGATGTGCACCTCGCTGACAGAGATCTGAGACGTCCATGTCCACGGCCATGACACCGGCATTTCCTCACCCTATGAAGCCATGGAATGGTCTGAATCCGAACACCCCCCCCCCCATAGACTGATGCTTTGAATGCACATTCAAAGGCTAAAAGCTAGTTGGGGAGGGTTGGGACCCTCAGAACCTAGTGCCTGGTGGGTGGAAGCCCGTCACCAGAGGTGGAGGACCTTTCAAGGTCGTTCCTGACCCCATTCCATCTCAGACTCTGTTTCCTGGTCATCTGTGACAGGACCAGCACCCACCACACACCCCTGCAACTGCTCTGGCATGCCACAGTCCATCGTGGTCAGGAATGCAGACGCGGCTGCTGAGCTGGAGAAGGGCTCTGGGTAAAGGCATTTTCATGATTAGTAAAGAGAGAGACTAAGTCTGGGTCTATCCTTGGGCAATTTTCACTTTCACAGTCGGCAGTTTTCAGGCATACTGACTTCACTTGCCTGTGAGCATCCAGACACGACGGGATGTTTTTGTTTTCATGTTTATTTGCCACCAAGGTACTTCGATTTCTTTCTTTGTGCCTGTGGGGGCTTGAATAGACATGGTCCCATTGACTCATATATTTGAATGTGTGGCCATCAGGGAAGGGTGATACTTGACAGCGATTAGGAGCGGTGGCCTTGTGGGAGAAAGTGTGTCACTAGGGGTGGACTTTGGGGTGTCCAAAGCTCCATCCAGGTCCAGTGGCACTCTCTCTTCCTGCTTCCTGTGGGTGGAGAACTCTCAGGCCGCTTCTCCAGCCCCACATCTGCCTGCATGCCGCCATGCTTCCCGCCATGATGACAATGAACTAAACCTCTGAAACTGTAAACCAGTGAAATATTATCTTTTATAAGAGTTGCTGTGGTCATGGTGTCTCTTCACAGCAAGGGAACATTCACTAAACCAGTGCCCACAGACACCCTTCTTCTAGACAGGGTCTCACTATGGAGCCCAGCCTCGCTTCAAGTTTGCCATCCTCTTGCGTCCAATTCTGTCACATTTGAATCTCGGGTGTGTGCCCGTGCTCAGTTTCTAGCTTATAAAATAGTTTGCTTTCCAAATAAATTGATTGAGACCCATGCCTGGTAGCCATCAAGTACTAAGAGCAGAAGGAAACAGCAAGTTTTGCAAAGCACCCGAAGTTTGGGTAAATCTGGATTTTGTCACCAGGTAGTGGTGTTCATCGTCTTTGGGCATGCCTTTTTCTCCTGGACAGGATAGTCGTGAGACTGTTTGGTTTTCTGATGTTTCTGAGATTCCATGGTGGGAGACACTGCAACTCAGTTACTCATCCCTTAAACAGTCCCCAGAGGACAGACCCAGCGCCGATGGAGTTCTAAGGCAGATGAAAAGTATTGTCGTCAAGTGGAGATGCGTACCTCTTCCTGTCAGACAAAGACAAGCGACCTGTCAGGATGCCTGCTGTGTCTTCTAGAATCCTGAGGGCAGAATTTCCTGCTTTTACGGGCTCATGTGCTCCAGTCCACCAACAAAAGCACTTCTCTTCCCACTCCCTTGAGCAGAATTAAAAAAAAAAAAAGAACAATTTCAGATTGACGCACACAGGTCCCTCAGCCTGTGTCAACGAAAGCCAGCTTCCAGGCCACCGCGGGCCAAGCGTGGCTCTGCTACGACAGTGAAATGACCCCTCGAGCTTTAGTGACTTGTCAGAACAAAGCTCCATTCTTGTCAGGGTCAATGTTGGTTTCTGTTCTAGAACCTAAATAGTCTGAATCTTCGTGCGCTGAGGACCCTATTGAGCAATCACTTGGGTGTCCTTAGGACCCGTATGTCATACCACTTGAGGGTGGTCACACCCAATATTTTTCAAATTTCCTTTTTGTCTGTCAAAGTGTATTTTAGATAGAATCCTTTGGGGTAGGGCGGTTTTCATAACATTCGTATGTATTCATATATAGCTCATTGCTTTTCATTACTGTCTTTTTAAATTTCAGTTTTTATTTTGTGTCTGGGTGTCTTGTACATATTTATCTGTGTGCCACACCTATGCCTGGCACCTGGGGGCCAGAAGAGGGCATCAGCTCCATTGGAACTTGAGTTACAGCTTCTCTGGTGCTGGGAATTGAACACGGGACCTCTGTAGGAGCAGACAGGCATGTGACTGCTGAGCCTCACTCCCGCTCCTGTCTCTGCTGAGTGATTCTCCATCGCATGTGACACTTGTGTCCTGTCCTGCGCCGCTGGACATGCATTTCTGTCTTCTTCTTTATGGCTGTTGGTATAACTGGTACAGTTACACATTTCTCCCCAGAATGGAATTACTGTTGGATGATACGTGTTTATAGTTTCCATTTCTAAGATCCTTCTGGACCATTGATTTATGCTAGCAGTAGATGAAAAGCCCCCCCCCCCAGCTGTTCTATGTCGTCACTAACACTGAGGACCATTATTGAACTTGATGTTGTGCTTAGCTATTTTGGTGGAACTACATGGATGCCTTCTCTTCGCTTTGATTTGCATTTCTCGTATGACTGATGATGATGAATTTATTTCTTAATTTTTTGTTGACCATTTATTACCTATGCGTGTGTGCACGCGCACACACACACAGTTGTGAAGAATCTATCCAGTGTTTTAAAATTTAATTTAATTTTTTAAACCTATTTGTCTTCCACTTCCTCCTCCTTTCCTTCTTCCTGTTTTCAAGACCAGATTTCCCTTTATGGCCTTGAACTCACAAAATAGCCCAAGCTGGCCCTGACCTGATGGCAGTCTTCTTGCTTCGACCCCTTATATGCTTGAATGACAGGTATGTGCCACTATGCCTGGCTTTGCTAATCTTCTTATCATATTGTTTATATATTCTGACTGCAATACATCTGATTTGTAAGTATTTTTCTCTGATACTTTATCCTTGTTTTTATTTTCTCAGGCTTTGACTCAGTCTTCGTTCTAGCTTATTAAGGTAAAAAAACCAGATCACTGGTTTTTTCTTCATATGGAGAATCAGATACAGCTATGAATTTACCTCTACAGTACGCTTTAGCAACAACCTACAAAATTTTCAGTGTTGTAGTTTTAAAAATTGATTACTAATCTAGCCTTCTGATAAGTTCTTTGAAATTTATTGAGGCTTTAGTAATAAAGGCTCTGCTAGAATAGTTTTAATTTATAGAAAATTGGGATGGCTATACAGAGTTCTCGTGTGCCCTATAGCGGTTTCCCACAGTTATTAGCATTGTGCGCTATTATAACTGTGAGTGACCCTGACATTAATATCAGCTAAAGCCTTTCATTATAAAGTCCATTGATTTTCACCTAATCACCTTTTACTGCCCAGGATCCCATCCATGAGAGCATTGGTCATGGAAACAGTGGGTCATGATTCCCAGATGCCTCTTGAATGTGTCATTTTCTTGTCTGTTTGTACGACATGAGCATTTTGAGAGTATAAATTAGACATTCTGTAGAATCACCTTCTATTGGAATTCACAGCTTTTTTTTCTCATAAGATGGGACTGTGGATCATTGAGAAGATACTGGTGAGCCAATATAATTTTTATGTGATGTAAAGAGTATATGATATGTAATACGACCGTGAAGTGGTCATCATCTACTACCTGAGTTAAAATTTTCAGGCTCTGTCACTGTGAAGTTAGTGTTTTTGTTACCCATTCTGTCTTCTTTGTGTCTTCTTTGGAAAGAACTCACTGAAAAGACCTATCAACCAGGGTAACCAATTTACCTTATATAGAATCCTTGGAGAATTATTTCTTCCTTTTCAGAGTTTTGCATTTATAACGCCATGTTTTGATAATCTAGGCACATACTGTACCATTGAACCTCATTACCACCCTGGGAATGCACCCCATTTTCTTATGGCTACTATTGTCTTGAATGGAAATTAGCAGTTGATCTTAGTTTTCTTCCTCTGTCTGTAGCAAGGTTTGTTTGGTTAGTTGGTTTGGTTTGATGTGCTGTATTCATGTATCCTAGGCAATATGTGATTATAGATATAAAATCATACATCCGTATATATACACTCACATACATGCACATACACACATGCACCATAAACACACATGTGCGTACGAGGTGTAAACGGAAAGGGAGAGGGGCATTTGAGACCATTAGTAAAAGGCCTAGTGGGAAGGGAAGACTAAAACAGACAAGAGAGTGACGGGGATGCACTAAAGAACTAATGTTCTACTCGAGGGAAGCTGACTGCGTGAGATCCACCATCGTGGGCCCTGAATGTGCACTGAGTTTTCAGTTAAGAAGCATCACAAGTATCGCTTCTTCCCCAACATGGTCACTGTGAATCTCTGCTTCCCTCTTATTAATCTCCATTTCTGTAACTCTAGACCACAGCAGCTGGTTTACTCACTATGTGTAGCGGGAGGTGGAAGCGCTCCAAAAGGCAGCATGCGTGCCTGTGTCTCATGAGAATCAACTTTCTCTTTAGCTACGCAGCTCCTAACCTTGGACCCAGGCCCTTTCCATAAGCATAACTAGGGTGCCCCGCTTCTCAGGCATGGCTTCTGATGCTCTCCAATCTCCACGTGGTCCCGTAGAGCTGATGACATCATACATCATCATCAGGTACTTCCGGTCTTCCGTGAGGTCTCCCAAGTTTCACAGCACAGCACAGCACAGCACCCTCTTTGTCTGTCTGAAGACATTTAATGAAAAATTCCAGAATTAACTATTTGAAAGCTTTAAATAAACTATGTTCTGGTGCAGTGTGGTCATTGTTTTATGTTAATATCAGTTACTGTTGTCAATCTCATAATTTAAACACTGTCATGGGTCCTTATGCATAGAGCCCAGGACATCACAATTATAAGCACCTGAGACCTTAGAATGTGTCCCTCAGGCAGACAGATGGGGGCTGCTGTAATTCTTGCTACTTTCAGTATCACCTATAAGGGACTACTTATAAGCATAGCCTCCCTACTGAGGTGGTTGGGGACTGTCTGTCTCAGGCCATATCAGTGGCTCTTGGAGAGACAAATGGGACTTTTGAGAAGAGGCACCACATTTGCTGACTTGAGCATCATGAGGACATTGCGAAAGGTCATAGAAATATCCAGATAAAATTTCTCTATTCCAATTTTTGGTAGGCAGACTAAAGCCATGCCCACTCACAGTCTGGGAATCTTAGTTTCCCAGCAGATTAACTGCCATTGGCAAAAATAAATTTGACTTGAGTATTTGCAATGTTCGCATCCATCCACTGAACAACTAAAGAGAGCCTGCTCCATCCCAGCCATGTGGTTCCTGGTGTGATACCTTCTGTGAGAGATGGCGTGTTTCCAGAAGTGAGCAACAAGAGGCATGCCTGAGTGAATGGGGGTGACCTGGAATGTCCAGCATGGGGGTGTCACAAGGCACTGAAGGATGAGTTAGAGGGAGGTGCACAAGGAATACCTTTCAATCCAGTGGCTTCTTGGAAGATGTCAGACTCCAGATTCTGGATGCTGTCTTGACACATAACTTTTTTGTTGTATTTTTCATGCATGCATGTGTGTATGTTATGCATACTTAGATGTGTGTGTTGCTGTGTATGCATGCTCTCTCTCTCTGTATGTGAGCATGCCTGACTATGATACCAAGAATCATACTCAGTTGTTTCATTCCCCTTGTTTATAGAGTCAGAGCATCAGAGCATCTTAGTCAACCTAGAGCTGTTAGCCTTACAAGCCAACTTGCTTTGAACTTCCTGTTTCTACCTTCTACAGGTGGACTTGCATACCTACCTGGTATCTATGTGGATTCTGGGGATCCAAACTCTGGCCCCCATGTCTGTATCGTCAGCCCTTTAACCACTGGAGTTTCCTTAGGTCCTGCTAGTTTTCTTCTGAGACAGTATCACTATGCAATCCAGATTGATGCAAAACTCATGATTTGTGATTCCTCCTGTTCCAGTGTCTCAGTGCTGCATCAACATACCCTGTAGGGCATGCACTTACTCTATGATTCTCAGCCCCAAACCTCTCACCCCCTAAAGGCAGGAACAGCAACGAGAATCTTGATAACATTTTGACCAGAATTGATGGGAGAAAGAAAAGAGCTTTTATGTTAATCTGAGCTCATTTGTTGAAGCCTTGGCTGCACCGAATCTTAGTGGTCATTCCAGCATCTTTTTAAGGGGCAATCTGTAAGGGTTGGGTGGGACTGAATCTGAAAAGCATTAGAATCTCCCTTTATGTTTTGTCATTTTGGTCAAATAAGTCAACTCCAGGAAAACACTGCTTCCTTCTGAAGTGCCTACTGGAAGGAAAATTCCCAGTGATACTTAGGTCATTTATTGCGAGTTTAAAAAAAATAATAAAAAACCAAAATCAAATTCTTTTATTAAGCAATTTGCCCCAAATCCAACTATACTAATTAAGTCTCTACGGATAAATATATTCATAAAGTCATGTTTTATCAAAGTCAAATATAGGGCAAATACTTGTGTTCATGTACTATGGAGCCTGGGTTCTTAAACAAGTCCACGCTGTTCTCTTTAAGATTCTATCCGTTAATGAATGTTTAATAAAAATGTAAGGACAGAATTCGGTTCACAGAAGAAAGATGTCCCCAGTGTTTCCAGCTTTGTGAAAAGCAAATTTTGTACATTCTGATCTATCAGATAGGAATCTCACTATAAAAGGCTTTCATGGAAATACTAGCTGTCAACTATCAATTAAAGCATAAGGTCCCGCTTTCCTTATTGAACTCTAATGAAAGGTTATCTGTTCCATCAGATTGCTTTATACTGCTAAGACTAAACTTAACCAAAAATTACCATCAGCATTCCATGAAGAGAGCACACAACAGGATTTGCCTCAGTGACAGGGGAGCCTAAGTGTTTTTGTTCTAGCTGGGAAACACTTTGCCACACATAAAAAAAATGCAAAGAATTCGTTTATTTAAAAAAAATCAGTGCAATCGGAAATTTTAACCCATCCCAAGCTGCATGTCTCTCTTGTATTTCTTTGCTCCTGACTTTGATCCGTATATGACATCTGAACATCATTTTTACATGTCAGCAGAGCAGAGGTTTAGCTGAGTACCTGACAGCCAGCCCAGGATACAGCTGTGAGACAAGGCCTTGAACCCACCATCTCCGAGTTCAAGGTTCCTCTCTGTCATTCACTGACTGTGTCGATGCTTCCGTGAATTTCTGAGTTTTGTATGTGCAGAGAGAGAAGCATGAAGTGTCTTTTGGCTTCTGCTCTGAGTCTGATGTCAGTATTGTTTGGAATGTGACATGTGTCCTGTGGGTAGTGGCTGTGCTGTTGCTGATAGGAGCAATCTGTGAGGGAAAGGTAGGGCGTGAAGAGCCTCCCTGTGGAGAGGCGCTGCCTTCCCAAACTAGAAACAAACCCAGAGGGAGGGTCTGGGGGCATTCTTATAGCATCATCAAATGGAGTGTGCAAGTGTGTGTGCTCATGTGTGCACACACTCATGTGTGTTGGGGTGTGTGTGTGTATGTGTGGCGGTCAGAGGACATCCTGAGGTGTCATTTCCAGCTGCCTTTCACCTTTGATTTGAGACCAGGTATCTCTTTGACAGGGAACTTCATTAGGTAGGCTAGGCGAGCTGGCAGGAAGCTTCCAGCCATCCTCCTGTCTCTACCTCCCATCTCTCCATCCCCGGGCCTGTAAGTGTGCACCATTGTACCAGGCCTTTAATAAGGGGACTAAATTCAGGTCCTCTATGATGCAAGCTCTGAGCTACCTCCTTAACCTGGTAAAATGACTGTGATATAGAGCTTCTAGAACACTCACCATTCACATGTGACAGAGGACTGGATGATAGTAATTGCATACCACACACATGTGATAGAGGGGGGTTGATGATAGTAACCGCCCATGCATTCTCTCTCCTTTGAAAACTTAAGATGTTCAGCGCTTCCCCTTCAAACCAGGTGCACAGCAAAGCAAAATAGCATTGGAATGAAGCTAATAAAATAAAGACTGGAGAATCGGGAGACTGAGCCCTCATCCCTGACACCCGCAGAGGATGGTCCATGAATGACCCTTCTACACAACCCTGTGTTCTTGCCAGATAAGCATGGGCAGGTATGAGTGGAGAGGTAGGGGCCATAGCCAAGTGGAACACATCCTTCCTCAGGAACACTGTCTCCTTGGTCAGGCTGGTTATTGCTGGATCTGCTAGAGAACTCGGGAACTCAGACTCTGTTTGGAACTGCAAGCAGTTGATAGGAAGCCCCATGTGAGTCCAAGTCATCTCATCTCCCAGAGAGTTGGATGTTCTACCAAGTGGAACCCCGCGTGAGCCGTTCTCTGGAAGCCCCATCCAGATCTATAGCTTTGTGACTTTGGGGAAGCCTCATTTTTGTCTGACTCTCTAGCCTATAATGGTGAAAAAGAAAAGCAATTTGTGCAACCCAAGATTTTGGCCTGAACTTAACTGCAGTTGACCGTCTTCTGTCATGAGTTAATGCTGAGCAGAGCTTGTCAGGGACTAAATATTTGGTTTAGGAATGCCTACAGACTCTGTCTTCATCTGGGTTCAGCTTTGATCTTTGGCCCGAGGTCGCAGGATGTAGCATTGGATACATTGCACTTTCTCTGACTAAAGGAAGCCAGGGTGGCTGTGTGCAGATGGGAGGATGTGTCAACGGATGCCCGAGTTTGGGCTACATCTGCTGCAAACAGTGAGGTCCTTCTGCAGTGAGCCCATTTGATGGTTAAGCAATCCCAGCTCTGGACGGCTTGATGTCGTTGTGCTCAATCAGGTTCTAAAGATTTCAGATGCTCGCCATTAATGAACAGTTTGCTTAATTGATGGAGCACTAGAGAAAGGGTTTAAGGAATTGGGTCGGAACCCTGGATGGGCTATTGCTTCTAGAGACAACCATCTTCGAGGGCGGGGTGGTGAGACCTTGAAGTGGTGATGACATTCCCAGCCCCTCCAACTTCCTGCCCTGTGTAACATGAGTGTTAATGAATGAACGTCTTAGAAAAATAGAAGAGGTAAGAAAAACACTTGCTTTACAGCCCTTCAGTTCGGGCTCAGACTCTGAAGATGAATGTTTCATTGGTACCCAAATGACCACTGATACCCAAGTGACCACTGGGACACAAATGATCCCTTTCTCAGGGTGTGTCTCACTTTTCCCTCTCTCCGGGCTTCTCTCCCGAGCACCTGCATTTTATTAATTATGGAATACACTGGGCATCTTAGGAAAATGATTCACGGTACTTCAGAAATGTAGAAGTAAATAAGCCAGGCTTCAATATATGACCGCGTAGGCCTGATAGAAACCCCAGGGCAGCCATCTTTTAAGAGGTGTGTGTAAGGAGTTTAATACAAGCCCGCTCCGGCAGTGCTTAAAGTCTGGCGGCGCCGTGAGTTATCACTTTGCCGTGGATGGGGCTTCTGATGAATTTGTAATTTGAAAAGTTAAATTAACCCTGAGGTATATTATTTGTTGTCTGTTTTTGCACGCAGGGAAGAGGTCCTCCTGTAAACAGAGTCCCTGTCTGTGGCTGAGGTGAGGTGAGCTCAGCATAGACACTTGCTGGACTCACAGCGGCTGTTAGTTTTCAGAGCACAGGCAGTCATTTTTTTTTTTTGAAAAAGGATACTACCACCACGAAAAATACTTTCCAAGAGATTTCTGGTGCTTTCTCCATGGTTTATGTAGTCCTGTGACGTTCTGCTGAACACAGTTGCTGCATTCATGGTTGATATTCCTGCTGGAATGTAAACTTCGTGAGGCTGGGATTGTATTAGGTCAGGATTCTCCCTGCGCTGGCCACAGGGATGCTGGCATACACCAGAGGCCCTGTGGACGCTGGCGGAGGAATTTAGAAACATGTGCTTATTTTTCAAGAGAAAATGACTTTGGAAATGTTCACTGTCATGGGGGAAGATGAACAGATTCAGGCATGGCCTTCACTGCTGTGTGAAGGGGCCCATTTGTTTAGTCAACCAGCTTTTACTGGGGACCTGCATTGTAACACACCCTATTCTAAGCAACACAGAGTCCATGATTACCCATACACAATGCATTAGCTGCTCTCATCACCCTTCTTGTGAGATAGTTTAACAAAGATGTGTGTGTGTGTGTGTGTGCGCGCGCGCGCGCAAGTGCACATGAATATAGAGGCCAGAGGTCAACTTCAGACATTTTTTTTCTCACATGGCATTCATCTAGTTATTTCTTTTTGCAGCAGGGTTTCCCACTGGCCTGGGCTCACCACACTGGCTGATGGGCCCCGGTATAATCCTCTACTCTCTCTGCTTCTCCGGTGCAGGGATCACAAGCAAAGGCCATCCGCTATGCTCAGCTTTTGAAACATGAGCTCTGGAGATCAAACTCAGATTTTTGCTCTTTCCCAGTGGACAGCTGACTAACATAGCACATGTAAACACACACAGAAACAGACATGGACATACACAAACAGACACACGCAGGCAGACAGACAGACATACATATGCATACATTTGGTTTTTTGAGATAGATTTTCTCTGTGTAGCCTTGGCTATTCTGGAACTCACTCCATAGACCAGGCTGGCCTCTAATTCACAGAGATCCTCCTGCCTCTGCACTGACCCCCCCCCCCACCAGAGTACTTTCACCAGTGTGATGGGCTGAATCCACAATCTGCCAGCCAGGGTAGTCCCTTCCACTTCAGGCTGTTCTTGACAGATATTTGATTGCAGCAGCAGCAGCAACAACAAATAGAAAGCAGGCAAATGATCCACCCATTCTGGGCAGCAGCCAGGGTGGCTCTACCCTAGGACATCTTGACGAATGAGGGATGTAGTAATAATGGAGCTGCGGGGCTGCGTCCCCAGCATCCCGGCCGCCTGCTAGCTTATGCCCGAAATAACAACACACAAACTGTATTCATTTAAACACTGCTTGGCCCATTTCTATCTAGCCTCTTCTAGGCTAACTCTTGCACCTGGACTAGCCCATTTCTAATAATCTGCTGTAGCCCACGAGGTGGCTTACCAGGGAGATTCTAGCCTACGTCCATCCTGGGTCGGAGCTTCATCGCGTGTCTGCCTGGAGCGGGGAGCATGGTGTCTCTCTGAGGTGTCTGCTCCTGAACGGAGAGCTGTCAAGTCTGAGCTCACTTCCTCTTCCTCCCAGCCTTCTGTTCTGTTTACTCCACCCACCTATGTTTTAACCTATGAGGGCCAGCCAAGCAGTTTCTTTATTTTTTTAACCAATGACCTTCCTCCATCAGAGGGAATGATACAAAGCTAGTTAACATCTCCACAGGAGGAGACAGACACAGAATCTTACATGGCCATTTCCATACCAAGAGAGAAGATAAATATCTGACTATATTTATTGACAAAATTAAATAATACAAAGAAATAAAAACGCAATAATAATAAAGTTTGCAGTATAGGTATAATAATAATAATGGGATATTTTGCTTTTTTATGCTTGAGGGTGCAGGTATGGGGTGTATTTGCATCTCTCTCTCTGTATGTGTATGTCCATGTGTCCGCATGCACTCACAGCTGCACAGATGTGTTCATGTGGAGGCCAGAGGTCACCATGGGTTTTCTCCCTCTATTGCTCTACATCTTGCTTTTTGAGACAGACTCTCCTGGACAAAGAGCTCACAAGTCCAGCTAGATTGACTTGTCAGTAAGTTCCATGGATCCCCTTGTCTCCACCTCCCCACTGCTGGGGTTATAGATATGCATCACTGTGTCTGGCTGTTATGTGTGTTCTGGGGATTGAGACTCAGGTCCTCATACTTGTGTGGCAGACGTTTTGCCTACTGCGCTACCTCCTCAGCCCTGGGTTCTTTACTTTTGGGTGTTCCATGGCACTAGTGTCTCACACTGTTCCATTTGTTGGGGCTGCCATTTCCAGGGCTTAAGTTAGCTGTAATTTCAAGGTTTTAGTGGTTGAAAATTATCACTCCGAAGCAATGTCTACTATATGTAGCTGCGTGCACCCTAATCCACCTACAGAGACATTAAACATTTCTCTATGAATTGCCCCCATTGCCAACTTCAGGTTATGCTCATGACTTACTTTTCTTAACTCTAGTATTATTAGACTCAACAGATTTTATATGCATGAACTCATTTAATGTCCTTAGAAACCCATCAAAAGGACAGGATCCTCTTTACCCTTTGGGAGCTGAGGAAATTGTGTCCCAGGACAAATAAACAGTTCCCCACTAAAGTGAAGTTGGATTCCTTGCATCAGTTCTGGTTTTTTATCTGTGTTTTCAAAGAAATGAACAATGTCCACACGCCTGTCTCTGATTCCAGTTTCCTATATTAACTCGTGTGCATGTGTGTGTGTGTGTGTGTGCCAGATACAACAACAGACAATACTTAAAAAAAAACAACCATCATTACGTTTCTTTATGGTTAAGGAGCATCTGGAACAATTTAAGGACTTAGAAGAGGAATAGGATGCTTTACAACATAATGTGCCCCAGGATTGCCATCCGAGTGGGAATGTGTTCATTGAATAATGACTCCAGGCATTGCTTTTTGGGTTTGCCTTCTCAAGACCCCTGTAGGATGACTATAGCGAGGCTGCAGCTTTATTTATTTAGTTTGATTTCCCTTCTTTCATTCTAGCATTCCAGGAAATAAAGTATCCCTCCAAATGATAATTAATATACGCTAAGAAATGGGGGGAGGGGTCAGACCTGTTGTGGGGACAGAACAAAAATACAAACAGGAATCACAAAAAAGCAAAATGATGATAATGATGATAATAATATTAATAATAATAAAGATTGTAAATAAACTTGTGTATATCCAACCAGTTCAGCAATCACAGCATCAGCTCCCCTAACAACCACAGAGGCCATCTTGGTCTTTTTCTTACGGTAATGAGGACGGCATAGAGCAAAAGCTTGTGTAACTGCGACCCATCTAAATATGAGTTGAGGTGGGACAGCTTCTCCCGAGGGCTATCACTGAGCCAACTGTAGATGATTTTAATTTAGTACCTGCCCTTTCTTCTAAAAGATTAAGCAAGGAAGAAGTCCAAAAAGAAATGCCCAGGCTTCCTTTCTAACCTGACAACACAGTCTGAATTCCTCCAATGGGGGTTCTATCTGAAATGAACCCAGAAATTGAATGCTTCCATAATTAATTGAATTTAAGTATAATAGTAAATAATTTTGTTGCCCCTTAAAGCTACATGAGTGCCATGAACACCGTAAGTCAGGACTGACACAGGAAGGCATGCGATAGGAGGCCAGGGGCTGGTTCTGTGCATGGAACCGCTTGCTGGTTAGCGTGTTGACCTGAACTCCAACCCTGGAATCCATGTGAAAAAGCGGAACATGGTGGCACCCGTTGGGAATCTCAGCCTTCTTTGGTGAGATGGAAAGTGGAGACACAACTACCTGAAGTTTGCAGGTCAGTTGGCCTGGAGTGGGCATCGCAGTGGCAGGAATAGAGACCCAGCTGCTTAGAAGGAAGGAGGGAACTGATTTGCAAAAGCTGTCTTCTTTCCTCTCCCCTTCCCCTCCCCTCCTCTCTTTTTTCCCTTTTATCCTTCCTTCCCCTCCCCTCTTCTCTTCCTTTCTTCCTTCTCCCTTCTCTCTCCCTTCTTTCTTCTTTTCCTCTCCCCTCTCATGTTTTCTCTCTCCTCTCCCTCCCCATGTCCCTTTCTATCTCTTCCTTCCACCTGTCTCCTCTCCTCTCCTCTCCTCTTCCTCTTCTCTCTCTCTCTCTCTCTCTCTCTCTCTCTCTCTCTCTCTCTCTCTCTCTCTCGACAGGGGACTCACTATATAATGAAAGCTGGTCTTGGGCTCTTATGCCTCCTGACTCAAGCTTGTACTGCCACACCTGGCAATTGCCTGGTAGATTATAATAATTATAATAATAATTATTATTGTTAAAGTCAAAGCATTCTCTTTTTCTTTGCCCAGAGCCTGCTGTGCTGACCCCCTTGGGTAATTTCAGAGCTGTTTTCATCAGAATACTTGAGCCATTGGCTCATGAAATGGATTCTGTGTCAGTCTGCTTTCTGTCGCTGTCACAAAAACACCCAAGATGATTAACTTAGGAAGATAAATATTTGTTT
This sequence comes from Microtus pennsylvanicus, assembly GCF_037038515.1. Taxonomy (NCBI): domain Eukaryota; kingdom Metazoa; phylum Chordata; class Mammalia; order Rodentia; family Cricetidae; genus Microtus; species Microtus pennsylvanicus. Next base: position 144,059,721 of record NC_134580.1, read on the forward strand.
TGGTTCACAGCTCTGAAGGTTTCAGTCCATGGTGAGGTAGCAAGCACATTATAGTGGGGTGAGTATGGTGGAGCATAGACACTCAGCTTGGGGTTGGGGAATGAAAGGAGGAAAGACCAGAGGCCATGGTCCCACTGTCCCCTTCAGGAACACACATCTAAGGACCTGAAGACTTCCCACTAGGCTCCATTTCCTAAAGATTAAATTCACTACCCCCTAGTACCATGGGCTGGGCCAGGAACCAAGCTTATGACATATGAGACTGGAAGACATTCCATCCAGATGATGGCGAAGACACAACAGCACATGAGTCCCCTAGAAACTCACTGGGGACTCAGTAGGCCATGCTAGTAGGTGTTCTTGGGAGCAGAAGCCCCCTGAATCTGTCCGATGGAAAGGTTCAAGTGAGCCATCACTGGGTGCACTGTTCTCATGGTACATGGGATAGAAGCTCATTCTGCAGAGTATGAGCCACTATTTCACACTCTCTGCCGCCACATTTTGCTTTTAGGCGTCTTTCCCCCTGGGTATCTGCTTCAGTATTCTCCTCTCTGATGACTAGCCTTTTCTTCATTCACATATAATATTTGGTCATTGTGTTGGTTAGTTTTTATTGGTTGGTTTTTATGGTTAACACAGTGTTGGAACAGGGAACCTCAGATGAGGAATTGCCTTCATCAGATCATTTTGTGGCCACGTCTGTGAAAGATTGTCTTGGTTGATGATTGATGTGGGTAGATCCAGCCCACTGTAGGCGACACCATCCCCAGGCAGGTGAGCCCAGGTAAACCTGTCCTAGAAAGGAAAGCAAGCCGAGAATAATCCAGAGAGCAAGCCAATAAGCAGCATTCCTCCGTGGGCTCTACTCCAGTTCCTCCAGGAGTTCCTGGCCTGACTTCCTTCAGTGATGAACGATGACTGAGAGTCGTTAGACAAAGTAAACCCTTCCCTTTTCAAGTTGCTTTCGGTCATGGTGTTGGGCATATTAAATAACCACATGCCTGCTCGTCATTCTCACCCAGCTTGTATGATGTTTATCTGCCTCCTGGTCCTGCTTTCTGAGAAGGGAGAGACATGAGCATTAGGAGAGCTTTGAAAATTAAATTTTGCATATTTCAAAAGCCATATACATGTTTGTTGTAGGAAATCTGGGAAATAAAAAGAAAATGAAAAAATATATTGTATAATCTCACTTCATTAATATGGCATACGAACCTCTGTGTAAACAAGCAAAAATGAGACGTTACACAAAATGCGTATCAAGACAAAAGGACTTTAAAGCCACAATACCATTGACCGACTGCAAGCCCATTATGGCAACTTTGCCAGTAGAAGGCAGGAAAGGGAAGCTGACTGAGAAATTCCCACCATTAGAAGAGCCATTGTCCCAGTTGGGGTCCTCCTTTAATATAATGCTTTCCATATCTATCTATTTCCATGCAAACCTCCCAACTCCATTCTCACAGCTAAGTAAAATTCTGCGGTGTATGTGAACCACATTTTCAATACCTGTCCACCCCTTGATGGACATGTAGCCTGGTTCCATTTCCTTGTTACCGCAAGTAGAGAAGCAGTGAATAGGAGTGAGCACATGTCTGTGGCAGGATGCAGAGTCCTTGGGATGCAGAACCTGCTTAGAAGGTTCCTGAGAATAAGGAACCTTCTAAACAGGCCACATAGAGCACAGGAAACTGCCCCTAGAATGAACAAATGAGACTGTGTGAACAACATTCTACACAACAGAGAAAATGATCATCAGATAAAACAAGTCTACAGAACAGGAGAAACTATTCTTTTATTTAAAATTTAAAACATCCATTGCATGTACTTACAGAACATGGTCCTGTGTTACACAGGATTATCGTGCAGGTGTACCTTGAGTTGAGCAGTTTGCTTTCCTGCCCTCAACACATTCTGCCTTTTCAGATCCTTTATGCCTCTGGAAGATGATCTATTAAGGAGTTCAACGTAATTCCATCAAAATTATCTTTCAGTAGACATTACAGTATTTCCAGGCTTTTTTTTTTAAATTGCAAACTGATTTTTCAGAACAATGCATCTACTGAAGATTTACTGTTATTTGGGAGCAAAACAAACAAACAAACAAACAAACAAAACCCAACAATGTCATTTTCAGGCAAAGAGTAAGGCGGTCACAGTGACTGACTGAGTGTCTGAGACGCATAAACACATGCAAGGATCAAGAAAAACAAGCAGCGCCAAACTGCTAATTAAAATCAAGAACCTGCAGGAAAATGAAGTTCGAGCCCTAGTTCTTATCCTAGGTGAAAACCAGCCCAAAGTGAATCAAGTAGGCTAGGTCAGTTGGTCACAGATCCAGCTTTCTGTCTCCGCAGCTCTGGGGTTGTATATCTGCCTCCATGCCCAGATTATTTTTGATATGGGTTCTGGGGCTGAAACTCAGGTCCTGCTTGCTCACCCATCACGGTCTCCCCAGCCTTGACCAGGTCATGTTAGCTGATCCGTCTCTTTAGCGCGGCAGACCCTTACTGCACCTGAAAGAGGAGTAGACTTTTAAATCACCGTCTCTCCTGACACGGTAGCAGGAGAGCTGACCTTTTGAAACTTAAACTTCCCATACTGAATGCGTTTTCAGACACAGCCTCTCGGGTGAACAGGTGTTTAGCTGCAGGATTTCTTCTGTATGAAAACGGAGAGTAAATCTTTCTGTGTTTGTGTCTTCTTGCTATCTAGTTTCTGTTTGCTACCAGAAGTATCTGAAAAGCACATGGAAAGCTGTAATCAGAAACTGGCTTCATGTCAACTGTCCTGGTTTGGGCTTGAGGTTTATTAAGAGCTGAGCAGGGTTCATTCAACCAGAGTCTTGGAAGCTGTGCTTCCTGTCTGTGCTCTCCGCCAGTCTTATTCACCTGGCTGTCTCTGAGCAGAATTGCAGTAAGCACACCTAGTCTATACGCTCTCTGCGTCTGTGTTCATCAAAGCCCTCTCCTCCCAAAATAATATAAAAGAAATATTAAAGGAAGGAAAGAAGGAACCTAAGAAAAATTTGACTTATTAAAAAATCCCTTTCAGTCCATGGGACTCCAGAAGGACCTGGGGACATCAATACATTCTTAAAATACAGAAGTAATTCCTAGCCTCGTGAATTCTAAGAATTCTCTGAAGCCTAATATGTATCCCAAGCATGCTGATAGGGTTAGAAATAGCATCTCCAGCAAAGGAATGCATATCGGAATAGGGCCCGCAATAGTGTAGTTCTCTCCAAACCCCCAAAAGCACACCATATTTACCTGGAAACACATGCGTGAAGTTAAAACAATCTCAGAAGACATCCATCTACTCTTGGAAAAGATTGTTCTGGATTGAAATTCCGCTCTCAAAGTTTGTGCTGCTGGCTCCCAGCTTCAGTCCTTGCCTCTCTCCAGTTTCCCTCCATTGCCTCTTTCCTTTATGACCTTTTTTGGTTACGCCCCTTGATTTACGGTCATTTGTGCGACGGCACCACTTTGCTGTATGGCAGTTTATGTCATCCTGGTCTTGTCATAAATGACTACCATAAAGTGAGGTAAAATATCATAAAACATTAGTGAGTCCCTGATACTCAAGGTTCTTCTGCATCAGCCCTGACAGGCACCAACCATAGAGAAACAGATTCTGCCTTTTGAAGGGAGAAGCGTTTGACAGTGGATTATTTTTATAAAAGGTAAAATCGCTAAGATTCACTAACCATTCTGAGTGCCAGTCACTGAGTAGAGCTTATCATAGGCATGACACATAAGCCTTGCTACTTCTCTAAACAGAAAAGCTTTGATTAACTCTGTTATACAGATGGGGAAACTGAGGCATAGAGAATCTCAACACAACTGGTACATGGTGAGGCTTTGATACGGTCCTCACTGTCACTGTGGGTCTGTGCTCTTACCTATCAACTGCTGCACAGGCTGAATCCCAACATTTACAAATGAGAAGTGGAGCTGGTGACAATGTGTAGTTTAGCATTAGTGGGGCTGCAGTGTGACATGTCCCCAGAGAGAAGAGAACACATGTCTACTCACTTTAGAAAGGGTACTTACTATAGACCAAAGCCAGGATACCACCAAAGTCCAATCGCTGACACAAGGGCTTTATGAGGGTTACTTACAGGAATATGGGTGAAAGGCTACTCACAGGAACAGAAATGACTCAAAGACAGCTGCATCGCCAAAGCCACACCCACATGAGTGACAGCCCAGGAAAGCTCGGAAATCTGGAGCACACTGCACAGCCTGCAGGCAGTGTGGCAGGCTGGAGAGCATCTCTCCCAGGCAGCTGTGCAGCTATGAGGGTGTCTCTCAGCAGTCCCTCCTGCTTATCAAGCTTGGGAAGTGCAAAGCTAGTGGACCTGGTCAGTTTCAGGGACTTCCTGAAGACACCGAATTGTTTACTGCCAGAGTCTCAGCAAACTTCCATTTGAACATCCAGAATCTTAACCAGGTTTCCAGCAAGGTGGACTGTATCAATTCAGGAAGCTTCCAGACTCATGGCATCTTATTGTCTCCATGACCCTCCTTCTCCTTTAAGCCTCCACGTACCTGGAGCACCCTCATTGCTCTGGACCCACGCTGTGATATCACTCTGCTGTCTAGTCCCTACACTGTGTGCCAATCTGTCCCTTCCAGATTCGTTTCTGTTACTATGATAAAATATCCTGATCCCCCCCCCCCCAAAAAAAAACAGCATAGGGGAGAGGAAAGTGGTTTCCTTTGCTTCATAATTCCAGGTCATGGTGTATTGTACAAGAGAATTCAAGGCATCTAGAGCCTGAAGTAGCCGGTCACATCATATCCACAGCCAAGAGCAGAGAGAATTCAGCCTATATAGGACCACTTGTTTGCATGCCCTCAGCTTGCTTTCCCCACTCTTGCACAGCTCAGGACCTCTGCCTAGGGAATGGTGACACCCGTGGTGGTCTGAGTCTCCCTACCTTACTAAATTAGTTAAGACAGTCTCCCCCGACCCATGCCTCAAATAGGGCCTCTGACCAACACAATGCACACAATCCCTTGAGACACTTTTCTCAGGTGACTCTAGGCTGTGTCAAATGGACAAAGTGGACCATCACACCATGCTCCTACTTACGCCCCCAGCTCACTCTGGACTCTGCCCTTTGCTATCTCAGTCTTGCTTGCACCATCTCAAGTCAGAAGAACAGGAGCAGGTGTGACCCGAAGGATGCAGCACCAACCAAAAGCCCTAGGGTGGCCAGAGACTTACGAAAGCCCCAAGAGCCTCCTGCCCAGATGGTTGGTGTCGCCACTGAACACAGTCTCTCTTTCTCCCAGTGGTTCCACTGTTATAGAACCCTGGGACTCCTATACATTTCATTAGCTCCATTAAGTTTCGGAGTCTTGGGAGCCCTGCCCCCATCTTTCATGAGGGAATGTTTCGATTTGGGCAGAACAGTTACACAACAGGCTGGAATACTTTCTATGCAAAACATCTGACATTCTTACGTTCTCTCTCTCTGTGTGTCTGTTTTCTGGCCTTAACTCCTTACCTATACTGGCCTCTGTCTTTATCTATCTCTTCCTTTTCCGGCCATTCTGTCACTGCAATGCTATGGAATGTTCTGTTCCCTTAGGAGATGGTGAGCTCCTTGGGGACAGGCCTGTGAGGTCTACAGATGCAGTCCCAGCCATAGGCACAGGGCCCCGTTTGGGGATTTAATAGACATTTGTCCTGAGGATGCTAGACTCATTTGCAGGGCCTGGGAGGACAGAGGTAGATCATCTTTCATTACACATGTTAGAGCATGCACATGCTCTCTGTTGGCCTGTCGGGCCTGTTAATTTAACACACAGTGCTTGAGTGAATTACAGCCACCCTCAGAAAACCTTGGCTCGCAGGACTGACAGCGAGCTATACTCACGCTCCCAACTGACAGTGGAGGGGTTATAAAGAGGGGGCAATGACCACAAGTCAGATTAGGACAGCAGCTCCCGGGTACATGAGAGACATGCTTGAGCTTCTTGATTCTAAAAAGAAGCAGGAAAAATAAGAACAAGGAGGAAACAGAATCAGCACGTTTCTATTTATGTCCCCACATCTACGGTCTTTTCCAAAAATCTTTCTTGGTTTCCTCTTTCACATCCACAGTGAAGTGTAAATTATAGTTTGCAATATAAATGGCCATTTCCAGCAAATTTTAGCAAGGAACAAAATTTTTATCTGAGACTGAAATTTGGCATCCTTTCATCCCTCCATGCTGGGAACAATTTTTTTTGTCTTTACAAACTGTGATGAGACATAAATCCAGTTGCTGTTATCGCTAGCCAACCCTACACCCCGCTAGAAAATGAACTGGGAAAACGGGAATGTCTCCAAAGGAGAGCTGGCCCTTGCCATCCTAATGTGTAGCACGTGCCTTAGGACAAGGGGAATCAAACCAAGGTCCCATAAACATGCAAAGCTGTTTTGGATGGTGCTAGCTTCTAATTCCTTCCTTTTCTTGACAGTTCTCATCCCGGCACTCCCAGCTAATGGCACTGTCACCCACAGGGAGAACTGGTGCACCCTTGGTGCTCAGGTGGGACTGAGCTCTGTTTAGAAGGCTTGGAGACTTGAAAAGTCATGGAGGCTTGCAGAGGGTTCTGGGGAAGGTTGGTTCAGATGACTGTCATCTGTCAGTGCACAATATGAGTTAGTTCTTTTTATTGTTCTGTTTCTGCAGCACCCAGGGTCAAGGCCTTGGGCTCACACTTGAGTGGCTAGTACTCTCACCACTGAGCTAAAGTCCCATTCTACCACACCATGGTCATGTGTTTGAACATTTGATCTTTATCTGGGAAGCTTTGGGAGGTGTGGCTTGGTTGAAGGAAGAGAGATTGCTGGGGGTGGAGGGTAGGCTGAGTGTTTATCGTTCAACTTCACTTCTGTCAGGAGCTCTCTATTGCCTGGTCCACAGAGACATGGTAAAAAGCTGTGTTACAAACAACCCCTGCCCCCAAAATTACTTTCATGGTCAAGCCTTTTTTAGCATGGCCACAAGAGACTGTGTCCATTTAGACTATAAGCTACAGTAAGCCTTCCCTTCTCTGGCTTGTTTCTGTCACAGTAACAAGAAATGAATGTGACAGTGGGGGGTATGTGATGTAGAAGGGTCTTCGTTCTATCTGTTGCTTTCATTGGTTAATTAATAAAGAAAACTGCTTGGCCTGATAGGTCAGAACATAGGTAGGTGGGGAAGACAGAACAGAATTGTGGGAGGAAGAAAGCAGAGACAGGCAGATACCATGAATCTCCAGCCCAAGACGAACGTAGGTTAGGATCTTTCCCGGTAAGCCACAGCCTCGTGGTGCTACACAGATTTAATGGAAATGGGTTAATTAAGATGTGAGAGTTAGCCAAGAAAGGCTAGAGATAATGGGCCAGGCAGTTGTTGAAGAATGGCAGGCTGCGTCCCCAGCACCCGGCCGCCTGCATGGCTAGCTTATGCCCCGAAATAATTACACAGAAACTGTATTCTTTTAAACACTGCCTGGCCCATTAGTTCCAGCCTCTTATTGGCTAGCTCTTACATATTGATCTAACCCATTTCTAATAATCTGTGTAGCCCACGAGGTGGCTTACCAGGAAAGATCTTAACCTGCATCTGTCTGGAGTGGGAGAATCATGGGGACTACTTGATTCGGCTTTCTTTCTCCCAGCATTCTGTTCTGTTTACTCCACCCACCTAAGGGTTGGCCTATCAAATGGGCCAAGGCAGTTTCTTTATTAATTAACCAATGAAAGCAACAGATTAGAAAGAAATCACTCCCACATCAGGCAGTGTTTTAAATGAATACAGTCTCTGTCTTGTTATTTCGGATGCTTAAGCTAGCCATGCGGGATGAAAAGCAGGCCTGCTCACTTTATCACTACAGGTATGGAATGTTAGAGCTACAGGGTGAGGAGGTGGGAGCTCAGGCGATGCTGATGAAGAGGATGGGTGAGCATAGACCAGAGAGGTTGAGCAGGACTCATGGGATCACAAATTATCTTACCTTTTCTGTGTTCTCAGGTCATGAGAGACACTTGGAACTGGGGAGCAAACTTGAGAGACAAGATTTAGACTGAATTATGGATATACTTTTACATAACCTTATGTGATAATAATTATATTTTATAAGCACAGTGGGGTTGGAGATAGATTAAGACCACGTACAGCTCCCCCAGAGGGACCCAAGTTCAGGTCTCAGCACCCACATTGGGTACCTCACAACTGCTTGTAACTTCAGTTCCAGGGGATTTCATGCCCTCTTCTGGATTCCATGAACATTGCATTGATATGCATAAACCCACACAGATAAATACACACACACACACACACACACACACACACACACACACACACACACACACACATTTCTTTAAAATGGAATTGGGGAGAAACTGGGTGCTAGGGAAATTCCCAGGGATCCACAAGGTTGACTCCAGCTAAAATTCCTAGCAATAGTGGAGAGGATGCCTAAATTGGCCTTCCCCTATAAGCAGATTAGTAACTATACTAATTGTCATTGTAGAACCTTCATCCAGTAACTGATGGAAACAGATGAAGTGATCCACAGCCAAGCACTGGGATCAACCCTTGGAGCTTAGTTGAAGAGGGGGGGGGGTGAGGGATCAGGTAAGCAAGGAAGGGTCAAGATTATGGGAAAAATCACAGAGACCACTGACCTGAGCTCGTGGGAGCTCATGAACTCTGAACCATCAGCTGGGGAACCTGCATGGGACTGAACTAGGCCCTCTGAATGTGGGTGACAGTTACGTGGCTTGAACTGTTGGGGAGACCCCTGGCAGTGGGACCAAGACTTATCTTGGGTTCATGAACTGGCTTTTTGGAGTCCATCCCCTATGGTGGGATACCTTGCTCAGCTTTGACACAGGAGAGAGGGACTTGGTCCTGCTTCACTTGCTATATCAGACCCTGTTGACTGGCCAAGGGAGGCTTTTCTCCTTCTGAGGAGTGGATAGGGGGGTTGGGGATGGGGATGAAGTGGTGGGAGAAGGGGAGAGGGGGAGAACTGGGACTAATATGTAAAATAAAAAAATAAGTAAAAAACTAAAAAATAACATCTTAAAACATAAAATAAAGACAACAGCCAAACAGAATGAGCAAGATTGGTGCTACCCACATACAACCTGGACTCAGGATCCTTCTCACTGGGATAAAAGTATCTTATTTTTTAAAAAGTGCTAAATGTTCACATAAAAATAAGACATGTGGGCTGGGAAAAACACATACAGAGTTCAATAAAATGAAGAAAGCAGTCATTCCACGTTGCGTTCAAGCAGAGACTACCATATTCTGTTTCTCTTCCTATCTCTGTTATCATATAGGCAAGCTGGGGCAAGGCTGGGACTCCTCCTTGATGTCCAGATGAGATTGGCTCACCCTCCTATGCTGTATGTGGACCATACCTTATCCAAAGTGAGGGGACCCAGGAGGATGTTCCATGTTAGGCTTTGTTGAGTGTGCACAGTGTTTTTATATACAGAATGAGAAAGCGTGGTGACTGGACTCCACTGCAAGCATCACACCCATTTGTGTTTCAGGTAGTCCTTATACACATTCTACACTGTTTTGATAATTTTACATGCAAAATGAAGTTTTGTATTATGGAATTTCAGATTGTGAAGCATGACAAGTTTGGGGTTTTAGATTGTTGAGTTAAAGATGTTGAAGGCGAGAAAGTAAAATAAAAACACCTAGAAACTATCTCCTTTGCAGTCTGGCATGATCTTGAAACGATGGGCCCCAGGTTCATGCTTGTGTTGCTGTACATTTCAATGTCATTATGTGCTTTGTACTGACAGTTCTTGTTTTGTATGGTGTTGCTGGAGACGATAAAATTCAATGGCTTTTCTGAAGGCTTGGAAGGATGGAGGAGGCGTCTATCAATGCTGAACGCCGTAAGAGATAATCCTCTCTGTCTATCCTCTCTGCCAAGGACACTCTTCTGGTCTTGTTCAGTCTTCTCTCACTTCCTTTCCGCCCAGGTTTTTACAACTCTTCTCATTTCTTCCCGAGAGTGTTCAGCTTAGCTTCCCCTTCTCTTTGATCTATTATGGCTGCTCCCAATTCCTGAAGCATTTTCCTCTTATCTCCCCTTTCTTTTTGCTGTCTTGGGGTTCAAACCTGAGACTTTTCCTAAGTTGGTCATAAACTATGTTCTGTTTCATTCTGTGTAAATGTGTGTGTTCATATGTAGGAGGCATGCACTGTGTATGTGCAGGTCTGCATGTGTGTTTGTGCATATGGAGGCCAGAAGTCAGCTTCAGGTGGCATTCTTCAGGACAGTATAGCTTTGCATTTTTAAAATCTTTTTGAGATTATAATAAAATATATCATTTCCCCCTTCTTTTCCTTCCTCCACATACCACTCCCTATTCTCTTTCAAATTCATGGCCTCTTTTGTCACTGTTGTTGTTGGTGTTGTTGTTGTTGTTGGTGTGTTGTATTATTAAACCCATAAATACTACCTTCACAGTCTATATGATTGTGTGTATATATGTTTCAGGTCTGACAGTTTGGTATTGGAGACTCAATTGCTGTTTTCTTCCCTCTCAGCGTTCTTTAGTTGCTTCTAGTTCTTTGCCCATGGATGTTGTCCTTGTTCAGGTCTTGTTTAAGCAGACATGATGAGACTTTCTGGGCGAGGCTTCTGACATTACTAGGAGACAAAAATCTCACAGCAAATGTGTCAATCTCGTAGCTCCAAAAATCTTTTTGTTTTCACTTCCAAAATGACCTCTGAGCCTTATGTGTAGGAGTTGTGTTGTAGATGGGACTGGACTCCACAATTAAGCATTTTGATTAGTTGTAAAAAGGGGTTTCCTTGACAAGGGGAGAGAACTACACTTACCTGTGGGTACAAGGACAAACCCTTGGACTGTACTTAGGAATTAACGCTTGTTAAAAGTGGAGGTTGTAGATTCTCTTCTTAAGATTCCCCACTTCCCTAGTCCTAGGCAGTAGGCTAGGTTTCCAGTACCAGGCATGGTTTTCCTCTTGTTGATTATGGTCTTAAGTCCAACTGGAGAGCTGTTGGTTGCTGCTAAGGTACACCTGCCACTATTGTACCCTTGGGGTTGTCTTGTCATGGTGGTCAGTGTTGTGCTTCACAGCTGTCATAACTGGGGAGCGCTGTTGGTTTCCGCCCTCCGTTGGAAATTTTCATGGTGCTTTCTGGTAACACAAGGGCTAGGGAGGAGGTTTTCAGGTCACTCCCAGCTCAGGGACTGCTGCGCCCCGTGTCTGAAGTGCATGGTGTCTTCAGTGATAGGGACTTAACCGTCCACCTCTGCAGAGAGACCAAAAGCTATGACAATAACCTATAATGTTTTGGATAACTCTGACCAACAACTCAGAACAGATCCATAAAAATGGGCCTGGTGTTGGGGCTTTTGTTACATGGTTGTTGGCTCTTGGAGGAAGCATTGTTAGCCCAGATGGGACAATTTCATTTAAACTATACATGTGTGTTTATATACTAACTTACATACATTAGAGGTGTTTGTGGATAGATAGTTGAGAGTTATCCCTTGTTTTTGAGATAGGGTCTCTCACTTGCCTGAAACTTGCTGACCCATCCTGGCTGACTGACCTAAGAACCTTAAGGATCCTTCTGTCTCTGCCTTCCCAGCATTGGGGTTATAGATGCACACCAGCATACCCAACTTAAAAACAACAACCCAAGCCTATACCAATAACAGACATGGCTTTTGGAGATTGACCTGGTACTCAGGTTTACAATGCAAGCACTTTATTGGCTGAGCCAGCTTCTCAAGTCTTAAACAAATACATCTTTCCCCTGTAAGATATTTAGTTTTGTTGTTTGATATGAGAGTTTCAAAGTCTTTATTTTTCTTTTTTATTTTATCCTTCTTTCATATCATGACAACAGTTTCCCCTCTATCCCCTACACCAATTTTTCATATCTCACCTCCTTCTCCCCCAGATTTACCCTCCCTCTATCTTCCCCCAGGAAAGAGCAGGCCTCTCAGGGACATCAACCAAACATGGCATGATATGCTACTATAAGATCAGTCACATACTAGGCTGGATGAGGTAACCCAGTAGAGGGAAGGGTCCCAGAAGTAGACAAAAGAGTCAGAGACTGCCCCTGCTCCCATTATTAGGAATCCCACAAGAACACCAAGCTACTCAGCCACAACATGAATATATGCAGAGGACCTAGGTCAGATCCCTGCAGGCTCCCTGGTTTCTGTGAGCTCCCATGAGTACCAGTCAATTGATTCTGTGGACCATGTTTCTGTCGTGTCCCTGAGCCCTCTGGGTTCTCTGATCCTTCCTCCCTCTTCTCCACAGGACTCCCCCAGCTGTTCCTAGTGTTTGCCTGTGGGACTCTGGGTCTGCCTCCATTGGTTTTTGGATGAAGTCTGAGAACCCACCATATTGGTTCCCAAAGTGGCTGTACAAGTTTGCACTCCTAACAGCCATGGAGGAATGTTCCCCTTGCTCCACATCCTTGTCAGCATGAGCTGTCACTTGTGTTTTTGATCTTAACCATTCTGACAGGTGTAAGATGGAATCTCAAAGGCATTTTGATTTGTGTTTCCCTGATGGTTAAGGATGTTGAACATTTCTTGAAGTGTTTCTTGGCCGTTTGTGTTTCCTCTGTTGAGTAGTTCTCTGTTTATATTTGTACCCCACTTTTTAAATTGGATTAGTTTGTTGATGTCTAGGTTCTTGAGTTCTTCACATATGAAGTTGGTGAAACTTCATTGTGTGGGCTGCCGTTTTGTCCTATGGATTGTATCCTTTGCCTTACAGAAACTTCAGTTTATTACTTAATTATCAATTGTTTATTATTTATTAATTGTTTATTAATTTATTAATTGTTTATTAATTCAGTAGTTGTTGATCTTAGTTGCCTGTGCTATTAGTGTCCTGTTCAGGAAGTTGTCTTCTGTGCAATGTATTCAAGGCTATTTCCCACTTTCTCTTCTATCAGGTTTAGGGTATCTGGTTTTATGTTGAGGTCTTTGATCCACTTGCATTTGAGTTTTGTGCAGGGTGATAGATATGGATCTATTTGCACCTTCTACATACTGGCATCCAGTTAGACTAGAACCATTTGTTGAAAATGCCTTTTCTTCCCATTGTATATTTCTGACTTCTTTATCAAAAATCAAGTGTCTATAGTTGTATCTATTTACATCTGGGTTTTCAATTTGATTCCACTGAACGACGTGTATTTTTATACCACTACCATGTGGTTTTTATTACTATAGCTATGTAGTAGAGCTTGAAATCAGTGATGGTGATACCTCTGGGAATTTATTTATTGTTCAGGATTGTTTTAGTTATCCTGGGATTTTTTTTTCTGTATGAGGTTGAGTATTATTCTTTCAAGGTCTGTAAAGAATTGCATTAGGATTTTGATGGTGATTGTGTTGAATCTGTAGATTGCTTTTGGTAAGATGGACATATTTACTATGTTAATCCTACTGATCCATAAGCACAGGAGATCTTTCCATCATCTGATATCTACTCCAATTTACTTCTTGAAATATTTGAAATTTTTATCATACAGGTCTTTCACTTACTTGGTTAGAATTACCTCAAGGTATTTTATATTATTTGTGGCTATTGTGGAGGGTGTTGTTTCCCTTATTTCTTTCTCAGCCCATTTGTCATTTATATATAGAAGGGCTACTGGGGTTTTTTTAAAGTCAATTTTGTATCCAGCCACTTTGCTGAAGGTGTTTATCAGCTGTAGGAGTTCCCTGGTAGAATTTTTGGGGCTACTGATGTATACTATCATATAATCTGCAAATAGAGATACTTTGACTTCTTTCTTTCCAATTCATATCCCTTTGATTTCCTTTAGTTATCTTATTGCTCTAGCTAGAACTTCAAGGACTAAATTGAGCAGATATGGAGAGAGTGGACAGCCTTGTGGAATTGCTTTGAGTTTCCCTCCGTGGCTTACCAAGGGGGAAGATATACCTCCATGATGATGTCACCATTCCCTGTAGAGGAGGGGTGAGAAGGGAGTAACTAGCTCACCTTGGGGGCAAACACATGCTTTGTTGAATGTGAGAATCTGAACTGTTTCACAGGAAACCTCAGTCTCATGGTGGCCAAGTGGGCAACTCAGGAGTAGGTAAGACTGAACCAAGACAACGAGGAAAATCTCTAAGCATTGACATGAAGAGGCTTCAGTTGCACATCCGCTATTCCTTCCTACACAGGCAATTCTCACCACCACCACCCTGCCCCCCTCTCGGCCCAGGACCCTCACACCCTGTGGACACTCCTAGCCTTGGCCACACTGCAGCATCTGATTATTGTCCGCTGTCTCTGCTGGATTCTGGGGTCCCTGGAGGCACAGCGTGTGCCCAGTCCATCTCATACCAACCCTCTTCCTGTATCTTCCATGCAATGTACAGCCGATAAATTCTGAGTGGATGAGCAGATTCGCTCGCTCCTAGAGCTAACCCCAGCTACGTTAGAAGCAGGACACACCAATGCCTATATCCAGGTTTTCTTTCTCACAGAGCCTATTACTAAAGGGCAGCTACTGATTGAGAGAGAGAGAGAGAGAGAGAGAGAGAGAGAGAGAGAGAGAGAGAGAGAGAGAGAAGATGACAGAGCAGGTCTCCATGCTATATTTCAAACTTCTGTCAACTTTTTTTATTTTTCAAAGAAAGAGGCTCTCTGTCCACCAGGCCTTGTATCATTTCTCAAATTTCCAGCTATCCCTTTCAGCTGGCAGCCATCCATCACTTTAGGCAGAGAGTATCCATCACGGCGGAAGCTAAAGAATTGTCAGCACTGTCAGAGACTGGACACAAAGGGGGCCCCATTTCACTGGAGCCCTGATGTCTGGGACTGGTGGTGAGGGACTGTGGGGCGAAGGACTGAGGCATCCTGGGAGTGGCCCAACAATGAGTTTGCAACAGAAGAAAGAAAAGAGCCATCCAGAAGTCAGGTCCCACCTCTCCACATGAAGCCCACGGGTGCTGCCGAGGGCATAGCTCTATGGGTTTATTTGCAGGGCTGAGATTTATGTAAAAAAAAAAAATTAGTTTTTCTAATGACAATATTTCCTGTAATCATAGTTTCTCTAGAGTTTTCCTCCATTTTAAGAGTGAATCCTGCTTACTTGCAAAATATACCAACGCATAAGGAAAACATAAAAATCACACTGTATACCACTATGCCTAGCTAACTACAGGTAATCTTATTTCTGGTGCATTTCCCATTCAGTTGCACGTATACCGGACACTTCACATATGAATATATTATAAATACTTGTATACATAAATGTGTGTCTAAGCCATAATTATTTTCCTCCTGAACTGGTGTTATACTCTCAATGGAGTTTTGTGTATTGCTTTTCTCACCACATTATAACTTACACATTCCCTTACACTGTCAAGCATTTGGTGAGATATGATTTTTTTTTAAGACTACATTGTGTCTGATTTCATGGATATACCATAATTTATTTCTCCGTTGTTAGCCACGCTGATTGTTCTGCCTCTTTGCAATGTGGTATTTTATTTATTGTATTGTTTCTGTCTTTTAGCGATTCTGTTTATCATCTATATAATTCTCTGGAATCATAATCTTATCTTTTTATTAGAATGCCAAAGATAGGTAAATGGATTCTTTTTTTTTTTGTAACTCACAAATATTTAACCTATGAGAAGCTTTTTGGTTGTCTCTTAAATCAGCGGACGCGATTATATATGTCTTCTTTTATTATATAGATTAAATCCTGTCAATTAAATGAGCATGCTTGTATTTCTTTCCCGTTTGGAAATTGTTGTGAGCTGATGTACAGCTCCTTTGTTAGAGCCGAGGAGACTATGGACAGGCCCAGGATGGAGACAAACGGCTTGCTTAAGGCAGGAGGAAATGATGGCGTCACTCTAGGCAGGTCAGAAACCCAGCTCTGCCCTTGTGACTTAGCACATCCCTGCTGAGAGCCACAGTTTTCTCCTGGATGGTCTTGGTGGGAGACAGTCCCACCTAAGACCACAGGTGGGTGTGAACGGGGATGTGCAGACCAAGCAGACAAGGCAGTAGACTGCCTCTATGAAATCTTCAGGCCGAAAGAAAACAAGTTTCTGTCTCATCCCACCTTATATGCCTTTCCAGTGCTGGGCTTAATGACATGCACCACCAGTGCCCAGCCTCTATGGCTAACTAGCATGGCTGCTGGGATTGGTGTGTGTCACCACCGCCTGGCCTGGATGGCTGACGAGTGTGGCTGTTTTGCATTGTGATCTTTAGACAAGCTTTATTTCTTAAAAATGAAATATCATTACAGGTGGACCCCAGAGCTGTGATGCTCGGGTACTTTCCTCACTGCAGGTGGACCCCACAGCTGTGATGCTCGGGTACTTTCCTCACTGCAAGTGGACCCCACAGCTGTGATGCTCGGGTACTTTCCTCACTGCAGGTGGACCCCACAGCTGTGATGCTCGGGTACTTTCCTCACTGCAGGTGGACCCCACAGCTGTGATGCTCGGGTACTTTCCTCACTGCAAGTGGACCCCACAGCTGTGATGCTCGGGTACTTTCCTCACTGCAGGTGGACCCCACAGCTGTGATGCTGGGCCGCTTTCCTCATTGCTATGGCCAAACACCTGCCAAGGAACAACTTGAGGGGTGAAGCTTATTTTGGCTACAGAATGGGGACTAGCCTATCAGGATGGGGGGGAACCTTAATGGTGGAACTGGGTCTAGGCTGAGGCCGCAGGAACGTGAGGAGTTTACTTACATCTGGGGAGGTCTGGGAGAGAGGGACACAGAGGAGAAGAGGAGAAAAGGGGGAAGAAGGAAGCGAAAGGGAGGGAGGGGGAAGAGAGAGAGAGAAGGGAATGAACAAACCAGTTTCAGCTGGAACAGGGCCCTCAGACCTACCCACCTCCACAGCGACCCACATCCTCTAATGGTTCTACAGTCTAACACAGCATCACCAGCAGCGGGGACCATGTCTTCAGCCACACCAGGGAGCCTGTGGGGCATCTCACATCCAAACACGATGGAATTTTGAGAGCCTGCCATGCGGGTTATCTCCTAGGTCAGGACTTTGTTCTTTTTGCTGCAAGTAGTATTCTGTGGCGTGGATATATCACACTGTTTCCCCATTCGTCAGTGTACAGGCAATTGGGTTGTTTCAGATTTTCCAAGGGTTATAAACATTAAGTAAAAACAATAAACAAATGTTAGCTCCCATTGCGCCTGCATATGTTCCCAAGAGTAGAACTGCCCAATTACATAGTGACTTATAGTTTGACTAAACGTGCTTCCAAATGGTCTTCAGAAAATATTGCATCATTTTATGTCCCGCTAGCAACTGTCCCGCATTATTTACTCTGTTTCTCTTTTAATAGGTGCGCCAAACACACACACACACACACACACACACACACACACACACACACACACACTCACTATTTTCAAATTAGGATTTTGTTCCATGCAAACTGGAGTCTCTAAAGCACAGCACAGCACGTAGGTGACAGTAGACACAGTTAAGAACTCGCTCCAGCCAGGGCTCCAGTCACCTTCCTCAGTCTCTTGTCAAATAACAAGAATAACATCAAGTAATTGCTGCTGCCTCCCTTCACTACTGACCAATGGGAGCAACCAGGATTGATGAGCTTTCATGACTTGTGAGTCTGAATCAGGATTTAACAGAATCTGCAGTGCTGATTGCAGAAGTAAGAAGTCATGCCCATTGGGTCACGAGACCACCCGGGTGAGAATAGTTCAGAAGTGCTATTGAGAACAAAGGGTGGATTTTTAAATAGTTGGATGTAGGTCTAGGGATAAAATTCAGTAAAATGCTCACCTTGGGCCCTGGATTCCATGTACAGCTCTGAAAATAAGTTGGAAGAGAGCAGTAGAGGGTGTGTGTACATGGGAAGGTTTGGACAGAGTAAATGGCAGGGGAAAGTGATGTAATAATCTAAAAAACCATACAGCTTCATGAACATTTTAAGTTTTAAAATTTTACGTTCATGAGTACTTTGCCCACACATGTGTGCAATGGCACAGGGACCAGAGAGGGCATCAGATCCTCTCAAACTTCATTCTAGCATGGTTGTGAGCCTCCATGTGAGTGCTGGGGTTTGAGCTCAAGTCATTTGGAAGAGAAGTCAGGGCTCTTAACTGCTGGCTCATCTCTCCAGCACCCAAAGGTGATTTTTAATGACTTCAGGAACATGATTTCTTTTCTGTAACCACAGCCACAGAGATAAGAGAGAGGGGTCAGTATTTCCCTCTAAAAGCTCGAGGGTCTGGAACAGCAGTGAAGCTGGTTAGAGTTATCTTTGTGAGGAAGCTAGAATGGTTGTGTGTTTTGACCACCTCTGTCCAAACCCCAGGTCTCTACCCCCTAAAGTTGTGTGGGTTCGAACACATTTCTAGAATCAGTCAATCAACGAGGGTGAGAAACCTCGACATCTCCCAAGCTGGCGAGGACTATCAGAGTGTAATGTCACAAAAGCTGACCTCGTGTGGTTCCTAATTTTCATCACTCTGTAGTTTCTTCCCATACTCACACGAGGGTGCTTCCTGATGGACATGGAGCTTCTGGGCACAATTCCAGATTTCTGCAGATTTGGAAGGCTTATGTCCCTCAAAGTCTGAACCCTGGAAGCCCAAGATCCAGATTTCCTGTCTGCTGGGGGCTGCTTCCTGGTTTGCAGAAAGCCATCCTTTTGCTGTATCCTAGCACGGTGGAGGGAACCCGATGAGATCTCTTCCATGAACCCATCAATCCCACTCATGAGGGCTCCATTTTTGTGATGGCTAATATGATCATCAACTTGATAGGATCTAGAACTCCTTAGGAGACAAGTCTCTCTGTCCATCTGTGAGGGAATCTGTAGATCAGGTTAAGTGCGCTGAGAAGAACAGCTCTAAGTACGGGCAGTGGGGACCTGCACTAAGGAGAAAGGACGGTGTGAGTTGAACACGACCGTCTATCTGTCAGCTTCCTGCTGTGGACACAGTGTGATCAACGGCCTCACACTCCTGTCACCATGCCTTTCCCGCCATGATGGACTGTAGCCTCAAGACGCCAGCCAGAATAAAGCCGTCCTTCCTTCAGTTGCTCTTGTCAGATGTGTTTGTCATGGCAGTGAAAAAAGTAGCTACTACAATTCCCAGGGTGCAATCTGTTCCCCAAAGGCTCATGGCCCTGTACCATGGCCTTTCAGGTTAGGACTTCAGGAGATCATAAACACTATCCTGCCACCTTTTATTCCTGAAATTACTTATGGTGCCTTCAGTCACCTGAGTCATCGAGAAAGAGGGTCAGCCACTGAGGAACAGTCCCAGTCGGGATCAGGAAATTCTTGGATACCCTGCAGGAGACATTTATTTAGACCCACGGAATGGTAATGAAAGGTGGGTGGAGATGGACAATTTTCTTTGTCTAGGGAAGACACAGGACGCACCTCCCAGATGGTTCCTAAGAGGAGGTCCAGAGCAGTTGAAAGTTCATAGCTAAGGACCCGCTCCACATAGCTCTGTCTGCGTGATGGAGTTCCTGCTCCACAATCCCTCAACTTCCTCTTCCCCATGATATCACATAAAGATTCTGGGGGTGTGGAGGTCAAACTCCCCATCCTTCCAGCGGTCCTCAGCCTTGGGGGTACACCGGAATCATTTGATGGAACAAAAGTCCAACGAATTCCTGTTGCTGTCTGTTATGACATGGCTGTCACACCCATGAACTCAAGGCAGTTGTGGTAACCTGCATAAGACCTGATATGACCAAGCCAGCCCCAATCCCAGCAGAGCCAGAGTCTATATTCCATAGGCTCCATCCTATAATGAACAGCTGTTAGCTGCTGGGGAAGGATGTGGGCAGCGGTAGGCATACCCTTCTCCAGTGGATGGTCTCACACCCATGCACATACGGGCAGTACTAACTGAACTTACTGGGTCATCAACAAAAGAAAAAAAGAGGAATAAAACTGGAAGGGAGAGTGTTGAGAAGATAGGAGGAGTTATAGGGGCCAATAGGAGTGGATATTATTAATTTAGTGCATACGTATGAAATTCTCAAACCTAAAGAAAAATGTTTAAAAAGACAGTGGTTTCCAAGCCCTTTCTGTTATATGCTTGTCTGACCGAATACTTAACAGAAGCAGCATATTAGGGAACTATGGGTTCACTGTGGTAGGACTGGCATAGTGGGGCTCGTGGTGGCTGTGGTGCATGGCAGGGACTCCTCATATCTTGGGGGATCAGGAAACCAGAAGATTGAGTTTGCACCAGAGGTTGAGTGATCTATGCTTGCTCTCAAGTGCTGTGGAAAAATCCTTCTACACACTGTGAAGACGTGTTGTTCTCATTGTTAATAAATAGCCAACTGGTCAATAATAGCCAGGCAAGAAGAGGTGGGGGAGCCAGACTTAGAGGACACTGGGAAGTAGAGGCGGGTGGAGCCGCCAGCCAGATGTAGAGGAGGCAGGAGATGAACATGCCGTGCTGAGATAAGGTACCGCCATGTGGTAGGGTGTAGATAAGAAATATGGCTCAACTTAAGTTATAACAGTTAGTTCACAACAAGCCTAAGCTATCAGCTGAACATTTATAATTAATAAGTGTCTGTGTGGTTGGTTATTTGGGAGCCCGCGGTGCCGATAAAAAACTCTACAAGTGATTCTAAGTTTCTCAAGTAGCCTACAGCCTTACTAAGTAGTATACCTGTTGGGGACCAAGTGTTCAAACCCATGGGCCTGCAGGGAAGGCTTCAGACTCAAAGCGTAGCACCTACTTTGATTCAGCTCCTCATGGAGTTTCAAAACTGGTCTGATTTTGTGCGCCTCTCACGCGAGGAAACCACAGCCCTTTCTCCTCCAGTTGGCCATTCTGTCGTTCCTTGTGTTCTGGGTGAGCTGTAGTTAGCAAGCTCACACCAGTTCATGAGAGCCAATTTCCAAATGTTCTGAAAGCATCCATTATAAGGGCCAGCATGATGATTCAGCAGAGAAAATTGTTCGCTGACAAGCCCGAGGACCTGTGTCCCTGGGGCTCTCACAGGGGAAGGAAAAGACTATTTTCCACAAGTATCCATGGCATCCATGCGTGCTTCCCTAAATAGAAATAAATAAATTTAATAAAGCCATTACTTTAAAAAATGTAATTTTATGGTTATATAAATTAATGACCATTTACATAATAAATGGTCAAAACTTCATTTCTTTCTGATTCCTGGCCATTTTGCTGTGACATATGCTCTTGGGCTTAATCTGTTTCATCTGTATGTATATCTGTATATATATACACATACACATATAAACACACGTATATATGTAGATATACATACACATACATACATGTATATATATATATATATACAGATGTATATAGCATGGCAGTTCATATAATGCTGTGTGACTGTGGGTCTTTGGCCATTTCTATGTTCAGATATTGAAATGGTGATTTGAGATTGTTCATAGTGGGAGCATTTATACCTAGACATGGCAAATGTTACAAATCTAGAATTTAAATATTAAAAATATTTTCTAAACTTAATAAAACATTGAAGAAATTTGTAATTTAATAAACAAGAAGTTATTATCTCATCTCTATAGTTATTAAGCATTATGCATATACACACATATGCATACATATATGAACACACATATAACAGAAACATACACACGCACACATGTCTATACAAACGAAGTCGCTTCCCAGTGTTCAGAAAACATTATTTGATTGAAAAAAAAAGTCAATTCATGTCATAGGTGAATAAGCGAAATTCCAACATTCATTTGTATCTTTCATTTTCCTCTTTACCGCAAACAAAAATATTAACCAATAATCATGTCCCAGCTACCTTCACTTATCAACTGTAACCATAGGTTGACTATGGATACAAGGTCTGGGAAGAAAATCAATGAAAGCATTATATGAGAATCAATGAAGGCCACGGGATTTATACTAAAGAGATATTGTCTATTCTATGATGATTTGTAAATATCAGTAAAATTTATAACGGCCCTGCACCAGTCTGTGTCCATCCATCTTGTCCCAGCCAGCTGGTTGCTGGCCAGAGCACTGCTCTCTTCCTCTGCCCTTCCTTCAATAGATTTTAACTCTCCAACTCGACGACTTACCGTACGAGTTCGAGGAGACTGTCCTCCCAAATCCAGTGCTGTAATTCACCCAAGGCATCCCTCTGCATCTCACAGCAAGGGCTGGATGTTGGGATTTTCTCATTAGAAATGAGCCACTTCAGAGGACACAAAGCACTCTTGAGTTACTCAGGTACCAGTGTGGTTGTGGTGTTAGCGGTCACAGTCCGTGACCATCAGCTCCTGTCCTTGCACTAAAATCTGAAGAAGTCAAACAGGTTGCCTTCAGATGCCATAGATACCGAAACAAGAATTGAAGTGCAAATGGCCATTGAGGGAAGTAGAATCTGAGAGACTGCAAGAGGGTGGAGACACTGGGCAGGAAGGTTGAGAACAGCAAAGAAAGCACGCGGTGTTTGGTAAGTGGTGATCGTGGGCATCCAGGACTCTCATTCCCACTGGGCATCTCCTGGGGGGTGGAGATCACTAATATAGATTAAAGGAAACTTGAAGAGTTTCAGCCAAGACTCCTAAAAGTCCGAAGTCCCCCGGTACATCCCACCTACACCCCGAAGGCTCAATTGTCTCAGGCAGCCCATGGAAGTTCTTTCACAGGAAGGTACTGGTGGTGACAGTTGGACTATGTCACAGGAGCCATACGACAAGATGCTGGACTGGTCATGGGGATGAAGCATCTTCCGTTTCTGCCATATTTCCCTGTCTTGCTATTTATAACTAGATTCAAGAAGTGCTTGTAAATCAGACGACTGTTTAAGAAGACAGAACCCAGTGGGAATCATGCTTTATTTTAAATGAAATGAAAGACGAGAGTTTCTCCTGTGTCCAAGCTGACCCAACTTCCAGAAAGGGAGGATACAAAACGGGTCTGGCACTGTGGAGAGAGCTAAGCAAGGGACCAAGTAAATCAAGCACTGCAGACAGAGGCCAGGCAGCGTCTAAATTCATTGATTACTTCATTTTCTTTCCTCTACACCCAATTAAACACCATAGTTGTGGATTTCAAGGTAGCTAAGAGGTGGGCTAACACTTTTTAAAAGACTCACAGATAGCAGAACAAACCAATCTCATAGCCTTAAATGAGAATGGCTGGCCCTGTGTCCAGTGCGAGGCAGCGTGTGTGTGAGACGGTGTGTGCATGAGTGCACACATGTACGTGTGATGCTCATCCGAAGGAGGTGCATACATTTTTTTTTCTGGAAGGGAAGGTAGGGGGAATTGACAAACGGAACACTTGAGCAATGTAAGAGAAAGTGACTGCCTAGGCTGACCGCAGCCCTGAGCACAACTTTAAGGCTATGACATTACGTGGCAGGAAAACAGAAAACTCTCAGAGGCAATGAAAAGTGAGGGGACAGGCCCTCCTAGGCATCTACACAAAGAGCAGAGCATGGGAGGGCAGCAGAGCCCTTATGCAGATGCTCCTGGCAGGAGCTAGGAGATGACTCAACTAGTGAAGGGTTTGTTGTGTAAGCCTAAAGGCTGAACTTGGATGAGTGTCATGTGTGTCTTTCAAATCAGTTTCTGAAAGGGACCCTGTTCATGCACTCCTGACCTTCTGCTCCATTTCGCAGGGAATGAAATTGAGGCTCAGAAAATGGAAGTCCAATTCTTCCTGTAGGTCGCATGGTTAGAAATTACAGATCTGTAATAGAACCCAAAGCCCCTGTGTGTGTCAGCATAGCTGACTCTGGTTAGAGAAACAGCTGAACCAAATCAAGAAAGGGCACAAGAGCAGATGCTACCTGGAGGCCTGTTCTGGAACGTTCTTAGACTCCCATACATGGGGCTAGCCTTCTCTTCCTTCTGCTTTCATATCGCCGTCCTCTTCCAAGGATCGAAAGCTTGCCTTTTGCCGCCGCAAGCCTCTCTCCCCTCCACAGCTGGCTTTCAAGTTTGATTTACTGATATTTCCTTGTCTAAATGATAAAATAGAGAAAGCTTTTACCAAGTAAGTTTATCACAGAAATGTAACCATCACGCGTTCTGCGCGAAAATGATTCTTTTTTAAAAAGAAAATCCAGGCAAATACATTGGAGTCATTAATTTGAATACTAAGTACAAGGCTCAGTTTAAAAACCCACAAGACGAATAAGAAATCATAATTGTGGCAAGGTGAAGGCATCCTTCAAAGCCGTCGCTCCTGCAATCCATTGAAGATGCTCTGATGGCTGATTTAGTACCTAGCACCTGCGCATTCACTTTCTGCGGGACATATTTCACGCAGCCTCACATTACGGGCACTCCCTGTCTCTAAAATGGATTGGGTTACAAAAGTTCATGGGGACCGTATCTTTGGAATTCACATGCTGAACACACCCTTATGAAGTAGCTCTCAGATACCGGTCCAATACCTGGCTGTGGCCGTGGAGCAGTAGAAAGACTCGGAAGGGAGACTTGGCAACTAGAGTTTAAATGTGATGTGTGTGGTTCACTGAAGGCTGAATCACCCCTCGCTTCTCTCGGCTTGCCTTTGCAGCTCTTCCCACACAGACAGAATGCACTCATGCTTCCACAGGCTACCGGGCTGGCCCTATGACTTGTGTTTAGGTAATGATATACTAGCAGATCCCACACAGACTTTATTTTAAAGGTTTAAATTTTGTGTGTGTGATGAGTGTTTTGGCTGCATGTATATCTGCACATGTATACATATGTACAGTGCTCATGGGGGCCAGAAGAGGGCGCTGGATTTCTGGAACTGGAGTTACAGATGCTTGTAAGCCAACTTGTGGGTGCAGGAAACTGATCTCTGGTCCTCTGCCAGAGCGGCAAGTGATATTAACCTCTGAACTGCCTCTCCAGCCCCCAGAGTAGCTTTCTGTGATATATATTCTCACTCATCAGGTATTTGAAAGAAAAGCGTTCTGTGTGAAAGGCGCTGTTGGGGGACAGAAAGGTTGGGCAACACTCTGCTGGGTATTAGGGAGCATGTGGGAGTTCCAGCTCTCGGGATCCTCACTGGGCAGGTACTCGTTATTACCGGCAACAGAAACACAGTTTACATTGACTTATGAGGTCCTAAAGGTCACCGCTGAGCAGGTCCACTTCAATTCAGACTCCCCTGGGGCCAGAGTGGAACTTGGGGCTTCCGTTCAGGATTCTTACTGTTTTCTGTGTTCCTTTTCTGTGTGATCCCCTGTGTCCCCGCCTCCGCGCCCCCTCCAACTGAAACAAATATTGCCCTAGATTATATCACCAGAGTCCCCAGTGGTTGATAATCCTAGTAGGAATGGATACCACCCCGCTCCAGAATTCCTTTGGGTTAACTCTTGTTGGCTCTATGTTTGCCGAGAGTCAGTTGCTGTCACAAGAAGGAAGGAGGGTCCCAATGGGTCCGATTTGGGGCAGGCACCTCCCTGAATCTTTGAGTATGTTAGCACCCATCAAACCACCTGGACTAGTGAAATATTTGGGCCCCTCAGGAAGAATGGGGACCCTATTCTGAGAGGAGGACAGGAGGAAGGGAAAGTTGACAGGCACTTACAGAACCAATCAAAACAAACCAATCTCTGTAGCCAGAACTTCCATCAAGGACCCACGAGAAACATATCTGCTCTTTCAATGCTTTCTTCAGCAGACACCACTGAAAGTTTTAATTTTAGCAGAACCTTGGATGGACACCTTTCTTCTGGGAGCCACTGTCACTGTCCAAGTACCCCTTCCTTGGGCATAGCCGGTTCTGTCTCCAAGCCCAAGGTGGGTCTGAGCTGTCTCACTCCGTGTCCAGGCGTTTCCTATTGATTCCTTTCAGGCATAAACAGCAGCAACATTTTGGGCAATGAAATATGAAATACACTTCCGTGGAAGCTTCTGGGAATGCTTTTTCTTGTTTTACAAAATGCAATTAGGAGATCTCAAATGGAGCTAACTCGCAGGCTGAGGCCACACGGGAGACATGTTGAAATAACACGGGCTCTTGGAAGATGTTGAAGAAATTAGCGATGGGAGGAGTGGCCTCCCCACCACGGGACCCCCAGCACACGAGAAAGCGCCTCTCCTCGGTTGGAGTCGTGCTGGGCTCCGTGTTTCTTACACTGACTCTGCCCCCGTGATGCCAGGCACTGAGGATAAGACACAAGGAGGGAAAACAGGTTGGGTGCAGCTCATCCCAGGGGCTCGAGACAGGAGGACCTGCATCCTCCATCTGAAGAGGGTATTTCTGTCACGTCTGCCTGTGTGTGATCTTGGGGAGGGGAGCCAAACCTCAATACAAAATTCAGTTATGTCTCATATATATCTCAGACACAGCCTGAAGGTGACATCATACAAATTTTTAAATTGTCTTGTGCATGAAATAAGGTTTTCAGTACAGAAGTTTTCCCTTCTGGTCTCATGTCGGTGCTTAAAAGTTTCAGGGTTGGGAGCCTTTCAAGTTTTGGGTTTTGGCACTGCTGGGGTTCAGTCTGTGACCCCGCTATTCATATGATGTTTCCTGGCTCCCAGGGTAGAACTCTTTTTCTCTCCCCCTTCTCACTCTCTCTCTATATCCCTCCCTCCTCCTTCTTTCGTGTGTGTGTCTGTCTGTCTGTCTGTCTGTACATGTCCCGGGTGTGTGTGTGTGTCTGTGTGTGTGTGTCTGTCTGTCTGTACATGTCCTGGGGTGGGGGGCTGAGCATACCTGTGCAGGCCAGAAGTCTGCATCAGGAGGCTTCTTGTCACTCTCTCTTTTATTTTGAGGCAGGGTCTCTCACTGAACCTATAACTAACCGCTTAGCTCAGGCTGGCTCCCAGCAGGGCTGCCCCTGTCTCCAACTCCTCAGAGCTGGGATTTCAAGCTTGCACAGGAAGGATGAGCCCCTTGCTGACCCAGCCATCTCTGTAGCTCCAGAAAGTATTATTATATATTTTTTTTCTAATTTATTCAACCTCTTCCTCTCTGTGAAGTTAACCACAGAAACAGGGAGACGGGTGAAGGAACACACAAGGTCAAACCGAGCGTGCTGCTCTCCGAATGGTTACTGATTGAACAGAGAGGCCCAGCTGGGAGCAAATGCCTCTTGTTTCCCAGAGACAGAATTCCCAGAGCTGGGCCCTCCCCTGGGGTGGGGGGCCAGCAATGCCATCTTCACAGACAAAAGAAAACACTCGTCTCTATTCCCACTTTAAACATTCCAATTATGGGCACAATGAGGATCTATGGAACCCCACCAGCACTCAGGAAAATAAGGCACTTAGCTCATGCAATCTTGTCTTTTGACTTTCAATATCACTTACAAATGTACGATTTTTTTTTCTTTTTAACAAAATCAAATCCTTTCTCACCCATGATATGATTGTCCCTGAGCTGGCTTTGAAGAATCCCGCCGTTATCGGCTCTGTACACAAACATTAGCAGGAGCCCTGCCAGGCAGGAGGACAAAAATAATTGTTCAGCCTTCATTTTCATTTAACCTTTTGCAATATCCTACTTTTAAAAAGTTCCCCTTGTCTCACCAGCGTTTTATTGCGATAATTCGTGAGTCAGTCGATTCTTGTGGGCATAGAAGAAACCCTTGAATCTCCCCTGTACCCTGTACCCCCCTCACATTGGCCCCTGTGAGAGACTGTCCTGCTTCCTTTGCACTTTTAAATTTACGTATCTTGCTCTGTTCCCTCCGCACCCTCATCCGTCCCTCTGCCACCTTGCCGCTCTCATCTATTGGCTTCTGCGCAATTAAGGCATTATGGAGGTGAACGTTAATGTGTCTCTGAAAATTTATGGAGGCCGTATATCGTGACGTCTGGAAAAGAAAGTGGCCGACTTGTCTAGGAATGCAGGTGCCGCCTCTCCCAGCTGAGGAACACTGAGCTGGCCACCTGACCCGGAGGACTAGGCCAAGGATCGGGTTAGGAAGGTAAGGGATGAGGAGGAGCCCAGCATAAGTCAGGAGGGAAATGGGGTTAAATTGTTCCGGATGCAGAGATGTCGGAGGACTCCTTAAAGGGGCTGAGGAAAGGGCTTGGATGGAAAAGTGGGTGCAAGGACCTAAGATAAATCTCTAGAATCCACATATAAAAAGCGGGGAGTGGTGGTGCACCCATAATAACCCCAACACCAGGACGGCAGAGGCTGGAGGATTCCAGAGGCTCACTGCTAGACCAGCCTAGCCTAAGCCGGAACAATATACCAATAAGAGAACCCGTCTCAATAAACAAGGTGGACCCCATCTGAGGAATGATACCCAAGGCTGACCTTTGACTTCCACATGCACACATGTGTACCTGCAACACACACACACATGCACACACACACACACACATGCATATACACATGTGGCTAAAACTGTGGAATCTATGTTGAAAAGGCCCCATGTTTAGATTTTTACTCTTTATACACAGGCTGTGTGACTTGGTACCATACCCTCCCCAAGTTTTGGTTTCTTATCTGTGAAGTGGAAACATATTTAGGATACAGCTTCAGAGCCTGACATGGCCTGCTGGGCAGCCTTGGGCTGGTCCCCACCTTGTTTTCAGTATCCTGTCAGGCTGCTCTCTGGCTCGGGCCTCATGGCTCCTTCCATACTCTCCTGGGTGGTGACAGCCATAGTCCACCTCTGGACCTTGGGGCAGGCAAGTCTTTCCTCTTCCATGAAGTACTTTCCCTCCAGTACTCCCAGGGAGAGAGTGCCTTTCCCTGGGACCCACAGGGAGAGGGCCAGCTCTTGTGAATTGTTCTTTGACCCCCAAATGCATGTTCCAGCCCATGCCCGTCCACTAATAAAAAAAAAAGTTACAAATAAGTAAAGTAAAAATGAAAACAAAAACCCAAAACAACCACACAAAACACAGAAAATCAAAACTTGTTCCAGAACTGAAGGCTACATGGCGAACATTCAGTCTCAGGGGTTTGTGTCAGATCTTCCCGCAGCTAGTGGGCCAGAGAGCTGGGATGGCTGCTCCCTCCAGTTCATCGGCCATGTGTGTGAGACTTCCAGCTTCTACCCACACAGACAGAGCATGGCACCGGTTACATGGGGGCGGGCTCGATGATGGATAGGGGTAGGCACTAGAGAGAGGAGGCTCTTGGTATGGGGTAGACTGTCCATTAGGATGTAGATGTCTCGTGGGTGGTCCACGTTGGGATGGGAAGGACTCAGGCAGCCTCCTGCCGACTTCAATGTTTTTTAATTTCTCCATCCTGTCCATGACCTTGAAAAGACATGTCCCAATTGGTACCCACTCCTTTCTTTGTCTGTCTGCTTGTTAAATCAGTATGCTCTTGGGCAATGTTCGTCTGTTTTGGGGGTATCCTCTTAGCATTCTGCTTGAGGGTTACATATAGGGGGGTGCACAAGAGTGTCAGTCATGCAAAAGTTTGCCCACCAGGTTTTACAGTGAACTTCTAGGAGTAGAGTTTCTGTCTGAGATGTGAGGTTGTTAAATTATCATGTCTTGGTCACTGTTTTGGTTTTTCATAAACCCAAATGGGATGAACTTTAAGTACAGGAATCAACGCAATGACACCCTAAGGACCTCGGATAGTAGTGCCCTGTAAGCAACAGAATGAGCTTCTCCTAAGTCTCCACTTCCCTCCCTCCCTTCCTCTTTCCCTTTCTTCCTCCCTCCCTACTCCCCTCCCTCCCTCTCTATCTCTATCTCTCCCCACCTTTTTCTTTCCATTGAGATAAGGTCCTAGTGTATAGCCCAAACTGGCCTCAAACTCTTGATGCTTTGACCCTCCTGCATCACCGTCCTGGGGATTAGGATGGACAGGCATTTTGCTCAATTTCAATCTCTTTTTCAAAGCTGTGAAGCAAGGGAATTTTTGAATGTTAGAAAAACTGCATTGTAGCATGTGTGCATTGTTACCTGCATGCATGTGCGTGTACATATGTGTGAGTGTGTCTAAATGTGCATGTGGGTGCGGGGTGCTGTGTGTACTGTTTGCGTGCGTGTGTGCACACACCTGTTCTGGGTTCCACTAAAGTCTCTTTACCTTTTCAGTGGGTTCACACTGTTTCAACGAGTCAGGTGAGGCCTGCCCTAGGCCCCACCCTCCTCTCTGTGTGCTGAGCCTTGGGTAGCACAGCCTCCTTTTGACGAGCACAGCACCTGCACTGGGGAGATGCAGATGAGCATCCCCCTGAAAGGTGAAGGCAGACAATAATTATTTTCTCCCGAGATCAGCCAAGTGCCACACGGCTGTCTTGACTTCACGGCTTTCCTTGATGTGTACTGCCTGCCACTTATAAGGGAAACAAATGAGGTTAGATGGCAAAGATTATGAAAGGGATTAGCAATAATGAGCCCGGGAACAAAAAAACATTATTATAGAAAATTGAATTGACCTTAGATTCATAATTATTCACCTTAATTGTTTTTTTGGTAGTGTAATTTGAATGAAATTAAATAATGCCAATATTCCTTCTGCCACTGACGAGGAATCTTGTGTAAAGATGAATAACTTTCAAAACTAAAGATTTGGCAGCCCTCCCAAGGCTGGCTGTTGCTATTCCAGGGAGCTTCATGGCCCCACAGGATGGTGAGCGCCTGGGTCAAGACCACACTTGGTCCCCAAACACCTGGGGTCATGTTGAAGATATGAGGGGGAATGTTCCAGCCCTATTGGGGCACACTCCTTTCTTGATGCTGGACTCTCACTCTTTGTAATTTTCCTTCCAGAATGTTCTCAACCAATTGGCCATGGTTTTCTCTCCACGGGAGGGCATTGGGCTTTTTTAGTTAATGGAATAAGACATAATTTGAACACAACGTGAGTTTGTAAAATTTTCTTGCGGTGCTTTTCAAGTGTGGTGCATTCACAAAGCTGAGACCCCAGAGCTTCTCCCTGACTCATCCATCGTGTGTCAGTCACTCCAGGTATTCTAGGTGAAGTCAGCTGCTGCCTGGAGTCATGGAGATCCTGTGGCTATGGTTCCTGAGGCCCAGTTCCTTCACATGCTCCAGCAGGCCACAGATGAGGTAGATGTTGGGTAGTACCCACTCAAAGCCCTGGATGAGTGCCTTCGTGGTAGCTGACTTGGTCAGTCAGGGCTGCTGGGACCACGACCCTCACTCAAGGGGTGGAGCCAGCTCTCCCCCATCTGTGGTGAGGAGTGGGGCCAGCTTTCCCAAGTGCAGGGGTCTACCCTTCAATGAGGGGTGGTGACAGTTCTTTTATGCTTGGATCATCTGTCATCTATCCCAGGGCTGGCAAGGGGTGGGGTCAGCTTAGCATGACCCATGCATACTTCAACACATGGTTCATATGGCCCCCTGTGGTAACACAGACAATGGATATCAGCAAAGACCCCAGCTACAGCAGAACCAAGGACCCAGACATGGCCATTAGTAGCAGCTTGGGTCCAGATGTCACCATGGCCCTGGGTGGCCGCAAAGACCTCCAAGATTGGCATGAGTTCAGCAATAACATTGTCACTGGTCTCCAACCTGACCCCAGGTGGCAGCCCAGACCCTAGATATCCGCATGGCCTTTGATGATCATAGGCACCACGGACATCAACAAAGACCCTGGCTTAGGTAGGACCATGGTCCCAGACATGGTTCCTGGCTACAGCTCGGGCCAGGACATCACTATGGCCCTGGGTGGCAGCAAGGTCACCCCTATTAGTATGACCCTGGAGGCAGCATGGCCCTAAGGCACCAATATGACCTCAAGTGTTTGCTCAGACCCTAGGCATGCTCACAGCTGTTGGTGGTAACAGGAGCCATGGATAACAACACAGATTGCAATTTTGACAGGATGTGGACCCAGACATGGCCCTTGGCAGGCAAACAAGCCTGGATGTCACCATGGCTTTGGGTGGCAAACAGGCCACCCACATCAGCCTGTTCTTCACCTTTTCAAATCTGTCTCTCTCCACAGGACATGGAACATTCTGCCCCTCACCCTTCTCTCTCAATCTCTGTCTGTCTCCTCTCCTCTCCTCTCCTCTCCTCTCCTCTCCTCTCCTCTCCTCTCCTCTCCTCTCCTCTCCTCTCCTCTCCTCTCCTCTCCTCTCTTCTCCTCTTCTTCTCTCTCTCTCTCTCTCTCTCTCTCTCTCTCTCTCTCTCTCTCTCTCTCCCTCCCTCCCTCCCTCCCTCCCTCCCTCCCTCCCTCCCTCCCTCCCTCCCTCTCTCTCTCTCTCTCTCTCTCTCTCTCTCTCTCTCTCTCTCTCTCTCTCCTCTCTCTCCAATACCACATGACACATTTCCTCACCATAATGGGCCCATAGTTTCTTCTGTTCTTAGGGCAGAAGGCCTCAGTCAGGCTTCTAGACTCAGAGTTTCTTCCCCTTCAGTAAATGACCAACTTGTGGCTTAGAAAAGCCTGTGTTGTAAGCTTGGTAATGACGGCGCCCCCACCCCTGTCACTGCACCAAGAGTATTAAGCCATCTGGGGTAATGTCAGTGCACGGTGAGCAACCACACTCAATCAGCATGAGCCACGGCTGGGGCACTGATAGATCCATTAATAAGGACCCGAGTCGGATCCCTGGTCTCCTTGTGAAAAAGGTGAGGGGTGGGGTTGATGGGTTTTAATCCCACAGCTGCAGGGAAAGAGGCAGACAGAACCTTGGTGCTTGCTGGCCCATCAGCCTAGCCAACCTGTGTTGTTCTTGGCCAACAAGAGACTTAGAGTAAAAAACAATATGGTGGATGGTTCCTGAGGAACAACACCCAAGGTTGTCTCTTGTCTCAACATATATGCGCGCACACACACACATGTACTCTGGCACACATGTGAACATGTACACATGCACGCAATATTTTTCTTAATGGTGACCCATGAATTTCCAGATCCTCAAGGATTTTAGGTGTTCTGGGCACTGGAATGCGTATCACCTTCCAGCCTGCCTCCGTCTCTGAGTCATGATGTAGCTGTCTTAGAGTCGACGTTGCTCACTCCATATCCTCATGGATGATTCTTTTCTCCAGTGTGAGGTGCCTGCATCAGTATGGTTTCAATTTTTACAAATTTCACCACCCTACCCTTGCAGTCTTAGCCTGGAACCATGCATGCTTTCTTTTTCTAGTAAATTCTGGAAAATCTTTCCTCTGAAGCCAGCGTATCTAGCTACTCCCCACCTTTACAAAACCCGCTTGCAACAGTGTCGCTGTGCACAAGTGGAATTAAGGCAGCAATTAATTAGTGAATCCAAATGGAGGCCAGGGAGAAAGTCCTCCAAGTTCGGAATGGCCAGATTAAGGTGAGATCAGAAGTATCAAGCACGATGCAAAACCAACAAAAAAAAAACCGTTAAAGAAAAATATTTTCAAGGGGCTCCCATGACTAAAGGCAATCACGGGAGAGCTGGGTTAACTCATTTCTGCCAAGCGTGGTATCATTGTGTTCAATCTGATAAAGGAGCCCGCAGTCACTTTCAAACGGAGGGATGGGAATTAGCGCCATTCCCTTTCCAATTACTAATTTTGCAGAAACACAAACAGCTCAGCAAAGGGATGCATTGTGTATTCCAAGGCTTTCTGTGAACAAATGCATTTGATAGTTGAGACGACACACAGAATGAAACAGGCCCTGATTTTCAATGTTGCCCTCGGATTCTTTTATTTTGCTGTCTGTGGATTTAATAATTGATTGTGGGGATACACACAATAGGGTTAGAACAATACCAAGATCATCTCAAGAGTTCTAGAGGCATGATTCGTGTCAAAGTAGGTATTTAAAAAAATTATATGCAGTGCTGTTCCCAAGCCAGACTCTCTGATTTAACCCCCACCCCAGCCCACTCAGCTGGGATAAACGTCTGTGGCCAATCTTCCATGAATAACACTGCCAGCCTCTCCTGGAAATGAGGTAATCCATGCTGCAACAATATAGGTATAGCCGCACTGGAGCAGGGACACAATGATGGAACACAAACAAAGAAAAGGAGGTGGGGTCTCCCTTATTGTCACAAGTAGCACTCTTTCCTAGTCTGACCAAGAACTGTCGATGGTGACTCCTAGGCCTACTGAAAATAGTCTTTGTAATTGTCTGTGAATGTTCTAGTGAAAATAGTCTCTGTAATTGTCTGTGGATGTTCTAGTGAAAATAGTCTCTGTAATTGTCCATGGATGTTCTAGTGGAAATGGTCTCTGTAATTGTCCATGGATGTTCTACTTATACTAAGCCAGCATGAGCCATGTCCTAGGTCGGCTAGAGGCTTCTTACCATCCCTGTTTTAAGCCTTATCATTTAGAAGCCCCAGCAGCCTTGGGAAACATTAAAAGCGTTGCTTTGGAACGTCAGTGTCTTTGGCAGTATCATCACACACAACATGTCCCTCTGAAGCTCCCATTTACTGTCTAGCTTTCTAGTTGCCTGCATCTTGTGTGCTGCCACCTTAGGAGCTTAAGCAATAGAGGTGGTCCCAGTCGCCTGTCTCGGTTGGCAATAAAACACAGCGACAAAAAGCAACATGTGGAAGAAAGGTTTATTTGGCTTACACTTCCCTGTCACAATCTGTCATTGAGGGAAGTTAGGGCAAAAACTTGAGTTAGAAATGAAGCTGAGACCATGGAGGAGCAGGGCTTGTTGGCTTTCTCACAGGCTTGTGCTCAGTGAGCTTTCTTACACAGTTTGGAGCTTATGCCTAGGGAATGGTGCCGCCCGCAGTAGGCTGGCCTGTCTATATCAAAGAACAATCAAGGGAATCCCCCCTCCCGCAACACACAGACATACCCAATCTGACCTGGGAAATCTCTCAATTGGGATTTTCTTCTTAGATGGTTCTAGGTTGTGTCAAGTTGACAGTTTAAGCTGACCAGAACAGTCAGTATTAAGTCAATTCTCACTGAGCAAATATATTCTTTCCTCTCTAAATAAATAGTCACGTGTTTCATTTTAGTATTCTTGGGTTATTGTGTTTGATTGGAACTTCCAAATTGTGTAAAGTCCTGGTCCTTCATAACCAAGACCTCCCCTATCTGTAGCTTCATTGACCCCTTGACTCGAATGATGTGCACATTTGCATTTGTGGCTGTGAGCCTTCACTTGAGCACCAGCCTCCTCTTAAGTGTGCTTGGTATCTGCCCTGGGACACTTCAGAGATGTCTCCAAGTTCAGTGTGGTCACACTTAGCTCCACTATACAACATTTCTGTCTGCCCTGGATGTGTGGTCATTTCCTCTGGGAGTGGTAAACCCTGTTAGTTGACTGGTGGGTTAGGACTCACCTCGAGCCCTATCTGTCCTTGCTCTTGTACCCATCTTTGGTGTTCCAACAAGTTTACCTTTTTAAGTGGCTCCTAGGTTCATTTATCTCTATCGTCTCTGTTACTTCTCTGACCTAAGACCTCATCTTATGGTGAGGTCTTATGAGTTCTACCATCTCAGCTGGCCCTGGTTTTATTCTTGGGGCCATCCAAACCATTCCTCAGATACTGCCTAGAGGAATCAAATACAAATAAAATAAAATACAAATCAAATCATGCATGCCTGTAAGAAGCTTTCAGGGCACCACTGCACCAAGCCATTAACATTGTAAAACAAAGGCTTACACTATCGAATAAAGCCTAGCATGATCTGGCTATTTCCCATGCAGGCTTCCTTTCTTAGTATATTTCCATTTGAGAGGTCTTTACGCATGCCTCCAAGGTCACCTCCACCTGAGGCACGGGTGTCATTTTCCAAGTCCTATGATGCATTGCCATTTATGAGACACCTCTCTTCACTTTCTCAGTGCTTCAACATGCACCTATGACAGGCTTTCCGCAGTGTATCCATTTCCTCACAGTTGAAACCTTCCACCCTGCAGGGAAGCTCCCCAAGAAAGGAGCCAGAGGGAAGCTCATTAAGACTCATAAAGTAAACAACTCACAAGTCTCAGGAAGTTGCTGGAGCCGACTAGATATACAAAACCCTTTCTTTCCCAATGTTACATAAGCAGTAAGAACTGCTGAGGAGACTCGACCAGCTGAGCAACTCAGAAGAGGCTATGACCTGTTGAGTTGCCAGCTGAGCAACCCA
Organism: Microtus pennsylvanicus; assembly: GCF_037038515.1. NCBI lineage: Eukaryota > Metazoa > Chordata > Mammalia > Rodentia > Cricetidae > Microtus > Microtus pennsylvanicus. Next base: position 144,095,715 of record NC_134580.1, read on the forward strand.
GAAGAGGCCATGACCTGTTGAGTTGCCAGCAGGTCATGCAGAGAGCACAGGGCACCAGCTTTCATAAGTTGTCATCGTGCTGTGCCTGTTTTCAATGATACAGCTGCCTTGTAAGTGACCCCCTCACCCATATTCCTGTTTAAAACCCTAGCAAACTCATTGCTTAATCAAGCTGTACTGTGATGGTATCACAATTTTAGTCTCTGTTTTCCAATCTGGGACTGTGTGTTATGTCTCCCCAGGAAAAGCATCACACCCTTTCAGTTCACAAGACTTCTTTAGATGAACTACTGGGTTTGCCACCTTATATTTTCATTGGCTAAAGTTTTTCTCTTGGGTGGCAAGTCCAGAATGGCAAGGACCGAGCCTTTTCTTGTTCTACATCTAACCTTGGCATTTGCACAGTACTCATACACAGTCTATAAATATCTGTTGAAAGAGTGAATTCATAAATGGCATGGAGGGACTTAGGCAGTGACAGAAGATAATTCCCAAGGCAACAATACCAAAGACATTTAGTGTGACAATTTTGATGGGTCGGAGACTCTCGGAGCTCAGAACTGAGCAGGAACCTTCTGCTGAATAAAACACCAGGCATGATCAGATGTGCCACAATTTCTACACTGAGTCTGGTTTTTTTTTTCTTCTTCTTCTTCTTGGCAATCCCGAAGGAGGTTCTCTTATGACCCATATTTCTCATATCAGTCAAGGCCACAGTAAGGCCATGATGTAGAGGCTGGAGTTCCTTCTTGATGGGAAAAGCAAACTCAGAGAGTGTGGTTTCAGCATTGACTTTTCCACTTCGTAAATTTTTACCAAATGTTTTATTTCCAGTTATTCTTCCAGGCATTGCTTTTCAAAGGAGACCCACTCTTTACTTTATTTACGTTCTCCTATTGTTTTTCTCACCCAGAATTCCACTCCATTACAAATGACCCTGGGAAGGCCTGCCTAGAGGAGACAGAATGTTGCCATGAGCCAGAAGCAACTACAGAAAACTCACAGGAGAACAACACAACAGCTGTTGCTGGGGCAGTGGGCGGCACTGCATCTGCTGTGGTCTGAACTGTCCCCTCCTTATAATTAGTATGTTGAGACCCTGATGTCTCCCATGACTGTGCTGGGAGACAGGCCTGTGAGAAAAGTGATAAGGGCCCAAATGAATGGCTGGGTCAAGCCCAGTCTAATAGGATTAGATTCTTCATGAGACAAAGAGACAGACCTCTTTCTCAGCTATGCCAGGAAAGAGCACGTGGGCGGACATTTCTGCTCCAGAAGGAGAGGCCTCACCTGAGAAGGAACAGCCGCCATCTTGGGTTTTCACCTTCTAGGTCCCATGTTAACACCACCCAGTTTGGTATTTGGTTGTGGCCAACTTGAGTAACCTAGTGTTTCTTCAAAGACAACATATGCTAATTCCTGAACCCGGTTAATGTTAATGTATTTGATAAACAGAGGAGAAGGGGAGGGCCTTTGTTGATGAGATTAAGTTAGAATTCCTGAGACAAGAAATCCTGGGTTACTCAGGTGGGCCCTAACTGAAATCATAAGCATCTATATAAGAGATATAAAGCAGGGTTTTGACACCAATTCTCTCTCTCTCTCTCTCTCTCTCTCTCTCTCTCTCTCTCTCTCTCTCACACACACACACACACACACACATACACACTTGCACTCATGAGGACTGGATGAAGACAGAGGCTAAGAGTGAAGTCAAGACCACAAATACCAGACCTGAGAATTGTCACTTGTCATTGAAGCTAGAAGAAGAAAGGAAGGGCTTCTCGCCTAAGCCCCCTGTGGAACGTGGCCCTCAGTTGACTAGACTTCAAATTCTCAGGTTCTAGAACGGCGGGAGAGTAAATTCATCCTGACTACACTACTGTGTCAGCGACAAGTTGTGGCAGCACCCCAGAATGTTGCTAAGACTAAAAGAGGTGGCATTTTTTTTTCAGTCATTCTTTCTTGGTAGTTCTTTTCACTCTTGCCAATCACTTAGCTAACGCGAGGAGAAGTGATAGATTTGAGTTTCCTGTACTGTGGGCCTTGGGTCCTAACCTTTGTCACCTGTCAATATTACCTTATTTGGAAAGAGAAGTCTCAGCTGGCAGCGAGTGGTGGCTTTGCTCAGGGGCTTCTGCAGTTCGTCGTTGATGCTTCTTGGAACCTAATAAAATTTACTAGTTGGGTTTAGGGTTGTGATTATCATTAATTTTCCCCCGTAGCAGTACGATCATCTATATAGCCTCAGTCAGCTAGAGAATGAGTTCAAGTCTTAGGGTGACAAATGACAAAAGTGGCAATTCTCTCTCGGGGCTGATATGAGCACAGGGGACAGGATAAAGTGAGTATACAGACTTGTAGGGTGCAAGTTTTAGTGAAAAGGTTGTGCAGTCAGAAATGTGTTTCCATTAGGAACTAACTTGCTTCATTTGAGAGACATCCTGGTACAGTGACACACACTCTAATCCTGGGTCTTGGAGGCTGAGACAAAATGACCAAAGTGAGTTCGATGCCAGTACAAGCTACAGAGAGAGACCTTGTCTCTCTGAAAAACAAAGCAAACCCAAACAGACAAATGAAACAACGAAACAAAACACCCCAAACAAAAATCTTTATTTCCATCCACAGACCTCACTTTGGGGCCTGTGAGGTTAAGTTTGGTGCTTGCCAGCAAACCTGATGAACCAAGTTCGATTCCCAGAAGTCAGCCTCAGACTGACCCATGCATGCCATGGTACACATGTGCTCACATACATGTATGTGCAAACAAGTAAATCACTGTAATAACCAACTAAATAACCAAATTTCACTTCATTTAAGTCATGTTTCTTGTAAATAATAGACATCCCAGATAAATTATTCCCAGGCGCTCAGATTTGAGAAGGCAGGAAAATGTGAATTCCACTCACAATGGTTCCCAGCCGCATCCCTAATATATAACATCTTGGTGCTAAGGAGACGCTTCCATTATGTGAACGTAATTTACATACACAAAATAACTCACTTCCTGATGAGTTTAAGTAATTGAGGTCCCACGGCACATGCCATTCAACATCTTGAAATTTTTAGCATCTCTTTCTCAATACACTTCAATTAAAAAAGAAACCAGTGCCAGCACCATTGAGCTATAAAGACTGCGTTTAAAATTTATAGAATGTTAAGCAAAAATTGTTAATTTATTCAACTAATAACAATGTTGATTTGTATTTATGTCTGTAGTCACCCTGTCAATCTGGCATGTGTTCTGAGTTGGTCCGACAGCACAGATGCCTTCCCCACGATCGAGGAAAACTTTCTTAACAAAACTCAGGACAAATACAGTGCTCCTCAGAGGGAGCCAGCTGCAGTCCAGGCCACAACCTGTGTCTGTTGGAAGGCAGCATCGCATTACAGCCATGAGGGATTTGAACTCCTGACCCTAGCCTCATTAGCACCCTGTTCTAGCCAAGTGCGTTAATTGGTCACACATGGGAAAAAGATGGCAATGGGGAAAAGATGTGGGTGAATTAGATTTCTGGTTTAAACGTGACTGTTTTGATCCAAGAGGAAAACCTTAGACCGATGGCTCAAATACAGCTTGGTTTGAGACTTGGTGCCTTTTGGGGATGTGGGGCTGTATGTGGCTGCTCTTTGGTAGAGGAGCAAGGACAGTGGGGCAGTTGAGGCATGACAGGGAATGACGTTTTAGGATGGAAGGGTAGATAGAGGAGTGGAGGAGAAGAGGAGGGAAAAGAAAGACAAGAACCAAAGTCTCCTTGAAAATGCAATAATGTAAAAAGCCAAATAGAGCAAATGCCGAAACCAACACTGTGTATGTCCATTTAAATAAAAATTGAAAAGAACAATGGGAATGGAAGCCTCAGGCAGGCACAACACAGGAGCCAGACTGTAGACAGAAACTTTTCTGTGTCCTGCCCAGTCCTGCAGCCACTTATATAAAAATCACTCAGAGGCTTAATATTAATTATAATTGTTTGGCTGATGGCTCAGGCTTATTACTGACTAGCTCTTACATTTATATTAACTATTTTTTATTAGTTTATATTTTACCATGAGGCTCATGGCTTGTTAACCTCACATCTTGTTTCTCCAGTGGCTGCTGGTGTCTCTCTTGACCTTGCCTTCTTTCTTCCTGCATTCAGTTTGGCTTTCCCACCTAATTACATTCTGCCCTGCAAAAGGCCAAAGCAGCTTTATTCAGCAACCGATAAAAGCAACACATATTGGCAGCATAGAGAAGGAAATCCCACATCACCAGACTCTCACTGGGCAGCCTTGGCAACCACTTAGCTATCTTGGTTTCTTCATCTATGAAGTGGGAACCATCATGGCTGCTCCTACAGGTGACATCAGAATAATTTGCTGGACACTTGGAGAATGCTCAGAAGAACTATAAAACAAATAAGCGTGCACACCCACTGTCCAGGTTTGTTTTTATGCCAACTTGACACAACACGGAGTCACTAGGGAAGAGCGAACCTCACTGGGGTTCACATGGTTGGTGGCCTTGTTTGTGAGGGATTGTCTTGACTGATGTAGGAGGGCCCAGCCCCCTATGGGCCACCATTCCTAGGCAGCTGCATAAGAAATCGAGCTGAACAAGCAGAGAGCCAGCTAGAGACTAGCATTCCTCCATGCTTTCAGCTTTAGTTCATGTCCTGGCTTCTCCAGGTGGTGGGTTATAATTTGGAAGATCCAAGCTGAAATAAACTCTTTCCTCTCCACGTTCTTTTTGGTCATGACATTCATCATAGCATTAGAAAGTAGAACACACATGAACATGCATGCACAAAAATAAAAATAAATTGTGAAATGTACTTTTTCTGGAAAAAAATTAAGAGATAAAATACTTAGAGGTGAAGATAGTCATGTCACAAGGCAAGAGACCGTCACCAGTCTTATCTCTGAATTCATGGCTCACCCTAAGAATTCATATATTCATTTATCTGTGTCACCTCTAGCTTTGAAGGCTTGGAAATAACTTTGATCCATTGATACATCTTAAATGGATTCTTTCCGTGTTTATCATGTTTTAAATGCTCCTCTTTGGTCTATCTACTCTGACACATACCCCCTTCATTTGTTGACTCTGTGTTTTCTGGGATTCTCATCAGTTGCAGACTTTGGGGTGTGTTTTCCCCTTTCAAAGCCTTATGCTTCTTTCTCGCTTTTCTTAAGCTTTTTGCTGGAGCCTTCAGAGCAGCACGGTCAAGTCATTTAATCATTAGCTTCAAAAGTTAGTCTTCAGTCAGGCTTAGTGGCGCATGCCGTTAACTCAGCACTTGGGAGGCAGTGGCAGGTGGATCTCTGAGTTAGAGGCAGCCTGGTCTACAGAGGACCGGTCTACAGCCCGGACAGACAGTGCAACCCAGTGAGACTCTGTCTTGACAAAACAAAGTTATTCTTCTAAGATTTCATCCTACCTGTGACTGAATTCAAACCCTCCGGATTCAGACACTTATTCATGACGGTTAATGGGGGGGAGTTCAGGAGGTGGGCACTCAGGATGAGTCCTCAGGAACTAGGTGAGTGCTCCCATCAAAGAGACCCAGAGGGTTTCTTTAACTCTTTTAACAAGTGAACAGGGACACATGCTCTCACTAAAGCTGCTGAGGCCCTGGATGTCACAGTTTCCAGGATGGTGGGAGTTAAGTGTTGCTGTATAGGTAACCCAGTCTGTGGGAATGTGCTATAGCGACCTGTATGAATATTTTAACTGCCACGTTACTAATCTCTAATTACAAACTCATTGAAAATCATTGACATTTACCTTTCTAACACCTATTAAGGATAGGTGTTTAAAAGGCAGCTTTTAAAACCTTGAGCCATGGGCTGGGCAAACGTCTCAGTTAGTAAAGTGCTTGCCTTGCAAGCATGCGGATCTGAGTTTGGATCTTCATACTGGTGTGAATGCCTGGATGCAATAGTGTAGACCTACAGTCTCAGTCTTGCTAAGGCGGAAACGAGGATCTCTGGCCAGATAGTATAGTGGAGCCAATGATCTCCAGGGTCAGGGAGAGACCCTGTCTCAAAACGTATGTTAGAGATAGACTGAGGGTCCACCTGACAAGCTCTGGTGTCTACATGCACACACATACATACAAACATACAAACACATGCATACAAACACATGCATGTACACACGCACACACACAGATTTGATGTCCCATTTGACCTTGCATTTTTCTGCTTTGATCTATGATGGCCTAGTTTTTCAGAGGACTTTGAGGAGGGACAGCCGCTGTCACACCCACACACCTCCTCCAGCAGCGTTCAGTTTGTTCTTGGAAGTACACTGACTTAAAAGCAATAACTACTCAAAATACTGCCAACATGACCTACTTAGCCATAAGGTAGGAGAGAAAGAATATTTCTCATTTTCCATAAATATATATGTCTCCAGATGTACTTGTTCACAGGGAGCCAGAGCTAATAGGATTACAAAACGTTCCAGGAGGTCTCGGGGGCTGTAAGTCAGCCGACCTCCCCCAGTGGTGCATCGTCCACCAGAGCCTGTTTTCATCTTTGAATTTTCACACGGGAAGCAAAGAGCCTGGAACCAGCACTGCACAATAGAGCTTATTTCCTAACATTGAGACCCTACTCCTTTGCAAAGTCCAGCATGTACAAACGTCAGCTGCCGCGTCTTAGTTAAATGACTAGAACTCCACGGTGCACGAAGAACCAATGATTGCACAAAGGTAAACTTCCTTGCTAGCTTGTCAGCCTGCATAGGGACCAGGTGCACAGTACATCCATGTTTGATCATGGCACTCTTTCTAAGCCCATCAATGTGGTCCCTGCTGACGGCTGCTCGATTCCCAAAGGTGTGAAAGTTTTCCAGTATGTTCCTTTTGTGTCTCCTGTGGGAGCCTAGATGCTGCCTTATAAGATTAATCCAAAGAGGTGGCCAGTCGTGGAGACAGAAGTGCATGAACAGAACAGAAACTGGTCAAGTGCAGAAGAAGAAGAAGGGGCTGACTGTGAAGGGTGTTATTAAAGGGACAGTTGACTGGGGATGCTGGCGTGCTGATGCTGGTGAGGCTCTACGGGGGCATCAGAGGAACTGGGCAGAATGGAAACTTGCTTACATAATTAATCAAGAAAGTGCTTGAGAAAAAAAAAAAGATATAGTATCTTAGAACACAAACAACAGTCTCACCTTCCTACCCGAGGAGCTCTTGGTGGTATCCCGTGATATTGGAAAACCCCAAAGTTGAAATGCTAGGAGCAGACCCAGGGGCTGGAGAGATGGTTCTGCGGTTAAGAGCACTTCCTGCTCTTGCAGAAGACCCAAGATCAGTTCCCAGCACCCACATCAGGCAACTCCCAATACAGTATCAGAGTCTCAGATGCCCTCTTCTGGCCCCCTGGAGAACTGCACCCACATGTGCATTTTCTCTCTCTCTCTCTCTCTCTCCCTCTGTCTGTCTGTCTGTCTGTCTCTCTCTCTCTCTCTCTCTCTCACACACACACACACATACAATGATGTAATGATAAAGATAAACCTTTTTAAAAAGTAAACCCAAGTTTAGAAATTGGAGGCAAGTTACAGGCTTGCCATGTGTGACTGATATGAGAGAGAACGGGCAGGGTTTTTTCCAGGTTCCCCCCCACAAAGAAATAAGCCTTTAATTCTCAACTTTCTTTCTGTTTTAAAGTATAGTATGCTAAATATTGATTCTCCTTTTTTCTATTTCACCATGTATTTATAAAAGTAAACAAAGTTTTCTATGCTTCTACTCAAAGTTTAAAATCAAATTTGCTTTTGATTTTAAAGAGAGGAGATATTTGAGAACTCTACTTTTCACTCAAGTTTCCTATGAACTAGAAATTGCCTGTTGAGAAGACTAAAAAATATATATGGGACAATATGCTATTTCAATACACGTATACATCATACAATGTTTAATTGAGTTAGACATCTGTATCCTCAGGCATGTATCATTGCTAATGAAGGAAATTTTGAAACTTTGTCTTTATTTTAAAATGTACATTGTTCTCGACAGCTGCCCAGGCTATGGGAGGCCCGGAACCTGTGGCTGGTGTTTGCGTTTGTACCCGTTATTTAATTTTCTCCATCCCTCACTCAACCAGAAGCATCTTTAAAGGGCGTGGAGCAGCTGGGAAGTGGACTCCAGGGGAAGGGGGCTTTGTGCAGCTAAGGGCCCAGTCATTTCCTGACTCATCTCTGCTCGCACAGTGAACACAGCCTCAACAATTGTGCTTATTGAAAATTTGAAAATCAGATCAAGAGAGAAAACTCACATCAGCGTTCCTCAGAGGCACTTGTAAGTGTGTAATGAATACCTTTGCCCACAGTCTTTGACTGGCATATGTGTATATAGGTTATATATGTGCAGTATGCCAGATGCTGCTATGCTGCTTAGGTAACTTTATTTTCCGAGTATTAATAGATTTTCTTTTGGTTTTCCTGTTGTTTAACTTATCCTTTGACAGTTTCATGCATATTTATAAAGTAGTTTGGCCATATCCACCCTCCTTGTCTTCTCTGATCCCCTCTGTCTCCCGCCAGACCTCTTTTTCTCAATAAAAGAAAAATATATGTCCTTTTCTCATGACCTGCTGAGTTTAATTAGGGTTGTCTGTGTGGGCACAAGTGAGGGGTCATTTATGGGAGAACAAGCAACTCGCCAGGGGTTGTACCACCCAAGCAAACAAGCCCCTCCCCCAGCAGCCACCAACGACCAATAGGTCTTCAGCTGGGGGTGGGTCCTTGTGATCCTCTCAGCTACCCATGCTGGGATGTTGACCAGGCTCAGGCTTGTGTAAGGAGCCATAGCTACTGCGAGGTCCATGATGCAATGCCTTACTTTCCACGCCTCTTCTGTGTTGTTCCCCTGCGTGTGGCTGATACATATGTTCTGTTTAGGGCTGAGCACTCATGGTCACCGCAGCACGTTGACCAGTTATGCATCTCTGCGGTAACTGTGGCCCACTGTAGAGAGAAGCTTCTCAAAGGACAATTTCTAGTTAATAGGAGCCGTGAATGAAAAGTAGAGTTCTCAAATATCTCTGTTCTTCCCAGTGATACTTCTCTGTTACCAACCTGCCGCACTGGAGAGACACGGTTAATTCACAAGCCTCAGACATGTGATTGTTTTACTAAGTCTGTAGCTTACATCATGACTTACTCTTGTGGTGTGTTTCATGGGTTTGGAGAAACGTATCATGTGATATATTTAACCTATGGTGTCGTATCACATAGGATGTTTACAGTTCTAGAAAAGGCCTAGTGCTCTGACTGTGAATTCCACCCCCCATCCTCCCTATTTTATTTTTAGATAAATCTTTCATATTAATGTAGAGGGCTTATTAGCAATTGTTTGAGTCTGCATCATACTGCATGGATGAAAGCATCATGGCTTACTTAAGATTATGAGGTTAAGTTTTATAGAACTTTACCACTACCACCATCATCATCACCACTTTTGCATTTTGTGTTCTTTTCATACAATCTTAAATGCACAATAATTGGCCTCAAATCCCGAATTGTAGCCATTGTGCTAAATATAACTTGGATTCTTTTGCTTTCAGGGAGCCAATAGTTAGAACAATTCACATACTAACGGGTTTTCCTTCCTGAAAAAAAAATCTCAAGATGTGTTGACAGCAGGTGTTGGCACACGTCAGCGGGAAGCTGGACCTGATGGCTGCTGTCCCTTTGGAGGGACAGCGTTCACACGCCCCTGAGCATTCGTTGGTTTTTACTAGCTCTGCTAAGCCAATGATTTTCAAGGAAAGATGAGCCTCTGTGTTATTTGATGCTTTGCATTTTTATTGACAGCCCAGGTTTGTTCCAAAGGCATTTCAGATGCGTGAGCAAATGTGTTCAAGCATCCAGGGCCTGTAACAATGAGCAACCTGGTCTGTGGAGCTGTATTTGATTCAAACTTTCTATTTTTTAAAAAACGTTTTTATGTTTATTTATTCTCTCCCCCTCCCCTCTCTCTGAACATGCATATATATGTATGTGTGTGTGTTCACAACATGGCTTGCGAATGGAGCTCAGAGGATAATTTGTAGGGGTCAGTTCTCTCCTTCCACAATGTGGGTTCTGGGGCTCAAACTCATATCTGCAGGCTTAATGGCAAGTGACCTGGATGGCTGAGCCAATTCAGAAGTCACAACTTAAACTTAGCTATTTATTTAACCATTTCAAAGGCGGATTGGGGTGGGTTTTTTTTTTCTTTAGAGCCATGAGTTGGGGAGTGGTATGGTACTTCTGTAGCTGTAGTATGGTACTTCTGAAGTGTCTCCTGTGGGCTCACCTTTTGGGTACTTGATACACAGCTTATGGTGCTATTTTGAAGCTAAGGAAGTCTCTGAAGGGTGGGGCCCAATGGTGGAAGGGCCACTAGGGGTGGGCCTTTGAAGGTGTTACCTCTCCCTCCCTCTGGGTCTGTCTCTCGCTTCCTGTTCCTCACCATGTGAACAGTCCCTGCCACACACTGCCACTGCCATAGACTGAGACACTCCACAGTGCTTCTCTCATGTAAGCCGAAGCGAACCTTTCCTTCCTTAAGCTGCGATTGCTGGGTGTTCAGGCCAGCAGCAAGGACACTAGGATAATCACCCATAAACCTCTAGCTACTTCTTGTTCTTTACATCTTGTTTGAAGTCCCCACTAGGCAGCAACAACCATGACATCGAAAGAATTCCACAGTCTAAGATAATTTTGGCCGCTTGAATGATAGTTTACTGTTAACTCATTCTGTTGCTTTTAAAAGAAATTAGGAAAAAGTTCAGGTTCATTATATTTTATTTATTTTTATTATACATGTTTTCTATGTTTTATATGCATGCTCGTTAGTTGGAATGCATGCATGCATGTCGCATGACATGTGTCCCCAGTGCCTGCAGAGGCCAGAAGAAGGCATCGGCTCCTCTTGAGCTGGAGTTACAGAGGGTTGTGAGCTGCCATGTGGGGCCTGAAACCAGGTCCTCTGAAATAAGAGTCAATGCTTTTAACCTCTGCACCTCTGGCCTCCACAACCTCAGTGGCTCCCTATTGTCTCTATGACGCCCCCTGGGTGGCATTTATGGCCACCAGTAGCTTCTCTCACTCTGACTTAACACTCACATTGTTCCTGTAATTCAGTGGATCAGCTCCCACCTGCTTTAAATGACCATTTCAAAATGTAATTGCTTCTCTCATCCTCCAGGAACGCTTTCTCTCCGATGACTGCCCATAGCTTTTGCTTCTGTCTCTGGTTTAGTTTTTGCTAATTTGTCACTGTATTACTGAGGTGACTTGGCCAGTGATTTATTATCTCTATAAGACTCTCGCAGTAGCCCCTGGACTTTGTTCAGTGGGTAGAATACTTGTAGTCCAAATATGATGAGCTAAGTTCAGACCCAAGCACCCACATAAAAGGCAGGCAGGGTGATTCATGCCTGCAATTCCAGGACTAGGGGGTAGTGACGCAAAAGGATCCTGGGGCTGCTTGCCAGGAAGTCTAGCAATGAGGGCAGTTTTGTTTCTACCTAAAGTTTGTGTCAAAGCAATGTTCTTCATTTATGTCTGTATAATATATATCAGTCTTGTGTGTATCAGAAGTATATACATGAACAATATTTGACAGAAGAAACGGAGTCTCTTGTTCCTGCCTCCCGGGACAGAGAGACGGGCAAGTTCTAAGTGAACAGGTTAGCATGTCACATGACTATAGCATCTCAACAGGGACTCGAGGTAGAACTCAAAATGATGAGCAGGTTTGAAGGACCCAAAAAGACAAGGAACACAATCAGCCACATAGATCGTTTACTTTGACAGGAAGTCACATTCTAGGAAGGGCTCTTCTGGGGGCTGGACAACAGGCTACTCTCCTAGATCCATTTTCCCACTGTGGTCCTAGCTTCAGAGACGTTTCCTTTTGATATAATGAGGGCTCTGTCTGAGGCCTGGAGCTGATGCATATTAGGAAAAAATGAAATGGGAAAATAAAGAAACTAAAGACACCAGAGAACGGGGATGCTCAAGATGGTGGGGATGAATTCTACTCCTGAGAAGTTTGTTTGCTACTTGTAGCAATCTGGCAAGCGCTATCTACCTCGGGGTTATGTTCAGCTATGAGAAACAAACAAGATGGTTTTCTTTTCTCGTGTACCGCTGACTCCAAAGACGTGTTTCCATGACAGTTTCTGTGACGAGGCCATGTGACTGTTCTTTAAAACAGTTTTCTGAGTGTCCCCTTATGGTTGCAAGGTGGTGGTTTCAACATTGATTTCTATATATATTCAAAGCAGGAAGAAAGGAAGAGAGAAATGAAGGAAGAAAGAAAGACAGTTTCTAATGCAGATGGCATCTATCCTTTCTATCGGGAAAGCAGGTGTGTCTCCAGAAGGCCCCTGGCTGACCCAGCTTGTCTCCTGGCACTGTTGCCACATGTGGCTAGGCTCAGACACGTGACTGATTCGTCTACTGCTCCAGGGATCAATAGGTCTCCATCCACCTCTACAGTGGATGTCCAAGAGTCGTCGTTCTTATACAGACCAGTTTGGCTTTCTGCACAGAGTCCCTCTCTGTGTTTGTCTTTGGCAGCCACCCTAAGCAAAGAGCCATCCACAGCAGTGTGAGTTAGGTAGTTACCTCCAGCATGAAAAAACAAAAAGCAAAAACCAGGTTGAGGTTGGGTGCAAATCTTTCTTCCTCCTCACGCCTGATGTCAATACATCATTTTTGAGTTCTGTAAAACAGTGCAGCGATGTTTAAGCCTCAAATGCTCAAGCAGGCCGAGGTCAGATCCTCTGTTCAGGGACTCGGGGGCCACCACAACTTGAGTCCACTTCCTCTAACTCTATGTTCAAACTGACTGAAGTTCATTTGACCATCAGACATTGTTGGTGGTCACCTCTACTCACGGGTCAGGGAATGCTGTCTGAGCTTCTCCTAGCTCCAGTGATGAATGAACCCATATTTATTTAAAGCAGTCTCCACCTTAGATTTCTGTGGCAGCGGCAGTGGGCAGGCTTTTGATATGGCTGACTCCCAGATTCCCACCTGCTGGTATTCACACCCTTGTGTAATTCTCTCCCCTTGAGTGGAAGATGGATGGATGTCTTGCCTCCAATGAATCAATACGATAAAAAATGATCGGATGACATGAGCAAGATTAGATTATCAAAAGCTGTGGTCCCCCTGCCCCGACTTTCACTTGTTTGCTCTGATGAGACCAGCTGTCTTGATTTGAAGAGCCTCGTGTGACAAAGGCAAACAGTGGCATCCACGCAACAGCCAATAAAAAGGGAGAATTTCCTTGAACAAAAGGACTCTCACTTCAGCCGTAAGACCTAGTAAAGCCATACTTGGGTCTCTGACACATTGAAAGTGAGAGATAATACAGGTATTTTTTTAAGTTACTGAATTTGGGGAGCAATTTTTCTACAGCAGTAGACAATGGAGCAGGCTCATCCTTCTCTCCACTAACTAGAGTCTGAATCACATGTGCAGGATCAGCCAATGGAAGGCCGGCCCTGCTGTACCACTGGTAGCAGGGCGAGAGCTGGTGGAGGGGAAGCTTAGTGAGATAAGCAAGTTCTTAGCTGTTACTACCATTTGACTTTCTATGTTCACAAACTTGAAAGAGGCAAACGTCCTTTGCACACACAGAAAGAAACACTTCTCACCACTAAGTGTTGCACTGTAGGCCTCATGTGTTCAGAATTCTCAACCTTGGACCCTCCGTGCGGGAACATTGGAGCCACAGAGTCATGTGTCTGCATCTCAATCTATATTCAAGTCTGTTCCGGTCCCTTTGGCCAAGGAAGTGTCTGAGCCGGTCCCTCCCATGTATGACATCCAGTGAACCACCCTGGTTTTCTTAAACCAATTTCCCTTTGTCATTTGTACCTCCCAAAGACGTCCATCTGTTCCAAACTGCAGTTAGGGCTGAGGGTCAAAACCTCAAGGGTCCAAGGAGGGACTTAGGCCCAAATTTTCTCTCAAATGACAATTTCACATGTGTCTGTAGCTTTATAGGAAAGGAGGAGAGATGTTTTTAAGTTTGTGAGCACAGGTTAAAAAAGTAATTGAGACTAAGTAAGTAAAAAAACCACCTTCAATAAAGGAAACACTCCGTAAGCTGAAATATTGTGTGTTTTTGTGATGGCGTGTGTATATCTTCATATAGAAAACGTCACTGTCGTTAGGAAATGTCACACAAAATAACAAACACACCTTTTTCAATCTGGTTATAAATATGCAGAGTGGAGTTTATTTTACGAAAGCGTTGCACGCTTCCAACTGATGATATATCCATAAAATGCTCACTCCGAGATGTCATTAAAGCCGCATTTGTTCATTTCTATTTATTACGGGGGGAAAACAAAATGAAAAAAGTGGATTTGAGTCATATTTCCTGTGAGTTCATCATTTGCTGGCATATAACACTTGTGAATTTTATTCAATTCATTTAAAATGATTTCTAACATGCAGCCAGAAAGTTAAGGGCGTCAAGGAATTCAAAATGATCAGCAGGCATCCAAGATTTCTCAGGAGACAGATTCAGAATCACAACGAAGGGAGGTTTTCCTTAAGAAACCGTGTCTCAGAAAAATTACCTCTGATGAACTCGGAAGCTTCCTCATGCATTGAGCTCGTTCGTGTTTTGATGTCAGTGGACTCCAGTGACCTTCTGAAGGTTGCTTTTTCCTTTCTGGTTTCCTCATGACTGGGTCAGATGCAGGCCGGGGTCTATGGCTCTCCTCTCACACCTTCAGAACACATTCTTTCTTTTTGTTTATCCCCTAACTGTGTGATTACAAAGAAGTCAGCGAGGTGAGCGAGCTGAAAGCAGACGTGAATCTTCACCCAGAGTTTGAACAAAACCATTCTGAGGCTGAGCTTGCTCAGATAGATACACAGAAGAAGTGGTTCCTAAAAGAAGAAGAGCCAGCCACACGTAAATCAAAACAGAACAAGTAAAGCCCTTACCTCCGATCAAATAATTCTTCAATTAGACCAAAGAGCTGAAATTCTGCAAAAATTATTTTATCTACACTGCCTGTCTGAGGGCATTCTGACAGAAGTCAAATATCTTTAAAAAAAACTTTTTACAAAAGATTTATTTATTTCACGTGTGTGGATATTTTACCTGCATGTTTGTCTATGAACCATGTGCACGCCTGGTGCTTATCAGAGGCCAGAAGAAGATGTCCAGTCCCTGGAACTGGAGCTATGAATGGTTGAGAGCCGCCCCATGGGAGCTGGGAATCCAGCTCCAGCCATCTGGGGGAGTAACAATGCTCTTAACCATTGTTCCACGTCTCCAGCCCCTAGAAGTCAGGTATCTTAAGGGGTGCTATAGTTTGAGTGTGAAATGCCCCCAGAGGCTTCTGGGTTGAAACCGTCTCTCCAGTGGAAGGTGCTTTTCTGGAAAGCTATAGACTCTTTAGGTTCTGGACCATAAGCGGGTTACTCGGGGGCCCTACTTTTTGGGCCTAGTCTTCTTTCTTGGTCATCTGAGATGTAATCGAGCAGCCTGACGTTGCTGCTCCAGTCCTGTTCCTACCTGCATGTGGCCTCGTGACGGCAGACAGTACTTTCAAACCTCACCACACCAAACAGTTTTCATTTGTTTGTTCTTTGTTTATTTATTTTTATTTTTTTGCTGAGAACTTGGTCACAGTGGGTAGGAAAGACAAACACAAACAAAAAACAACCAACACGTAAGGTTAGGGTCGATCTGAGTCGCGTTTTATGTGACTTCATCACTTGGTGGCATATAGCACTTGTCGATTTTATTCCTATCATTTAGTTTGGTTATTATCGGGGTTTAGTTGAGCTAAAGGAGAGGGCTGAAGACTTCGGACACTTTGCGATGAAGCTGTACTCTACCGTCGCAGCCGTGAGCACGCCCCACGCCACAGGGCCATGGAAGCTTTGGTGTCGGGCACACAAATCCCTGTTTCTTACACGCTGCTTACCGCTGGTCTTTGGAGATATCAGAAAGTTCAAGGCCCATGTTTCCTAGATTCCTTTAGACCCTGATTTCAAGGTGGGAATCAGGCCCTATTTAATGGCTGCTCTTAGCGTTTAGACGGTGGGACTGGGCCAGAGATGCAGTTTTTGTGACGGGTGGCTGATGATCTAGTGCTCACGAGGTGACACCATGTTCCAGGGTCTGGTTGAATTGCCTGGTGAGAAGCAGTAACGGTAACAGCACAAGTTTGTCATTGAAATGACAGTGCCGCGGTCCCTTTTCAGTCTTTCCAACAGTCTGGTAGCCAGCCCCTCCGCCCTGTGACAAGGCTTCTGTATTTCAGCTCTCCTGTCATTCTGAGCCTGTCACGTATGTTTCCGGTGCCAGCAGAATTCCCAAGTTTCTCCAAGTTAGTTGAAAGTCTTGCTTCCAGGGAAATACTTGAAGACTTACAAGTCCAGGATGACTGATCTCCTGAAGAGCCAGTCCTTGGGGATGAGACATTCTATCTGTCCCCAAACCTTTTCTGAGGAACCAGCTTGCGCTCTTTCTCCAAGAGCAGTTTAATCACACTACTGAAGGTAAGAAAACACCCTGCTCCATTGCCATGAGGCAAAGCCATGAGCTGGCTGGCTGGAGAGTTCCCGCAGATGCTCCCAGAATGTTTGCATCTCCCCACTGGATCCACTGAGGGCTCAGCTACCTCTTCACCCAACACCATTGAATCAAGCCCGTCTTTAGATTGACTCATCTCTTCTATGTCAAGACGTTAAGCGACAATCTGGAGTAAAGATCCACTCATTTGAACAAAGGGAGCGTGCCTCACTTAGACCCTTCTTTGATTTATAACCCACTCTCTTTTTATAACATGTGGACCCAACAAACGGGAGCTTGCTGCCGAGCTCGAACAATGGAGTTGTTAGTTAACGGAATTAACAGTGTGTTGTCTCACTCTGATGACAGCGGTAAAGCAGAAGACGTGCAGCCGATACAGTCACAACTGAATCGTAATGGATGAGATATTTACAGCAAAGCTGTTCAAACATTGAATAAAATATGGGAAGCGCTAAAGCAGATGTGTTTTTATTCTTCTGAGTTGAAGCTTGTAAGGTAGAAAAGGGGGTTTGAGTAATAATCGCAGGTTCTGATTCACACGCATTAATAAATATTCATACGGCAGCCGCCGTTGAAACTTTCCAGATTCAGAAATGAAGTGAGAAGCCTGTGCTTGCCTTGCACTGGGCTAAGTTTAGCTTCCCAGACAGACGTGTCAATATCTCCATTAGGGTCTCACGAAAGTTGCTTTGATTTGCCACTGCCTTCTGGGTCTCGCTGGTGGAGCTCCCCTTCATTCTTCTTCCTTTTGTTCCTTTAGCTTCCCGGTACTCCTCCGGCTCCAACCGCCAGGAAGTAGAAAGAGATGATGGTCTATTAACACAGAGGAGAGCTGTAATTTGGGAAGATGGTGGAGATGGGAGGAAATGAGTGTCCCTCTTTTGAGTTAGGCACAGGTAAATGAGCCGGAAAGCACAGTCCCCTCTGCATCAGAGCCACGGAGGCATGCTTGGTGCTTGCAATGGCGTGCAAAATCCCAGTGCTGTTTCTGTGGCTCTCGTCGCTCTCTGTTTTCAAAGAGCAGGAGTTTTCTTTTAGCTTTTAGAGCATCAGGGACGGCCATCTACTTTGTCCTGATCAAGAATAATTTGGGAACTGTAATTTGGGGTGTGCAAGTGTAAGGGTCTGGGTCCAGGTTGTATTTCTGTGCCTTTCAGAGGCAGCTGTTGGGAAAGGGAGGAGAGGCTTTGTGTGGAGTTGGCTTGGATTTTCAGAGGGGGAGGGAAGAAGAAAGCAAGGGAGGTAAGTGTGTGCAGGGGCCTGGATTGCTCTGGCAAGGGGGGGGGGGACACAGCCATCCCGGCATGGATGTGCGTTTGGGTGTGGATGGATGTGATGGATGACCATGTGTGCCGCAGCCTGTAGCACAACAGGGCTCTCGGAGGTTGCCATGACACCCTTTGTTCCTCACTTCTCTGCTTTTATTGGCGTGTGTATGTACCTTGGCTTGTATGTGGAACCACAGGGCTTTGTGTTGTGTTTTCATTTTTCCTTCTGCTTTATTAATGCCGTGTCCTTTGTCTCCGCCACATCTCCGTGTCTATTCCCCGTGCTTGCACAGAGTCTGTCCATTCTGTCCCCCCCCCCCCCATCATCTCCATTGGTTCCAAATGAAGCCTTGCAGTTGCCTCCACTCCCCATCCCTGACTTGGACCTCTGCATCTTTTCCTTTCAATAAATTCCATTCCCACAGACTTACAGCAAGTCTTTGCTTTCCTTATGCTGCTATGGCCTCTGAAAATCTGAATGTGGTGTTCTGGTCCCTTGTCTGGGACTCAGAGTTCTAGCAATGGGGATGTCAAGGATGGTAGCCTCTAATGGACAGGCCAGGCGACCAGTCAGGGAGGGGTCCTTGGGAGTGTCAACTGACCCAAGGTCTCCTGGTCACAGGGCAGTCATTCTCTGGAGAGCCTGGTCCTTGGGTAAATATGTTTCCCTGGGAGCAGATGCTCAAACAACCTGCATTAGGGTGGGGGCGGGGGCACAAACACAATAAAGAAGGGCCAGAGAGGGTTATAGCAATGGCGTTGTATTAAAAATGTTTAAATTTAAGATATTCGTGTCCATAATTCCAGTACTCTCAAGACTGAGGCAGGGGTGAGAGGGTAACCTGGGTATATAGTGAGTCCCAGAATGAGACTCCGACTCAAAAACTGTCAACCAAACCCACCAAAGGAAAAAAAAATGCTCACATCAAAATGAACACTTCTTGCACAAATCCAAAGGAAATAAGCAGATTTTTATCTATATCCACAACTGATAGATAATCTTGCAAAAAGGATGTGAACAAAATCCTGCCCCACACGACATCCAGGAGAACATAGCACTGGGTTTGTTGGCGGGAGCCCAAGGAGATGGTTGGCTGGTTTGCCAACTGGATGGAGCTGGTTTTGCTCCGTGAACAATTAACAGTTTTTTTTTTTTTTTTGCCTAAAGAAGGATGGGGGTGCACTATGGGTTTTAGAAGGCGTATATATGTATATATGTACATATATATGTATATACATATATAGTAACTAGTGGAGGAGTTAATTATTATTATACAATCAGTTTGTTGGAAGGGATATCTGAAAAGTGTGTCTTGCTTCTCTCCTTCATATTTCTTTCCCCTTCCTTGGACAGCCTAAATGTTAGCTTTACCATGCTGAGCAGCCTGCCACACTTAGCTCAGGTGAAAAGCGAATACTTGCCAGTGACTTTTCTGTCTATATTAAGATTGCGCTGGCTCCAGAGCACAGCCAAATGTGTTCGAGTGCAGATGAAGCGCTCCATGTGCCAGTGAGAAACTTCCTTCGAAAATACATGATTTCCAAAAGTGGGCCAGGTAAAGCGACTTGCAAATCGGTGAAAATGAGAAAATAATTCCAGCATGGCTTCTCGAAGCAACAGCTCATATTTCACTTTTTGATGAGATTCTTTTTTTTTCTTAAATTCATGCGGTAA
This sequence comes from Microtus pennsylvanicus, assembly GCF_037038515.1. Classification (NCBI taxonomy): domain Eukaryota; kingdom Metazoa; phylum Chordata; class Mammalia; order Rodentia; family Cricetidae; genus Microtus; species Microtus pennsylvanicus. The sequence goes on from NC_134580.1 coordinate 144,115,220, forward strand.
CAAAGATTTTAGGTTGTGTAGAGGTTTTAGGCAACCCCAGCGATTGGTGCCGAAATAGGGGTGCATTCACATAATTAAAGCAAAGTCAGATACTTTGAACAAATAAATGATCCTCTGTCTGGTACAGACTGAGTTGTAATTTTACTCCAGCTTAAACATTCCTTGTGGCGTACTCCTCCGACCTCATTCTTGAGCATCTGCCTTTATGAATGAAATTTAGATTGAGAAAATGAAGCATTTGTCTGAGTGGATGACTTACTGAAGATTGCGCAAGGAGTCTGAGTTCCATCTGTGTGGCAGGTTCTAACTTCATCATCACCCAGCAAGTGGACAGTTTTCCCTAAACTAACGCCCCCTCGTGTGTGTGTGTGTGTGTGTGTGTGTGTGTGTGTGTGTGTGTGTGTGTGTGTGTGTGTGTGTGTGTGTGTGTGTGTGTGTGTGTGCACGCATGCGCACCCATGCAAGTGTGCGCCAGTGCCTGCACGCATGCGTACCCATGCAAGTGCGCGCCAGTGCCTGCACGCATGCGTACCCATGCAAGTGCGCGCCAGTGCCTGCACGCATGCGTACCCATGCAAGTGCGCGCCAGTGCCTGCACGCATGCGCACCCATGCATGTGCAAGCCAGTGCCTGCGTGTATGTGCGTGTAGGACACTAGGACCCCTTCAGGCATTCTTCTTCAGGCACGGCTCTTGTCTCTTTTTGGGACAAGGCCTCTCACAGGCCTGCAGTTCAGCAAGGTAGGCCGGGCTGGCTGCCAGTGACCCCCAGGGAGCTGCTCAAATCTGCCTCCCCAGTGCTGGGATTTCTTGTCCAATCCCCAGACTTTGGGGATCCGACTCAGGTCATTGTGCTTGTGTGAGTCAAGTACCTGACCCACGAGGTATCTCCCCAGCCCTGAGAATTCATTTCTTATCTATCAGCAGCTTTTGAGCTGTGGGCCAAACATACCAGCACTAGATACATCCCCTAAAACCTATCTCAAAAGCTTAATTGAGCCCCTGTATCTGCTCCAAAGCAGTATGGGAACATTAGCACAGCAGGTGCTGGTGGGGATGGGAAGGCAGGGGCGTGCCCCTGGCAGGCAGAGGGGGCTCCGAGGTTTTCCTGACCAGGTTTGCCTGCCTGTGCAGATCTGGTTAGTATGCAAGCATCCACCACTCAAAACTGGGCCCGTGGCTCTCACAAGGAACCCGACAACCTGGCCAATCAGCTCTGAGTCTACACGTTGCCAGGGAAACCAACACATAGTTGCAAAAACAGAATGATCACAGTGGGGAAAATATAAAATGCGGCCTTTTCATAGTCAGAGGGAGAAAGAGAGAGCACAGGGTGACTGTATGTGGCCAGGAATGACACTGAATTCAGGCAGTGTGCACCATGGGTATGCATGTGTGGCAATGCACAAAAAAGGAGTGTGTGTGTGTGAATGTATATGTGTGTGTAAAACTAAAAGTCAATATGTAAATGCGTAAAACTGTCAAACAAAAGAATGAAAATAATAAAAATGTACGCATCAGCCCGAAGTGAACTCAGAATTGGAGGGGGTTGGCTAACGAGATCCTTTGTGGTAGGCAGACAGGCAGGCTCAGGGATTATTAGTACGGGCATGCTTTCCTGGTGGCCCTGACTCTGTAGAATGATTCCATGTCCCCATAGCCAGCCCACTGCTCCCCATCTTTCCAAGCACATTGATGCTTCTGCTTCAAGATATCAACCCCCCTCCCTTGCTTCAGACAGTGCTCACCGTCTGTCTGCAGCCTCACTGGCCCATCCACTTTGTGTTGTGTCTCTTGTCATAGTGCCTAATGGTACTGAGAAATGAGAGCCACAACAGACCATTTCCCTACTGAGAGTTCCCACCCAGACTTCTCATTGTGGACAGGTGGTTATAGTTGTCCTGCCTTGGCTGAGCGGATACTAGTCCATCTGACCCTCCCAAGTTCCTTGTCTTATATGCCACCATCACGGACTCTTTATTCCACTCCTTGAGTTTGCCAAGATTATTCACAACTGTGTTTGCTCCCTAGGACTGTGGTAGTGAGTCTCTTGCTAATCTGGCTAAAGTGACGGAGCTGTGTTCCCTTCCTGACCTTGAAGCCAGGTATCTCCATGTGATCTTCCCTCTGAGGGTCTCAGGATATCAGATCCATGTTCCTCTCTGAACCTCTGGAGATTGAGGGAGTCCCTAGTGTGCCTTGACTTGGAACATGCCACTCTGGTATGCACTTTGGTTGTTACTTGGGGGGTCCTCCTGTGTCTCTCTGAGATGGTCATTGGATCATGGAGCATCATAATGGTGTAGGACCCTTTAAAATGTGATCCACAAAGCTTCATTTCCAAGTGTCATGTTCATGCTCATAGGCCCCGGCAGGCAGGACGCCCATGCACCTTTGTGGAGGGCACAGTTCAACCACCCTTCTCTGTAAGGGCTGCTGTTGATGTGGTCTGTGAATCTAGAAGGTCCCCATGCCTCGTCTGCTGGCCCGCAGCTGAGCCGAGAGATGAGCTGTGTTCTGCGGGAAGGAGATAGGCACACAGGGCTGCTTAGATGAAAATGAGCACCAGAGAGGCTCGTCAGACCTCCCACCTCTGAGAGGACGGGCTCTTTCCTTTCCAGTTGCCTGTGTGCTAGGCCTGTTCTGCAGGGCGCCTGGCTCATCTTCTTCACTATGCTAGAATAGCCGAGGTTTCTTCTCTCCCCACCTCGGTGCTCTTGCTCTCTGAGGAATCTCTAACGTGCGATAAGCTATCTTGTCAATGCAGCTGGCTCTGGAGATGCTCTTGTTGCCTGAGGCCGCTGGCACTTGTTCCTGAGCAGATGCGTCAGGGCCCACTGTTACTGCTCCCAGAATCCATGTTAAGCTGCACAAGGCATAGGAATTTCTCAGCTGTGCTGTGAGCTCGCCCTAGGCTTACCTCAGTGCTGGATAAACAACCCACACATGAGAAGCAGGGACGTGCGGCAATGCTAATACTCATTCTAACAGCTCCTCACCAGCTCCTGGACTTGGTAGTCACATGAATTTCATTGTCACTCTCTGTGACACTCTGAGGTAAGCGCGATGTGTCTGAAGCTAGAGCAAGAAACGGCTCCTAGGTGTAGAGAAATCAAACAAGTTGCGAGATAGAGGTCTCTGCCAGGGAGGAACCCTACAGTCTAATTCTGGGGTGCAGTGTTGATCGGTGATGCCTATGGATTTATAATCTGTCGGAGGCCCTACGGTCCAGCTTTTCTGACTTGCGACTGTCCTGTCTCAGCACATCGTATCAAGCATTGCCGGGTGCTGGAGGCAGAATTTTAAGTAGTCCTTGGTGACCTCACCTTTATTTAATTCTGTCCCCTTGGTTGTGGGAGGAATTTGTGACCATTGTGAGATATGACCGTATTGTTGGGAGCTGTGAACCCTGCAGAGCCTGAATTTCTGGTAAACAACTTGTAATGCTTGCAGCTGCTCTGAGCACGAGACCCTCAGAAGTTCCTGATGGCAGGGGAGTGGTGTCTGGTGGGTTTGGCTAGGGCATGGCTATCAGTTAAGGATCCCTATATAAGTGGTTCTGGTACATAATAAAGGGGGCATTCTGGCATCAAGGATGACCTATGTCTCTGTATGTCTTTGTGTGTTTCGATCTCCAGCCCCTTGCCAGGCTCATGAACTGTATGGTAGCGCATACAGCGTAGATGGGCATGGTGCGCTACACCCTATGGATAAAAGGATCTTGCCACTGTGATTATTTTAAGTTGTTAGCTTACTTGTAGCTGGGATGATTATTGGTGGAAGGTGGGCCAGACCTGGTAGTTAGCCCCTTAAGAGAAACAGGGCCGTTTCTGGAGAGAGTTCCAAAGAATACAAGGGATAATCCTCTGCTGCTCTAGAGCTGGTGGGGCCACATGGCAAGAGATGTGCACAGTGTCATGAGCCATGAGGACAGAGACCAGGAAGAAAAGGGGCCTTCAGTCTCCAACCTCAAGGGCGTGGCTTCCTGCAACAACCTGAAGGATCTTGGAGATGGCTCTATCCCTGGTCCTCACATGTGAAACTGCCCATGTCCAGTAAGATCGGGAGGAGAGGATCCCCCCACCCCCAGGAAAGAGGCCGTGCCTAAACCCCTGACCTGTTAGCTTACAGCCAGTGAATGGGCACTGTACCAGGATATTGAGCTATTGGCCACCTGAAAAAACAAAAAATAGAAAACTGACAGGTGTTCTTTGATGTGCCCACTCTAACCTATTGACTCACCCAAGTGCCATGAAAGGGTTTCTCTACTTCTAAAATGTCATCTACTGGGTCCAGAAGATGCTCAGTAGGCTTGCCTTACAAGCATGGGGACCTGAGTTCAACCCCTATAACCAAACCACATTAAAAAATTTGCAAGGCATAGTGGTAGGCATTTGTAATGCTGGCTAGGGAGGAGGAGACGGTGGGTCCCTGGGGTTCACAGGCCAGCTAGTCTAGCTATTCGGTAAGTCTGGAGCCAGTGAGAGACCCTGTCTGAAGAAGAATATGGGTACCTGAAAAATAACCCCTAACCCTGTCTTCTTGGAGGAAGTTCACCACTGGATATGTCCCCGAGGCTGGGTCTCCCTCCATACTCTGTCTTCCACGTGTTCCCAGGCACGGTGGTCTGCTTCCCCTCACACAGGCTCATCAGCAATGGAGCCACGCGACCACAGACAGAACTCTCGGAAACCCTGAGCCAATGTAATCTTGCCTTCAAACCAGTTTGTCTCCCGTGTTTGTCTCTGAAATGAAAATTCTGGAGGCTCCCTGCTTCCCACACCATTCTCGCTCCCTCCCCCCACCCCACTTCCTGCTCCTTCCTGCACCCTTCTGAACCAAGCCTGCTTGAATGTAGCTTTCTGTTGACTTCCCCAGGATGATGCTGACCCTCAGGGGGCTCTGTTGGGATCTTTTGTGATCCCCTGAGAACTATGAATAGGGAAAGATGACCAGCTACCGACTTCAGCTTGCTCTTTAGCAAACAGCTTTGGATTTGGTCCCCTCTCCCTCAGTTGCTCAGAATTGCCTTTGCTTGTTACCAGGCCTAGAGGAGTAGTCCTCAACCTGGGGGGCATAATTCCTTTGTGGGTCTAACGACCCTTTCACAGGGGCCACCTAAGATCATCGATAAACACGAATATTTACATTGTGATTCATAACAGTAGCAAAATTATAGTTATGAAGCGGCAAAAATAATTTAATGGTTGGCGGTCACCACAGCATGAGGACCTGTATTAAAGGGTCGCAGCATTAGGAAGGTTGGGAACCACTGATTTAGTGGGTGAAGTGACAGGGAAGGGGCTCCTTGCCAGGGGAAGCATGTTGGGAGATTTTTGTCAGGGCGTTCCACTCAGAAGTATTTTACTTTGAAGCAAGCTCAGGTTCAAGCCCCTGAAATAGGTTCTGGTGTGACGACAGAGCAATTTTTAAAGATTTGCTCATGTCTCTGTTGTAACCAAATTTCCCTCTGAATTCCATTTTCCTGCAGATTATTTTTGAGACCTTCTAGTAAGGGAAGGTGCATTCTGTTCTGATAGGGAGCGCTTCTCTTTTGCATACTGACATGCATTTTAACAAGGAAAAGGTCATGGACCGGGTGGTTCTGCTTGTTGGTGTGACAGGCGACATTTACCTGAGCCTTCTCCATACTCCGAGGTTTAAAATAATTTAGTGAAATAATTGTCATGATTGATTTTTTATTTTCTTTTTGGACCCAGCCTTCACCTTTGTTCCTCTTGGGCTGGATAGCTTTCCGAAGCAGAAATTTTCCTTTGATGGGAATCCACTTCTGAAGTTCTGGGTGGATGGCAAACTTTGATTAAAATCATGGACTCTTTTATGATCCCTTGGCAGAAACTGGTGAACTCAATTGCTGCTGACATATTCCTTGACCAACATCTGTTCTTCGAGTGACATTAGTACAGCAGGAAAGTCAAGCAGCTGTGATATTCTCTGTATAATATTCTTCCTTGTAAATTCCAGATCTTGGGGCTTCTGGCGGAACCTATAGAGGACATTCACGTGCATCGCCATCACAATAGTGGACACGCAGCTTGGCTGGCCAGTGGGATGATCAGACTTTTGACAAAGGAGAGGCAAGACATAGTGTAGTGGTTAGTGTTAACTGTGGACTTGACACAACCTAGAGTCCTTTGGGAGGAGAGTCTCAATGAGGGATTGTCTATACTACTGACCTGTGGGCATGTCTGTAGGACGTTGCTTAATTAGGTGATGTAGGAAGATATAGCCCGCTGTGGGCAGCACCATTCCCTAAGCAAGCATCCTGAACTGTACAGAGGAACTGAGCCAAGCATAGGAATCGGCATGCATGCATTAGTTTCTCTCTGCTCTTGGCTGTGGATGTGGTGAGCTGTTTGAAGGTCCTTCCTTGATTCCCTGCAATAATGGGCCATAACCTGGAGCTGTAAGCTGAAATAACCCCGCCCCCAATTTTTGGGTCAGTGAATTAATTTTATCAGAGAAACATAAATGAAACTAGAATAACCAGGACGTATCGTATTTACAACAGTTTCTTTCAGTCCTGATGAGAAAAGTGGGGTCTTCTGAAAGAAAGGAGTGGATTTGTAACCTGGAGCTCTGGATGCCCCTTCAGAGAACACATCACAGCGAACAGAGCCATGGCCTCCTGATAACCTGTGATATGCCCCTTTACCACGGCAAAGGAACATTGTGGGAATGAATACCTGGAGAAGAGGAGACTGTCTGGCTGGGCCAAGGCAATCAGAAGGGTCCTTAAAAGACACAGAGAAGTGGTCCAAGGAAGCAAGGAAGCATGGATGAAAGCAGGGGTGATGCGTTTTGAGAGTGGGGTGACAGGCTAGGAGTCAAGAAATGCTGGTGGCCATAGAATCTAATGAATGAATGAATGATTGAATGACTCGAAAAGACACTTATATTCCCCAGAGCTTCCAAAAGAAACACAATCCTTAAAGATTTATTCCCTTTTATTTATGAGTGTTTGTATTTGTGCCTATGGGTGGGAGTGCCCAAGAGGCCAGGAAGAGTCACCAGAATCCCTGGAGCTGGACAGTTACAACCCTCCCCACCTGGGTGCTGGGAACTGAAGTCAGGTCCTCTGAAGAGAACAGGAAATGCTTTTGGGCCACTGAGTCAAGGCTCCAGTCCTGAGAAAGTTGTTATTGATAACTTTGTGTGTGTGTGTGTCTGTGAGGCCCGTAAGTGTACGTGTTTGTGCGCACGTTTGCCTGGGTTCAGGTGTGTGCCTGTGAGATCTATATGTGCACGTTTGCGTAGGTGCAGGTAAGCATGCAGGCGTATATAGAACAATCACAGGTATCATCTTCAATCTTGTACCGCCTTGCTTTTTAAGACAGGGCCTCTCATTGACCTGGGTCTTGCTGGATGGGCTTGGCTGACTGATGAGAGGGCTCCATGGATCCGCCTATCTCTGACTCTGGGATTGCAGGCTTGGGCCACCATGCCTGGCTTTCTTCACGGGGGTTGTGGGGCTTGAACTCAGGTCCTTAGGTTTGTGTGGCAAGTTCTTTACAGATTGAGCTGTCTACCCAGTCCTGGTTAACAACTTTTTCTCAGTCCCATAAGACTTACTTTGCATTGTGACCTCAGGGACAGCGCAGCGATTAAGCTGCGGGGCTTTAAGCCTCTGAGAAAGCGGTGATTAGCTGCAGTAGCGAGAGGCAGCTAATGACAAACTGATGTGGAGGGGGCGGGACGTAGCAGGGATAGCGGAGCAGAAAGATGGCAGCCTTGCCTCCCTGGTGGCAGTCTGGCCGCTGTCAGCTGTCACCTTGGCATTGGATGTGTTTCTTCTGATCTCAGTCCATGCTAGAGAGAAATCAATTTAATTTTTATAGAAGCACTCTTATTGGGGGATTTGGTGTTATATGTGGTAGTTCTGGGTTTTCTTGAATTTGGTTATTTGTCGGTTTGGCATCCATTACTTTCAGGGCTAGACTGAGGACAGATGCTTCTATTGCGGCTGACACCTCACAACACTCCCCCTTATCCAACTCTCGAACACCAAGTCCGTGTTTCCCCTATGCTAAGTCAGCCCAAGGCTGGGATCAGACAGCTAGAGCAGTTTCTATGCGCCAGAGCCCACTATGATCATTCAAACCAGTCATCCCTCTGGTGGTACCCTGACTGTCTCTGCCTCCCCAGTGGAAATCCCCCAGAGGCTGAGGTCTGGCCCCTCCCCTTGCTCATGTCAGCATCCTGGATAGCCTGGTGCTGCTCAATGTCATTGTGCAGGACACACCTCTGGCTTCCAGAGGGTGGAGAGTCACATTAGACTTCTCTCTTGGTGGCATTGACCTTACTATGTCATAATTCAGTGACCTTCTAAAGGAAGGCCTGGCACAAATCAGTCACTGGCCCAGATTCTAAGCAATGAAGGATGATAAGCAACGGCAGTGCAAATGAAAAAAAAAAAGCCAAATAAATGAGAGCATCACTTCAGAATCTGAGGATCATTCGAAGAAGACAAACAGCATGGTGGCAGTGGCCCCCACCCATAAAAGTGGGGTCAGGATTTTGTTTTCCTGTGTTTGGTGATATTTAGCTCAAACCTGAATGTTGAAGGGTAAAGAGTGGGGCTGCCCAAGTATTTAGGGCATGAGGCACCGGAGGGGGGGGCAGGTGTGGAGACTGGGGAGCTAGACAAATTAGAAGGCCAGGTGGTGGGAGCACCAGGAAGCTCTGAGAGAGACTGAGAAGGTCAGATGGTACCCAACGAAGGTAAGGACTCTGGCTTTGCATCTCGGGAGGTTTGTAAGTGGACGTTGTTGGCCCTAATGTGCAAACTAAAGAGATCACGTCGGATATTGCTATCTTAAGCAGGCCTGCCATATGGCATGGTCCAATTCTGTCATGCCGACTTTCAAGGGTCCCTCCTGGGGTCTTAAAAATCATATTATAGCTGACTGCTAACGTGCACAAGAGTTGAGATCTGGGACACCAGAGCCACGCTGCTTGTCTGTCTCTGTGAGGTTTCTGCATCGGATCGGCCCTTTCTGTGAAGCTGAGACTACAAGTACTTGGGGGTATTTTATGGATCAATGAAATAGTAATGAAGTTGGAGGTGCTTTAAGTTTATATATAAAGCTGGGTCATCTAGAGGTCAGACACCGTTACAGAAAAGCAACAGCAATGAATATCTTTGATAAATTTGGTTTTTAAGCCCTAACCCACGTCCTGCTGATTTTACATATTGTGAACTATAGACCCACAATTTCTTGAACGTAATTCTGGGGAAAAAACCAAAACACCCTGAAACCCAATGGTGTGTTTTCAGGTTTTTATCATCCATGTGATGGCCAAGATTAAATTAAACTGATAAACACACATACCCAAGTATGCATTGACATACACATCACATTTATCTTTATTTATCCTGCTGAATAGAAGTGATCATATGTCTCTGCATAAATATTGGGTTTGATGACACAAATCTGCACCATCATCTTTGGGATGGTTACTTAATGTACACAAACCAAATTACCTAAGGTCCAAGGGAGATTTGAATTCAGTAACACATCTGAGTAACAGGATTCTAGATAGGAGATCATGAATTGCTGTATCATGAGAACGCGTGACCGTGGTGGGTCTAGTCACAACTGATGCATCTACATGCAACTGCTAAATCTTAAGGCTCCGATAACATCGTAGAAGACTGGATAGAAGATTGCAAGGACCAGAGGACCAGTATTCTGCAGGAAGATAGTGTCTTCTACGTGTGACAGGGAAGCTGCACCCAAGAAATCTCAACAGTGTGGTAACCTAGACAAGACTTGCCCAGTGACAACAGCAACTGACATGCCAACCTAGATGGGAGAAATCTTGCAGGGTCCCATCTCTAGATGAAGAGCTACAGGCAATGAATGGATGCTGAGAGAGGGAGAGGTAGTATTCTATAGGTATGAGCACCCTGATAGGTTATCCAATCCCAAGTGGTCATCCCTGAATACACACACACACACACACACACACACACACACACACACACAATGCTAAATGACTCATCGGGTTTTATTTATGTATCCATATGTACATATACATGGCAATAATAGTTGAAGATGATGCCACGAATTTGAGTAGGAGTGGAGAGGACACAGGAAGAGTTGGAGAAGGAGGGGTGAAAATAATGGGAATAGTGTACTTGGGTGTGAAATTCTCCAAAGCCATTTCAAAAGTTAAAAAAAAATGAGTCACAGTAATCATACATAATCATTTCTGCAGAGTATATAAGGCATGCACCTGAATTGTAATGGACAACATTAGAAAGAAGGCAGACATTTTCAGAACCCAGAAAAACTACAAAAAACCCCCACTAATATCACACCCTTCTGCTGACCCGATAATTTCACCAGTGTAAGGAATTTGACCCGTATAAACTCTAAGTGGTCAGAGGCTGGGATGGGTTTGTCCCTATCCTCATACCTATGACCGAGCCTGGCAAGCAGTGGGAAATGTAAGCATTAAATCAGTCCAGGAACCAGTGGACCAGATGCCTGGAACCCACCCGAATGCTGGGCTGGTGGAGTGGATTCCAGTTCTTCTAGCATCCCTCGTGGTTTTGTTTCTCCTTCTATATCGCTGCCTTGCTGAAAGAGACAGTGAGGTCCTCTCTCGATAATCGAAGGCTCTGGGAGAAGGAAGGATGGAGAGGGCTGTAAAGAGTTTTTGTTTCAGTTGGATAAAGCTTAGCGATCTGTGTAAACAGCCAAGAGCCTTGTTTCTCGATAAAAGACTCTAATCAGTTCTAATCCAAGAGCATCGTTGGCACTGAGAGATTGTAAAGGCAAAATATTCACTTTGAAAAATGAAACCTATTCAATTCAGGGCATTGTAATTTCCCATTGTGAGGCTGTGGTACCGGCGATTAAATTCTATTGTGTGTCTGCAGCTCTCCTTAACGGCGATGTTTGCTATTATTAACTGATATTCTAAGAACATCCGCTCTCCATAGTGAAGTGCTGCTTGGCTCCTTATGCGAGATAATTTGCATATGTCTTGAGTTTGCCCTTCATGGTCTCTCTCCCTCATTCTCTGTGCTGTGTGTAGCTGGGATCCCACCCATAGGCTCTGCCTCCTGAAACATTCCCGGTGCACACTCAAGTTGTCTACCCACAGTCGTTCACATCTGGATAACCCTGGAACCTTCTGCATGGGTCTATCTGCTAGCTGCTTCCCATTAGGCAGGAAAAATGCTTTGAAAATAGAGTCTTAGGTTGTGTGCCCCAGAAGCAGAACCCAAGGGGAGGATTTTCATCTAAACACAGGTCCAGTGGACCCTGCATGTGGAATCTGTGGGGCTGGAAGGGTTCTGAGTTCAGAGTTTGTTAGTTTGTGGGTGTTTCCCCCCATATTTTGGAACATTTATACAGGTTTTGCCAATTGAGTATTTCTAACCCCAAAATATAGCACCCTCTGAATTTTGAAATGTTTAAGTCTCAAATTGACATCTATGAAATGTGATCATGTTCTGTGACTTGTCCTGGGGAGACCAAAAAAAAAAATCTCTGATGGAGCACCAACAATCTAAGAAAGCCACCTGTAATGTGTAGCTTGATGAGCCAGTAGATTCAGATGGAACTACTCACAGGAACATGGGTAAGGGGTCACTCCCGGGAGCAGGGCTGGGGGAATCACTCACAGGAGCAGGGGTGGGGGACCACTCACAGGAGCAGAGGTGGAGTGGTCACTCACAGGAGCAGGGTTGGGGTGGTCACTCACAGAGACAGGGGTGGGGATGGCTCACAGGAGCAGGAGTGAAGGGTGACTCGCAAAAACAGGGGTGAAGAGTTTCTCACAAGAGCACACTCGAGGAGCAGGGGTGGGGGAGTCACTCATAGGAAACCACAGCACTAAAGAAGACTCCCCCCATCCCAGTAACTCCCCTACTTGTACAAGCAATTTTAGCGTGCTCAGCCTATGAGGGTCTCACATGGGCCATCACAACTGCCCTGACCTCATGCCCGCAGGGGCCAGGCCATGTCATGCCTAGAGGTACAGTCCTATCATGGAAGTGTTTCCGATTTCAAAAATCTAGAAGGGAGATCTTAGTCTGTAACTGAGATGTGCTCCCAGAAAAGATCAAGAAAGTAAGGAAGCAGGACCAGGAAGGCAAAGTTAGGCGCACAGGAAGTATCACCATAGACGGGAAAGGTAACATGGGCTCAGGTCTACAGAGCAGTCTGGAGCAAGGGTTCTGGTTATTTCTGCTCCTGGGGACCAACAGTCATTTGTAAGGGCTGCAGCCAGGGTCACTAATTCCCTCACGGCTCGTGTTCTGACAATGCAGACAGAAGGGGATTCTGCAGCGAGCCCAGGACATGAGGGGAATTACAGCCTTCATGCTAAAGGACACTGCAGCACAGGGTGGCTAAGTGGGCTCACCTAAGACCACATCGTCTGGAGAAGTAAAGGGTGAATGTGATGGGGGCGGGGAATTCTGCTGCGCAGTCTGGCCTCTTGTCCATTACTTCAGAAGACGCTCCTGTGTGTCACAAAGGCCAGGGCCAACAAAGTCACACCACAAACTGTAGACATCACTTTCCGGTGTCAAAGTCATGAATGTCAAAGAACAAGAATGACCTAGGAATGCTTTGGCACAGAAGAGGGAAGAAGGGTGCGGGTGAGTCAGGGAGGCCCAGATGGTTTGGGACAGAAGAGAGGAGAAGGGTGTGGGCGTGTCAGGGAGGCCCAGGCATTAAGTCGGCATGCTGTGGTACTTTACAGAAATAGTTTAAGGACAGGAATTACATGAGTTCTGTTCTCAAATGGGAATTATGGCCTAGTAAAAATAAATAAATAAAATAAAAAATAAAAACAGATGATGAAAAATGGGAAGGCTGTCATGAATCATCAGAGGTGGAGCTGAGTGGGAGACTCAGAATAAAGTTTGATGTCAAACCTACCAGGACAGTGGACAGTTTGGCTAAGGGAGAAGGAAAATAGAAATTGATAATGGTCCCTAAAGTTTGGACTTAAATGAGCCCGTGGTATGGGGTGACAGAACTGAGGAGACCCTGGAGCAATGCAAGTGGGGCAGGAAGGACTGGGATAGCTTGGGTCGCTCACCGGGGCTAGAGGAACACATGTTGTTAATGGGTAGTAACTTTTGATACCTCAACACACTGCTCAAATAGCTGTTTCCTTTTCTAACATCCGTGTTCCGCGTACCACAGAGCTGAGGTCGTGTGTTTCCAGCATAATGTTGGCCATCTGTCAACAGCACAGATTACATGTGCACTTAGATGCCTTACTGTAGGGAGAATGACTTCTGATTTTATCAACTAAGCCCTATATGACGGACCAGTTCAAGGCTGTTCATCAGGGAAAAAATGTCCATATTCAGATCTGGATACAGACACATCTACCATTTGGCATCAATCAGAAAGAGGCAATCTTCCCCAGGTAAAGGAGAGCTGGAGAAAAATACAAAAGTCTAAACATTCTGTATCACACGAGAGAAAGAGTTAGAACATCGCCAAAGTGAAGGGAAATCAATGGGACGACTTCGGAGACCCCTTTCAATCTGCCGTTGACATTGTTTTCTCGTAGTAATTTTCTCACAGTGTTAACAGTATTGAGTTTGCCTATTGATTCTATTATTTTTGACCTTGCATTAGTGTGGTCTAATCTTACATGCCATAAAATTTCCTTTCACAGCTAAAATTATTGTATGGCTCTAGAGGAAACTTCCAATCAGGTCGGGTACCCCTCCCCCTTAGGATTTTGATGGGCGTATAAACAGCTATAATGAGTTGTGTTGACTTCCAATACACTTTCAAGTTGTTTACAATTTATTAAATGCTTGAAGCGAGGTCATCATATAAACGATCACCGTATTGATGGAAGCACTCGAGCCCTGATGGATTGAAGGCCACTGACAAGCCAACCAGATTGGCCAACTTGAATTTGAGTCAATAGCATAAATATATATTTGGCTCCCAAATCGAAGCCAACTTCACATTCGTTATTCTGAAAACCCTGTTAAATAAATACATCCAAAGCATCCCGGTGGAAAACATGTTCTACTCACCCAGTAGCTCCCACAGCTAGGCCCTTCCTGCAAAGCCCATAATCCAAGCTGAATGAGTTCAGAAAAATGGGAGGTATTTGATGAGAGCCCAAAAGCTCTTGAATATTTTTTAAGAAAAGAATAGATTTATTGTTGGCTTTCAGAGGAAGGGGATTTGGCAGCTAGCCTCTCCAAGGCCTTAGGAAATGTCGTCACAACACACCATTAGCGACTCATCCATTCTCCACCCTAGCCCTTGGATGTATCTCTGTAGGAGGTCAAACCACCTGTACAGTAAACCTCCCATCCGGCCTTTGATGCCGCCTTGGCTCAGTCTGTAGGCAAAGACATCTTGGGATTTACTGGCATCTCACTAATGGGTTTGCCCACAAACACTTAGAAAAGTATTGCTAGAAGAGTTAATTTGCCTCTTAATGATTTAATTATATGCTACCGCTCTGCTGTAGATGAATAACAATGCTCCTTTTGGCCCTGCTGCTGGAGGCTGCTGAGTTTGGAGACTTTAGGAAAAGCCTGCCATTGGCTTTTCTCTGAGAGAGCAGAATGGAGTCACAGGGGGCTGAAAGGAACATTTCATAGCCCCTCATAGCTACTCCCCCTTGTTTGTAATGGAGTTGGGGGCTCCATCAAGCTGACACTGATGGGCAGCATGAATGGGCGGTGACTTATTTTTGCATTGTCTTGATTGAGCCCATGAAGTGACATGTCAAGTTCAGTGGGGTCACCTGGTGGCACAGTGTGGAGACAGAAGGGTGGCACAGGGGCTCTGGAGGCAAATCACTGAGTAAAGTACTCCCTGGGAGAGCTTGAGGACCCAAGTTTAGATCCCCTGCACCCATGCAAAAGCTGAGCATGCCAGTGTATGCACTGAGGAGACAGGATTGCTGGGACTTGGTAACCCGCTAGTATTCCCAAAGAGGTGACCTCTAGGCTCAGTAAGAGACCGTGTTCCAAAAAATTAAGGTGGGACACCATAGACGGAAGTTTCTGTCCCACCTGGTCCCACAGCCTTCAGTCCCAAAGAAACATATAGAGGCTTATATTAATTATAAACTGTTTGGCCTATTAGCTCAGGCTTATTATTAACTAGCTCTTACAACTTAAATTAACCCATAATTCTTATCTGTGTTTAGCCATGCAGCTTGGTAACTTACTCAGTGAGGTATTCTCTTCTTGCTTTCTCTGCATCTGGCTGGTGACTGCAGCTGAGCCTTTCTTCTTCCTAGAATTCTCCTAGTCTGGCTGCCCTGCCTATGTACATCCTGCCTAGATACTGGCCAATTAGCATTTTATTAAGCCAATAGAACACCAATAGAGGGAGGATACCTGGTGTGCATATGTGCACACATGAGCATGTACCTGCAAGCATATCAACACATACAAACATGCACACATGCATACGCACACAGACACACACACATACACACAAAGTGCACAGTAAGGAATACATTGGGATCTTTGTACACTTAGTCTCAATTTCTCTCTCTCTCTCTCTCTCTCTCTCTCTCTCTCTCTCTCTCTCTCTCTTTCTCTCTCATCTGAGTCTCAGCTCACTTTTCTGTGTTTTAAAAGGCCTGAACTCTTGGTCCCCTGGATGCTTGTGGTCTCTCTCTGCTTTGTGAGTCTCTCAGAAGAACCGGCTTTGCTCTCTGTGGGCAGATCCTATAGCATGATGGAAGAGGCTCAAGTTTTTGTTGGGATCAGCTCTAACAAGAAATAAGTGGGCAGAGGTGGTACCTGAAACAACATGCAGCCAGCCAGAGTGTTGGCCTCTCAGGAAGCATGGCAGTTGGCCTTTCCCAGAGGTCCTATACAGGATAGACCAGCTGGCCTTTATTGCCCTCTCTGCTCTGTCTCCAGAATGGCATCACATGGGTTCAGCTGGCACTTCAGAGCTGGAGGTCAGTACTGACCACATGCCCCACAGTGGACAGTGAGGAGAGATCTGATAGGCAATGCATTCACTGCACCCTGTGTTCATACAGTGATAGAACACTAGTCAGGGCCATGGGGATGGCTCAGTTGCTAAAGTGCTTGCTTTACAAGCACATGGATGAGAGTTGCATCCTAGATCTCTTAACTTTTAAAAAGCCTGGGTGGGTAGGTAGGACTAGAAAGATGGCTCAGTGGATAAGATCTCTGGCTGCTTTTCCAGAGGACCTAGGTTCAGTTCCCAGCACCCACATGGTGGCACACAGTTATCTGTAACTCTAGTTCCAGGCAATCCAATGCTCTCTTCTGGTTTCTGTGGATACCAGGCATGTGTGTGCTATATAGACATACATACAGGCAAAGCACACATACACATAAAATAAAATTTAAAAAGGTGAAAAAAAATGCCTGTGCTTGATGGTTGGTGCATGCTTGTAATCTCAAGACAGGGAAGTGGGGCTTCCTGCCAGCCAGGCCAGCCTAGCCTACTTGTTGAGTTCCAGAAAAACCAACAAACATAAAGAAACAAAACCCAAGGAGGACAGTGACTGAGAAATGATAACAGAGGTTTACTTCTGGTGTCCACATGCACACCTACCCCACCCCCTCACAAAAGGGAGCTCCACAAGGGAGAATAAAGGCCTAGAGTAGATTCCCTAACTAGATCTCTAACTAGTCAGGGTGTTGGAAGAAGTGAACAGGATGTTGGATCCAATCCAGAAGATGAGGATATTGGGACACTTCTATTGAATCCTAGTGAGGGCTAGGGATAATTTTCTGTAAAGGGGGCATTCTCATGCACCTCTGGAGAAAACATGTCTGGCTAACCAGGTATCTCCCTACCACCCACCATACAGATCTCTGGAGAAAACCCCTGTCCTGACTCCTTAGCTGTCTCCCCATCACCCGTCATGCAGATATCCCTACTGATGTGGGATTCCATTCTGTATGCTGTGAATATATTTTATTACCATTAGTTAATAAAGAATCTGTTTTGGGTCTATGGAAGTGCAGAATAGAGCAAGGTAGGAATTCCAAGCAGAGATAGAAGAGAAAAGAAGGCAGAGTCAGGGAGATGCCATGTAGCCACCAGGGAAGACAGATACCAGACAGAATCTTACCAGTAGATCTCAGCCATGTGGCAATACACAGATAAATAGAAATGGGTTAATTTAAGGCATAAGAGTTAGCCAGGAATATGCCTAAGCTATTAGCTAAGCAGTATTGTAATTAATATGGTTTCTGTGGGATTATTTCAGGTCTGGGAGGGTGGGGAATGAAAGAGCAGCCTCCATATACAAACTGGCACCCAATGTGGGCCAGCTACATCCACATAAACTTGAGAGAGTTAGGAAAGGAATTCTACACACACACACACACACACACACACACACACACACACACACACAAAGGTAAGCACAGCTTCATGATAACAGCATTTTCTTGGGTGGGCTCTGTTTGTTAGAAGTAAGCAGAGGCACTATTCCTTTAAAAGAGGTCATCCTGACTCAGCATTGGCAGTGAAGACTGTGTGGCTTCTTTAGGGGAGGGCTTCCTCGTTCATACTAGTTGCACAAATAGCTCTGGCTCTTTCAGGAGGCTGAGCACTTAAACAGGGTCTGTGAGCAGTGTGTCACAAATTTCTTAATGGTGACATAGACCTGCTGCAACTCTGGAGCTGGGGCGGTGTGCATGGCTCTCAGAGGTAGTGAACTTGCTTCTGCCATGTTGGACTGGGCAGAGCCCACAGGCAGAACTGCAAAGCTGGTCCTAGCCATGCCTGCTTAGTATTTTTTTTAAAAAAACACTCCTGGTCAAAAAACAATTATAAATATACACATAATAAGGACAAATTCAGATGGAAAAGAAAATGGGTTACAATGTTGAATAACTGTATGTAGCCTGAGAGAAATAGGAAGAGTATAGATAGTTATAATCTAAGAGTACAGACAGTCATAGATTAAAGGAGTAAAGATAATAAAATAAATATTAAACTTGTAAAAATAGAGTAAAAATATAAGCCATGTAAAGATAAAATATATGCATAGAATTTGGATTATGTATATTACTGTGTTTTCTTTAAAAATTTTGACTATAAATGAGCTAAGTACAAAGAGATATTTGATTCTGGGAGCTACTAAGCTAAACCAACATATATACTTTAAAGGTATCTTTACTTTAGAATTTGGGATATGTTACTTTGAAAAGGAGGTTCTGCTTTTGTTTCCAGAGAGGATAAAAAGTTGTGGATTCCTTACCAGCTAATATGGTTTAATCAAACAAACCCCCCTAAAACAATGGTCCAAATGGTCCAACATCCATGGCAGCTTCAGGACTGCTGGCTGAGATGGACCTACTACACAGGATATCCCATAAAAGGCCTGATTAACAGTGCCCCAATCAGTAGGAAGTAGTCTAGAGAACAACACCCAAATTCCCTACTAAATAATTGTTTATAAATGTTTGTTTACATTTAAAGGGGGATATGCTATAGAGATGAATACTTTGCATTGGTATGGATCTTGGTTTATTGATACAGATTTAAGGTCAATTTTATTATGTGTATATTTCTGATCTTGATTAAGGTATTGTGTTTGTGTGGCTCATATAAAATGTAATGTATAATTAAGAAATACAGGTTAATAGATAGTCATCTATAATAGTCAAGCTTGTAGCCATGTTAGGTTTTCTAGATGTATGATATTCTTCAAACCTTTCAAAGACTAACAGAATATGATATTTAAAATGTTTTAAGAGCTTAAACTTTTCTCAGCCATGAGACATGTCTGCTTCTGGCAGTACCAATTACTTCAGAGAGGTTGATAGACATTGCAGATACTTGTTAAGGAATTTGCCTTCAATGTGACAAGGCTAGCCATTTGGGCAAAAGAGTATTCTTGTCTGGATTGCTTGTTGATATGCTGTATGAACTGGACATGCAGGATCCACAGAAAAATGACTGCTGAACTTGCCTAAAGGTGAAACAGTCCTTCAGGGTTCCTGCTTCGTGAAAGAGTCTGCCAGACATTCTGAAGGACACAGAAGAAAGTGACTGACAAACTGCCAATAAAGAAGAAACAGTCTTTCAAATTTCCTCCTTCATGGAAAAGTCTGCTGGATACTATGGGCCTGTAGGCTAAAAATGGATGCCCCAATGTTACAGAAGAACTTAGGTAACTGTTCAGGCAGCAAGGTGTATCTGTCACTTCTAGAATTTTGGAAGTTGCTTAAAATGTTCTTCCTGTTTACTTAGATAATATTGTATCCTTCTGTATTCATCTTTGATGGAGTTAAAGAAAGATAGTTATAATTTTAAAAGATAAGTTAGATATAAAAGTTTAGACTCACAAAGATAGGATAGATGATAGAGTATTTTCCTTAATTTGCCAAATGTAAATGGCAAATTATGTAAATATTGTAACTATAATTCTTGCCTAATAACTGTTTTGTTGTATGTAATTTTGTAAAGTTAAAACATTCTTTTTTATTTAGACAGAAAAGGGAGATGATGTGGAATTCCCTTCTGTATGCTGTGAATATATTTTATTACCAATGGTTAATAAAGAATCTGATTTGGGCCAATGGCAGTGTAGAATAGAGCAAAGAGGGAATTCTAAGCTGAGATAGAGGAGAAAAGAAGGTGTAGTCAGGGAGATGCCATGTAGCTGCCACAGGAGAGAGACGCTGGATGAGACCTTACCAGTAGGCCACAACCATGTGGCATTACACAGGTTAATAGAGAAATGGGTTAATTTAAGATATAAGATTTAGCCAGGAATATGCTTAAGATATTGGCCAAGCAGTGTTGTAATTAATACAGCTTCTATGTGATTATTCAGGTCTGAGCAGTCAGGAATGAAAGAGCAGTCTCTGTCTACACCCTACCTACCATGTAGGTTTTCTGGAGAAAACCCCTGTCTGTCTCCGCACTACCCACTATGCAGACCTCTAGTCTCAGTTGTTAAGCACCCACTTTCTTTCCAGTGCACCCCAAAGTTCTCTACAAATCCCATGCACTACAGGTGGATTGTTCTCTGTCCTTAACTATAAGATCCAATCCTGAAGGACCACAGATTAAGAGTGGGCACCGAATTCTGCCTCCTGTCAGTTAATGGCTATGTGGTTTACACAGGGGTCCCCCCAGGAATCTACTAAGAATACTAGCCAGCACTTCTCAATTGGCTTCCATAGCCCAGAAGTCACATGGAAGGACCAGTTGTAGGGTTGGAGGCCACGGATGCTTGGGTACCTCTTCCTGGGGCTTTCAGGAGCCAGGGGAGAGGAGCCGACCCTGCAGTGCTTGGCATGGGCTGGGCATCAAGGCTCACCTTTTGTAAGCCTTACTGTGCAGTGCTTTGAGGGGAGGGTTAGCCTCGGGCATATTTTAGTGAGAGAATGGAGGCTCATGAGGGAGGTAGGAACTCCTCCAGCCCCCACGGTTAGCTATGGATATCAGAATAGAGGAAATGCAGTCTGACACTGGCTCTGAGTGTGAGGCAGATGGGGACCATGCAGGGAGCTTCACACATCCACTTCAGAGGAAGCTGTGAGATATTGCAGCCATGTTGGTTCCAGTGCAGCGAAGCATGGGGCTCTTTCCCTCGCTTTCACCAGTGGGGGTGCATTCGTCTCCTAGTCTTTCGATCTGTTCAATTGCACTTGACTTTAAAATCATTTTCCTGCAGATTGGCTCCCCCTGCCACTGTGTTGTAGGGCAGGCACATGCATATACATTTCCAAACGGGATGTTAATATTATTCTAAAATTGCATGATTTCCTATGTATATGAAATAAAAGTAAAAATGACAGAACCCTTTGTTAACAATATTTTTACTATTTCTAGATTCCGTATATATGTATGGTCCATTTGTGGGTATGCCCATGTACATGTTGGTGCCTGAGGAAGCCAGGAACATGAAACGCCCTGGAGCTGAGCTGCCTGGCATGGGTGCTGGGAGCCAAACTTAAGGCCCTTTGTAGAAGCAGTAGCTGCTCTTACACACTGAGCCAGCTCTCCCTGTCCCCAATGACTGAATCTTTGCTGAAAGGTGTTACTAGCAATGGGTCCCTAGTTGTACCTACATCCCATAGGATGTAAACTCAGAGAAGAGAATTCTGAAGTCAGATGCTCCTGGTGAAGTATCCCGGGTCTGTTGTGGATGTGTGACGTGGCCTCGGGTCATTTTTTCAAAGTTTCTTTTCTGTGTCTCCATCTGCAGATGGCTCAGTGCTACCCATAACTTGGAGATGTTGAGTGAGGCATTGACTTTAAATGCCTGGTTCATAGGATGTGCTCAATAAATACTCATTCCCATGACCCTACAGTTTTCTGTGGAAGCTAAAGGGCTGGGTGTGAAGTTGGACCTGATTCACACAAGAAATGGGGTCTTGTGATTTGCCCAGCTGGTGTGCTTTTCTTTCATAGGTCAGTAGGAACAGCACTTATACTGTCTGCGAGGGTAGTTTCTGGAAGTTCACTGAGAGGCCATGCCAGGAGACAGGAACCACCCTAGAATCTCCTGGATCCAGTGACTTGGTTTCTCAGTGGAAAGAGACTTCTTTTCTGAGGGAGCAAACTCCTCCAGGTGTGTCTGGCTGTAGAGGAGAGCACCTCCTCAGCCTGGGGCTTCAATTCTGAAAGTTTGCATTCCCCTAGAAATGGAGCGGCCCCATCCTGAAGCTCTGCTCGGAGCAGTACTGCAGTCTCATTGAACTTCAGGCCCACACCTGGAGGTGGGTTGATCGGTTTGTCCCTTTGATGATGGACACTCTTTCTTCCACTTCCTATTCCAGCAACCCCCACCCAACCCGTGACATCTCATGTATGGGAGACATAAGCCTGAGAGGAGAAATGAACAGGCGAGAACCCCCAGGGAACCTTCGATGGTTGACTCTTCTTCCCTTTAGCTAGAACATGAGAATATTTACACTGTGGTCATCGCTTTCCTGGGAAGCATGGTCCCTTATTACTCTGCTGGGTAAGAGGCAGCTCCTTGAGGTGATAATTTTGAGGCACCTTGAGGGCTTGACCTTAGGACCCCTGAGAATGCCAGATACCTAAGGATGCTCAAAACCCTTGTGACGTTAGCATAACATCTGCATAAAATCCACTCACATCTAAGAACATACTTTCAATCACCTCTTATTTATAACACCTGATAGAATTAAATGCTACACAAATCTGTGTGGCAATGCATGAACAATAATCATACCGTTTTTCAGTCACAGTGATGTGAAAGAAGAGTTCACACATGTTTAGCACATATGTAATTATTTCTGGATATATTTGATCCACCGTTGGTTGACTCCCCAGACACAAATGACTCATAGGGGAGATAAGGCAGAAACAAAGCCGAGAAGTGAGCAACCAAAGACACTCTTTACGGAAGAGCAGAGGAGTGACGAAGATGGGAAGTGACTACCAGAAGGTACATTAGGAAATGGCTTCCAGCCTGGCCATGTGGTGTGCACTCCTGCTGGGGCCCTGCAGGACTGTGTAGAACTCATACCTCCCACTGGGGGATGCACACAAGGCGCAAAGAGGCCGGTGTCTACACATCAATGTCTAATAGGTACTGCTTGAGGACTACTCCCCGGGACAATGGTTTCCTCACTCTCCAAGTCTTCTGTGATGTGCTCAGTGTGACCATCAGAGAGAACCATAGGCAGGACTGGCAGGCCATCGGGTGGCAGAGGTGGAGCAGGTGAAGGTGGGCACTGGGGAAAATGGTTACAAGTGTCCTTCATGGGTTGACTCTTTGGCTTCTAGTTAGTTTTGCATCTCTTTGGGCTCTGGGCATGGTGTGTCAGTGAGGCACATGCCTGAGGTTCAGTTGTGCCCTGAGAGAGCTCACAATTTAGTGAGGGAGTCAAGGAGACTGGGTAAAATAATCTCAAGCTAGTGAGTTGAGGATTCTCTGATGTGTGCAGCCATTTTCTCTGGGTTGGACATGACTACTGCCATCTTGACCCAGAGTGTCTATGGTCACATTCAGAAGATTGTGTGTGTGTGTGTGTGTGTGTGTGTGTGTGCATTCCTTACGTGTAAAAATGCACACATGTGTGGAAGCCAGAAGTCAGTCACAAATAAGAATGTCATTCCTCAGGTGCTGGCCACCTTGTTTATTGAGACAGGGTCTCTCACCTGGGATCACCCATTATGCTAGGCTTTTTTCTTTTCCACACACTGGGTCAGCTACTCATAAACACTCATATTTGGATCAGAGAAAGGCTTTGTCATTCCTCTGAGGCTCAGCTGGGAAAGGCTTTGCTTCTCCCATGGAACGAGGGCACTGGGTTCTTGACGTGGCTGCGTCCGGTCCTTTTCAACAGCACACATTCAGCTCAGGACGCCATCACTCCTTACACACACACACCCAGAGCAACAGTCAGCGTGGGCTTAGCTGTCACTTCTGTTTGCACGTTTTCAGAACTCCCTTCTGTCCTTCCTCACTTCTTTTAGAATCAACTCTTTTTTGTCCCCATCTCTAGCCCATGGGTGAGCACAACAAATACTCTATCTAGACCAAATGTAACACAGTTTATTCAAGAGCTTGAAAAAGGGAAGGGGTGGGGGATGGACAGCCACAAGCACACGATACAACAGTGTTGGCTTTGTCTTGCTAAGAACTTTGAATTTCCTCACTGACATTTTTATAAATGAATTCAAACCCTCATTTAAGCCACTCTTTCTTTGTAGGCTGAACATACCGCGTCCTGTTTGTGGTCTCCTTTAACAGACGGGAGATAAGTGTGTCTGTTTTCAGTGGACAAATATTTAGAATTTTCCCCGCTGAAGGTAACACCTCACGTCTTTTCTGCTGATTCCCATGTAATTCTTCTTGTAAAGTATCCTGCAATCCTTTGGAAGACAGGAGAGACTCACTCCTATTGCTGGGTTTCTGTCACTGTTCTCGGAGAGGCTCTACCTGCCAAGCACGAGGATTTGATCAGTAAGCGACTTCAGTGCCTCCCAGGTCTTTAGGGATCCGGACTGTCAAACACGGATTTGGGTTCCATTCTACTAGTGGTTAAAAATTACAGAAACATAGCTTGCTTTCATTTTTCTCTCACAGTCAATCAAAAAGTAAGTGTTGAGAAGACTTGGGTGTGTGTGTGTGTGTGTGTGTGTGTGTGTGTGTGTGTGTGAAGGGGAGGAGTATGACAGTGGTCAACATCTGGTATCTTCCTGAATAGTTCTTCACTTTACTCTTTGACGAAATCTCTCACTGAACCTGGAGCTCATGGATTCCGATGGCCTGGCTGACCAGGCTGTCACCTTTCATCAAATGCTGGCATCGCAGATGTGCATGTCCATGCCCGGCTTTTATGTGGGTGCCAGGGAGTCTGAACTCAGTTCCTCATGCCTGTGCACTGGGCACTGACTTTCGCACCTGCCGCATCTCTCTCCCCCGTCCTTTGGAGCTGTTTCTGACCAGTTGCTCTACGGGGCTCTTCCAAGGGGACTTCATCAGCAAGGTGTGAACAAGAGCAGCTTTGGAAATCAGCACTTGCAGCGGCAGAGTTGCACAGCACACTTTCTAAGGGCTGAAGGACTGTGTGCTTCAGTGCACACAGAAAGAATTCTAGGCCAAGCGGGGGCACTCATTCCCTAGCACACTTTCCAAATGCAGCTACCTCGTATTAAAGGTCATGTCCATCTCACCAACCCACATTCCCAGCACCTCAGACAGAAGTGGCCCAGACCGCTCTTAAAGAGAGGAGGTTTCGATGTAGGCCAAGGTCACGTCCTAGAAAAGAAGGAGGGAGCAATTTGGTGTCTCTCACGTGTTAGCTAAATTGCAGGAAAATGCAATTATAATAAAAAAATCATTCACCTATGGATATGATTTAATCCATGATAAGAGCTGAGGGCAAATATGAGGAAACTACAGCCTTTACTCCAAGAATTTATGCGTGAGAAAATTTTAGGAAGATTTAATACAAAGCAAAATAAGATGAGCCACATTCTTAGAGTCTAAACATGTAACCCATCAGATTTGATGGCACTGCCTTATGCATGTCAAATATATTTAAGATAAATTAGATGAATAATAAAACATACTGTGTGATCACTGACCCTTGGGGAGATGAGCGCTGATTTCTGGGCAGGCATTGGATGGCTGGCTAAGAACCCCAAGTATCCTCCTGGCTCTGCCTCACTAGCACTTGATCCCAGGTGCCGGCCACCATGGCCAGCTTTTTTGTGGGTTCTTGGGATCAAACTCAAGTCACTTTACTGACTGCACTACCTCCCCAGCCTCCGAGTGCTTGGTCATTAGTGGAGGTCCCATCCTGTAGATGTAGCTAATT
Organism: Microtus pennsylvanicus; assembly: GCF_037038515.1. Classification (NCBI taxonomy): domain Eukaryota; kingdom Metazoa; phylum Chordata; class Mammalia; order Rodentia; family Cricetidae; genus Microtus; species Microtus pennsylvanicus. The sequence continues at coordinate 144,140,513 of NC_134580.1, forward strand.
CATCCCAACTCCATCCTCCACCCCTGCCTTGGAAGCTGGGGTACAACTGCCATTCCCAAACTTCTCAATGTTTTGGGCAGCCGGTCCCCATCCCAGAGTTGTCTACCCCTGCCCTAGTTCCGCTTCTGTTACCGTGAGAACATATCCTGACACGGAGAAGTGCAGTGGAGGGAAGGTTTAACTCGGCTTGCAATTCCAGGTCACGGTCTGTGGTTCAGGGAATCAAGGCAGGACCTCAAGCAGCTAGTCACGTCACGTCCACAGTCGCGAGCAGAGAGAGGATATGCACATCCTCGCTTTGCTTCCTTCCTTCCTGCTCAGCTGGCTTTCTTCACTCTTACAGAGTTCAGGACCCAGCTCATGAAATGGTACAGCCCTCATTCAGAGTGGGTCTTCTCACCTCAACCAGCGATCAAGATGACCACCCACGGACATGCCCATAGATCAGCTTGGTCTAGATAATTCCTCTATTGAGGTCCTCAAGTGATTCCAGGTTTTGTTTAATTTAAGCTAACCAGCGCTCACCCCCACCCTCTCAAGTTGCCTCTTTAGAAAAAGGGATGTTCCTAGTGCCACTGTCATTCAAGAAATGACAGGGAGTTTTTCAGGAGCCAAGAGAGGGATCAGCTGTCTTCCTAGGACCCCACAGCAGTAGAGATAAGAGAAACCAAGGGGCATGAAATCTGCATGGAGTGTGAGGTGTTCTGTTACTGTGATAAACTTCATAACCAAAAGCAGCTTGGGGAGGAAAGGGTTTATTTCAGCATTCATCTTACAGTCTATCTTCAAAGGAAGTCAGGTCAGGAAACTGGAGGCAGAAAGGGAAGCAAAGGCCATGGAAGAATGATGCTCACTGGCTTGCTCTTTTTGGCTTGCTCAGCCTGCTTTCTTACAGCACCCAGGACCACCAACTCAAGGATGGCCCTGCTGTGGGATGTCTTTCTGTATGATGTGAATATGTGTTGCTATCATTGGTTGATAGATAAAGCTGCTTTGGCCTATGGCAAGACAGGGTAGAGCCAGGCAGGAAATCCAAGCAGAAATACAGGAGAGAAGAAGGGCAGAGTCGAGTCACCAGCCAGTCACCCAAAGAACAGCATGTCAGCAGAGTGGTCATGCCATGGCCACAAGGCAATACTTTAACTAATAGAAATGGGGGTAATTTAAATGTAAGAGCTAGGCAGTAATAAGCCTGAGCCACCAGCCAAGCATTTATAATTAATACTACGTCTCAGAGAAATTATTCGGGAAGTGGCAGGCAGGAGAGAAACCACCCACATGGCTCCACCCTCAGTGGACTGGGCCCTCCCACATCAACCATTGATCAAGAAAATACCCGTTACCACTTGCCTACTGACCCATCTGATGAAGGCATTTTCTCAATTCAGGTTCCCTCTTCCCAGATGGCTTTAGCTTCTGTCAGCTTTGCAATAAACCAACCAGCACACAGGGTGAGGACAGAGAGAAACTGCAGGTTACAGAAGACTGAATTTTAAATGCAGGTCATTATTATTTATGCCTACAAAGAAGGCATAATACAGACACATTCTATTATTAACTTAACTCTTGGTGTTTACAGAGGTTGGATTGCTACCTGTCTAGCCAAAGATACCAATTGCCAAAAATGTAAGAGCAATACAAAACAATGAAAACAACAACAGTGAATACCACAACACAACCCTGAATGCGGAAACCCAACATCTGTTTATTTATTAAGAAAGAAATGGCCATCTCCCGTTTCCTTCCTCACAGCCCTTCCTGAGGTCTTCTCTGACTGATAACCCATGCTGCTTTTGAAAATTTGGCCGGTTCTCTGTCTTATTCCCTCCATTATTTTTTCCACCTTCTTGCCTGTGGTTCTTCAGGTTCTGAGGTTTTTGTGTCATTTTTCAAGGACTCTAATTAGTTAATTGCTCTTCCATCCTTCCCTTTGGCGCTGCCTTCACCCCAGTTCAGGAAGGAAGAACATGAGCCATTTAAAGTAACAAGTGCCAGTGACATGACTTCTTAAAGCGAAATGGAAACATGAGGATTCTAACCCGGTAGTCCTTCCTTCCAGAGATAAAATATTAACATTTCCTATTAAAAATGAATTCACACTCTGGTTATGATTATATAACTTAAAAATATGGCCAAATTAATTGAATAATCACAATTTTAATATTATTTTCAGTTTAAAAATCAACATAAATCACAAATATATATACATATATAATACAAAATGCCTCTAGCATGTAAGTATGTATTTATATATATTAAGCATAGTAATTAAAATCTTAAATGTAATGTTAACCATCACAAAGACATTTCATATTCAAACTACAACAAGACTTAATCTTAAGATGGTATTCCCATTTATTCTTTCTCCAGATTTTTGTCCCCTTGGGGACCACTTTTCCCATCTCGTTTCTATGACCGCGGTGTTTAAATTTGCCTTTGGAGTCTCTTTCTCCTTTCTCATGACTCTGTTCAGTTGCTACTACCGTGCCCTGCCCTGACTGTTACTTAACTGACCTTAACTTTAGTCTGAAGAGGAGACTCCAGGTTCTTTATGTAAAATTCCCTCCTCCTTGGAGCCTTACCTACTGGGTGAGGAAGCTGCCACACACAGTGGCTGGCATGACCCAGTTCACTGAGAATTTTCTTTCTGTTTTGGCATTGAAAGTATCAGAGAAAACCATCTCTCCTGCTCACAGTGGGACAAATAACCACCTTCTAGCCATGGGAACTCAAACAGTAATCCTGCCGTATCATTTCACCAGGGCACTCATTAGCAAAGCTTTGCAAACTGGGCCTTCCAACACTAGAAATTAACTCCATTCCTCTTCTGGACTTCTGATATGTGACATCTACTCTTCCCAGGGCCAGATTCTCTCTGATAGCTTTCTTTCATTGTCTTTTCTAGACTGCAATTCCTAGCTTGACCTTTACGCGCTTTGTCTTGGTAGACACATCTCTCCAAGCTTTCCCTCCATGAATGCATGACCATCATCTTCGCGTGTGTCCCCACAAAGTCTTCCCTCTGTGCTGTGGCTGTGCCCGGACAAGTCAAAAGGCACATCCTAATGACCCCCATCTTAACTTCATCAAATTTGCAGGCATTTAAGACGAGGTCACATTTTGATTAAACTGGGGCTTAGAGTTTCTATCTGTCCTTTTCGGAGAACATAGCTCAGCGCGTGGAGCCTGATGTTCCATCTTTTGATTACTTCACAATGAACTCTAGAGCATCAATCATGGGAGGCTGTTAAAACAGACTGAGATGTCTGTACTTCATGAGCTAGGCCTCAGCGAGTGGCTGATAGCTTCCGAACAAAAGAGTGGCATTCTGTTAGAGTCATTTCAATAATATTAACTTGGTGGTCGTGTACATGATGGATTGGATCATGACGGAAGAGGGTGATCGGGACCATGAGAAACTCCCTGGGCGCGATGCCCAGCTACAGTCCCTGCCTCCTGCTGACCTTTGGCTTAGGACCCATTGCACATCTCTGAACGTTGTGTAAGCGTCCTCTTCAGCGGTCGGATTTCTTCTCAGCGGAAGAACTGCCTAAGGATTGCACTGGGATGACTCTCTTGCAAAACATTTCCTTCTCCAGTAACGGGTGAGCATTTCATTTTGTCCTTATGAATGACCTTACAGACAATCGACAAAAAAGTTTCCTATTTTCTTGTATCCCCAAGTGTGACTTCTGCGTTCTCTCCTCTACCACCAGACCCTGTCTTTACCCAACCACATGGTCATCCTGGGCCACATTCGATGTCAACTTTGGAGTTTGTTTTCTCTTACCTTCCTAGGCTTCATGAGTACATTCTCCTCCTTGATTCTCTTCTGGCTTTAACCTGGGAATCTTGCTTATATCTAAAGATGAAAGTCCTTGTCATGAGCCAGTCATGGAAGAGTGCAGGGTACTCCTGGACATTGTCCCTGCACCGTAGGTTACCCTAGCCATTTTCCCCTACCAATAAGACTCTGACTAGTGGACCTTATGAAGGAACTTTATTCCTTGGTTTCCTCAAAATATTAGTTAAGAAATGGTTAGAATCCTGACAACACGGGGTTGAAATACCAATGCCTGAATCTGCAGCCAGTTGACCACTTACAGAATCTGTTCATTAGGTTCTTAGAGTTTGACCTTATTTTGACCCTCCATTGTTAAAAGAGGGAAGAATGGGTACCTAGGCACAATTGGTCAGATAGAAAAACCCATGTCCAAATTTAGAATCATACAAAAACGAGATCAGTTATCTGGAGTGGAGTCAGAGGAGATGTCTAGAGACAGAGGGTCTGAGCGGCCATCTTGGAGGAGGTATGGCGTCTGCAGAAGGCATCTCTGAGAAGGAACTGCTTGGGCTATGGTGAAATGACAAGAATGACCTATATTGAGCACAGATTCCATCTTTAAGGGGAGAAAAATCGCCGTGCATGCTCCCATTTGCCAAATATTGCCTAAAAGCCTACCAAAATACCAGCTTCTATTCTAATCTTCAGGGGTATGATGGGGAACTGGTCCTTCTCTTGGAATTTGTTTTCTAAAGGTGAAAGTAATAAATGAGCAAACAAAGTACGGCCTGACTTCAAGTTATTGTGTTGAGAACGATGAAGAAAGGACAAGGAAACAATGGAGTGAGGGAAGCTAGCTGCAGAAGGCATCTCTGAGAACAAACTATCAGGGCGAAGCTTCAGTGAAGTGGGAAGGATGGCACAGGGATACATGGCAGGCAGAAGGAAAGTGTGCCAGAGACCAGAGCCATGCGTATCGGTGGATAGAAAGATGGGTGTGTGGCCGGAGAAGAAGCAAACAGTGAAGAGCCCACAATCTAGGAAGGCAGTGCCACCAAGGCAGGCAGAGTCACCAAGGCAGGCAGAATCACCAAGGGGGGGCGGAGTCACCAAGGGGGCGGAGTCACCAAGGGGGCGGAGTCACCAAGGCAGTCTGTGTCACCAAGGCAGGCTGTGTCACCAAAGCAGGTAGTTTCACCAAAGCAGGCTGTGCCACCAAGGCAGTTAATGTCAAATCCTGAGTTCCCTTGGGAGCATGTCAGGAATTTGAGGCTAGTTTTAAGTGGGATGGAGAGCCAGGGAGCAACTTGACAGGGTTATGTTCTAAAGGGATGATTCTCGCTCTGTGTGGAGAACAAATGCTGGGGAGTGATATGATGTAAGCAGAAACAAGGGTGAGAAAAAGATGAGCTGTTTGAGCATCCTGTAAGTCCTGAAAGTGAGATACTATACTGGATAGCTGCTGTCCCCCTCTCTCTGTTCCCCTCCGTCCCTCTGTCTCTCCCTTCCTCTGCCCCTCCCTTCCTTCCTTCACTCCCTTACTTATTCTTTCCTTCTTCCCTTTTCCTTTCCTTTCCTCCCTCTTTCTTTCTTTCTTTCTTTCTTTCTTTCTTTCTTCTTCCTTCCTTCCTTCCTTCCTTCCTTATTTCCTTTCTTTCCTCCCTCCCTTCCCTCTTTCCTTCCTTTTTTTCGCTCTTTCTTCCTTTCTTCCACCAAACCTCATGATTAGGATAGCTCCTAAGAGCCTTAAATATAGAGTCATACACACAGAGAGGAAGGAACAGTTATAAAATATACCACTGGGGACAGCTACAGACCTATTTATGTGCTATTTTTAGCCATGGGAGATGAAAGTATAATTCAGTCTATGTAAAGAACTTCTTCTGCTGTAGTAGCTCTCAACAGAGAGTGCTTTCCTTCTCCAGGGAACGACTGGGGTTCCTGGAGACAATTTTGATTAGGATGGTCTCTTTGAATCTAGCAGGCAGAGACCAGGGATCCTATCCTACAGTGCTCTATAGTGCAGAGGAGAGTCCTCTAGCCCCCAGTGTCAGTGGTGCTGAGGAAGTGGCACAGTGCCCTGATGTCCTGAAGAAGGACGCAGCATGCTGTGTTACCTATGGGTCTCTGGACTTTCAGTATCTCTGCTCTAACTTGAAGGAAGCACAGAGGAAAGTGTAAAGCTCACTTGCTGATGCAGACCTGTGGCTGTCAGGGGAGTGAGCAGGTGTGGCGCCGCCGCTTGAGCCATGGGCCGCTCATGCAGCAGTGGTCCACCCTGTAGGAGGATTGATCTTCTGGATTGAGATGGGTGGTTCAGCACCGAGATGCTGATAACCCTCTTGGAGAAAAGACATCTTGCTAAGGTACCATTTTCTAGTTCACCGTCCCTCTACGGGTTTGAAGATAATAAACATGGCACAGTGCTGAATTACCGTCAGAGGTGTTTTACAGGAAGATGTGTGCAAATAAAAGGCAATCAGATCGGTGCCCTGTATTTACCATTAATCTTCATAAATGAGGGGAAGAGAAACTCTTTGCAAAATTAACCGACTTAAAATTTCCCCCTTTCTTCTCACTGAAGCCTTACTATCTTTGCAAATTAAATTCAGTAAATGAACATTTGTTGAACTGAATTGCAAATAACTCCATGTGGGAGGGAGAGAGTGGGGAGTCAGGCTGCTTGTGGTTTCAGGGTCGGATGAGTCGTATCGCAAGCCCAGAGGAGAAATGAAAGGTGGAACTGGCCGAGGTGTGCCCACTGTGGGCGGGGTTCTTACTTTCGGCCCCAGCATCTCTGCTCTGTCCTTTCTCTTCAGAGAAGACTTCCACTGCCTCTCTACCTTTGAAGATGCTCTTCACGGGCCCAGGTGTTGTTAGCTCGACATGCTCATTGCAAATTTATTAAATCCATGATGTATGGGCATGGATGTGTCTGCAGATGCAGGAGTGTGTGCAGGTGCCTATGTGTATGTGGGCCAGTGAGTAGGGGTGCAAGGCTGTTACCATTCCACAGACCTTTGCTTTTTGAGACGGGGTCTCTCCTTGACCTATAGCTCACCAGGTAGACTAGATCCAGGTTTCCATAATTGTTGTGGATTGGTAAACTGCTGTGGGATAAAGCTCTTGTGCACTGTAAAGATTTGTCACTCATATTGGTTTAATAAAACATGGATTGGCTAGTAGTCAGGCAGGAAGTGTGGGTGGAGCCACCAGACTAGGAGAATTTTGGGAAGTGCAAAGGCATAGACACAGTCACCATCCAGATGCAGAGGAAGCAAGATGAGAATGCCTTAACTGAGAAAAGGTACCAAGCCACATGGCTAAACATAGATAAGATTTATATGTTAATTTAAATTGTAAGAACCAGTTAATAATAATCCTGAGCTAATAGGCCAAACAGTTTAAAATTAATCTAAGTCTCTGTGTGTTTCCTTGGGACTGAATGGCTTCAGGACCAGGTGGGACAGAAACTTTCATCTACAGTGAGCCATGACAGAGTGACACAAAACCACCAGAAGATCCCAAGCAGAGTTGTGCCTTGATGTGACTTGCCTTCAAACAAAATTATTCTGGCTACTGTGAGGATCCTGTGGTGGGTCACTGAGAACCGAGTACATCCATGGCACAGGAAGAGTCACCGTGACTTGGGTTTGGGGGCTCTGAGACAGGACATCATCTTGATGCACTGTTCTTCTGATTGTTCACTTTGACACTATGTGACAGCTAGTGGTTTTCTGTTTGTTTTCTCACAACTTCACACAACCTAGAACCATCTGAAAAGAAGGAACCTCAATTGAGAAAATGTCTCCATAAGATTGGCCTGTAGGCAAGCGTGTGGGAGCATGTTTTTAATTAACGATTTATGTAGGGAGCCCAACTTATAGTGGGTGGAGCTACCCTTGGCAGGTGATCCTGGAATGTATAAGAAAGCAAGCTGAGCAAGCCACGAGGAGCAAGCCAATAAGCAATGTTTTTCGATGGTCTCTGCTTCAGATTCTACCTCCAGGTTCCTGCTTGGGTTTCTTGTCTGTTTTCCTTCAGTGATGGAATGTGACCAGAGACTTGTTAGCTGGACTCAGCCCTTTCCTCTTGAAGTTGTTTCTGGTCATAGTCTTTATCATAGAAACAGAAACCCTGATTAAAAGTCTCCATTTTGAGATATCTTGATTGAGGGAGCCATGATAGGGTTATCAGAAACCTGGTTCTAGAGAAATTTCCAGGAATCCACAAGGCTGACTCCAGCTAACACCCTAAGCAATAGAGGAAAGGGGGCCCAGTCTTGATATGCCCTGTAGTCAGACTGATGAATACCTTAAATATCATCACAGAACCTTCATCAAGTAACTGATGGAAACAGCATCAGAGACCCGCATCGGAGCACTGGACTGAGCTGCCAAAGTCCAGTTGAAGAGCAGGAGGAATGAGAATATGAGCAAAGAGGTCAAGACCACGATGGGTTCACCCACTGAAACAGTCTACCTAAACTAATGGGAGCTCACCAACTCCAGCCAGACTGGGAAGGAACAAGCATAGGACTGAACTAATCTCTCTGAATGTGGTTGACAGTTGCATGGCTGGAGCAGACTGAGGGGCCACTGGCAGTGGCACCAGGATTTGTCCCTACTGCATGTATTGCCTTTTTGGGAACCTATTCTCTTTGGATGTATACCTTGCTCAGCCTAGATATAGTAGAGAGGGCCTTGGACCTTCCACAAAGCAATGTGCCTTACCCTCTCTGAGAATTGGAGGTGGGTGGGGTGGGAGGGTGTGTGGAGGGAATGGGAACTTGGATTGGTATTTTTTAAAAATCTAATAACTTTTTAAAAAAAGTCTCCTTTCCTAATCGCAGTTGTTAATTTACCGCTACCCCTGATATTTTTTGTATTTCTGTGAGTTTCCTGAGTCGTTTTTGTTGCCCTGGGTTCATTGTGATGGAAACATTGTAGCTTCCTGAGTTACATTTGTTCATCGAGATGAAACATTGTAGATCTAGTATATGACCAGTCTTCATCTTTATATTGACTAGCTTCATTTTCATAAGCATCACCCGCATTCCCCATAGCCTCAGCATGGTTCCATGATGTCCTTTGTCTCAGCACGGTTCCATGACATCCTTTGTGAAGGAGGCTCTTCAGTATTGGAGTTGGAGCTGGGTGCATTGATGCAGACAGGGGTTTGCTCAGTTCAGACTTGTGTGCCTTCATGAAATGGGTTTGATATGTTTCTTGGAGCCTGACCACTGTGGGAATAATCACAGAGTTTCTTGCTCTTCTTTCTGACCTCCTGTCATTAGTTTACATGGGAAATTTAACACCATCAGTCCGTACTTCTAAGTGATGTGATACCTGTGTTCCATCCTCATTATTCCACACACCCTTTGTGGACTGGGGACATTGGTTCCTTGAGCTTGAGTTCCACACTGAGTAGGTGGAAGGTCCTTCATTCTAGCTAGGCCTGTATTAGCTAGTGGAACTTTCTCACAGGGTTACAGTACAGATTCCATCACCGTTATGAATCCTGATGTGATGTTTTTTATTTTACTTATATTTTTATTTCTAACTTGACATAGCCTAGAGTTATTTGGGAAGAGATTCTTGATGGTATCAGGTTGGCATGTGGGCATCTCTGTGGGGGACTGTCTTGATTATTAATTGAGGTGGGAAGACTATTTCCTAGGTAGGACCCTGAACCTGTTATGAGAGTGGACAAAGCTTGCTGGGCATAAGCAACAATCAGGCAGCTTGAGTGTATTTGTTCTTCTCTGCTCTTTATTGGGGACATGATGTGACCAGCTGCTTGAATTCCTGCCTTGACTTCCCTACAATTACTAACTGTAAGACAAATAAGCCCTTTCTTCCCTTGTTTTCCTATCTGAATGTTTTATCATAGTGACAGAAATGCAATAGGACTTCTCACTAATGTACTTGGTGAATCAGACAAGGGAGAAAGCAGAGACTATGCCATGCTGGCTGTTCAGTAACAAGCCAGAGTTGAATCATTTACCTCCTGTCCTGTCAGAATATGGTCTTTATATTGACCAGTTTCCTTAAGAGAAGCCAGATATTTGTATTAATTGGAACAATTGGATTATTTCTTTTCTCTTTCAGAGCAACAAAATAGGTCTTTGAGCTCCATCAGGTCCTAGCTGCCAGTTTTGTAACTCCTGGCTCTGGGGACACACGTGTACCCCGTGTCTGTCATGCCACTGCATCTGCTCTTAGCAAGGACAGCGTATGCGATACAGCATAGTTCTGTATTTCCACAAACAGCAAGGAGTCTCAGCCGGGGAGCATCCTTGTCCAGGATGCTAAAACAGAATACCGCAGACAAAGCAGGTTATTAAGCACAGAAAGCTATTTCTCAAAATTCTGGAGGCTTTGAAGCCCAAGATTAAAGTATTGGTAGATGTTATGTATATCTTATTCACAGCTTACACTCCTTATAAGCCAGTTCAGCCACCTGACCTCCATAGCCAATTAAACAAGCCAGATTAATAGTGAAAAGCAGACAGAAGAGGTTTATTAGACGTGGCTGCACTGGGAAGAGGGACAAAAAGATCCAATGGTTTTCCGATCCATCTTTGTCCTGACATGAGGGTGAGGTTTGTACGGTCCCACACAATCACTGTCTCAGACCCAAAGCCCCTCCTGCAAGGTCACCTGACAAAATGTAAATCCTTCTTCAAGAGACAGATCCCTCCTTTGGCTGCCCCCAGGGCTTTAGATTTTTATTTTTCCAGCAGCAGATTCCTGGGGAAATTTTAATTTCTTTTATTCTCCATTTTACATTTGTGTATCTGCCCAAGAGTGGTATATCTGGGTCTTGTGGTGGGTTGATTCCCAATTTTTTTTGAGAAACCACTACATTCTCTTCCAAAGTGGCTGTACCAGCTTGCACTCCCACCAGCAATGGAGGAGTGCTCCTTTTGCTCTGTGTCCTCTCCAGCACAAGCTGTCACTTGTGTTTTTGATCTTAGCCATTCTGACAGATGTAAGACGGAATCTCAGAGTTGCTTTGATTGCATTTCCCTGGTGGCTAAGGATGCTGAACATCTCCTTAAGTATTTCTTGGCCATTTGAGACTCTTCTGTTGAGAATTCTCTGTTTAGATCTGTACCTTCTTTTTAAACTGGGTTATTTGGTTTGTTGATACCTAGTTTCTTGAGTTCTTTACATATTTTGGAAATCATCCCTCTGCTGGGTGTGGGGTTGGTGAAGGTCTTTGTCCATTCTGTAGGCTGTTCTTTTGTCCTGTTGACAGTGTCCTTTTCCTTACAGAAACTTTTTAATTTCATGAGGTCCCATTTATCGAAATTCCAATTTCTTGGAGTCCCTTGTTTCAAAAGGAAGAGAGGGTCACAAGTGTCTCTTTAGAAAACCGTCATTGCTGCCAGGCAAGCTGGTTGCACATAGTTCATACATGGCATGAATTCCCTTTGTCTCACATGGTGAAAGGGGCACATGACCCCACTGGGTCGATTTTATAAGGATACTAATTCCATTTAGGAAACTTTGTTTTCAGGACTGAATCACTTCCCTAAAGGAGAAAGACAACACCGCAGGCTGGTAAGGGACACTAGGAGCTGATCGAGGGTCATAAAGAACATTGTGGGGACAGCATCAAGATCCATCAAGAGTGTCTGTGAGGCAAGATGGTCACACACACTGTGCGTGCTGTGACTTGAATGGCAAGGACAGACAGAAGAATTTTGTCATTATTTAACCCAAGGTGTGTCTTGTTTTATTGCCACTGGGTTTTTCAGAAGTTACCCATGTCCTTTGGAGGATTGAGACAGATGTCTGGGGGCAGAAAGACCCCCAGTAGGACCCCGCAGGTGAAGCATAGACTTACTGAGGGTGGAGAATGAGCCACTGCGGAAGGCTCTCACAAGGGGCAGTGAGGCAGCAAGAAATATACAAAGTGACAGTTCCTTATTCTGAATCTTGCATAAGACGCCAAATGTCACTAAAATATAACCCAAGTTTTCAGGCTTTTCATTGCTGAGGTCTAAACAGGGGATTGAAGAGACAATGACTAAAGCATCTTCTGGGGATGTCTGGTGACCCTGGCAGTTTCCTTAGGAGAGCAGGATCAAGAATGTGGGCAAAGGGGTCTTGGGAGGAGCCAAGGGACCAGAACATTCAGGGGAACAGCAAGGAGATGCTCCTACCAGTCAAGTTTGAAAGAGACACATGGCAGTGTCCCAGACACAAGCAGTCAGAGAAAACCACAGAGAAACAGGGAGGAAACTGAGGCTGGGCCAACCACCAAGGCTCACATCACTCATTTACAAAGGGGTATAAAGGCGGACTCCTCATGGAGCTATTGTGGGAATTAAATGGGGGAATTATTTGATTATTAATAGTAACTGGAGGTAGCCCCTTATTATAACCATTACTGTATATCTAGATGAATCATATTCTGTCTCTGTCTCTCTGTCACCCTTCCCCCTGCCTTCCTCCCTTCCTCTTCCCTCTCTGATATAGACTCATGCATCCCAGACTGGCCTCATGTTCTCTGTGGCTCAGAATGACCTTTAACTTTTGATACTCCTGCCTCCCTCCTGAGTGCTGCAACTGCAGGCCTGTGCTACCTTACGACAGTATTGGGGACCGAACCCACAGCCTCATATATACGAGGGAAGCACCCTAACCACCAAGCAGTGTTGTCAGCTCCCATCTGATAGTCATTCCTACGAAAGAGGAAGTGAAGAAATGCTTGCTACGTACAGATTGTAATGCCCCCCCCCCCCTTCAATGCCCTTAGCAGCAGGCCTGGCCAAGAGCAAGCATGGCAACTTCTGCCAGGACAAACAGAAAACTTCACATGCTAAGGGGACAGAAGACTGGGGGCCCTCGGGGAAAGCTGGCACTGAGGAAGGAAGCCATACTGGTTAACACAGAAGCGGCGCTCACCGGGGTCACTCTTGTAACTAGGTACTCTGCCTTTGCCAATGATTCCATTTCTCCAGACGACCTTGCAAGCTATGAGGTATTTTTTGTCATCATTGCCACAGCTTTCAATTGAGAACACTGGGGTTTGGAGAAGGGAATTTCTCCCTGAAGGTCATAGAGCTTATAACAGGCACAAGTTAGATTTAAGGCCAGGGAGATGGACTCCAGAATCAACTTTCCTGTATCATTTAAATTGATTGATTTATAAGCGTGTGTGTGTGTGTGTGTGTGTGTGTGTGTGTGTATGTGTGTGTATACTCATGTGTCCTTATATGGAGGTCAAAGATTATCTGGCCAGAGTGGAGCCTCTCCTGCTATGTGCGTCCCAGGGATCAAGCTCAGATTATCAGATTTGGCAGCAATCTCCACTGCTGAGCCACCTAGCTTTCCCTCTCCCGGCCCAGAACACTGATTTCTTCCACAGTACTGTGCTCCTGCAGGAGATGTCCACACTAGACCAACTTGCCTCTAAACTCGCATCTCTTTGGGCCAACCCTGACCTTTGTCGCAGAGGGGGCGTGGCTCCTGGGGCAGAGAGTCATCTTAGAGCAGGAGGTGAGTGATCCGTGAAGGCTGGAAAGTCACGGGCCCAGCTGGGGACTGTACTTGCAAAGAGATGACTAAATGGAACAGAATTAAGATTGGTTAAAATTAAATGATAGCACTTCTTCCATGGAATGGCCGAACTCTTAATTGTTCAGTAGGTATACAGTACACAGGAGCAGAAGCGATTGCTACCAGCAACTGTAGAAAGACAATGGACTCCAAGCGTCACTGAATGTGACAGTTGGAGGATGGTGTTTGGAACAGTTTTAAAACATTGTTTGTTTGTTTACTTTTGAGACAGGGTCTCACTATGGAGCCCTGGCTGGCTTGGAACTCACTCTCTGTGTAGACCAGGCTGGCAAATACATGATCATGAAGAATGCTCCACCACAGTGACACTGGAGAGCTTTGAGGACTGGCTGCCAATGACCGTGTGTCAGTGACATGTAGAAATAATGGAATGATCTGGAATCCTCCTTTCTTGTCTCTGAGCCAAGTCCCTTCATCGGGCTCTGGACTTAAGTCTCTTCTGCCTTCTGGTCGCTTCCTTCAGTCCCTCAAACATTTTTCTCATATCTGCATTTTGTCTTGACCTAAGTTTCTACTATCTAAAAATTCTTGTCTTGGTTGTATGTTTGCCTACAATAATCTTTGTTTTTCTTTTATTTTTTACCCACAATAACTCTTGTGAACTATGAATTCTTGTAATTTTTAAATCATCCACTGCTTCACAAATAGATTTCCACCAAGAAAATTTGTGAACTGACTATCCATGTTATCATATACCTGTCTTTCCCTTAGGATGCAGGCTTTTTTAAATTTAAATTTTTATTTATGTATATGTGCTTGTGTGTATGCATACCTGCTTGGCTGCAGAGGCCAGAGGAGGGCATCGAAGCCTTTGGAGCTGCTCTTACAGGCAGTTGTTAGTTGCCCAGCATAGATAGGTGCCTGGAACCCTGCAGAGGCCAGAGGAGGGCATTGAAGCCTCTGGAGCTGCTGTTACAGGCAGTTGTTAGTTGCCCAGCATAGACAGGTGCCTGGAACTGAACCCAGATCCTCTGGAGAAACAGCGAGTGCTCCTAACTCCCGAGTCATCTCTGGAGAGTCATCTCTTGCAGTACCTCTTGATCTACCTCATCACTTCAGACTGTAACCGCCCGGTGGCAAGGGCCATGCTATACTTGTTTTTGCTTACTTGATGCCCTGCACGTGGTGTTTTGCTTGCATGTTTACAAATGCCATTGTGGATTTTGAGAAACGAATCGAGTATTGTTGCTTTAAGTGATTTTCCAAATTGATTAGCTGGCCTTGTCCAGTGCATGGAGAGGGCGCTGAGAAACCCAGTGCGTGATTTACAATGGGAAACTATTCTTGCTTTTCTCTTGATTGCCACTGGTTAAACTTGAGAATGCAATTAACCCTTTCTCAGAGGAGCAGGTTGGAAGCTGGTGGCAGCTTGGTGGCTTTTGGGTCTGCAGATGTTCACTTCCAAATTTAATTTGGAACAACAAAAACCATACCTTTGGTGCATTCTGTCTCTCTATTTATTTAATGTGATTTATTCTAAATACATTTCATATTGCCAAAATAGGGGCTCTCCCACCACCTGCATCTTGTAGTGGAAGTAAACAAGACCTCTGTCATCAGATGAGTTAATTACCCTGACATGCTCCCTCCTCCCCAGAGATTTCGCAGACTACGATGCTGCAAAGCTTTAATTCAAGCAAGCAGGCTGGAAACAAGAGCTGTGCGCTTGTATGGTTTTCATGGCCAGAATAAAAAGCTCGGCACAGGCCAGACGTGGGAGGGCAAGGTAGCTTGTGTTCATCAGAGGGAGGCTCGTCTGGCACCAGGTAACAGATTTGCAGGAGCATGGAGCTTGAACCCATTTCTCAATATTTTGGCATCATTTCCCAACCTTTGTGCTTCTAAGCACCGTGCAGTCATTTTCTTTACCTGCTCCATCAGGTAGTTTTTGCCTCTTTAGGTGTGCCCAATGGTGACTGGGCATGCAGAGCACAGACACCTGCGGTCCCTTCTCCCATCTGTCCTTGCAAGGGACAGTGGCAGCTGCAATCTTTCTCTTCAGGGACTTAACCAAACCTCAGAATGGAGGCTGTGGCTGGGCTTTTATGTCAGATCCTCCCAAGCAGAGCTCGAGAGGGAGGTCATAAGCAAGGGGTTTATGGAGAACTGTTTTCAGAGGGATCAAGCGATGAGGCGGGAGGAGCAGGGGGAGGGGTGGGCCGGAAGCCGGCGAGGCATCAGTCCCCACAGCAAATCTATAGCACGACATCATCGCAGAGGCTCTGTGGTGGGACACACACCACGGGTGCTGTCATGGCTCAAAAGTGAAGTGTTCCCCAAAGGCCTGCAGATGGCGCTGTTTGGGGAGGCTGTGGGGTCTTTAGGAGGTGGAGCCTCCTAAAGTAAAGTAAGTCACTGCGGGTGGGATTTGAGGTTTTATAACAGGGACCCACTTCCGATTTACTCTCTTTTTCTTTCCTGTTCTTGGCACCATGCCTTCCCTACCATCTCTTTGGAACTTTTTTTTTTTTGATGAGGAGGCAGGTGGATCTCTGTGAGTTCGAGACCAGCCTGGTCTACAGAGCGAGTTCCAGGACAGGCTCCAAAGCCACAGAGAAACCCTGTCTCAAAAAAACCAAATAAATAAATAAATAAATAAATAAAAAATAAAAGAGCCCGGTGTAGGCCTGGGGATATGGATGATGGGCATTTTCCACACTAGTGTGAGGACCTATGTTCAGATCTCCAGCACCCACCTAAAAAGCTGGGAGTGTCTACCTGCACCTGCAGCCCAGCACCAGGAGGCAGAGCCAAGGGCATCTCTGTGGCTCGCCAAAAATATCTCAGTTCAGGAAGAGACTATCTCAGGGGACTAAGGTAGAGAGCAATGGAGGAAGACACGGGGTGTCCTCATCTGGCCTCCCCACGTGCACGTGCAGGGTCACACATTCACCACACATGTACACAAGAGAGAAGAAAGGAACCAAGCCCCGCTTGCTTTGCTCAGGCGTCATTGAAGGACTTGCAAGTGAGGTGGCTGTGCCCCGGGAAACAGGGCGTAATCCCTTCACTCGCGGCAGGCAGTATTGCTGGCATAGTAACTCAGCCAGTCTCTCTCCCTGTATTGACTTTACCTAAGAAACCAAATTAATTATCAGCAGCTTGCTCTGCTAAGTGTGGAATTAGAAAGAAAGGAAATTGGATGGTCTTAAGGGATCGCTCTCACAGGCTTGGATAAGTCCCGCAAATCGCCTCTAAAGAGAAAGGAATGTACCTGAGGCAGACACTAGCTTCGTCCTCTGCATGTTCGCCTAGGACCTGGGTGTTGACTCAGGTTTATCATCCGAGGCCTGGGGTTTACCCTTGTCATGATCATGTTACCCATTCTGAAAAATCTAAACAGTCTTTCCCATCAGGGCTGTTTTAAGTGTGTTGTGTGACTGTGTCTAGGGAAGTCCCTTAAGCCCGGGGATGACGGCTAATCTTCCTTTAGAAATAACTTCCTCTTTCCGTCTTTTCTCCCTATTCCCAGTCTGCTTCAGTTTTTGCCTTTTCTACTTTTTTTTTCCTTCTCACCACTGCACTGTGCCTCAAAATGCTGATAAGTATACAGTGGTAAAATACGCCTTATATCTTTGTAGTGACTATGCGCTGGTGCTGCAGACAGTTCTCAGCCTTTTCCTTCCCTTGGGGACTCTGTTCGGCTCAAGCGGGCTAGTTCTGCCTTCTCTTACCACTTAGAAAATGGGGACAGCATTAACACTGTGCCGTACGTTTCTGCAGTGGTCAACAGAGCGTGTGGACGTGCAGGCTGCTCTAGCGATGCTTAGAGGGCGTGTACATGTTCAGAAGAGGCCCAGGGGCCCATAGTGTATCAGATCGAGGATATTTCTATTACAAACATGAAGGGGTTGATTGCTTTTCAAGTGAGCTGACGTTTGCACCGACTGTTCAAGAACAACGTCTTGTAGAAATGCGGGTGCCTTGGCTTGAGGGCAGGCAGAAGCGACAGCTGTCGCAGAAGGAAGGCTCTTCTCGCGTGCTTACAGGGAAAGACATATAGTACACACACACACTCACATACACACACACACATACACACACTCACATACACACACACACATACACACACTCACATACACACACACACATACACACACATACACTCACACACATATACACACACATACACTCACACACACATACAGACACTTACACACTCACAACACACTCATACACATACACACACTCATACACACACTCACATACACTCACACAGACATACACACACTCTCACACACATATACACACATACACACTCACACACACACTCACATACATACACACACTCACACACACTCACTCACACACATACACACACTCACACAGACACACACACTCACAGACACTCATACACACATGCACACTCACACACACATACACACACACACATATTCCTAGCATGGTATTCTGAATGTTGACGTGTTTTTAGCACTCCTATTTTAATCATGGAGATATATAACTATGGTGGAGAGCAGAATGATGACTTTCAGTTTTTCTCAGTTGTTATTTTTGCACAAAAATAAGAATTTCGGTCATTGGCAAAAGTACCATCAGTTGTAGATCTTCCAACTCATTTTATTCCAGAGACTGACAGAGACAGAAGAAGAGACTCTGGTAGATAGACACTCAGATCTGAATATTCATAATTTTTCAATCATTCTTCTAAATAAAAATGGTGTCTCATGGAAAGAGAAAACTTCAGCTCCCAAATCAATTTCCTGATTACTTTCCCTGGAGACCACTGATGTGATGGTTGATTTCAATGTCAAATTGTCCTGATTGCCTTGATTGACATGAGAAGACTCCCAGAAGGTGTTGGCAGCACCTTCAGTTAGCGGCCCAGGTAAAAAAGGAGGTGACAGAAGACAGCTCGCCCGCCTTTGTGGCTTTGGCCTTACCTCTTGTTGCGGAATGGATCGACCCTGTGGTCGCTGCTGCTGCTTTCTTCGCTTATCTCAGAACTTGGCATTCAGGCTTCCATCATGGGCTAAAGAACCGTAGCTCTCCAGGAAACGTCCAGGTTTTCAACACCAGTCTGGGGCAACTGAGGCAGTCAACCCTGTGGATGGAGAAACTTCCAAGTTGTCAGCCTCTCCAGTGTGAGGCAGCCACTCTGGTGTTATTCCGACTGCTGAGGCACCAGCCTCAGGGACCAAGCAGAGACAAGTAAATTCCCAGAGCTCGCTGGTCAGCCATTCTGGCAGTAGACAAAAGTAAGCTCCAGGTTCAGTGATAAGCTCTGCCTCCAAACACGTGATGGAACATGGTTAGGGAAGACACAAATGGTGGCCTTTGGCCTTCGTGTGCACATTCAACAGGTTCTCAGGCTCTCGGGTGTGAGTTAATTGCTGTTACTATAGCGATGAAAGCTGATTTTTAAATCCTTTTGTTCTCATCCTATAGATTCTGTTCTTATAGAAAGCCCTAATATGGGCACCATGATCTCCTGCACCGCAGAAGTGTATATAGGCATGTGCCTATGCTTCCCAAATGTCCATATGGACTAAGAGATGGGGCCTAGCAGGATGTTCTTAGGTCATTGGAAATCAGCCTGTGAAGGTGTTTGGGGTGCCCCCTCCTCCCTCCCACCCTATTCTCCTTCTCTTTGACTTGTGAGGGGACTATTCATGCTGACATGTTACCTTCTTCCCTCTGTTACCTCAGTTTTCATTAGAGCCAGACCAACGAGCTGCCTAATCCTGGATTTGAACCTCCAGACCACGAGTTACACAAACCTTTTCTCCTTGTAAATCGATTGCCTCAGGTATCTCATTGTTGCAATGCAAAGCTAGGCTGACACATCTTCATAACTTGGCAAGATGATGTAAGGAGAAAGACCATTTTGTCACAGGAGAAAAATTTATTATGATGATTTCAGATTTGCTATTGTAACCAAGCTTTTCTCAAAACTTGTTGGTTTGAACATAACATCAAGGAAGAAAAGTTTGTTGTAATGTTAGACTTCCCAGAAACACTCCTTAAGATGTTTTCTTTGCTCCAAACTATGTACATGTGGAAGACTGGATTTTCTTCACTACCCAACCACAGTGACTTGTGACCAGCCTGAACAGAGGACAAGGCCCAAGAAGCCAGCTGCTTGCTACAAGACAATTTAAAATGTATTTCTTAATTTGTGTTGTTGATGTTTGGAGATTGATAAGGTTTATGTACACATACAATATGTATGCTAATGTGAAACAGATGAGATATTGTCTATTATTAATAGATTATTATTTATCATGACTTTATAAATACTTATTTTTAAGAATTCCCAGTTTCTGTTTCTACCCTGACCATCACCAGTCAATATGATTCACATAAACCCAAACTCTGGAACACTTGTCAGGTTTTAAAAATGTTTTTACTTCCCATTTCACAGGGTATTTGGAACTTTAAGGATTCGTTTTTATTTTTAATGATGTGTATGGTTATGTTTCTGGAGGGGCCTGTGTGTGTGAGTGAACCCTGAAGTGTCAGGTCCCCTAAAACTGGAGTTAGAGGTGGTTGTGAGCTGTCCAAAGTGGGCCTTGGACCTGATTTCGGGTCCTCTGCAGGAGATGGAAATGTTATTAACGGCTGAGCCATCTCTCTAGCCCCAGCTCATTCTTTTTGAAGAGGGTCCAGAAAACCCAAGAGCTAAAAGCTTGAGTTGGTGCTTTACCACACTGGTTAACACAATGAGTACACGATCCTCAAGTCTGTTACGCAGTTATACAAACACCTATAGCTACTCATCCCCCAATGATAACTTTAGCTACCCAGTAACCAAATTAGCTAATTAAAAATTGAAGCCTTGTTGTATGACCAGCACTGCCTTGTGCTTTGCATACATTATGTAATATAAATCAGAAAAAGATGGTGATGGAAATGTGATTGTTAGATTTATTTTAGAGAACATGGAACAATTTACAGAGAATTTAGACTTTTGACCAAAGTCTCATAGTTAAGATCTGTCACAATTGGCTATCTAATTTCCAGGACCCATTAAAACACAAAACTTCTTCAGACCCCTGACAAACTTCAAGACTGCAACTGCGGAACTTTGATGAAATGATTGCTCCACAAGGACACTCTCAGTCATGAGTTTAGGGGAACCCGAACATCAGGCTTTGCATGCAGGTGGGGACTGTGTCCACCTTTCTGATCCTATCCCATGTTGTAGCCCTGGGGTACGATGGCAGGTCCAGAGCCTCTGAATTTACATACTTCATTTGGAGAATGAATGGATTCTTAGCTACTGGCATCTCATGGGTATAAATGGCACCAAAGACTTGATGGCCTTGTCTGAACTCCCGTAATTACAATCTTCTGGGCTTTTCCAGCTGGCGTTGGCATCAGACACAGAACTGTTTCTAGACCCATGTATGACCAAGGGATCTGCTGGAATCATTAGTGCGCTTTGTACTTTGCTCGTGTGTCAGGAGGGAAAGAGGGTCCTCCTGCCTGTCACCAGAACCAGACTGCGAGAGTGATTGTCCCAGGAAGCAGTCACCATTCTAGACAGAAGCAAAGCCACTCTTTCTCCCAGACAGCTCCTTACAGAAACATAAATTTGAATGTTGACAAACATTTAGCATAATGAGGGTCAGGAATGGGTTCAATTTGGGAAGATTTATTGCTCCTTGGGAAATGACTTTGGGTAAGCCCTGGTGTTCAACAGCAGAATTCAGAAGTCCAGGAAGAGAAGGTTAAAAGAAAAAATCGGCAGAGCACTGCCTCACTTAGAGAGCTGTCCAGCTGAGTTAGCAGCTCGCTTGGCATGGGCGAGGCTTTAGGAGTCTGTCCCATGTATTTCAGTGCCAGGGTTAGAAGACAGACTTGTTTCAGGACTCGGATTTTTCAGGACACATTTTTGTCTTCACTAAAGATTCAAACCAATCATGGCCTTGGTATCTCACTGGCCAGATCACCATAGCACTTGGTCTGTTTATTGCTCAGACACCTGTGTCAAAGCAGCCATGCAAATGCAACTTAGAGAAAAAGCAAACAAGCACCCCTCAACCCCTCCTGCAGCTAGGGGCTTGTAAGTGGTGAACCCTAGAGGGAGTCCGCATGCTTCTGTTTGTATGCGACCTTTAGGAAATCCCAAAGGTAGTGTTTTGCAG
Organism: Microtus pennsylvanicus; assembly: GCF_037038515.1. Taxonomy (NCBI): domain Eukaryota; kingdom Metazoa; phylum Chordata; class Mammalia; order Rodentia; family Cricetidae; genus Microtus; species Microtus pennsylvanicus. The sequence continues at coordinate 144,161,998 of NC_134580.1, forward strand.
AAAGTCTGCATCCATTCTTCCAACACCTGACGTGGAGGAATGGATCAATTAAAAGCAAGAGGGAGGTAGCAAGGGTCACTTTCCTAAGGAAGCTTCCACCAATGGGAAGCTGCCACTTTGCAGTGTCCCAGAGAGGCTGGCCTACTTTTGGCTCTGTGAGCCTGTAGTCTGAAAGGTCATATAATCTAGCCTTGGCTCATGATGTTAGAGTCTTGAGGCTGCTATTTCTTAAATGCCAAAGATGTGTCAGGTTGCCTTTGGAGATATTGGTAACTCTATTCAGGTTTGTGTGGTGAGGACTGAGAGCTACATGGGTAATTTCCTTTCTCATGGAGACCTTTATCTGCCCAAAGGAGTTGTGTGTGTGTGCGTGTACGTGTGCGTGTGTGTGTCTGCAGATCTTTGCCATGGATTAAAGAGACAATCCAATCTCCCCACTCGCTTTCTTCTTGTCAAGTACAGGGACAAACAGGTCTGTGTTTGCTGTGAGGTTGACAGCATTCGATGTACTTCCTGGGAGTTGAGTTGGAGAGAAACATAAAAGTAGCGATTTCTGCCTGTCACTCTTTGCTGTGTCTCCTTCTTGTCTAGAGGACGAAATCTGAGCTCTTTGTTGTCTCAGCCAAAATTCTTTCCAGCTTCCTCTATTTCCTGCTCAAGTCTTGCTTCTCATCTTTCTCCAGACTCACCCTTGACCTTGGAGAATAGACTGTGCCTTGGCTCCCTTTGCCAAAACCTCAGACTCCCCTTTTACCTGGCTCATCCCCCCAGTCTTTTGGGGTTCAACTTGGACATTCCTTCTTCAGGGGACCCAACTTGGCTCCCCTCTGCTGAGGGAGGGTCTCTTCTTTGGCATTCTTGTAGCAACTGGTGCTTGCTGCATCTACTTCATTTCCTTCCCTGTAGCTGCCTTTTCTGGTGCCTCCCCCACACCCTCTGTCTCTTTTTCCTTTGCCTTCTTCATCTGAATGCACTGTCCTTGTGCCAAATGCAGTGCCAAAGATAAAAGATGTGATTCTCTTGGACCACATGCTGATGTTGTCCATTGCCTTGCAGCCACCTTAGTGTCCCAGGTGCCTACCTGGCTGTGGGGTTTGTCCTCCAACTTCCTATTGACTTTAGCCATTGAGGACATCAAAGATCAGAAGGTGATCATGGGAATCTGGGGCATTCACTCCCTGACCTCCCTCCCACTGCATCCCCAAGGTATGGCTGTGTCAGTCCTTGCAATGTCTATGGGTCTTCTGCCTGCAGTCACCTGTCTAGACTGGTGGCACTTGTCCTTATTACTCAGGCCTTATTAATTGACTGACTCCACGGTTACTACTCCAGAACCCATGTCTTGTTGATGTCCTTAAAGATCTCAGTCTGTGCATGTGTGTGCGCGCGCGTGCGCATGTGTGTGTATTCTCCTTCCTTCTGAGACTTCAGGGATGACCATTACTTTCAGTTCTGTGTCCCTGACACCTCTCTTTGACAGTCACTTGAGCTGCACCTTCATCTGCTACATCATGCAGCCCCTATATCCTAGCAAGGTACATCACAAAAGCCACTATTGAATTTTGTATTTCCAGGAGAAGGCAGGTCAAAAGTTGCTAATTCCAGGCACATCATAGAGACGGGATGGGATTGAGATTATTAGAGTGGAAATTTTCCTTCCCATCATGGCAGCAGATAGCCATCATCTGTTTCAACGAAAGACTCGTGAATGATATAAAAGAAACCCACTGTATACCATAAAACAGTGAAAAAACATACTTTTGTTCAGAAATGGGAACTTCTGCTTCTGGAAACTCTCAACCCAATGCCATCCTTCTAGAACTTCTCTCCAAGGACACAGCTAAAATGCAATTTGTCTCTTAATAAGCCTCAGGAGTTTAGTTTAAAGATGTGATTACCCAGAAGGCAATGAGAGCTGTCTACAATTTCATCTGTCTCAAGAATATGCTACCTCAAAGACAAGAGAGCATGGTTTTGCAGGAAAGTCTGGTGTGTAAATTGGACAGAAAATAGAAGTTGTGTGTGTCTGGGATCTATCCCTGACTGGATCTCATTTTGGTTAGAGTTAAAAAACGGGGCTCCCACCAGGCGGTGGTGGTATACACCTTTAAACCAAGCACTTGGGAGGCAAAGGTGGGCAGATCTCTGTGAGTTTGAGGTCAGCCTGGTCTATAAGAACTATTTCCAAGACAGGCTCCAAAGCTACAGAGAAACTCTGTCTCAAAAAAAAAAAAAAGACAAAAAAAAAAAACAATCCCCCCCCAAAAAAACAAAACAAAAAAAAAAACAAAAAATGGGCTCCCTTTAGAAACCCCCACCTCTCTTTCAGAATAATAGCAGGCCAAGATATGGGTAACATTTCTTCTATCTGGGCCTCACCATTGGGTGCCTATGTCAAGATCAAGCAGAGACATTGAGACTCAAGGGTCGGCATGACGACTTCTTGTAGTCTCTTCTTTGAACCTTGAAGTCTTGTCCAGCCTTATCCCCTTGCCCCATCCCCCTAGTCACCTGTCCCTCAGGAAGTCACCCCATTTCCCTAGCGAGCCATAAGGGGAGGTCTTGGCATCTTTGTTTAACAGAGAGAGACACCAAGGCCTAGTGACCTCAGAACTTCTCCAGCTAAGTAGTGAAATCTTCACATCTTCCAAGCCCTCTCCACCCTTGCGGGTGGATGAAATCAAGTCTAACGCAGGATACCACTCTGTCCGTATTTAATAATTATCTTCTACTTTAATAATTATCTTAGTTGAGTTGATAAAATCTTATGGTCCAAAAAATCATCTACGAGACTTCTTTGGCCCACTTATTATCATCCATCCCTCTGCGGTCCCTGAAGAGGGTGAAGCTTCACTGAATCATTATTATACGATTGGGTAAGTGGTTTTCAAAGGCCCACAAATTAAAGGCTTAGTTGGTAGCTTGAAGCATGACTAGAAGGTGCTGGAATTTTTAAAAGGTGGAGCCTGGTGGGAGGAAGCTAGGTCACTGGGCAGCACACCCTAGACGGGAACTGGAATCCAGCACTCTTTCCGACCTCTTTGCTTTCTGGCAGGTGTGGGGGTGATCAGCTCACTCCTGCACACACTTTTTGCGGTGATGCGATGCCTCACTCCAAACCCAAAGGCCACAGGCTGAGAGACCACGGACCAAAAGCTCTGAACCATGGCCCGCCATGAACCTTTCCCCCTTGCAAGATGGTTGTCTCGGGTGATTTTGTCACAGTGATGGAAAGATGACAAACACACATGCTGTAGTGTTGTTCACATAACCTCTGGGGGCATCTAATCCCCTTGGCTTTGCATAGGACTTGATAAAAGTGAAGGGAAAGGAATGATCCCAGCTGCATCCCTTCCTCCACCCTTTGTGGCTCTATGGATGCATTTAGCAGAGATCCTTCCTGCTGCTGCAGAATGATGCCTGGACTGATTCTTCTGTCTCCTCCTGATGTCTTCGCTACCTTCGTTCACATTAGCTCTCTTTCTCAGGACCTGAGCATCCTGCAGGCACCCGAGGGCCCAAGGTCATCAGCAGGCACTGGTTTCATGCAAATCTCTTTATTTGTATCATGTTGTGACCTGATGCCTCTGATGGCTTGCGTCTGTGTTAGGGGCAGCCTGGACACAGGAGAGTGTAGAGTGAGTATTTCCTTCTGTCCTCCGAAGGCTGGCAGTAATCCACACCCAGCCAGGGCAACAGACATCTCCTGGCATCCTCGAATGTTCCCACAGGCCCAAAGAGTCCCTAGTTAAGAGACACTGGTGTCATGGCTAACAGATGGCATTTTCTTCCATACAGAGAGCTCAGTCTTGGCAAAAATGTGGCTAACGTTGTTCCTTCCTCCACTTCAAGATTCCCTGGAACAAGCTCAGTGGCGACTGTGATTCTCCTCCAGGAGAAGCAGGCACTCTGGAGGCCCCAAGGTCAAGATCTCCATGTGTTTATTGTTCCTGAAGCTCTTGCACTTTTTCCCCTGTAGGAGCTCAGGGTCTTAGCAAGCCCACTTCTGCATGCCTGGAGCATCCAGAATTTATGGAATCTGCAGGGACACTTGTCTTTGGCTACTTGGTGCTCATAGCTCAGTGTTTTGTCTCAGTTGCTCAGAAGGCAGTTCGCGCCATGACTCTAGCATTCAAATGAAGGAAGTAGGAGAGTCATGTATACATGACATAGGTGGTGAGTGACAGAATCAAGACTTGAGGCGGACTCCACAGTAACCAGCCAACCAAGGACAGGCTCTCTGAAGTCAGTCAATCTTGAAAACATGACATAAAGGCCTCACAGTGATCTCCCCTGCATGTCTTGAAGACAGTCTAACTCCTCCCCGACACACACATACACACTAAGGTTCAGAAAGACTTTATTGCAGAAGATTCCATTGCTGTTATGGAACCGTGGCCACCCAGCTTAGCCACGGCCACACCATTATTTTATTTCATAGGCAACGTGAAGTCAGAAGAATATCTGGATTGTTTAAATTCTAAGCACCTGCGACTTTCAGTGAGTGTTCACTGACTGGAGGAATCTGTGAACTGATGGACAAATCCATCCTGAGAGTGATGGGGTTGGGGAAATGGCTTAGTGGGTGAAGTGTTCGCTGTATAAGTCTGGGAACCTGAGTTTGAATCCTCAGCACCCACATAAAAAAAAGCTGAGCGTGGAAATTCAAGCATGTAGTCCCAGTGTTGGGGAGATGGACAGGAGGATCTTAGCAGGTCACTCGCCAGCCAGTCTAGTCAAACCAGGGAGTTCCAGGTTCCATGAGACACTCTGCTACCACATCAGGGAGCTCCAGGAACAGAGAGAGACCCTGCCTGAAAAATAAGGTAGAGAGAAATAGAGGAAGACACTTGACATCACCCTCTTTCTTCCACAAACACATGCACCCTTGTATATATGTAAACACAAAGGAGGACCTTGTAACTTTTGTCACTTTGCTCCGAACTTTAGGCTGGGATCAGAATTTAGTGGTGGGTTTTGAGTTGCTCAAACCTGAGTTTAGCTCTAAATTGTTGATACAGAGTCTCAGAAATGTCCAGAAGCATACACACACCCCTGGCATCTGGGGAATGAAGGCAGAGCTCATGATATATAACACACAAAAGAGAAATTCAGGTGGGGGAAACACGGGCTGCTCTCACGGAACCTGTTCAGGTCTTTCTTCTTGAGATGGGACAAAAGGCCAGTCAGTGTAGCTGATGCCCTTCTGTCAGCCTGAGAGCAGACTCAGGCTGGGAGACTACACTGGGCAAGTCTATGTGGAATTTCACAGACCCAGGACACACCTTATTGGTCATCTCTCTTTCTATAGCAGGACATGTCTAGGGTGGTCGTCACTCTGTCTACAACAGGACACACCTTGGATGGTCACCTATTGAAGGCAAAGGCTTCTTGGGGCTCCTCATTCATGGTCTCCATCTAACGCCTTCGTGCAGATACAGTTAGCCAAGCCAAAAGAGAGAGCACTAATTCAGACGTATTTGCTATTTTCTGCACATTTGCTAACTTGGGGGAAATGACACACGTGGCACAGACATGGGGAGAGGGTGAGAGATGCTGTTGTGGTCATCGCTAAGAACAAAGATGTAAGTGGCTTTGAATTCAGAATTTATATCTTCTGATAGGCTGGCCATCAACACGTCACTCGACTCTCTTAAGCCTGGGTGGGAATGAGGGCAGTACATGACCAGCTTTAATGAGATAATGCATGAGAAATCTTCCTTTATCCCCTGGCGTGTAGGAAGTGCTCCAAACATGGCTGCTGTTTGTTGTTACTATTCTGTCTTGTTTCCTGTGGGCTGATGTCACTATTAGTTGAGGTGTTGTCAAGCCCTAGTAAGAAGGTAATAAGGACACCTGTCAGAACTGAAGAGTCAGCCTCCTCTTCTTTTTGAATGGTCTGGTTTCATTATCTCCACCCTGGAGTGGCCTTGCCCAGACAAGAACTCCTGCTGGCCAATTATTGTCTGATGGCTGGGCGAGGAGCCCGACTCTTCTAAGATGATTGTTCGTGGCAGGTGTTCCTCAGCATTCTCCTGGTGTACAAATAATGATCCCATGCAGGAAGTCACTTCCTTTAGTGTGCAGTTCACAGGCGGTCTGGTCCAGTGGGCTGTGGAAAAGCATGCTGTCATAGCTACCGATGGTTTATTCCCATTTTTATTGGTCAAGAAAGGCACCTGGTTGTCTGCCCTGAACAGTTCTGAACTATAGCTGTTAAGGAGATGTTAGAGCCTGTTGCATCTCAGCTGATCTAAAACTCAGAGCAGCTTCAGGACAAAGCCCTGGGTGAAATCTGGGCTTCAGAACCTATCTCTGATGATTCTGCTTCCTCCTCTTCTTCATTCTCCCCCTCCTCCCCTCCCTCCTCCTCTCCCTACTCTTCCTTCTCCTTTGTGAATTATTTTTAAAGTTTATTTAGCTTTATTTTATTACTTTAAGTGTTGTTTGTCTACATCTATCTTTATGTAACCACATATGTGTCTGGTACCTGCAGAGACCAGAAGAGGGCATCAGATCCCCTGGAGCTTGAGTGAGTTACAGATGGTTGTGAACCACCATGCAGGGTGCTAGGAATCCAATTCAGGTCCTCTGCAAGAGTAACAAGTACACTTAACAGCTGCGCCATCTCTTCAGCCACTGTGTATTTCTTTTAAAACACAGTTTTCCACCATGTAGCACAGGCTGACCATGAACTCACTACATCTTCCAAGCCAGTCTCAAGTTCATGCTGGTCTTCCTTTTTGAAGCTCCTGAATTCTGGGACTGCAAGTGTGCACTACTATTCTGAGCAAGCTCATTGTCCTGTTGATGTCATCCCATCTGCCCCTCTGATACTCCAGAAACTAAGTAAGGGTACCCCCGTCATGGTGCTTTAAAACTGCTGACATACCAGACGTTGAACAAGTGTGGGGGAAGGAAAAGAAACAGGGATTTGGAGAGGGACCCTGGGTCCTGAGGTCCCGTTTGTCACCCCTGTGGGGTGTATTAGTCCATTGTCCAATGCTATACCCAGATACAAGAGACTAGGTAATCTGTGACCAAAAATTAAAAGCTTCTTATACTTGTGGCTTTGGAGGTTGAGAGTCAAAAGACACGTGAACATCTGTCCAGCATCTGGTGAGCCTCTCCCAGCTGCACCAGAATGTGACAGGGACCTCACATGGAGAGGCAGACACTAGCCCTGGATTCTGTTACTCATAAAACCATCATGCCATCCTGGGTCTTCACCCCCATGACCTCATCTGACCCCCCCCACACACACAAAGCCCCACCTCCAAATATCACCAACAAACAAAATAAAGGAGAAATCTGGACACAGGACTTGGGGCACTTGTTCACAGCTAGCAAGGGGGTGTCAGAAAGGAAGGTGGAGTGAGAGGATTGTCAGCCATCGGGTCCATCTCCTTGGGAACAGAGGTCCCACTACATCCATTAGTATCCAACCGATGGGCTCTACTCATGAGCACAGGAGTTTCACCGCCATTGTACAGAGAGGCTACGACTTTGTCTTAAACAACAGAGACATCTGCTCTGTTCCCTCACCTCCAGCTATGACAATAGCCCTATGGTCTCAGCACCCACATCTCCCTTTCTGGTTGTCAGTGGTTGGCAACTCCTTTTCGTGACTTAAAATGGTTCAAAGCCATATCTGCATCTCAGCTAGAAAAAAGGAGTGATCTGCAAAGGGTGAGCAAGATGAGGACTTCCCGTGACCCAGAATTCCATGCCATCCTCCACCACAACCCTGGACCAGAATGGCTTCTCCTCGTGACCACTGTAAGGGTCTCAGGAATGGAATGTTGCTGTTGCAGATATCATCCTACTGGTTTTATTTTGTACATTTATTGTTATATGTAAAGCCCACTGTTGAATGATGATTGACAGGTCTTCCCTTTGGGGGAACTGTGATGATATTTTGTTTGTGCTGTAACAAATAAAGCTTGCCTGAAGATCAGAGTGCTGATATAGCCACACTAGTTAGCCATACAGGCCAGGCAGTGGTGGCACACACCTTTAATCCTAGGACTTGGACTGCAGAGGCAGACAGATCTCTGTGAGTTCAAGGCCACCCTGGGCTAAACGAGATTGAACCTGTCTAAATAGGAAACAGAGCCAGGAGTGATGGCTCACACCTTCAATCCCAGCACTGGGGAGGTGGAGACAGGAAGTGATATGGATGGGTGAAGAAAGGAGTATAAGGCAGGAGGAGACGGGAGCTCAGGATTAGTCTGAGGTTCCATAGGAGATAGGATCTTGCCCCCTTCAGTCTGAGGATTCGGTAGAGGTAAGAAGTCTCCAGTGGTTGGCTCCGTTACTGCTCCGGTATTTCAGCATTTACCCTGATATCTTACAGTTTAGGACAGCTGTGAGTGAGGAAGTAAAGAGTGCCGGGAAACTGTCACCAGTGTTGAAATATGAAAACCGCAAATGTTCCAGAATCAACAATTAGGGCTCACCTTCTCTGGAAAGATGGCTTCCAAGGCTTTTTGAGACAGGGTTCTTACAGCCTGATCCCCAAGAGACAGAAACAAGGGATGCTGGAGCCCTAGACAGCAGAGAAATGCAAGAAGCAGTAACTGTGGCAACCATGTGGAGGGGTGCTTCTTAGACGTGTATCGAGTAAAAGAGCAAGCCTCCCATGATATCATTTTTATAAAATCAAACCCAAGAAAAACAAACAATTTATGGCTTAAAGTCGCACACATAAGGGATAAAACCACATATAAAGAAGGCAGGATATGAGAAACCAAGATTCAAAGTGACGTATATCAGGAGGCCAAGAGAGGGAGGAAGAAGTATGAGTCTATCCAAGGTAAGTTCTAGTAACGTTAGTGGTAGGCTCTTAGAGGTTGCTTACATATGCATTAGATGTATTTTCAGATACATCAGCATTCCCTAATATAACACATTTTAATACCATAGAGGAAGGGACATATGCCAAACACTTGAAGAATCCAAGCAGGTCCAAAGGGGACTTGGCCTGGGTGGGTCCATGGAGAGCTGCAGAGGATCTTTTCGCCTACAGGGGGCGCCCTGGCCCGGCCATAGCGCAGGCTTGCAGGCCCAACATGGAGTTAGCAGAGTTTCTTAAGAAGCTTGACACCTGTGCCTCTGTAAGCACTATCTCAAATTTCAAATGTTGGCGGTGGTTTCCAACTTTAAAGACTGCAGAGGCGAAGTCTTTGGGGGGACATGTTCAACCCCTGAAAGGAAGCGCTAGGAGCAAACCGTGATTCCGAGCCCACACGAAACGAGAATGTCTAAATTTATTTCTACCATATTGCCCGGCTCTGAAGGCAGGCAGGAAACCCATCCTCTCGGCATCCGCCTTCCTGGAGCGAGCTATTTCCAACCTGCCGCCCTCTGGGTGGCAGCGCAACTCTCACCTGCACTTCGCACCTCTAACTTTGGAATGCGTGAAGGTGGTGTGAGCCCAGGGGAGGTGGGGGCTCTGCCCCAGCATGCTCTCTGTCTGTGCCCTCTGCAAGCTTGCGGAGATGCTGGTAACACCTTCATAAGGGGCTCTGGGCGAGGAATGGCTGATCTTAACTGTCTAAGGTCACGCTGGGAGGTTTTATGTCATTCTGACCCCTCTGGGGATGAAAAGCTTTCCATAGAGGAAAAATATTATGCAAAATTTAGACGCTCATGAATGGTGGGAAAGTAGAGGGGAGACTGTGGCGGGGCTCTAAAGTGTTTAGGAGAGAACAAAAGAGAGTCTTATTCGGAATCTAGATTTAGCTATGTATGTATCTATGGATACAAGCACATGTATGTAGATGCCCTTGTGTGTGTACATACATATGTGCATATGTCATGACAACAGAAAGAGGCCATCTAGAAGGAGGAAGGGGACCAAGGACAGATGAGGAAGAACAATGAGGTAAAGTATGATTACAGGGCCTGGGAGACAGCTCACTGGCCAAGTGCTTGCTGTGGAAGCCCGAGAGCCTGAGTACATACCCCAGAGTCTGTGAAGAAGCCAGGCACGGCACTTTAGACACCCATAATTCTGGACCTGGGAGGATGGAGACGGAAGCTTCTAGCTAATCAGTCCAGCTGAATCCACCAACTTCTGGATCAGTCAGAGACTGTGTCTGCTGGAAACTGACTGGGGAGATACTCAATGTCACTCCCCTGTTTCCAAACTCGTGTATACACACATTCATGCACACGCACACACACACTCACCCTCAAAGCTGCAATGACTATATATGTCTGATAATGTAAGGTCCAACCTTAGCTATGCTAACTAAAGCAATGACTACAGAGTAAATGGAAAAACAGTCAAACGGTAAAGCATGCCGTCCACCTCTGCTCCTCTACAGCATGGATGGGGGATTTCTATGCCTGCAGAGGGACTCGGTTGCATCCCGCCCTGTTCCCCAGTCACCTGGAGACATCTGGAGATATTTCGGGTTGTTCCGACTGGAACAAAGACACGACTCCAAGCTTGAGGCGCTTGCCCCAAATCACTGGTGCTGGATGGAGATCAGCATCACAGATAAGCACCCCCTGTTGTACAGAGCCACATCCTTTCTCACCCCAACACTCCAGTGAAGAATTGCCCCCACCAAGCCCCGAAACTTCCCCCACCAAAGAGACAATGATAAATAAAGCCACATGCTGCCCAACCACTGTGAGTTATGAAAGGTGTGTGCTGGGGGCAGGGCACCCAGAGGGGTGGAACGAACATGAATTTACAAGACATGCCCTTTAGCTCGAACTGGGATTTGTGGCCACTCTTTTTGGTTTTATTAAAGCATAATGCTCGCAAGCAGAAGAGGAGATTTGTTATTCTAAGACAGTTGCACACCAAGGCGCACTGTTGTATAATCTGGCATTTTCCCCACTAGGGAGCTATGGCGCATTACTCACAAGTGACAGAACCAACGAGCTTCATCTCCCAAGAGGCTACTGCATCTGTTTAAAGGGAGCAGGCACCACGTAGCTCCACCCACCCCCCCCCTAGAGGAACACAGGCAGAAGGTGGGTGAGCTACGTGTCTATCATCGGGGTGTGGTGGGATAAACCAGGCACAAATTCTATGCCCTTCTGCCCTGGTGTATACAACAAGGAGAGGATTAAGTCCATCTGTGTGCCAAGAGCAATACCACAGACATGAGGCAGGCATCCAATCAGAAGCCAAAGCTTCAATTCAGTAACTGCCATTATGGGAGTCCCAACTGTGCCTCAATTTCTCATCACACCTATGATATTGGGTTAAGAGCTAAGCTTGGGTCTGGAACTTATAATATGACCCTCTTGGACTTTGGTCTCTCTTTTTCTCTGTAACTCAGTTTTCTTATCTAAATAATTGGCTTATGGGGCTGGAATGCTCAGTGGTTTTAGCTAAGAGTGTGTAGTACTGGCCTTGCGAAGAACCTGTTTGATTCCCAGCACCCATGTGATGTGGCTCGCAGTTGTTTGTAACTCCAGCTCCAGGGAATCTGATGTCCTTTCCTGGTCTCTGAGGGTGCATTCACTCCTATGTGCATTTGCACACACACACACAAACACACTTTTTAAAAGTCTCTGGGTTAGTAATCATTAACTCCAAGTGTCATTGTCATGATCAAAGGGACAAGGATTGTTCAGCAGACATAAGGTATCCAACAGGCTTTGTCTACCAATGCCTCTTTCTACTAATATCCAAGAATCAAAGAAGCCACCTGCTGCTGCCCAGAGCTCACAGAATGGGTGTCAGTTGAAGTGGGATCATGGATACAAAAGCACTCTAAAAACTTCAATGCGCTCTATCAATATCACATAATGAAACCAATGTGAACATCAATGTAAATTTATTGTGCAGATCCTTAGGAAATAGAAAGATGTTACAGCTTATAATGTCTACTGCTTGGATGGGAAGATATTCGCAAGCTGATTTAGTTCAGACCTTTTATTTTACCAAAGGGGGAGAAACTGAGGTGAGCGGCAAAGCTCCAGGACCCCTGCCCAGTATTCTTTGTGCTTACCAACAGGTGAACTTTCTGGAGTTTGGCAACCCAGGCAGAACATCTCTGACACAGTCATAAGCTTTGTTTTGTCTCTAATGATGCAGGAGAACAAAACCTATGATCCTGGGTAGTGAAAAGGAATGAAACCCAGCAGGAAAAATGCTTAGTAGGGACACACGGCTCATGGGAAATCCTACTGTGACCTAGTAATTGCTAGTTTCGAGTTAACAATAGCTGGTGAGATGATGTGAGTCTGTGTATTCCTCCAAGGATCCGACACATATGGAAGGCATATATGTCTTCCAAGCTACTTGTAATATAGCCTGGCATCCTGAGAATCATGGTGGTCACTCTGAAGAATTCTGAGGAAGTTATCACCATACTGCTGCATTCCTGGGTACATATGAATAAATATCTACTCACTCCCAGACAGGGAATTGGCGACAGAGCAAAAGATGATGGCACCAAAGTATAGCTTGTGAGTTATTACATTTATTGGGGTTACTTGCAGGAGCAGGAATGACTCATTGAAAGGTCACCACAGGGTGGGCGACACCTCGAGGAAGCTGACACGCTGAAACACTCTGCACAAATTTCAGGCAACCTGACAGGTCAGAGAGTCTCCTCTCCTCTTCAGTTCTTACTTCTTATCTAACATCAAGGGTCCTTCTGCGTCTGGTAAGCTTCAGGGACTTCCTGAACCTTGTGAGTTGTTTTACTTTCCAAGTCTTCAGAGGTTTCCTTTGGGGGTGGAGTGTTTTAATTAGGAGGAAAGGTCTATATAGCAACAATCTGGTACCAGAAATCACAGGGGGAAGTCCTGGTCAGACTGGTGACATCCGTCTGCAGTTTCAGAAAATAGGCTACCTGGTTATCTAGAGCTTCAGCAGAAATATAATCCCACAAATCAGATTCTCATTACTAATTTTGTTTCTGACTCTTCACGTTTCTGAACTTGTTGGGGGTAAGTGAAGAACTTAGCTCCCAATACTCTGTAGCACGGGGATAGATAGTCTCAGCCTCTGGCCTGGACAAGAGTTCCCTGCAGGGCTGATGGATGGACACAGAGTTTTCTGGCCCCACCCTTTGGAGTTCTGGTCTCCAGCTCTTTGTCTTACATCTCTGACACAACAATATCACTGCTGCTGCGTGTGGTTCAGGGACCACAACTTAGCATTATCATCACAGGTGAGCTTGTCTTGACTTTGGTTTGACGGCGTTTGGGGCTGGTGGATGCTCAGCTTTGGAGGGTACCACACCATAGCTAGCGGCATCTCTGAATCAGAATAATGCAAAATGTCCCAGGCATCTCTCAGTTTTCTCTGTGAGCTGCAGTCGTCCCCCATTGATGCGGGTTCTAATCCTAGTCTCTTAGCATCATATGGCCACTGCTATTGTAAGGTACTTCTCCAGACTGCTTTACCATGTCATGGTGCAAGAAAACCAACCTCAAAGTGTCCCATCTGGAATCAAGGGCTAAAAGCTGGGTGCAGTGGTGCACACCTTAATTCCAATGCATGAGAGACTGAGTCATGGGGTTCATGAGTTCAAGGCCAGTCCGGATTGCGTAGGGGGCCTCTTCCAATAAAACAAAACTAGCTAACGAGATCATATGTCTTTCTATAAGCCAGTGTGCTTAACACTGGCTCTTTAGTTAGTTATTGCTTTAAATGCTCCATTTCTAGTCTACTTAGTGGATTGTCTTTTCATAATCAAAAGTTTTCACAGGGAGTGTGGAGAACTGGTATCTACTTTAATCCCAGTGCATGGGATGAGACCGAGGCAGGAAGATTGAGTTCACACCAGCCTGGTCCATATGAGAGTCTGTCTCAAAAGGGGAAGGAAAGGAGCTTCATGTAGGATGTGCCAGATGGGTTGCTAGTTGGGATGAAGACCAAGAAATTTCCCTAAAAAGTCAAAAAGAAAATTCCATTGGAGGAAATGACTCCAAGGTCACAAGGTTTTCTTTAGCACTCTGACCCATGTCTGCCTGGCCATTATTCAGCTAAGTATCCTCAGTGCCCAGCTGGGAAGTGGCTGGTTACTAAGGTACACCCCAGCTTCATGAGCTTACCCCTCCTGGGCTGGCACAGAGGCCCGCTTTATCATTTTAAATTGGTATTTTAGATTAGAAGACAACATAATGGGTTTCATCAAGGCCTGGTTGCCAATCTATGTGGCTACAGTCACTCTACATTTTCCTCACTGGTTCCCTGCCCCACTGCCCTCCTGTGTCCTCTCTCTATCACCAGCTGGTCTGTCTCCCCCTCCCCCCACCGCAGTGTGTAGTGGTGCAGGTTCATTCCTGTAACCCACAGTACTCGGGAGGCCAAGGCATAAAGACTGTGAATTTGAGGGCAGCCTAGGCTACATAACAAGACCTTGTCTCCAATGAAAGATAATAAAGTGAAATATAAAACAGCGATGTGCCATTCTCTCTTCCAGCTGTGTTCTGGAAGCCAGCGCTGGAGTCTGGAGGGCCGCTCCATGCCCAAACAAGCGCCGCTGAAGAGTGATAGATGCTGGCACACACGAGGGATCACAGATTTTTCTTTGGCTGTCAGCTCTTGAAATTACCCAGCAATCCCAAAATGAATTTCCACTAATCTGACAGTTTTGCCTTGCCTGACATGACGTACTGTATATTCAATGGTCAGTGGGGACTATTTAATTGCAGTTAAGTCTGTACTGCTCACTGTGGCATTGAAAACGGAGCCGTGTGGAATCCAGTTAAACTTCCCAACTCTCCGGGCCCAGATGGGTGGGTGGAATGCAATCCCGACTCCTTTGGATCTTTCTACCTGGAAGCGTTCACTAATTAACTTTTACTGACTAGCTGCTCTAATTCATTCACTTTAGAGACTCACAAATATCAGAATCAAAAGTCGAGCTGCTCTGCAGTAGGTAGAAGGGCCTGGGCATCAGATGAAACCAGTGCAGGGTAAAACTAGATTAAAACGAAAGGGACGATGAAGAGATAGGACGCGTAACGTCTCCGAGGACTGTCTATGTGAGTGACAGATTTCAAGTATCATCTGATGTTGTTCTTACAACATTCCAAAGAGAAAGGGACAATTTTTGCCTTCCTTTGACAGCTGTGGAAGCAGGCTTAGAGAGTGAAAAGAGTTGTTAGAGATCTGTAGCTGGGCAGAGAGAGATAGGAGGCCAGCCCTGCGCCATAGCGGCAAACATTCTTAAGGACCGAACAGCTTCCCAAAGATGCTAACCAACATTTGGTCTTGCATCTTCACATGGAGGATCTAGAACCCTCAAAGGGTCTTGTTCTGAGTGAAGTCACCCCAAACTCAATGAACCATCTTACAATGATACAGAAGTTATGGGGTGCTACAACATTCCATCATGGCATGTTTAATTGGGCTCTTCTGACACTTCTGCTGTGTGACACATAATTCAAGAACAGTTTTGATAAGCATTCCGGGTTGCAGTCAGATCTAATGTTACGTATCTACGAGGGAGTCACACAAACATCCTCTCAAGATGTTACAAACACCTACCTGAACAGTGAAGTCTTACAGGGATCCACCCAGTCACTACTGACTTTCTCCTTCTGGCAACCATTATTCCAGATACTGGAAATACAACCAGGAATAAATCAGTCATAAGTTCCCTGGGCTCAGAGAACTTACGTGCTGGTGGGCAGGAGTGGGTGATTGACTAGATAAACAAGTGAAATATGTTATCCAGCAGGCAGTAAGTGTGAACCAGCGAAATAAATCTGGGAACGGGAAGAGGAGGGCTGGAATGCAGATCAGCCTTAGGGACGGAACAGACAGTATTTGAACAAAAATGTGAAAGATTGAAGGAACAACACCCTTTTTGACTGTTTGGAGAGGATGGGCATTCCAGGGAGAAGGACCAGCTGATGCCTGTGCCTCCATTAAGGAACAGCAAGGCGCTCCGGTGGAAGAGAAGCCTGGTGCCTCCGTGCTATTGTTCTTTAAATATTAACAACCTAAGGTGCAGTAGATATGCAATTAATTTTGTCTATTAAAGTATATAATTTGATGCCTATTGCTATAGGAGAGCGCTCATGAAATTGTCTCCGCAGTAACAAATAAACTCATTACTTCTGGAAGTTTCCTTGGTGACCACTCATCTCCATCCACCCCTGCCCTGGGTCCCCAGCCCCGTGCAGCTGCTGTCCTATATATAACTATATCCACCCACCCCCCTCTTGGAGGAGCACGGGCAGAAGCTGGGTGAACTACAAGTCCATCATCAGGGTGTGGTGGGATAAGTCAGGCAATGATTCTATGCTTTTCTCCCCTGCGCCTACAGCAAGGAGAGAGGATCAAGTCCATCCATGTGCCAAGAGCAATATTACAAGACATGAGGCAAGAACTTAGTTGGGAGTCAAAACTTCAACTCAGTAACTGCCTTTTGGGGAGTCCCAGCTGTGCCTCAGTTTCTCATCAAAATATTGGGCTAAGAACTTGGCTTGGGTCTGGAACTTACAACGTGACCCTCTTGGACTCTCCCTTAATTCCAAACAGGAGTTAAGGGCTAAAAGCTGGATGCAGTGGTGCACACCTTAATTCCAGTTAATACTTAAGCGACTGAAGCTCGAGGTTCATGTGTTCAGAGTCCATCTTGATCGCACAGGGAGCTTCTTCCAAAAACCAAAACCAACTGAAGAGATTATACGTCTATCCTTTATGTGCTATATAAAACCACATACCTATAGTTATGTAACTGTGACTTAGCTTGTATTTTACAGACTTTTATGTAACTCTGTTTACTTGACACCCTTTTGTGTTTGGCTTCCATCACTCTGCACCATAAGTTCTGAGCTTTGTCCCAGCCGTAGGCATCCCTGCTAACTTAGGTTCTGTGCATTGCTACATAATTCTCTGATCATGTATATTCCACAAAGTATCTGTCCATTCATCTGTGGGTGAAGTTTTGAGCCATTTCTGATTTGAAGCTTCTAAAAACAGAGATCTGTGAACATTCTCAACTAAGTCTTTCTGTGTACATGTGTCTCCATCTCTCCTGAAAAGGCTCTTGGGTGAATATCTGGATTGGAAAGTATAGGTTTAAAGTTTCTGTAAGCTGAAAAATTTGTTTCCTAAAATGTGTGTGCCATCTTGCACCCCCCTGGGCTGGCATGAGGGAAGCAGTTGATTTTCATTGTCTTCAGGACCAGGTTGAGTCAGCCCTTCTGTTTCAGATAGCACAGAGTTGTGGGGACTGGGGAACTGGCTCAGTTGTTAAAGTGCTTGTCATTGACACATGAGGAACCGAGCTTAGCACCATAGAAAAGGTTTCCATATACAAAGCTGGGCATGCTGTGTCAGTAACCTCACGTCTGAGCAAAGGCTGCCACAGACAGATCTCTGGGCTCTCTAGCCCGTTAGTCTAGCTGATTTGGTGAGCTGCAGTTTTAGTCAACAAGCCTGTCTCAAAAAACAAGGTGGAGGAGGAACAAGGAGGCTACTCCAAGTCTACCTGTGGCCCCTACACCCACTTGTGAACACAGACACAGATACACACACACACACACAGACTACACAAGCACACACACAAGTACACATGAATGCACACAGACAGACACGCACACAAGGACACATGAATACACCCACATAGACAGACAGACACACACACATGCAAACACGAACACACACACCTACATGCACATACAAACACCTCCACACAATACAGCACATGTACACACACCCCAAAAAAGTTATACAGCAGCATTTCCCCCTGAACCTCCCTAAAGACCATCAGTGGTGATGTGTGAGCTCACTGCTGTCTACATGGCTTCTCTCCTGGCATATCTCTTCAAATGCTTTGCCCCTTGTTGGCAACTATCTGTTATTTTATTCTCACTGAGTTTCAAGTATTCCTTGTATGCTCTGTAACCATGTCTTTTATCAGCTATACACTTTACAAATTCTTTTCCATAGTAGGCCTGTCTTCCTCTCCCGATCGCTGTCTTTTAAATTTGACCAAGTATAAGTTGGCACTCTTTTTTTTTTGCCCCCATTACAATTCCCACTTTTGGTATTGCATACAAGAATTCTCTGCCTTTGATTTTGAAAAAAATAAATGATTTTTTTTCTCACCAAGCAAAAGAGAATGTACGTTGAAATTCCTTCATCTGTTGTGTTTGCCTGTGCCATCAAGTTTCTTACGTGTGATGGCCATGGATAATTATTTGCTGACAGTGGAATTAGCAAGCATGGTTTTCACGGTTCACTGTTGGCTTCCCAGACCTCAGCTTTTGCAGTAGATAAAGCTAGACTGTGCATGGGGTTGCAGCTGAGTTAGTGGGGGACTTGGTGACACATGGATCCTCCTCTCTGACCACCTACCCACCACAAGTTCAGTTCTAGACCATTCTTTCCCCTTTAAATTTCTAACTGCAAGCAGAAGGAATTCTGCTATGTTTTTCTGTACTCCTACCGAGTCCCAGCACTACGTGCGTTTGGGATATGAAGAGGAACATACTCTCTTCAACAGGCTTGGGACTAGACTCAAACCAGAGTTATAGACACATACATATATGTCTAGGACACATCTGAGGAGAAACACGCCTAGGAATGCAGTGTTAAGACTCCTCTTGAGTGTGAGTGGAGTGTAAGTTTCTTCCTTATCTGTCCTGGCTCTCTGTAGTGCCTGCTCTAACCTTCGCTGAGAGCAGCGGGGAGGCCCAGGTAAAGACTGTTTTGAACCAGTTCTGCGCCTCTCGCCTTTGAGCGTGTGTTCAAGTCACCTGGATTCAGGAGGTCTGGGGTAACCCTTGAGAGCCTGCCATCCTGACAAGTTCCATGTGATGTCGATGTTTACTACAGGGAAACAACGTGTTGGCTCTGCCCAAAGGAACAACACAACTCCATCCGTGTCCCAGTGGAAGTGTAGCCCTATAAATGCAAGGTCTCAACTCATTTCACAGAGACCCGGAGATCTGTGGCACGAGGCAGTCTTCTTACTCTTTAGTGCCGTATAGCTTTGTAAATCTTCTATGGGGATTGTGTGGTCAGACAAGGCCGTTTGACAGCCAAATGGCTCCCTGCACAACCAGGTTGCTACACATGAAGTTTCAGGAAATCTCAAGATTTGCTCAGAAGAAATGAACAAGGCAACGAGAGGACCTCAGGACATATTTAACAGTGAAGGTAACCTCCCTGTTTCCCCACCCATTTTGGGGGGATACTGAACTTTAATGACCTTTATTGGCTGTGGGGGGGGGAAGTGTGGTGTGCATGTACACACGTGTGTGTGCGCTCATTCGTGCATGTGCCCGTGGAATCCAGAGGCCAGTCATGTTTGCTGTCTTCCTCTATCACTTATCCGCCTTATTCTTTGAGGCAGTTTCTCACTGAACCTAGAATTTGATGATTTGGCCAGACTGGTGGGCCAATGCACCCTCAGGATACTCCTGCCTCAATCCAGAGCCAGGATTGTACATGTGTGCTAATACGCCAAGCCTTTTACATGTGTGCTGAGGATCTGAACTCAGGTCCTCATGCTTGTATGGGGAGAGCATTATCCACCAAGCCATCTCCCTTGCCCCGTCTCCATATTTCGAACTGTGTATAACAGTTTAACTACAGAATGCATAGATATGTACATACCAGTGTCTATATGGAAGTGGATGTGTGAACGTAGCTTTGGAAACAGGAGACTGCTTTGGGCACAGTCCCAGTCGTGTCTGTAGGTGACTGGTGATGACGTTTGCTCCTCTCTGCTTCATGAGGCTTCTGTCCCTTCTTAGCTTTGTGGATAGAAACAATGGCTCCTGAGCACTCCCTGTGTTCAACGCCAGCTTTTAGTGTTTCCTAGAGCCTTTAGCGTGCGATCATGTCTGAGATCACCTCTCTTGATGGATGGATTTCCAGCTTCAAATGGTAGAAGAGAGGGCTCTGTCTGAACTTCCTTCCCACTTCACTTACATTTCAATATCTTGGTAGAGAGCTATTACATGAAATTGATCCCTCAGCTTTAGGTAACGGGTGTTTGCCGCACCGTTATGTGCCATTATAGAATGCGCTGCTATTTGTCACGTTGTCATGACATCCAGCCCAAGCTTCTCTCTTGCTAATAAACCTCAATTTGATTCTGGGTGGCAGTGTGCTCTGATCTGGGAGCAATGATACTAATGGCTGTAGCTTACATATGTTCTTACTATGTCCCAAACACTCACTTACATGTCCATAATGGATTTGGATTCTGCCACATGCTTCATGTCATCGTTGACCCTGGATTCTATACAACTAGGGGTGGCCATGGTGCTCCACCCTAACTCCTACTGCCCAGCAAGAGTCAGGATGTCAGGTGGACAGGATAAGGACGTGCTTCTGGGTGGCCTTTGCAAATGTGGAGGATTGACTCCACATCTCAGTGACCGTGGAGTGGGGACAATGGTGACTGCCTCATGGGATTTGTGTGAAGGCCAGAGAACTTATACACAACACTCTTAAGGACAATGCCTTTACCAGTATTCATCAATGGAGATATTCCTGCCCCCCAAGAGAAGAGGTGTGTGATACTTTGATATGAATTGGCTCCTGTAAACTCATAGGGAGTGGCACTATTTGTAGGTGTGGTTTTGTCAGAGTAGATATGGCTTTGTTGAAGGAAGTGTGTCACTGTGGGGACAAACTTAGGGGTTTCCTATGCTCAAGATACTTCCTAGTGTCTGAGTTCATTTTCTGTTGCCTTCTGATCAAGATGTATCTGTGTCTATGCCTGCTTGCATGCCGCCATGCTCCCGGCTACGACGGTAATAGAACTGAACCTCTGATCTGCAAGCTGCCACCACAGCTAAGTTTGTATGGAATATTCTATAGATGTCCATTTGAGTCATAAGATCTGTTAGTTCCCTTATTTCTGTTAATTTTTTGTCTGACTGACTTGTCCAGCAGTGAGAGTGGAGTGTTGAAGTCTCCCACTATTAGTGTGTGTGGTTTAATATATGATTTAAGCTTTAGAAGTATTTATTTTACATATGAAGGTGCCCTTGTATTTGGGGTATAAATGTTCAGTATTGAGATTTCCTTTTGATGGATTTTTCCTGTGACTAATATAAAATAATGTCCTTCTTTGTCTCTTTTAATTGATTTTAGTTTGAAGTCTATTTTGTTAGATATTAGGATAGCTATACCAGCTTGTTTCTTAGGTCCATTTGATTAGAAAATTTTTTTCCCAACCCTTTACTCTGAGGCAATGTCTATCTTTGAGGTTGAGGTGTGTTTCTTATATGTAGCAGAAGGATGGATTTTGTTTTCGTATCCAATCTGTTAGCCTATGACTTTTTATAGGTGAGTTGAGTTTATTTATATTAAGGGATATTAATGACCATTGATTGCTAGCTCCTGTTAATTTAGTTTTCTTTGTTGGTGATGTTATCTTGTGTGTTTTCCTTCTTTGGTATTTGCTGCTGTGAGATTATTAATTGTCTGTGTTTTTGTTGAGGTAGCCAACTTCCTTGGGTTAGAGTTTTCCTTCTAGTACTTTGTGTAGGGCTAGGTTTGTGGCTAGGTATTGGTTAAATCTGGTTTTGTCATGGAATATTTTGTTTTGTCCTTCTATGGTGATTTAAAGTTTTGCTGGGTATAATAGTCTTGGCTGGCATCCGTGGTCTCTTAATGTCTGCATAATTCTTTATCATTACCTTCTGGCTTTCATTGTCTCCATTGAGAAGTCAGGTGTAATTCTGATAGGTCAGCCTTTATATGTTACTTGGCCTTTTTCCTTTGCAGCTCTTAATATTCTTTCTTTATTCTGTATATTTAGTGTTTTGATTATTATGTGCTGAGGGGACTTTTTTTTGATCCAGTCTCTTTGGTGTTCTGCAAGCTTCTTGTATCTTCCTAGGCATATCTTTCTTTAGGTTGGGAAATTTTTCTTCTATAATTTTGTTAAATTAATTTTTTGTACTTTTGAGTTCAACTTCTCCTAACTATACCTATTATTCTTAGGTTTGGTCTTTTCATGGTGTCCTAGATCTTCCTAGATTTTTTTGTGTTAAGCTTTTGTTGGATTTAATGTTTTCTTTGACTAATAAGTCTGTTTCCTCTACTGTACCTTCAGTGCTTGAGGTTCTCTCTTCCATCTCTTGTATTCTGCTGTTTATGCTTGCATTTATGGTTCCTGATAGTTTTCTCATGATTTCTGTTTCTTTAATTCCCTTGGATTTTGTTTCCTTTATTATCTCTATTTCAGTTTTCAAGTCTTGTATAGTTTCTTTCATATGTTTGATTGCTTTTTCTTGGTTTTGTTTAAGGGATTTGTTGATGTCTTCTACTTTTTTGTTTGTCTTTTTCTCCATTTCTTTCAGGGAATTTCTCATTTCCTCTTTAAGGGCCTCAAACATTCTCCTGAAGTTATTTTTTAGGTCATTTTCTTCTGCTTCATCTGTATTTGGTTGTTCAAGTCTTGCTGTTGTAGGATTACTGGACTTTACTGATGTCGCGTTGCTCTTTGTGGTGTTGCATGTATTCTTACATTATCTACCCATATTTTTCTCTGATTGGTGTGGTGATCAGTCTTCCAGGTACCAGTGGATCTGAGGCTCAGATGGTTGCTTCTTGTGGTGTAGTCAGTGTCACAGTTCCGGTTACCCTGTTGCTCACTCCGTGTTCATGGAGGTTGCTCCATGCTCCTATGGAGTTTGCTGTCTCAGGCCTGCTCTGGCCTAGATTGCTGGCTCAGACCTGTTTCTGTAAATGTCCCTGATCTGAATCTGCTCCTGTGGAGGTCCCTGGCTTTGGGTTGGTCCTGCAAAGGTCTCTGGTTCCTATCTACTTCCTTGGAGGTCCCAGAATTGGGTGTTCCCAGACCCACAGAGGACCTGGCTCAATCCTACTCCCTCAGAGGTCCCAGACTCATGCCAGGACCACAGAAGTCTCTAGTTCTTGCCAACTCCCTCAGAGGTCCCAGACTCATGCCCAGACTCCCTCAGACTCATACCCATATCCACAGAGGTCCTGGCTCAGGCCTAGTTCCTTGGAGGTCCCAGACTCATGCCTGGACCTGCAGAGGTCTCTGGCTTTGGCCCACTCCCTCAGCAGTTGCTTCCCTGTACCTGCTCCTGAGAAGTTCACTGTCTCAGGTCTGCTCTGGCCTAAGTCTCTGGCTCAGTTCTACGTCTATAAATGTCCCTGGTCTGTATTCCCTCCTGCTCCCATGGAGTTCACTGCCTCAGGCCTGCTCTGGCCCAGGCCGCTGGCTCAGTCCTTCTCCCATGGAGTTCCGTGTCTTTACTCTCTATTTGAATCTCAGCCTTAATCAGTGGAAAACTACAGAGGTCACATGCCACTATGGCATCTCCTTTGCTGTGGAGGAGAGACAACACAGAAGCAGTCTGTGTCTCTGTGACTCTTTTGGCCATTGCACCAGCCTGGGTAGCCTGGTGCTATCTCATTGTCATTCAAAATGACTCTAGGAGCTGGAGAGGTGGCTCATGGTTAAAAGCACTGGCTGTTCATACAGAGGGTTCTGTTAGGTTCCCAGTGCCCATATAACGTTCATAACTGTAATTCCTGTTGCAGGTGGTCTGATGCCTTCCGCTGGCTTCTGCAGGCACTTATATACACATAGTGATCATATACATACACAGGCACATAAATATACATATAAGAATTTTTCTAAACGATTCTGCTAAGACACTCTCTGTCAGACACAGCCGTAACTGATAGCAAGGATAAACCGCCCCCCTTTAGTTTAATGACATTATTTGATACCTCGAGTCCCTTGAGGAAAACAATCCTGCTGTCTAGTTTGCTTCAGTGGGCTCTGCTTATCACAAACACACCAGAATAAAACGTTTCATTGAGCAGCTACTCTGTAATATTGGAGTTCTGCTATCAAATGCACTAACTAAAGTGACATGGTGGATCATGTTTTAGAAGTGTAAAGAGACTCACAAATTTAGCATAATCTTTAGGACATATCGATACCATGATTTTTTTAACCCTCTCTTTTTTTTGAGTGGCTAGCACATATTTGAGAGCTGGGCTAATATACACCAGGAAAGAGAGAGAACAATGCTAGGCCTGGTTCTCAGCTGTCTGGAGGGAATGCTGATATTAACTGCTGGTTGCCAGGCAGTGACAGGAGACACAGACCTTCGTGGTACTTAGCTACGTGTGTCTAAGCTGCCTGGGAACAGGAAACGGCTTTTCAGGGGGTTTGACTGAGGTGTGATGGGTCCTTGTGCCCCCAATAGCCACAGACATCTTCCTAGCTGCACTACTATCACCCATCACCAGGTTTGACTCCTTTATTACTGCGGAGATGCAAAAGTAGTGCTAGCTTTCTGGGTTATTGTGGGAATTCAATGAGATTATAAACACAAAATAAAATTAGCCTCAAGTATTTGGAGCCTTCCGTCGGTAAAAGAAAGAAGAAAATATGGAAAATTCCTTGTGTGTAAGCAAAACTTTATCTTTTGATGGTTCAAAATTTGGGGAGTTGAGCTTTTTGATGTTTTTTTGTTGGTCCAAGTGTGAAGCACAATTACGAAAAATTTAGAGACGGATATTGGGGTTCAACCTGAAGACCAGAAAAACAAAGCAGCCAGTTACTGGCTCTTACCACCACCTCAGTCCGAAATGGCGATCCTGCCTCCATGAATCTCAGGATGAGACTGTGCCTGAGAGCTGTCTCCTCCCGTTTTATATTCCTCTCTAGTGCTGGGATTAAAGGTGCACACCACTACTGCCTGGATTTTATAGCAAACTAGTGTGGTTGGGATTAACGGTGTGTGTCACCACTGCCTGGTCTATAAGGCTAGCCAGTGTGGGTGATTTACTCTTCTGGTCATCAGGCAAGCTTTATTTATTAAAATACAAATGAAATACCACTGCACTAGTGCTTGCAGACACCGAGTGGCTTCTGAGTGAACTGAAAGTCCCTATTTCCCGCAAGCTGGGATGGATACGTCTGATTTGTGGCTAAAGTTATAAACAACCAGCTAGTTAGCTCCCCACTACCAAAACAAAGCAGCCAAGACGGCCAAGGTGAAGAATGGGAAGATGGCTGAGGTTCGCAGTTTAGACCTTCTGGCCCCTGATCATTTTCTGTGATCCTTTGCGCTAATGACGAGGCGGTTTGTTGTGAAAGAAGCGTTTTGGTGGCTGAAACCTACTCATCTCTTGGCCAGCAAGCAAATGAGGATGAAGAATCCCACAACTCCTCAAAGTATCTCCAATGCCATAAAGACCTCCTGCTAGGCCCCACCTCTTCTGGGTTCCGTTGCCTCCCAGCCCCACCACCCTGAGGGCCTGGCTTTTAGTGCCTGCATGGCCCACATGTTTGTCCCCAGGGAATAGATGGGCCAGTTATGTTCTCACAGGCTGAGGAACCAGCGTTAGAAGGGAAAGGCAGTCTGATACATGTTTCAACATGGGTTAAAACCCCACAGCCTCATGGTAACTGATAGAAACCACAAGCAAGTGACCACACATTGTGGAATTCAGTTCACGCAAATCGTCCAGAGAAAGCAGAAATGTACAGACAGAAAATGGATGAGAGGTTGCCGTGTGTACGACTTCCATGTTTTTGTTAGCCTGACAGAGGCTGGAGTCACCTGGGAAGAAGAACCTCGAGAACAAATTATCTCTATCACATGAGCCAGTAAGCAAGTCTGTGGGGGCATTTTCTCCATTAATGACTGACATGGGAGGACCCGGCCCCCTGTGGTCCTGGGTTGGATAAGAAGCAGGCTGAACAAGCCATGACGGCCAAGTCAGGAAGCAGTGTTCCTCCCTGGCCTCTGCATCAATCCCTGCCTCTAGGTTCCAGCCGTGGCTTCCTTCAGTGATGCACTGTGACCTGTAAGCCACATAATCCCTTTCCTCCCCAAGTTGGTTTTAGTTAGTGGTTTATTGCAGCAAACAGAGAAACTGACTAGGGCACCTAGGTTTGTGGATGAGGGAAAAATATCCCAGCGTTAGTGGATATGAGAGGTATGTTTGAGGAGCTGAAATATTCTAATACCAATCTTTTATAGATAGATTAATACATATATACATAATATATTAATAGATATAACGATGTAAATATTTATTATGTATTATATAAATATGATGCTTGCTATTACATGGCTTTGCACATTTACTGAAAAACCAAAAATCAGTGCAATGGGTAAATTTTTGCTATATAAATTATACCTTAAATGGTTTAAAAAGGAGCGGACTTCAGGGTTGGATACACTTTAAAGCACCTCATCTTCCGAGGCAGGGTGCTGTTCCTGTCCGTTGTTTGGTTGACAAAGTGTTCTGCTTTCAGCCTCTCGCTGTGACACAGCGCTGACCAAAAGCAACTTAGCGGAGGAAGGGGTTGATGCGGCTTACACTTCGGGGTCACAGTCCGTCATCGCAGGAAGCAGGGCGAGAGGTCGCGTAGGAGCAGAAGCTGTGGAGGAACGCGGCTCACAGCCTCACTCACTGGCTCGCGCTCATCTTTCTGGTACAGCTCAGGCCTTACTGGTGAGGGAATGGTGCCATTCACAGTGCGCTGAGCCCTCCTCCTTCGTCGGTCACCAAATAATCAATAATCAACAGGCGCAGACAAAGGCAAGTGTGCTCTGGGCAATTCCTTCCCCCTTGGAGGCTCCCTTGCTCACGACCACATTAGGTTCTGTCAAGTTGACAGCAAGAAACAACCAGGACAGATGCTTCTGGTCAAGTTCAACTAAGCGGAGGAGTGACCTTGATAGATCTGCTAGGAATGCTGGGTACTAGAAGGGGTGTTGGACGTTTATGAACCTCGGCTATGCCAAGGACTAAAACTTCTGCCCCCCGCCCCGCCCTGCAAACTGTTTGGTACTTTGTCCAGAATAACTTCATCTGCTTGTAGAAACATTTTTTTCTCAGCTTTTATTGCAAAGATTTGGTCTCAGTCATCAGGGCTACAAAGTTCAATTTTGTGGCTCGAACCTTGCCTGATACAGGCTTGCGGTGGGTTGAAAAAGTACCGTCCCCTACAGGCTACAGTATTTGAAGACTTGGTCCCCAGTTGGGGGTGCTGTTTGGGCAGGTGGCGCTGCCTGACTGGAAGAGGCACAACCTGGGGTGGGTTGTGGGTTTGAGAGGTCATGGCCTCACTACACTCCCACTTCACGCTTTGCTTCATGTTTGCCGGCAAAGAGGCACCCTCTCAGGTCCCTTCTTTAACCCTTACCACCGTGTTTCCCTACCATGAACTCTTACCCTCTGGAGCCAGTCGTAAGCCAACAGTTGCCTTGGTTGTGGGATTTTATGACAGCAAAGCAGAGTAACTCCCACAGCGATGATACTAGTTTCATTGCCGTTCTAACCGTTTTACTCCCATGACCCTGTGCACGGCTGTGTGCTTAATCTAGTAGGCTCTATCACTTGTTAAACAATAGATGGGTTGGGGATAAAAATATAAGGAACACACAATTTCCTGTACCTGCCACGATGCTCCTGTGCTTTTAAAATTAACCAACACAGGCAGCGTCGCTGGGGGTGGCTGTCATAAATACATGTACACAAGTAGGCACGCGCACGTTTGATGTATGAGACACACAGATATAGGTGTAAGCATGAATCCTCAGCTGAAAACTGGGAGCAGCTAGTGAAAATTTGTGGCTAGATTTAAATCTCGAGAAACAGGTCTTTAGAAAGGACACATTAATGCAAGTTAGGTTTTACCAGGAAACACTCGGCAATAATTCTTCTGCTACAAGTCATACATTACCAGGCAATTAGGATTCCAAATACTTGTGGTCGAGACTCCATGATTCACATACAATTGTTCCTTTTCAAATGATTCCTCGTGACCTTGGGAAAGCTTCAAGGACATCTAAGGCTTAAGGGATCCCATCAAAAATGCCTCTTGAAATCCCAAACTACGACTGGTTGCCAAGGCACTATATTCCTGCCTCCTGGCAGTGGGTACCCAGGTCGTCTTCGAAAACTTGTCTTGCCATCTCCTCAAGAGCAGTGTGAAATTGAGCCTGCAATTAAAAAAATAAGCTTGCTCCCCCTCCCCTCTGCCCCAGCAACCTCTCGACCCAGCCAAATTGAGGGTCATCAGGAAACAGGGGAAGAGGTGCTTCCACGATTTCAAAGATGCCTGGCAGGAATATTACTTAATTGAGCCGTGCTTTCGAGCTGTGTGGAATTGTTCTTATTAAAAATTCAATAAGAACAGCGGAGAAGAGCATGGGAGGCTCTTGAAGATCAGAGCCGTGTGAGATTCTCTTAAAAGGCTTACATTAGGCTTGTGGCTCTGTAGCCAGCATCTCCAGACCCTACCTGTACAAAATGCAGCTTTTAGCCTCTTCCCGAGTTTACTCCAGACACATGCTGTTAGACGAGGAGCAGCAACGGGATGTTTACACAGTGCTCTTTGAGCGAAGGTTTGCGTCTCTGCTGTGCTGTCTAGCCAGCCCCACAACCATCTTTTGTCAGCCCCGCACCCCTTGGCCTCCCCTGCCTTTGTCACTGGGGTTAACAGGTCCTGTGTGTGATTCTCTTCCTTATGTTATCGCTAGTTTGTTCTGTGTCTTGGATGAATGGAGGAGAAGATGGCACTCTTGAACTCAAGGCAGTTGTGAGAAGATCTGCACAAGATGGGGCTGCTGTGGGTGGTGGAGGGGCTCATGGGGCTGCATCACACTCCCCTCCAGCCCTTATTTAGAGTTGATGACTGATGGGAGAGGGACAGAGGACAAACATTCTCTTCAGTGGTGTAGTCACTGGTAAATTGCCCATATGACTGAGAGCAAGCTCTCACCGATGCTCCTACAAAGAACCCCAATAAAACTCATTGGCTATACACAGGGCGGGGGAGAGGGAGGGAGGGAGGAAGGGAGAGGTGAGTGGAAGAGTAGCAATGTAATAACCAGTCCCCCCATCTTAGCACAATTGACTCCGTTTAGGGCATAAAACTCAGCACATAGATAGAATGGCCTGCCAAAATGAAAACAAAGACCAAATTCATCAAAGTCCACAGTTCTGGGAAAGTCTCTAAGTATACTAACCTTGCTTTTTGGCTTCTTTAGTTCTGCTTCTAGCTAACTGTTCTTGCTAACTGAAGTGTGTTGACCAAGGATACTGTGTTTGTGCTTAAAGGCTCACCCTGAGAAAGGCTCGGGGCTATACCGGGATCCCAAATAGCCAGTGTAGTCCCTGACTGGCTAATAAAGGCTTCCATTGACTCACCCTGGTGTCTGAACAGTCTTCTCCGGTGGATACCCCACAACAGAAGGAGGCAGGGTTGAGAAGAGACAGATGGCCATTGTGAAAGGAAGGGGGACAAGCAGGGTAATAAAGAATGGATAGGATACGTTTAAATTACATCATGTACATGTATGTAAATGTTATACTGCAACCCTTCCTTATATGCATAATAATATATATTAATGAAACATTAAAAACCCTCCTAGGTCAACATTGGAGATCTACTTCAATAGATGACGTATATGTAAGGTTCACATTGGTTTAAAAAAGAACATGTAAGCCACAACATTGCACAACCTTCTTCTGTAACCACGCAGTGTGGGAGAAAGCTAAGCATCCTGTCCTTTGGACAGCAGGTGCACAAAACATCTCCGTGTTCTCAGGGCTTCTCGGTGGACAAGAGGTCCAAACACGACCCTTAAGGGTTGCAGCAGCAGAACCATCCTGGCGGCTCCACAGCCGTCTCCTCCCATGTGGACCAGGTGACCTCCACCGTCTCCTGTCTCAGCGCTCAGTGTCCTCTGGGGACAGCAGAGGGCCTGATGAGAGGGAGTGGTGTCTTCAGGTTTTGCCTTCTGCGTCAATGCCCTTGGAAACAGACTTCTCAGTTTGCGTTGGAAACAAAACCAACTTTCACTTGTCGTACACGAAGGCCCTCTGTCCATTTCGGAATCTCCCTCTTTTATAAAGCTCTGAATCCAATGCAGTTGTCGTTACACGGCAGGAGTTTTCACAGAGGACAGGAGAGATGGGCTGCAGCTAACGCAGGGCGAGCGTCATAAAGGGAGAAAAGGCCATGCGTCCTACAGATATTTGCAGGAGCGGCCGCAGCAGCAGCCTTTTGTCATATTTAATGGTGTGGCATAGGCTCCACTAAGGGGCTAGACAACCAAAGGACTTGAATCCTAGCGCTCGGAGCACTGTCTGATTGCAGATGACCATGATGCATATCTCATTGCTAGCTCCCGTCATTCCTCCACGGTGGCTTCTTTAAACTAGATTCACTTGGATCTGAAACCAGGGATAAATAGAAAAAAAAAACCCTATGCATGTGCATTTGCATATGCAGATTTACTCAGACCACAGACTCTGCATTCTGTCCCATACGTGTGTATTCCAATTGCTGCATATGCGGCAATGGGTTTGCAGCATACTGGATTGCAAGTTATCAAGCGTTCAAGATTCCAACGTTATAATCCTCTTCTGAGTGTAACTGACATAATTATTGTTTTCGATGAAATCAGGGATTTTCTTTATGCGATCTGTTTTTAAGGAGATAGATATGTTCAAGCTTACAGCACACAAGCGCCTATCATCTAATTCCGTTCCGTGCTGATTTCCTTTATGTCTTACTGGGGGTTTCATCCAGAAGATGGATGACTGGAGGGAAAGAAATAGATTTTTTTTTGTCCATCATAAACATTAGTGTAGTTGGTTATAACTAGCTTATGTATGAGTGATACTTTTTGTGTACTTTAAATCTAGCATTTTTTCATATTTAACCCATATCTACACATCCTTTGATTGCAGGTGTGCTGCTTGCAGTTTCTGTGTTGTTTTATTTCGAAAGCACAAGGTGTTTCCAGATCTCAGATAATTTTATCGCATGACATAGTAGCCTCCAGCTTTGATATGTCTGTAGGCTCATCTTCCCGCAAGCTTTCATCTCTTGCTGTTGCCTTGTAGGTTTCTGTTTTTTCCTCTTGTAATGTTGCAAGGAATCTGATCTCAATATCTTTCTGTTGTCATTTGTATGTGAAATTAGCGTCCCTGAAAATCTAGAAGGAACAAGGTGGCTTGGTAGAATGTCGCTGGCCTCTGAGCCTCCTCTTTCTCAGTGTTCATACAAAGTACACAAATACGCCAGCCTGCTTTCAGAGATTTTAGTGGCTCTTACGTTAAACTTCCTAACTCGTGCCTTTAACTAAATGTGAATTCTCTTCTCTGGGTCACCACATGACACTTTGACCGCTGCCACTGCGGCTTCTGTGGCGCGAGCAGCTCCCGCCTCTTCTGTCTGGTGAGAGGGCTCAGTAGGTAAAGGCACTTGCCACCAAGCCTGTCAACCTGAGTTCGATGCCCAGCTTCCACATGATGGAAGGGTAGAGACCACGCTCTCTGGTCATTCTCCAGCTTCCATATACACAATGATGGTGTGTTTATGACCACTAAACACTTTTAGACTCACACAAAACCAATCAAACAAAAAATAACTAAATGAACAATGTAGTTATAGCCTGACCTCCTGCTTTCATGGACCTTCGAGAGGCCTTAGGATTCTTGATTTTATCTATGATCTTAAACTTGTCCCTGTGCCTTCCAGTAAGATCCTATGAGCCATGTAGGGTTTGTCTTCTTCTCAAGTCCACAGACATCCCATGTGCCTTTCCTGCTTTCTTGGCATACCTAGCCTGATCCACTGAGAACCTGAGGTTCTCTTTCACATGTGTCCTCCTGAGATACAGAGTTTGTAGCAAGGCCTCATTCCTTGCTATAAAAATGTTACGTTGTTACCGTTATCCTTGTCTCACCCAAAGCATCCAAAGACTGGTTAACTATCCTGCATAGTTTAAGGGAGCACCCATCTGTTTCCTCACCTCTCTGTAGTGCACAGGTCCATGTGATTGGTACAGGCTTAGACCCTCGCAGGTTAAAATTCAAAGTGCTGGCTGGGATGTGTTCCCACCCAGAGCCTTGGGGAAGAAATCCTCATAAAAGCCCAGTATATTCTTGGTAGAGTCCAGTCCCCCACAACTCTTGTGCTTCCTTGGCTTTCTACACAGCTGTTAGCACACACTGGGATCCAGGAGGTCATTTCAAGGTCTCTTCCATCTTTAAAGGTGAAGATGTAAGATGTATTGGTGGATGAGGAACCTGACAGTAAAAAACGTGGATGCTGAAAGCACAATAAGTGAATGGGTAGATAAGCACACAGAAAAAGTTTAATGCGCATTCAGAGAAAAAGTGACGGAAGACCCAGACTCGTTATTGTTGACAGAGGTTTCTGTCCCACATGGCCCCACAGCCATTCAGTGTCAAAGAAATCCACAGAGGTCTACATTATCATCAACTGGTTGGCCTATTAGCTGAGGCTTCTTACTAATTAATTCTTACATCTTAACCCATTATTCTTGTTTGTGTTAGTCACATGACTTGCTACCTTTCCTCAGCGATGCATTCTCATTTCCATCCATTACGTCTAGGTGACAACTGCCGACTAAGCTTTTCTCTTCCCAGAATTCTCCTGTTCTCGTCACCCTGCCTCTACTTCCTGCCTGGCTACTGGTTGCTCCACCTCTATTTCCTGCCTGGCTACTGGCCAATCAACATTTTATTAAACAAGTACAAGAAACAAATCTTTACACGATGAAACCATTGCCCCGCAGCATTATTATTGAGTGTCTCTTGAAGGTCCATGAATCATCTTGCGTGGAAAATGTTATTCAACTTCTGATGATGAGTCCGATTCATCAATATCTGCACTATCATTGACTGATGACCCCTCTAACAGAAGATCTAGACTTACAGGGTGTGAGCTACTCACAAAGTGGGTAGTGTATCACAGCATGCAGGAAGACGTGAAGCGTGAATGAGGAGGTATGCATGGGTTCAAGGCAGTCAACACTTCTACTCACCATTATTTGCCTGACTGTTCTGGTTCGCGTCTCTGTTGTGCTAAAGTAGCATGACCAAAAGCAGCTTCAGGAAAAGGAGATTAGATGCCATCATGAAGGGGTGATGGGAGCAGGAAGCCGGCCGATGACATTGCATATGTACGCAGGAAGCAGAGGAGAAAGGGAGAGCAAATGAGAGGGGTGTGTGTGTGTGTGTGTGTGTGTGTGTGTGTGTGAGAGAGAGAGAGAGAGAGAGAGAGAGAGAGAGAGACAGAGAAAGAGAGAGACAGAGAGACAGAGAGACAGAGAGACAGAGAGAGAGAGAGAAAACAGGAGGAAGTAGGGGCCAGGCTACAAACTCTTAAGCTAACCCCCCAGTAGCATTCTTCCTCCAGCAAGGCTGTACCTCATAAAGGTACAACAGCACCAATCATGGGCCAAATGCTTGAAAAGTGAGACAGTTCTCACTCAACACCCCCCTCCAGTAGAGTTCCCATCATTCTTTACTTTCTAAATGGGCTCTGATCTCATATCCATCCCCTAATAAATCAGAACACTAGTAATCTGTTTTACAATAGGCACTGCTCCTCATGGGACCCCGTGTATTTATTCAGAAATATATGTCATAAAGAGTGAATGAGACACTAATACTCCGAGCTAGGAAAAGTAATACTGTCTATTAGGGAGAATCAGCATTTGTTAGCATAAGTAAGACTCTGAGCCTTGATTATAAGTGTCACTGTGTTAAAAAACATTGACTGAACCCAGTGTGAAATTACAAGCCTGCAATGCAAACACGTTTGGGGAAACGCAAACACATTTATCCATGCATTAATTCACTCATTTAACAGCGCTTCTTGGAGTGCGTAGCTGGGGCCAAGCCCGCTAAACATCAGAGACGCTGGGCAAACTTGCAGACTGCATTGGCCTTGCGTTCTAGCACAGGGGTTAGCAAGCACATAGAAAAGTAAGTATGCCAGCCCCTCCTATCACATACCAACAGAGGCAATGGCCGTACAGGAAGGCCGTGCCATTTCACCCCCTTAGAAGGTTGGCAATCGAAGCTACAGAGATTTGCGTGGCTGCCTTCTACACCCATTGTTTTATTCCGTGGATGTCTGTAATTCACTCTTCCTGGGCTTGTATACATCTATTTTCAATTTCAACTGGGTGAATGCATTTACATTGCTATCTAACCAATGATTATCAAACGCATGAATATTGCTGAGTTTTGTCCCAAGTAATCATTAAGGTACTTTCAAATTTCATGAAACATTTTTGAATTATGTACTGGTGTTTTCACCCTGGTTTTTTTGGTTGATAATAATAATTTTAGTATACTATTAGTAATAATGGCTACAATAAAATATAATTATATTTATTCATTATTGGTGTGTGTGTGTGCATGTGTGTGTGCGCACACGCAGACGCCACCTGCACACGTGAAGGTCAGAGGACAACTTACCTTACTCAGTTCCTTCTTCTGCCCCTGTTAGCCGGGAGGACAAAATTCATGTCTTCAGCTGGCAGCAGATGCTCCACCTACTGAGCCATCCTGGCGCCCCTACAGATGCCCTCCATCTTCACGCTTCAGGCCTTCATTCAGCCGTCACTCATTAGAGGTTCCCTTGACCGCTCTGTGTACTCAGGACATGGGGTGTTGTCTAACAGGGAGTCCCTGTGGTGTTCTTGATATGTATGTCAGGACACGCAAACACTTTCGTCTCTCTGTGTGCGTGTCTGTCATCTCTCTCCCTTACTGCGTTGTAAACTTCAGAAGTGAGGTTTTAAGCCAGGGTTACCAGTGCATGCCCTTCCTATTGCCCGATACATGGTAATACTTCCATGCATTTGTTGGATGAATAAAATCCACTCCCATCCCTTCCTTCTCCCTGGCTCCCTTCCTTCCTCTCTTTCTCTTCTCTTCATTCATTATTTCAGCTATTCTGCAAACATTTACAGAACCAGCAATGACACCGGCTAATTGATTTACAATGTGCCCGACACCACACAGAACAATGAGTAAATGGAGCCTGCTCCTTCTTATGCGGCACCTCTTCAGTGAGAGCCGTGCATGGTCTTCCCATACATTATCCTCTACTCCTTACAACGGCCTGGTGATAGGCGCGTTATCCCCATTCAACTAAGGATGCAAGGCCCAGAGAGGAGAGGCTAATTGCCCGTGATCACACAGCTAAGCATGGGCAGGCACAGAGAGTGATAAAATATTTCTGCAAATCGACCATCCTGATGTCTCAAGTACACTTGCAGCTGGAGGGAGGGAGGGAGGGAGGGAGGGAGGGAGGGAGGGAGAGAGAGAGAGAGAGAGAGAGAGAGAGAGAGAGAGAGAGAGAGAGAGAGAGAGAAAGAGAGAGAGAACAGTGAGTTCTGGAAATTATCTGCTATGCTTGGATAAACAGGGGCACTGGAGTTTAAGTTGGCATTTTTGTTTTGTTTGGTTTTTATCTTAAACCTTAACACAATCTTAGAAATAAGAACATTGTCTAATCATAGCAGCTCCAGACTCCTTTAATGTAGAGGAATGGGTGCCCCAAGAGGCATTCTAGAATGTTGTTTTTGGGCTCCGGGGGAACACAGCAGTTAAGACTGTCCTCACTGTCGTTGGGGACCCCTCTACCTCCTCAGCTCTCTGCTCTTCTTCCAGCAGTTGGCGTATTACAACTCGGGCTGTTTCCTTGTCCAGTCTCAGTCCACACACTCCTGGAGAGAGCCTCTCTCCCTTCAGCAGCCTCCAGCTCTGAGCTAAACCCATATTGCTTCCCACACAGGATGAGCACATGTTCTGCATGAATTCAATTTGCCAGATGAAGCTACGTACTGTGACTTTTGTCACAGATTCTTACTCTAGGAGCTTCCTTGGGAGGTGCCACAGTTTGGGTGTGAATTCGCCCCCCCCCCAAAGGCTGAGGTATGGGAAGCTTGGTTCCCAGTTGGCTGTGCTCTTTAAAAAAGGTCCAGAAACTTCACTAGATGGAGCATAGCTGGAGAGGAAAGGTCACTGAGCGCTCTTTCCTGTCCTGACCAGATTATCTCTGTGCTTCCTGTCCACCTCGGAGAACTTCTCTGCTCTTCCCTCCCGCCCCTCCTTCCAGGACTTTTACACTCTCCTCAGGCAAAGCAGTAGAGCCTGGCAACCTCCACTGGAACCTCCAAGGCTGTGATCCAAAACAAACCATTCTTTCCTGAACCTACAGGAAGGGTGAGATCTGTGGGTACTACAGCTACTGTATTTACTGTCGGGAAGAGCCAAGAGCTTCTGAAGGTGGCGGGTTCCCTTTGAAAGAGGAACCCCAAAACAGCCAAGACATAATACACCCTTCCAGGTCACACTGCCTAGGCTGTGGATCCAGCTTTGGGCTGTGTTTTCTCTCACATGCAAGCGAAGTGAGCTGGTGCCAAGTAGATGTGCCAAGCAATGCCTGTCAGTGAGTCTGTCAATGCCTGTCAGTGAGTCTGTCAATGCCTGTCAGTGAGTCTGTCAATGCCTGTCAGTGATGTCTGTCAATGCTGTCAATGCTCATGTGATTAGTAACAGAAGGACATGTTCTTCACCTGTATCCAGTCAGGTGGCCCTGGGGAGGGTCTCTTCTACCATTGTCATCCTAATGTTGACTTGGGATCCCAGCTGCTTCTGTCTCTTTGTTATGCATTCAGAGTCTGGACTTGGGACATTGGCGTAGCACCGGTGGGGAGAGCAGCTTCTAAGAGCTGGCCCCTGTGAACACCATATCCTGCCTAGACTGTTTTTACAGCCATCACTAAGACACATGGCCCCAACCCAAACTGCAGAGGGGTCACACATGCCATGGGGTGTGGTGACTGCTTGTCTCCCAGTTGCTCTACTGAGAAACTCAGTGGTTTCCTAGTTTCATAATCTTCAGTCAGGATGCAGGCTGTGAGATGGGACAAACTACAAGCCCACCCACAGGCACTCTTGGGAGAAGGGTTAGTGATTGTCCCTTCCCAAAGGTCAGGTGGCATCATGGTGTCACCTGGAGATTTTCTTTGCTGACACAGAGGGTAGAGTGTCAGCCCACTCATTATTCCAGGACACGCCTGAGCTCGAGTCTTTCCTGCAGGACGAAGGTCCATTTGTCCCTGTAACACAACTTGCATTTGGTCACCAAAACTTGGCCTTCTCCACCCTGGGGCTCCATTGTTCTTTCTTGTACACACCAACCATATGAGCTGCTCGGCCAGTTTCTCTCCTTCTCTCCTTCTTCTTCCCTCCTCCTTCCTCTTTTCTCCCTCCTCCCTCCCTCTACCTTTCTCCCTCCACCCTTCTCCCTGCTCCTTCTTCCATCCTCCTTCCTCCTTTCCTTCTACTTCCTCCCTCCTCTCTCCACCCTCCTTCTTCCCCATCCTTCTTCCTCCCTCATCCTTCCTCCTTTCTCCTCCCTCCCTCCTGCTTCCTCCTCCATTTTCCTTCTACCCTCCTCTCTCCTCTCTCCTCCCTCCTCCTTCCTTCTTCCTCCATCCTCCTTCCACCCTTCTCCCTCCTCTTTCCTCCTTTGTCCTCCCTCTGTCCTCCTTCCTCCCTTCTTCCTCCTCCATCTTCCTTCTACTGTCCTCCTCCCTCCCTCCTCCCTCCTCCCTCCTCCTTCCTCTGTTCACTCGGCTGAGCACCCATCATGTGTCAGGCACTTTCTAGATGCCAGACTGTGGTGGGAATCAAACTGCACCATTCTCCCGGCAAGCCAGAATGTCTGCTTTTCTTGTCTCTTCTTTTCTGCTCCTTCTTTTCCCTTTACATCTTTCCTTCCACTGTTGCCTCTTCTTCCCCCTTCCTTTCCCTTCACTTTCCCTACTATCCTTCTTTCTTTCCCTTTCCCTCCCCCTCTCCTTTCCTCTCCACTCCCCCTTTTCTTCCCCTCCCCTCCTCCTTCCCCTTCTCTTCCTCTCTCTTCCCCTTCTCTGTATTCCTTTATCCTCTCTCCTTTTCCACCCTCCCTTTTAAAAAATACATTGAATTAATCAATTCTTCAAGAATTTCCTACATTCATACAATGAATTTAATCCCATTCTTCCTTCTCCTCCTCTCTGCCCCACCCCCTCCCAACTTCATCTCTTAAAAAGAAGAAATCCAGATTTCAAGCTGTGCTTCCTGCCTGTGTTCTCATGGGTAACAAAAGCCATTCACTGGAGCACAGTTGGCCACCCAGAGGCCACACCCTTGTAGAAAATAGATTCTCCCTCCCCTGAAAGGCATCAACTGCCCATAGCTCTATAGCTAAGTGTGGGGGCTCATGAGCCCTTCACCTCTTCATCCATGCTGAATTTTAACACATAAACTATTTCAACACCCAGCTGTCTCCAGGATTTTAGCATTTCCTCCAGTCAGGCTTTCCTGCTCTCCTAGCCCCTGGCTGCTAAGGCTGTAAACTGTGGTTGATATGAATAACTAGTGAATGGTACCCAGAACAGGTCCCAGGGACAGTGTCCCTGGGATGTCTGCCCACAGACTCCCCTTTCAAGGCCCTTCTGCCCTGGCTTTCCCTTTCTGCATGCAGCAGCTCTCTCTCTCTCTCTCTCTCTCTCTCTCTCTCTCTCTCTCTCTCTCTCTCTCTCCTCCTGCATCCTATTTGGAGATATCTAACTGCAATTGACTGGGTTTTTATTAGTTCTTTGGGTACATTTTCCATTTCTCAAGGATCTCTCATCAGGGGTTCTTTGCCAGTAATTACTGCAGGGCTGACGACTCGGAGGCGCTTCCTCTCAGCGTTGAGTGATGGGGGTTCTTAATAGGGCTGCTTTTTATTTTTGAAGGAGAAAAATTAAATCAAATGTGCTGTTCATACCAGGCTTATTTAGTCTGTGAAAACACAGGAATCATTTTGTTCAAATGAGTGGGCTTCTCGATCATTCTGTCGAATCATAGGAAAATGAACAACCCTGTATGTATTTATCATTTCCCGATGGGCCTGCAGCAAGAAGGGGTCCTAGGTGGCCTGAGAGGACAGACACACACAACGAAAGCCAACAAGGTGGAAAAGAAGCCATTCATTGGACCATTACCTCAATCTGGAGTCAGAAAGCCAGGGCTTTGAGCCAGAGGCAGTTAGCTGTGTTCTTGTAAGTGAAGCTTTACTGAAAGTCAGCTGTGCCTCTTTGTTTCCATATTGCCCATGGCTGCTACTCTGGCTCAACAGCCAAGACAATACACATATATAATATATATGCAATGTACACGTATAAAGTGTACACATACTATATATAGATACATGAATATGTATACATATGTATACACACATATATCACTCCTCCATCTACATCCCTTACTCAGTTAGATAGAATAGGCTGGCAAGATAGTTCAACAAGAAAAGGTGTCTGCTGCCAAGCCCAACAATCTGAGTTCAGTTCTTGGGATTCACATGAAGAAAATGGAGAACAGACTCATGAAAGTTGTCCTTTGACCACCACATGAGGGCCGTGCCATGAGTATGTTTGTGGGTTTGTGCATACAAAACAAATAAATGTAAAATGCTTTCCAAAAAAGCAAAGAAAATTACAACAAAATCAGGCACGGAGAACTAAAAATCAAACCATCCGTGGCTCCATCCCTTTTTAGGTCGTCTACACCAACAGGAACTGCACGGCACACAGGTTGGAGGTCACCTAGGACCAACCAACACCAACGTTTGACCTTAGTAGGCTTCATGTGATTAGTAGGATGCATATGTAAGTTTTAAAGTTAAAAACTTTAAAAGTTAGCCTCTGATATCCGACGCTGATCAATCAGGTTCATGCTCCAAACTCACCATTCTGCCCATTTATGCCAGAAAACGAGCTGGAACTGTAAGGGGGATCAGGATCACGGTGAGCTACTTGGTGGGCACGGAGTCTTCTGTTACAGTGGAAAATCCTACTTGAAGGTGAGAAAAAAATTAACATATTCCATTTTCTGAGTAAATAAAAGCATGGAAATGAAAGCAGGACAGCTGTGAGGATATGACATTTGTATCCAAGATATTTGTAGTGTGAGCAAGGAATTCGGGGCTTTGAACTCATCTGTAGAAACCTCCATGGTGGGGGATAATTCATTCTTCTTTAGTGCTTGGAGACAAATGGCTTTTTCTTTAAGTTGTTCGCAAGAATTCAAACCAATACTCAAGACACGGGGCTGATGTGGTGGCACAAATCTTCTATCCCTACACTCAGAAAAATGAGACAGGAAGTCCCTAGTTCAAGACCAGCCTGGTCTACAGAGAGAGTTCCAGGTTGGTCTGGTCTTCAGAGTAGAGACCTGCCTCAACTGTGAAAACCAACATATATACATAGACTGTCGCTCTTCAGACCACCCAGGTCACTGTCAGTAAATACTAATAGAGACACAACAATGCGGTAGTTGATGGCTCCAAACTGCGTCCATGCTTTATGCGTCTTATTCACTAACATTTCCCACAAGTCTTTGCCTCCATTTTCTTTATTTATTTTGTGTCTAGGCCTGTGCTCTGCACCACCATGAGTATGTGGAGGCCGAAAGACAGTTGAGAGAGTTGCTTCTCTCCTTCTACCATGTGGGGCCTGAGTATTCAACTCAGGGCAACAGGCTTGGTGGCAACTGATTCTATGTGCTGAGTTCTCTTGTCAACTCTTCTCCAAATTCTTTGAGCGGTTGCTGTTGATCATTTTCATGGGTGAGGGAATGGGGGCTAGAATATAAAATAAGTCTATTACACCATAGACCAGTGGTTTTCAGTTATGATGGTTTTTACTTGCCCTAACTCCAGCC
This sequence comes from Microtus pennsylvanicus, assembly GCF_037038515.1. Classification (NCBI taxonomy): domain Eukaryota; kingdom Metazoa; phylum Chordata; class Mammalia; order Rodentia; family Cricetidae; genus Microtus; species Microtus pennsylvanicus. Next base: position 144,202,505 of record NC_134580.1, read on the forward strand.
TCAGGGGACCCTTAACAATAGGTGGACACATCTCAGGTTCCAGGAGGGTGAGGAACAGCCACAAGCATCTATGGGGAGAAGCCCTGGGTGCTACTAATACCCAACAAAGGGCAGAGCAGTGACTAGGTCTTGTCCCCAGTGTCAACAGAATAGTTCAGCCATTTGCTATTGTGCCAGATTAATGCACTTCTAAGGTTCTGGATCTGGAAGGTGTCACAGGGAGGGCCTAGTTTCTTCACCCAGGACAGTGATTTGTGGCGTCCTCCATGTGTCCTCCTTAATTTTCTTCCTTTTGGAAGTCTTACCTCAGGCTGAGGACATGGCTCAGTCAGTAACATTCTTGCTTTACGATCACAAAGATCCAAACTTAAGCTTCAGACCCCTGCAATACAAAGTTGGGCATTGGGATGCACAGCTGTGACCCTATCACTGGAGAAGTTGTTGATGTGTAGGACTGGATGGCCAGTCAGCCTAGTCTAATCAGCAAGCCAAGACCAGTGAGAGACCTTATCTTAAAATGAAGTGGATGGAGCCTTAAGGATGACATCAAGACTGTCCTGTGGGGTCTACACACATGAAGTCATAGCTCATGTCATGCTTCCTATGGCCACCAGTTCTGTATCCTGTGTTTCATTGGGTCCCATGGTCCTTTTCATGAACTTTCAATGAGTGGCAATGCCCAGGCTGTGCTTCAAGTAGGCAGGTTCCTTCCGTTTCTTGCTATCCCAGGGGAGTCTCGTCCTGTCAGTAGAATTTCTACTCCCAAGAGTGAAGACACACAGGAAGACGAGAGCAAACACAGCCCACTCTCTGCAGCTACAACATATGCTTCTGACAGACAGATGGTCCCCGTCAATGCGGACACTGTGTTCACGTCTGCTTCTCTCCAGCCTTAACCCCTAATCCCTAATCTACTTTTAAACTTCTCTTGGGTGAGTTGCTTATTTATCTGGGAGCCACAGAAAGCCTGTGGCCGTTTTCATGACGGGCATCTCTGGGCTGTCCTTCAGCGGGGTGGAAATCTAAAGCTCTCACGGCTATACACATTAAACTCGCAGAGACTAGGCTTTGTAGGCCTCTACTCCAGCATGGTCCTCCAGGAAAGATGCTGCCGAGAAGGTAATTAACCTACTGAGTCTCTTCAAAGACTCTCTGAGTTTTGGCTTCCATTTCACTAGGCAGTAGGCATCTGGTTGTCTCTCCCAGTTCTGGGAAATACTTTTGGGACCTCCATCGTACATCAGCGCTAACTGAGCTGCTGCGAGTTGGTGTGGTGCCAGGCATCCCACAGGAGCCTCAGAAACATAAGGACAGTCTTTTCCCTCAGGGACTCTACACATGGTTGGAACATATGCACATATGTGGAACATAAAATAATTAAATAATAGGTAAAGCATGGTGGCGACAATAGTGCAAAGGTAGAACTAACTTAGTTTTTTAAAAACATTGCATACTTTCATTCGCGAGCGCGCGCGTGCGTGCGTGCGTGCGTGCGTGTGTGTGTGTGTGTGTGTCTGTGTGTACCACACCACACAGACCAGGTATATAGGTCAGAGGACAACTTGTGGAGACAACTGATTTTTTTCTATTTTTCTATTTTTTTCTTCTTCTGCCATGTGGGTTTCAGGCTTAGCGGTAAGGGTTTCCACCAGCCGAGTCACCTCTCCAGCCCTCAATTTTAAGTTTTTTTCTAATGAATTAATTTTTATTATTTTTAAAGTATATTTTGATCATATTCTTTTCCCTCCCCTAAGTTCTCCACATCCTCCCACAAACAAGAAGAACAACAATAAAAAAAACAAACAAACAAACTTAAAAAAAAAAGCCCAAGAAGACAAAAATATAAAAGCAAAAAAGAAAAATGAAGTTTGCAGGTAAATGGATGGAGTTAGAAACAATCACCCTGAGTAAAGTAGCCCAGACTCAAGAGGACAGGCATTGCCTGTTTTCTCTTATATGCAGATGTTAGCCTTGAAGATCTAGGTACGGGGGTGCAGGGCCACAATCCAAGTAGCCACAGAGGTTAGGAAGCTGGTAAGTGACCAGGGGGAGGCGGGATCTTTCAAGGAAGGGGAAATAGAATATCGTGTTATAAAGAGATGAAGGGGGGGAGTAGAGTGGGTGGATTAAGGGGGAAGAATAGAGGGAGGGTGGGTAAAGGTGGGAATACAGGAAGGGCCCTTTAAAAATGTTCAGTCCATTGTTCAGCAGGGAGACATTTTTGTAGTCCAGTACATTCAGAAGGGATTTGAGAACCAGAACGTATTCTAAGAGGAGTGTGAGTGTTGAGGTTTGCATGCTACCACTTCAGGTGGTCCTGGAAGTGTGTGAACCGTTGGTATGAGGACTGAGTCCACATGCGCAGAGATGAGTTTAGTGCGGGACACAGGGATGTGGAGGGATGCAGACCTGAATTGTCCCACGTGGAATTTGAACTTTATTCCATAGCAGCAAGGAGTCCCTGATGTTGCAGGTCTCTTTGGTCAGACTTTCTTTGGGACTGCCAGCTCCCAAATAATGACCTGGAGACTTAGTATTAATTATGGAAGTGCGGCCTTTACCTTAGTCTTGTTCTCAACTAGCTCTTATAACTTAAATTAACCTCCCTCTATTAATCTATTCTACCACATGACTTTTTACCTCTCCTCCATTCTGCATGTCTTCTGGCTCCTTCTGTGTTTCTCTGGCATTTCCTACGCTGCCAGATTTTCACTCCTCAGTTCCTCTCTTGTTGGAAGAGGGGCCACTTGTTGGTCCCCCACTCCCGGCTGGCTTAGGCCTGAAATAATCACACAGAAACTGTATTAATTAAAACACACTGCTTGGCCCATTAACTCTAGTGTCTTACTGGCTAACTCTTACATATTAATTTAACCCATCTCCATTAATCTGTGTATCACCATATAGCAGCGGCTTACCGGCAGATGTTCGGTATGTCTTACTCTGGTAGCGTCTCCATGTCATTTCTCTCTCTGCCTTCCTTCTCCCAGCATTCAGTCCAGTTTTCCCCACCTACCTAACTTCTGCCCTATCAACAGGCCAAGGCCATTTCTTAATTCATTAATCAATAAAATCAACACATAGACAGAAGGACCAACCATACCACTCTCTGCCCAGAAGTCCTGCCTAACCTCTCCTGCCTAACTATTGATCATTTAGCTCTTTAATAAATCAATCACAGCAATACATCTTCAGGCAGTGTACAAATATCCTGCAACAGATGCTTATATCCAAATAGCACAACTTCCTACCGGTCTTGGCCTTCAGTCATGCTCCAAATGGCAGACAGACTTCCCTAGAAGAAAAATCATGTGATCATGGTGTCCCTTCATTTTTCATCACTAGATAACTTTCTGGGGAATTGAGCCTACAATTCATACTATAGGGTTTGGGGTGTGTATGTCAGGAATAGACCCAATAACAGAGGATATTGATGCCTACTTTATGGCTACAACATATGTGTGCAGAAATGAGATGTGATTTAGACATAAATGGGCAGTATAGATGCTGCAGGAAACTCAGCCCCTGAGCGTGGCTATTGCTCTTTTGAAATCAGCACAGTGGCACTTATCTACAGGACATGGTCACAAAGTCGGACGGATTCTCCCAGGGAAAAAGGGAATGACTCGTGATGTTCTCAGGCCACTTACTTTTCCAGAGAATATTTAAGGGGCTAACAGTGGTTGGTGGGAGGGGCCTCTTTAGGCAGTGGAGTGGATGCCCAGGTCTTACAAATGCCTGTAAGGCGCTCCAGTCAGCTCATTGGCTCACCAAGGTAGACAGGGCTAGAATCATTTGCTCTGATCTGTTGTTGCCCCCTCTATCTGGGGAGACTAGAATAGACACCCTGGGGAAAGTCATTCAACCCACATGAAGCTATGTGCTGGTGTTTTGTGGTGTTTTAACAAATAAAGCGTGCCTGATAATCAGAGCGCAGAGCTAAACCACAAGAGGCCGGGCAGTGGTGGCTCACACCTTTAATCCCAGGGCTTGGGAAACAGAGGTAGAGGGATCGCTGTTAGTTCAAGGCCACCCTGGGCTACATGAGACTGAATTTGTCTAAAAGAGAAACAGAGCTCACACAAAGGTGATCACAGCACTTGGTATCCCACGTCTTTAATCCCAGCACTAGGGAGGTGGAGAGAGGAGCGATATGGCTGGGCAGAGAGAGGACTATAAGGCGGGAGGAGACAGGAGCTCAGGGCAGTCTGAGCTGCAGTCTGAGCTGCAGTCTGAGGACAGGATCGCCCCTTTGATCTGAGCATCGGTAGAGGGAAGAACTCTAGTGTCTGGCTGCTCTGCTTCTCTAATCCTTCAGCTTTCACACCCAGATAGCAGACTCCAAGCTTTTATTATTAAGACCAACTATAATTTGTGCTACAGAGCTATATGCAGAGATGTGTTTATTTATGGTGGGAATTGGCTCACATAATTATGGAAGCCAGGAAGTTTTACCATCCTTAGCCTGAGACCCAGTAAGCTGGTGATGCAGTATTGGAGTTTGAATGAGATGGATGGAAGGTGCACAACCTTGAGTCCCCAGCCCAGGAAATCTCCCTTTGATCTGTATAAGACAGGGTGTGGGAACTGTGTTTTAGAGAGAGAAAACTGCTACATCTTCATCTGTTTTTTTTTTTTTGTCTGTGCCTTGGTGGCCTTCATAACACCAGCTCACGTCGCTGAAGGTGGTTTTCATCTACTGGGTCCCTAGATGTCAATGACAATCATCTCACGGACATCCAGAAGACTGTTGTACTAGTTACGTGGGTATCTTAATCATCGTGTGTGGCCGTGGGGGATCTAGCCCTTTTCTGAGAGTAGGCATCTTTGCTCCTAAATCACAATTTTCTCTCTTGAACATCCGTGTTGAGGACCAGATCTGCTGAGGCTTTTCCCTGAGGCTCTGACATATGGAGAAGGAATGCATCTCCTGTATAAAGTTAGGAGCATGCTTGGCAGGAACCATAGCTTGTGCATGACCTCCTGACCCCAGCTTTTATCTTCTTTCTCTTCTATTTTTCTCATCTCTTGGCACCTCCCACTTAGGAACCTGTCACTGAGGAATGACCGGCTGGTCCAGGCCATGCCTGAATCTTGTTTCCAACCAGGAGTCTTTTACTTTGCTCAGCCTCTGGCTTTGCTTCTTGTCATCAGCAATTGATGCCTTGTCTACACTAAGGCCTCAGCTCCTTCCACCTTCTGGAAGTGTGGTTATTGCATGAGGAGGGGTCCCTTTGTTTGTCCCAGCTGCCCAGCTAGCTTACACCCGAAATAATCACACAGATATTGTATTAATTAAGTCACTGCCTGACCCATTATCTCTAGCCTCTTATTGGCTAACTCTCACATCTTGATTTAACCCATTTCTAATAATCTGTGTTCGCCACGAGATCATGGCTTACTGGGAAAGATTTAGTATGTCTGACCTGGCGTCTCCATGGCGGATCTCTCTCTGACTCTGCTTTCTTCTTCCCAGAATTCAATTCTGTCTTCCCTGCCTACCTAAGTTCTGTCCTATCAGGCCAAGCAGTTTCTTTATTAATTAACCAATGAAAGCAACACACAAACAGAAGGACCTCCTACACCATGTCGTGACCCATTTTGGGCGTGTGTTCTGCATAGTTCCTATCACTGTATAAAGTTAACCTATTTTTATACTTCATGAGCCACTCAGTCTGAACTCTTAGATCTCCGTGGGGCTGTCACCAGGAGGCAGCTGCCATCCTGCCGTTGAGACAGTGCCGTGGGTGTTCGTGGTGACGGCAACAGAAAATAATCATATTTAAAAGGCGCTGAGAGGCCGGTTTCTAGGTGACCCATTAGACGTGTGTGGCACAGAGTTTCTGGGTGGTAGGGAGTGACGGGTGGGTCTATGGCTCACTGGGATGAGTTCCTGGAAGGCTGGTGACTACAGTTTTGCATGTGTTGAAACAAAGTACTTGGTAGTTACCATTTGCCAAGCTGTCAAAATGAAAATTAACAGTCAAGGAACTGGGGAGTGTAGGTCAACTCAGGGAGGCGGCAGTGACAACGGAAAAGAGGGAGGAGGAAGTGGAAGAGGAAGAGTGGGGAGAAAAAAACATGGAGAAACAGAAAGGGAAGGAGGAGCAGGGGGAGGAGGGGAAAGAAAAGACAGATGATACAGGTTCGCTTTCCCAAACCGTTTCAGACAGCTCTGCATGTTCCATTCCCAGAAGGCTCAGCTGCAATCCCAGATGTGAAAACCTGGAGGGGGGGAAGAGGAGGGGGAAGTCCCAGCTTTCAGGAGGCTGGTGGAGGAAGGGAAACCTCATGGGAAAAGCCCAGTACAAGGCTTGAGTTTATGGAAAATTACCACGCTTAGGAGAAGAAACAAACAAACAAAACAAAAAATTATGAGAAATGTCTTGAGGATCGTGTTCAAAGTGCGATGGACTCTATTTCCGAGAGGACTTTAGCTGCCCAAAGTGTGCAGGTTGCTCAACCTCATGGCGTAGCAGGCAGCTGGGAACAAAGCAGAAGGAAGCTTCCCGCTACTTGGGAAAAGTGGCTGGTCTTGGTGTTTTTAAGAAGAAATGAGGGAAAGGCATTTACAGAAATGGCTAAAAGCAGTCCTGTGGTACATTTAGCAGGAAGTTTAATATGTATTGACTTTTGTTTTTCTGTTTATTTGTCGTTCTCTCCTCCCCACCCCCCAACCCCGTGGAGAACTTAGGCAGAAGGAACTTTCATTGCCGAGGTACATTTTCTATCTGGCCAACTAGCCTTTCCCTCCTTGCTCTATGGTAATCGTGCAGAGATAAGAAGTGATGAGAAATGGCCTTTTGAGACACGGTAGCTCTTTGTGATCCCAGAGGAATGTGGTAGCTCAATGTTAGGTTTGTAACTATATCCCAGAAAATGGAAAAGCTACAAATAGAGGAAGGGTGAGAGGGTCTGATTAAGAAATGAGCATTTATATTTTTACTAGGTTTTACTTTTAACATAAACCATCTTGAAAAAGTTTTATGATTTAGCATTTATGAATGGCTAGATTTTAAGAGAATTGTAATATTTTTTTAGGACATTTCAGTGCCATGAGTTATTTCTTATAGATTCAGATAATGACATTATAAATCTTTCTGGGAAGACAATTACTAAGGCAGAAATGGCCTGGTCCCCATTGGCTTTCGGGTTCAGTTCACTGACATATTGCAAGCAGGCTTACTGTGGTCATTAAAACCTGATCGGGGATTTATTGCCCCTCCTGAAACTCTCAGGACTTTGAGAAGTATTGAACAGAAAGGAATACAAAATGAAGTTACAAAGGAGAGTAGCCAGGCAATCATGAAAGAAGCAAAACTTATTCTTCCACCCAAGAATACCACAAAAATCATCAAAATTATCAGAAATGGGAGCTGGCGGGTATTCACAGGGGCAAAGTTGCACTGGCTAAGCGTCGGCATCCCATGGGAAAGAGTTCCAGGTGAGAATCACAAGTTAAAGGGGAACTGGCATGAGGCTCCTCACAGAACGTGCTTCTGAACACTTTCCTGGGGAGTGGTCCACACTGGAGCACGCTCTGCATCCAGTAGTACGCCATCTTCTGGGGAAGAAAAGGGAACGCATGATGCTTTGTGTGCAAACAAACAAGAGCTTTTTGGGGGCATTCAGTACTGCCTGTCCTATTATTCACTTTGATTCCCTGGTCTTGATCCCTCTATTCCTCAAACTGTATCTACCTTATTTTTTGTCTAGTAAAAGATAGCCCAGCCATGTTCAAGTGTTGACTTAGCACAAAAGCACTGAGTGAGAAAAGGGACTGGTTGCTAACTCATCGCTGGGGAGGGTGGATATGTCCCAGGCAGGCCAAGGGCAGTCCTTCCTGGAGGAGAGGGTGTGTGGCTTTCACCCCTGACTAGGAACATAAGGCGGCATCTAGGACCACACCCCACACTCCCCCTTTGTCACACTGTTTATTGAACATAGCAGAGATCAGCCCCTCCACTCACAAGAATACAAACAAGGTTCAAAAATGCTTTTAGCACCTTGCACAAGGAACAAGATGAAAGTTTTGGGTTTGCTTCCTTCACTGTTTGAAGTTCCCTTAATGTAATAGCTTGGCAACTGGTTCGTCACGTCGAAAAAGAAAGTTTTTTACTATAAACAAATCAAGCCTAAAAGAATTATCACACTGTTCTGCTTTCCTAAAACACTTTGTTCTCCTTGCCTGCTCCTTAGCACACAGCTTTTAGAGTGAACGAGGCCATTTGCATGAATCCTATACTTGTATGTCTCCAGGAAAATACTTCAGTATAACCACCTTGTTTTTTTATAAAGGCCACCAGACATTCTGGCATGGCCCACAGGGAAGATGGTAAACCTAAAGGCTCTTTGGTCTACAGGATGTCCCTTGACACATTCTGATTCTATGCTAAAGCTCCAAAGCAGTTATAAATGATATATGAACAAATACGTATGGATGTGGACTAATAAAACTTTATTGACAGAAATGAGCTGTGGTCCATAGTTTACCAATCTTTTCTTTTTAAGAGAACTCAATGTTTGAATTTTTGGTGTGAAAATCTCTCTCTCTCTCTCTCTCTCTCTCTCTCTCTCTCTCTCTCTCTCCTTCCTTCCTTCTTTATGACTTTCAATTTTTTTGGTTATTTTTTAGTCTCCAGTAGAACTTGAAATTTATGAGCAATCTGACCTATAAGGGTGATGTGCCATTGAGAATAGCTGATGTAGCTTACCATGGATCCTGAGAAACTAAAGGCTAGCGTGTAGGAAGAGCTCAATGAATTCACTCTCACACCAACCAAATGCTTCCCCTTGTATGGCAGCTCTGTTTGCACTTGCTTGCTATTTTGAATAACTAAGAAAATCCATTCTTTTCTAAGGAGACTTTGAGAAATACTATCAAGCAAGTTAATTTAAAAAGTCAAGACCAAATTGCCAAGTGATTGAAGATGTCCATCATTGTCTTAGGATAATCCAAATAATTGGTCCCCAGTGGGAGGTACTGTTTGGGGTATTTAGGAAGTCTGGCCTTGCTGGAGTGAGTGTGTCCCTGGAGGCAGGCTTTGAAAATTGAAAGACTAACACTATTTCTATTTCTTGTTCTCTCTGCTTGGTGCCTCAGCTCATGATGTCAGCCCTCAGCTTCCTACTTCTGCCACCATGCCTGCCACTTGCTGCCAAGCCTCTGCCACCACAGACTCTTTTTCCTCTGAAATCATTAGCCTCAAAACCTCTTCCCCTTCTAAGCTGATGTGGTTGTGGTGGGGTTTTGTTTGTTTGTTTGTTTTTCAGCAGCTGAGAAGTAACTAACACATCAAGTGTGCTAGCATATACCTGTGATCCCTTAGGAGACTCTAAGTGTGTTGACTGAGATTTCTGTGCCACCTGGTCCTGCAGTCATTCAGCCCCAAAGAAACACACAGAGGTCTACATTAATTATAAACTGGTTGGCCTATTAGGGCTTCTTATAACTCTTATATTAGCCCATAATTCTTGTCTGGGTTAGTCATGTGGCTTGGTACCTTTCATCAGCGAGGCATTCTCATCTTGCTTCCTCTGAGTCTGGGTGACAACTGCAGATTGTGTCTTTCCTCTTTCCAGAATTCTCCTGTTCTCCTTGTCCCACCTCTACTTCCTGCCTGGTTGCCCCGCCTGTATTTCCTGCCTAGCTACTGACCAATCAGCATTCTATTAAACTACAGGTGACAGGGTATAGACCACTGTCCCACAGCATTAGTGGGGCATGGCTGCAATGGAGGATTGAGCATTTGAGGACAGCCTCGGCTATGTAGCAAAAACTCTGTCTGAAAAAATATAAAACAAATCAATTTATGAATCACTTGCTACTTTAAGTAATCTGAGTGGTTTTTGATGGCTTGGTTTCTGGGGAGTGAGTGTATCCCTGCATGAAAAAGCATTTAGGACACAAAACAACTATGTCAATGATGCTGGAGACTCAGGTCCATGGGAATGGCAAGGCCTTCTCCAGGCCAGGCTCAGGAAATGACAAAACTTTCTTCTGGTTTGGGTACAGATGTCCAGAAGAGGTTGACAGTTAGCTAAAGCCAGTATGTGGAGAAAGCACCAAAGGAGATCCCCGCATAGCGGGCCTTCCCCCCACCCCCCACACCTCAGATTGGGCACAAACCACATCTAAACACCTGTTTTCACAGAGAGATCCTTTATTAAGCAGAGAAGAAAAGTTAAAGAGGCTGCTTTCTGACTCAGGCAGGAAACAGCAGCAAATGACCTCGCAGATCTCAATTTTTAAGAAGAGGAAAAGGGGAAGTCTGGGTTAGAATGGGATAGGGTGAGGTGGTAAAGGAGACAGGAAGAAGGCGAAGGGGACAACGGAAAGGGGACATGGATATTTGTCCAGGAGGGACAAAGGTCTGCTTCTGCATAGAGGGGAGACTGCAGTGGCACATAGGAAAACGGTAGTTTATAAAGGTAAAGGGAAGACCCATCTTAGGATGAGGTGTTTAATTTTAATTAGGCATGTTAATTAGGTGAACCAAAGGGGGCTTTTGATAGCTGGACCTTGGCAGTCAGCCCCAGGAGGAGGAAGTGGCCAAGTAAGAGAATAGACCTTGGTGGCTAGCTTTAGGAACGTAGCCTCATTATCTCAGACAACAGAAGCCCTAGACTACTCCTCTACAGAGACCCTGACCTCTGCAGAGATCAGATGACCATCCTCCTTGTATACACTGTATATACAAAAGGAAGGAGCTGGTTTCTGGGATGTTATGCCTCCATCAGGGCACATGACTCACTGGATACCAGTGTTCCCGTATGAGTGTCTGTCATTTCTGCATTCTCCATCATCAGGGCAGTCCCCAGACCATTAGGTCACAGTCAGATGGTGCCAGATCAACAGGGACTCTGGGAGAAGCACACAAATAAAAGCAAGGGGGTGTTGACTTGTATTGGGGGGTGTAAAACATGGGCAAATAGGGTTCAGAACACAGACTTGTCCCTGATTTCCCAAAGAGGGGCTGTAAATCTAGGGTTGGAAAAGATTGCAAGGCCAGTACACAGCCAAAGACCCAGAGAAGCTGCTTATTTTTATTTTGGGCTTGTGGCGGATGAGCTGAGGTTGCCTAGACCACCATCCTCCTCACAAGAAAAAACAATTCCCTGCTTCAGACCTTGAGGTTCAGGGCTCTGAGCACCATCCTGAAGGATCTAAGGGCGAACACCTGGTGTAGAATTACATCCAAGGCAGAATTCAGGGCCTTCTGCACCCCTTTGGGAGATTCTTGTAAGCCTAGTTTCTCTCACAAAAAGTATCGCCCTGAGCAGAACACTGGAGATCCTGGTTTGATCCTGAAGTGCCGAGGTTGAAGTTGCATTGAGCAAACTAATCCAGAAGTCACAACTGGAGAGCCTTCCAACCGCAGAGAGCTCACAGTAGCATCAAATCCTTTGCAAGCAGAGGTGCATTGCAGGGGGGACCCTCCTACTTTTGGAGTTTTTCTGGATTTGTGAGCAGGACAACCCTGAGAAGCCAGGCCAGAGGCTGCAGTGGTTTTGCTCCTTTCTCTTCTCAGTCCAGTTTCTGAGACCATGCAGAGCTGCTGCTGGCCTAGGAGTCAGGCTGCATCCGGAGCATTAAGAAACAAATAGGGAAAGATGTGGGGAGAGAGGGGGCCTCTACAATGAACATTGGATGACCTGAGCACAGCCAAGTCAAAGACCCCAGTGCCTCAGACCCTGGGAATGCCAGCGCCTTCTTCAGGTCTGGTTGGAGTTGGGAGTGTCGTATCCCATGCAAATAATTATTTTCCCAAAAGTCTGCTGTCTGCCAACTCTTCAGAGGCAAGTTTTACCAGCAAATCCCTTGGGTGCACTATCCTTCAAGCTCCTCCCACAACCACCACCACTGCCACCATGCCTCAGAAGAGTCCACAGTAAGATCTTCAGATCACCCTGATAGGAGCTGGGGAAGGTCTTCACTGGGTGGAATTTTAACCTCTCAAAAGCTCCCAAACTGTACCCTAGGACTGACTTCATCAGGCCTCAAGGTCCAACCCATAAACTGACAAGCAGCCTATACCAATGAATAGCATTGTGGTGATTGAGCCTACCTGGATCCAGAACATTCTACTGTGCCCAGCACCCGTCATATCATAGAGTTGGGCTGGGATGAGAAATATGCTAGGGATATCTGGAGGAAGCTTATCAAGAAAGTTTGCTATTATAAAGATTTGGAATCAGACTCCATCTTGCGTGACTGACATCTGGGCTAGAGGTTTGAACCAATGCTGCAATTTACACAGTTTTAGAACTGACCTCGTCAACTCTGGGATTATGACATGACACATATCATCCCATCAGGCTTTTCCACCCGGATTCTGGGGATCCAACTCAGGCCTCATACTTACCTGGCAAGCACTTTATTGGTAAAACTGTGTCATTTTCCCAGCCCGATGTGTTGATCTTTGGCTGTCCCTGCCCTGTCCCCTCATAGCGGAGTTGATGTAGGGTGCTCATTTTTTCTTACTTCCCCGTCTCTGACATGTGGCTTGGAATGAGGTTCTCACGAACTGCTAACCAGCCTTTAGAATTGTCTCTGTCACTGGAGAGAGGACATCTTCCTCCCCTGGAGCTAACAAGCTTCCCTGGTGATCCTGAAGAGGAGTAGTGTGGTGGCTAGAATGAGAACAGAACCTAGGATCACCTTGGAGATGGGTCTCTGAGCATGCCTACTAGGGATTATCTTGGTTACATTAATCAATATGGAAAGACTTTTCTTAACTGTGGGCAGGGAGGAGATTTTCGACTGCATAGGTAGAGAAAGCGGCCTGAGGGCTGTCATGTAATCAAGTGTCCATGTGTCCATGCCTTCTGTTTCCTGGTTAAGGACACAATGTGACCAGCTGCTTCAGGCTCCTACTGTCTTGAGTTTCCCGCCATGACAGATGACACTCCTGGGTTGTGAGCCATGGTAAACCCTTTCTCTCTTAAGCTGTTTCTTCCGGCATGCTTTATCACACCAATAGGAAAGTAAGTGGAGACCAGGGGTCCGCATTATTCCTTCCTGCTGTGTTAAAGCACTCCATAGTGACCAGATAGTGTCGGGAATGGGAGGGTCTCAAGATGTCCTCCAAGGAATGGGGGCAATTGGGTGCTTGGAGCAAACCCACACCAGGAAGTTTCTAGCAACATGAGATAAGCAAGTGGGGGAGAAGATGGCACAGGTAATTAGTGGTGGGTTAGCAGATCTTCATGGAGCTTTTGGTTAAAGTTTTAAAATCTAGGGTTTTGTTTTTGTTGTTTGTCTGGTTGTTTGATACTCTTATTTTTGCATATATAAAAAATAATGTATTTCTTACAAAGACATTTTGCTTGACCAAGTGCTCCAGTATCTTGGAAAGAGTAGTTCCCATCAAAGTCATTTTAAAACATGTTTACAATATATATACAGTTGTTCTTTCATGTCCATAATACATTTAGAATGATTTTCCAGCAAGAGATAAGTAGGTGACCCCCTCGACCCCTCGACTGATAACATTTTACACTGGGAGAGCAGGAAAGCAAATAAGCCTACAGGGTTTTGAAAGCCTGGGGAAGAGAGAAGATGCATCCTGTATTGTTTCCACTCATCTCACCCGAGCCACCTTCTTCCTGCCCTCTCTGTGTGCTCTCATTTTCTGCAGGAACCCACCCACTCCGCTTTTAGAATAGCAAAGACCCAGCGTCCCTCCTTTCCTCTCAGACTGGTGAAAGCTTCCAGGGTAGGTTTTCTCCAAAACTCAATTGTCCCCCATGCCTTGAAGGACATCTTGACACTGTCCCGCCCCTGCATTGTCTGGTCATTACATACAAATGAAGATGTCGGAGAATTCTGCCACGAGGTACACGGTGCAGGGAGAGCAACACAGAGCTGAGACTTGGGCCATGTTTTTCTGTTTATGTGCGTAAGTGCGTGTTTATGTGGGGTATATATGTGTGTGTATACAAGTACATGCATGTGTGTGTATGTTTGAAAATGCTAGAGGCAACCTCAGACATATGCTTCATGCTGTCCAATTTGTTTTGTGAGACAGAGTTTCTCGCTGGTACCTGGGTGTCCTTGGTTTGGCTAAACTGACTGATCCTCGAGTCCTGGGGACTATCCGTCTCTAATTCCACAGTGTTAGATTATGCCCAGCCTTTCCACATGGATTTTGGGGACTGAACTGGGGTTCTCATGCTTGTGAGGAAGGCACTTCATCTACTGAGTAAGCTCTCCAACTTTATGGTCTTTGTGTTTAATATGGCTCTTGTTTGATGTTGATTTATTATAGAAGAAGATTGGGAGAGAGATTCTAAGGCACAAGCTCAGTCCTCAGTGTCTCCACCCCATAGATCAAGTTTTTACCCCCATTTAAATAACACTGCAGAAGAATGCAGCCTCCCTGCCCTCCTGGAGTGCGTCATCTTGTTAGGGACTTCCATGAAAGCCCGATAAAGAATAGACAATCAATAAAATAACTATGAATTGTCCTCATGGCCCTGAAAGAGACAAACAGGATGCTGAGAGAATTTGAGAAGAGAATGGAAGGGAGTTTTCAGGGAAGCCTGCTAGGGGAGTTGAACTCCCCAAGGGGGAAGAAACCCATCGCGGGGAAACCACATGAGACACAATCACTCAAGTGACAGCCAGGAGAAAGCTACGTTCCCCAAGCATTGATGCCACAGCAGGTGCAGTGCTGTGCCTTGCTTAAAGAGAGTGCAGCTACGGGGCTGAAAACCACCCAGTGGCTTCATGGTGCCAGTACATGTGTGTGCATACGTGCCCATGTATGTGTGCGCACACGTATAGATGGGTGTCTCTGAGTCTGTGTGTGTGTTCTCGCAAGCGTGTGCAGAGGCAGTTTTGCTTTCCCAGGCCGTCATTCTTCTACTGTCTTCACACAGCTGTCTCACCTGAATGCCATTTGCTAAATGAGGCAGCAGCTTTGGATTCAGGGAAACAAAAGGAATGGTTGTCATAGTAACAGAGGCCACCAGGAACCATGGCGAGCATCTCCTCCTCCTCTTCTGAATCCCTCCCTCTGGGGGAAGGCTCTGAGATCCCCTCAGCTACAGGAGGATCCTGCCAGTGCTGGTACCCTGTGGGGGGCATCTTTCAAGGCTCTAGGCTCCTTTACCAACCTCATTGGTTGGCAGAGCTGGGCAGTTATCCAGTCCTTGGTTACTGAGGACAGACAGCAGCAATGAGGCGGGTTCATGGCTCCAGACCAGACACTCCTTTGGAAGGGTTTTGTCTTTCTTACTTCTCCGTGCCCTGTTACTGCCCTGGCAATTTCCAGGAATATAAAATACACATCAGGGTGTATTTGAGACTCTGTTTACCAGGAAAATCTGTAGTGTTCTCTGTAGCGCTGTCATAGGAGCCCCAAATCCTACCACAGATCACTCACTGTTCCCTCTTTTTGGAAGAGTCATTTTTTTGAAATATTCATCATGTTCTGATCAATTTGAACAGATCAGGGTATCTGTAAAAAGATAATGCTTGACAGCAAATGAATTGAAGCTCTTTTAATTGGAATGAAGTTCCCTTGTGAGAATTTAATTTTTTTATTGACATTTCCAGGAATCCATCCCAGATAATTTGAGACTTCCTTCTGAAATGACATTTTCTCCCCTCTATTCAGACTTAGAAATGATTCCTATTTTGGGGTGATCTGAAAGTCTTGCTTAACTTATACTTTTTCCCATCCTAGACTTCAGTCATCTTGCACGCTGTTCTGGAATTTTGCTACTCCTTTTCCCTTTGTTATTTATTATGTCCTCAATTGTGTTCAGGACAGGAAATGGGCTTGGGTTGAGTAAAGACTCCAGAGTCCATGAACTGGGCTCTGCCGCCAGCCGTAACCTTTCTCTTTTCTCATTGTCTGGGATCGGATCTCAGCCCGCCAGCTTCCTTGATGAACCTCAGCGGGCGCATCTGTAAAATGCACGTGGAGACTTACCTGTTTCTCACGGTTATGGTGATGATCAAGTCAGGAAACCTAAAGTGCATATCTCTGAGCAGGCATTACCCAGCGATGGTGGGAGGGAGCCCAACTTACCTGCCCAATGTGTTAAAGTCTCCCTGGAGCAGTGGTGAGCACCTCCTCCTTCTTTCTCCCCACTTCCAAGCACATGGTAACAGGGGACACTGCTGGCATTCAAGAGAATCTTCTACAGAATTCCATTAGCTTCCTTAGTTAAGGCGATTTCTTTCTTCTCCAGTTGAGAAGAAAAGAGAAAAGTAGGTAATTAAATCCGAGGACGTTCAAGCTGTGAACACCGGGTTCATGGCAGCCGGGAAATGTGAATGTTCCAGGTTGCTGAGATGGCTCTGCAGGCCAAAGTGCTTGTTGGGGAGCCTGCCCACCGGAGCCCTCCCCACCCCAGCTGGCTCCTGAAGGGCCCAGTCCTCTGTCCTCTGACCTCCACAGGCTACAGTGATCCACACAACATAATAATTAAAAAAGCAAACCTCAGGGTTCTTACCGGTTTTTAAGAAGTGGCAAGATAATTTGGGGTGTGGAAGTGAAGCTCCTGCCTCCCTCCGGGCTCCCCTCAGGAAGATGCTGAACAATGCCTAATCCCACCAGCACAGGCTGAGACCCTGAGCACATGAGAACTTTCCCTGGGGCCCTGAGCACTCTCCTCAGGCTCCGTCACTCCTGCCTTGCTTACAGGTACCGTCGCATGTTCCTCAGCGTGGGTGCAAAGTGAAGCCAATGTGTCCATAAGCAAAGGGGGGCTGTGATGGTTTGAATGTGAACTGTCCCCACAGTCTCTAGAGTTTGAACACTTAGTCCCCAGTTGTTGGAGCTGTTGTAGAAGGTTGTAGAACCTTTAGGAGGAGGAGAAAGAGCCTACCCAGAGGAAGCAGGTTTCTGGGACCAGGCCTTGAGAGCTTATAGAAGTGCCCCACTTCCTGTCTGCTTGGTCAGCAGGATTCCTTCCCCGAGAGAGGTAAACTGCGGTGCCTCCAGGCAGTATAACTGCTCTCCTCACCTTTGAAAGTTTCACATCAGGGTTTTGGTGACAGCAAAGAAAAAAGTAACCAATGTAGAGGTGTGGAGAAGTCCTCAAGACAGTACACCAGCCTCTGCCGATGTTTCAAACTGTTGACCATGCGCACAGACTGCTGCTAAGAACTGCGATTCCCCAAGGAACACACGGAAGTCATCACTCCAAGGCACCAGGGTCTTCCGGAAGAGGGCTGGCTCTTGCACACAGCAGCATGGCCCTGTGCGGGTGATGTCTGTTTCTCCCGTTGCTGTCCCAGGACCGGAACTCTAAGACTATTCCCTCTGTGCTGGATTATTTGCTGGCCTGCAGTACGGCTCTGGTAAAGGAAATTCTCCCTGTGGGAAGTGAGGGGAGTGTGTGGGTAGATTGACAGGACGATGAGCAAATCAGAAAGGAGACATTAAGATCCATTGCTTGGATCTGTTCGACCATGTGCAACACAAATGATTTCTTTATTATAATAAAAAACAAGTAAGCTTATCATTTATATGAAGGCAAAACCACATTAGACCAACATTTATTGGATCAGTAGTCGGCTATTCCACAGGCTATTCCACAGGTTTTTAGGAAGTAGGTGCTGTCGAAGGCACAGGTCCGAGGCATGTTGTTCAGTGAGTCAGGGGAAAATGTACCTCTGCACTCCATTCCTCCTAGAACAGGAAGATTCAGTAAGTTGGTCCCTAAGGGCCAAGTGCAGCCTCGGAGTGGGGTGGAGGAGGGTCAGTGAAAGAGGAAGGGTCTTACTGGAAAAGAAAAGGAAAAGAGAAAAAGCACACCCCTGAGCCTGCCTGTGGCTCTCAGAGACTGACATCTGGTCCCCCTTTTCTAGTCAGATAAAAACACTGATCCCGCTCAAGTCTTCGTATTTGTCTGTTTTGACACTCAGAAAATTAGAGACAGGTAAGATGCCTTCTTTAGAAGCTCCAACCTATGGACAAACACGGGGTTTTCAAATGCACTTGCACTGATTTGCACAGCGGTTACTCACGCATTTTCATTGCTGAGTGTTGTTCCATTTCATGAGCAAACAGTGCTATCTACCTGTACTGGTGAGAACCCGGTTCTTTCCCTTGTTTTCCTAGTGTGAATGAAGCCACAGGGGAGGCTCTTGTACAACGGTTTTCTAAGTCTGTTTTAATTTCTTCAGAATGATGATCAAGGAATGGGATTACTCAATCACAAGAAAGAAGCAGTTTTAGTCTCTAAGAAGCTTCCGGGTGGATTTCTATGGTGAAGACGTGCCGTGTGGACATGTCAGGAATGTGTCAACCATCGCTCGCTGGACAGCCTCAGCAGCACTCCTGGTCCCCACTGCCACTTCTCTCCGCTCGCACAGCACTTGCTTCTCTTCGTGTGGCTGAAACTCGATCACCGGATCCCCCAGCAGCCTTTGCACGTAGACATTTTCAAATCTTCAGCATGCCCGGCCTGAATATTGAAAGCCCTAGAAGCTCCAGACCAGAAACTTCTGAGTAACCAACAGGACACCACCGGTAGATACTTCAGCATTGTGAGACTTTGTTCTCACACAAAATGGTTGAGAATGTTGTGTTGAACTGCTCTCTAGCTATTACATGCAACATGCAGATGGATTGTTTAAACATGGGCACCCCTACATAATGTCTACACAAATATACACCATTTCAAAATTTTTAAAAAGTCAGAATTCTGAAATGCTGTTGACTATATGCATTGGGATAAGGGATACACAGACTGCAACTACAATTTAGGATAAGGGATACTAAGCCTGCATCCATGTTCTAGAAGCACAGAGACTGTGATGCCAGGGCTTAAGGCATTGCGTGTCCCATACAGCATGTTACAGACCCTGTGTGCCAGCTCTTGTGTTGAACGCCGTTCTAACATTTCCAGAGAAAATGTAGACAAATGTCAATCAACTCAAAAGGGGCACTGACAACAGACCAAAGAAACGATTCTGCTCAAGCCTGGTTTTGTGGCCTAGAGGGTGGGCTGCGGTCACTTACAGGAGTGTCGGTGACCGTCAGCGAAAGCCCACCCCAGCATGAATGACTACAGAAACCACAACCAGGCAGTTCCTGCACAACTTGCAGGCAGCTTTACTGAAGAGTCCCCTCCCCCAGCAATTGTTTATTATTAATAAAACCTTGCGGGGGCACTCGGGAGTCTCGTGATCTTCTGAGCTTTCTGCGATTATGTATAGTATGACTTTCTGTCCTTACTCCTGGAAAGAATGTTTGAATTATCCGAACTGGCACCCAGACTCTGAATACTGCTGTGGCTAGCCGGAAGGCATATTTGTTTACCTGCCTGTGTTCTGTTCTGTCAGGTGTATCCATGCAATCAAGGTTTTTGAAGCTGCAGTCAGCCACCGGAGAAACGAAGAAATCTTGGGCATCCATGACTGTGATGTCTTCAGGAAGGTCTCAGGTTTGACTTCTGTGTATTTTCTTTACATAAAATGGAACCGTTTCCTTGTGGCTATTGTGGAGAAAACTCTGCTTAGGACTTGTTTATCTGTGTGTGGGAAATTGACCAATAGCTTAATTCAAAGTCCAGTGCAACCTGCAGTAAGATACTAGAGAAAAATGTAATGCTGGACAAATAGAGCCAGCATTAGAAGGCTTCTCTCTGCAGTTAATTTTTCCAAGCTTTGCCACATTTTCTCCTGAGTTTTCTCCTGGCTTCTTGGGTCAAATGTACCTGCTTTCCGTCTTCCTTTAAGTTTCAGATGTCAGATGCCCAGTCACACCCGAAGTTTAGAAAAGCAATACATAGCATTGAAGATATGTATATCCCAAAGATTTTATTGAGGGCTGCTCATCTGATATGCAGATGAACTGGGCATCCTGCGTTCCCATTGGATACAGCTAGCAATCCTCTCATTGTTACCCTGACTCCCCTTGACTTGTAGGAGAAACTCCAGATGAAGCTGCTTTGCTAACTCATTTTCCTGGGAAAGAGCCATTTCCCCTTTTATATAAATAATGTAAAACTTTAGAGATAAAGTATGTGGGGCAGAGGGAAGGTGGAATGGAGACGACTTTACAGTGTAAAGTACTTTCTCCCTGGCCCTAGTTCATTAGCGAAACCTAGAGACTTAAATTACCCAGCTAACCTCTTCTGCCACTGTTAGGTTATGAATCAAGTAGGTGGCTACCACCGAATGAGTCGTCGGGTCTTTGAGGAAGGTTCTCATCAAGCTAAGAGGGCCAGAAAATTTCCTATTACCGCGTCGTGCATAAATGGAAACGCTCAAAGCTCTGCATTACCTCCGTGCAATTCACTTGCTAAATTCAAAGAAACAAAATGGGAACAAATTCACCACTTTGCATAATGGAGGAGCACAGAAAATGGTAGGGACTTTGTTCAAACAAAGACCACAGGTAACCAGGTAACTGGAGACAGACAGCGTCATTCCAGCATGGGCCTGAAGCACGGAAGGTACTTCGTTGTCCGTCTTTCTCCCTTTATTTTTGTCTGTCTCCACGACTTTATTTTGTGTGAAATTTTGAGAGATGAATTCCATTTTCTGTTAATTCAATGGCTGTCACATTGCATTTCTTCACGCGCCTCCAATCATCACAATGAGATGTTAGGGTTTAAACGAACAGTCTTTTAACAGGTCTCTCACTGAAGCAGTGTGCTTAATCCTGTCTGCCCTACTCAGGGAGCCAGACTTGGAGATTTATAAGCAGCATCTTCTAATCCTAGAACCCCTCTCCCTCCCCTCAGGCTGTTGTGTGTCCTCTCTCTGTGTCTGTCCCTGGTGACTGTAGCTCACTGAGCAAGGTGTAATGCTGGGCAGGGGGCTGTGACAGAGAGCCTTTGAGGGACCTGTGGGTCTGGCCAACTATTGAGAGAGCGTTGTATAGACAGACACTGATTTGGGAGCACCCCATCCCATAACAGCGTCAGTGTTGAGAAGAGAACCAAACTCCCCCACACTTGAACGTTGACAAAATTAGCTGTCCAAAGAGGAAAGCAAGTGGAAAGTGCACCAAAAATATTTCCACCCAAAACTAATTCCTCTCTGAGGGATTTATTTTTTTCAGATGTGTTTTTCTAAGCAGACAAAACAAAGTAATTACTATTCATTTAAAACATTCTTTTCAGAATATTATTATTATTATTATTATTGTGTGTGTACTCTTGAGTACAGGAGGGTCACAGCATTCATCGTGCATGTGGAAGTCTAGGGACGACTTGCAGGAGCCAGGTCCTTCTTCCCGCACAGGGTCCCAAGTCCCAGGTCCCAGGGATCGAACTCAGGTCTTGACTGCAAGTGATTTTTCCACCGCTCCATCACATAAGCCAATTAAGTTCATTTTAGCAGCGAAGGCACACAATCTGGACATCCCTAGACCAAGTATGGATTGCTCGGGAGGGTCCTCAAAAGAGGAGTGCCTCCTTCCTTCTTTCCAGAGACAGCCTAGCATCTTGTGCGGTTTCCAGGCAGCACCCACAGGCAGAATGGAACAACCTGGGTTTGTATGGGGACCTTCACAAAGGTGGGTCACCAACTGTCTGATCACTTCCCCTCCCAGCCTGCTGAGTGCAAATGCAAATTGGCCACCTCTGGAGCTGTCTCCTTTGTGGCTATTGATCTGTGCTTGAGGGAGGGCTCTGAAGACACCATCTTTGAGGCTCCCCCACCCGCCCCTGCTCTGCTTCCCCAGTCCCTGTGGCTCCCTGGTCCCTGGCATTCATCTTGATCTTAGTGTTCCCAACACCGGGGTGGGTCATTTCAGGTGACTTAAAACTGAGATAGCATCAGGAGGAATTTGGAAATAAAGTCTTTGTCGTGTCACATTAAAGCAGCCCGATCAGGTGGCAGTTTATCAAGAGCCACCTCACAAGGTTTTAATGAGCATGCTGCCTGTTCTTGTACAATACTAATTAATCCCATTTTTTCACACTGCTGTGACTGCTCAAGAAACCCACATTGTTTTATACTCGGTAGCAAAGCGGCCCTTACTGATTAAATCTCCTTGCCTGCGATGGAGCTTGACAACTGAATTATACCTTGCTCAAAATAATAATGGGTATCAGCTAATAAATACGGTTTAACACACACAAAACTATGCAGCCAAAATCACACCACAAAATAGTGGTTTGACTTATAGGCTCAGCAGTGTTTCATTAAACATCTGTATTATAATTCACTGGTTTTCCAACTGATGTAATAACCTAATTGATGAGAACAAAGACAAGCTTTATTTATCCACCCAATTGCTTGCTTCTTGACTCACGCTTTTTCCTGGGTGTTATTGTGGAAATAAATATGCAATATTCTTTTTATAGAAGTCTAATTTAGGTCCCCTTCTCCCCCTGTTGAGAAGTCAGCATCACCAAGTATACCTGACAAGTTCTTGATCTTTTGTCATGGAGGTGTTGGGATCTGGTGGGTGGGGGTGTGGCTAGCAGAGATGAGGGAGCTGGTTGCTGGACCTATGATGGAACTGGGGAGTGGTCTACTGACATCTTCCGCAAGGGTGAATTTTTCTCTACTATAACTCCCCAATCTCTTCTGATGTTCTAAATAAGACTAGCAGAGCTGAGATGACTGATCATAGTCACACAGGATGACTCCTATATGATGTACGCACCTCATCTTCAGCAGGTCCCCACCTAAGTGATCCTGAAGATGTGTAGAAGCAGTGTAGTGAGGAAAAAAAATCACATACAACATACTCAGCATCTTTTTTTTTTTGGTATAAGGTATGTGTTTGCCACGTATGAAGAGATACACCAGCAACCCCAGGACTTGAAAGGCTGAGGTAGTAAAGCTAGTACCAGGACAGCCAGGGCTATATAGCCTCTCCCAGTGGTCATTTGCTTCTTTGCCCTGGTCATGGCGACATTTTGGGGGGCCATCTGACTTCTGATCTTGAACGACTGGAGAACGGAATGGTTTTAATAGCATTTCTTGACTCCTGCACAAACCCTGGCTTCCTCCACATGTCTATATGTTAACGATATACCAAGATGGCAGCCAGGACACTGCTTAAGTCATAAGTAATTTCTCATACCAAACTCTCTTTAAAAAAAAATCTAACAAAGCCACATCTTGCCTTCCTTCATTTCTAATGAGTCCACCGTGGCAAAGACCCCACACAGAACCCCCACTCTGGTTGTTGTGTCCCGGATTCTGCCCTACCTTCCTTCTAGGTCCCATTGTCAACCAGTCCCACTGTCCCATCTCCTCATGGGGTTTTCTCCTTTCTTTCTGTGAGGGTTGGAATGAGAATGTCCCCAGAGGCTCGTATGTTTGAATGCCTGGGGTCCAGTTGGTGCACTGTTTGGGAAGGATTAGGAGGTGTGGCTTTGTTGGAGGAGGTGTGTCACTGGGTGGGCTTTGAGGTTTCAAAAGCCCATGTTGTTTCTATTTGGCTCTCTCCCCCCATCCCACTTCTTTCCATTCTGAATTAAACAGAAACTCTCAGCTACTGCTCCAGTGTGATGCCTGCCTGACTGCCGCCATATTCCCCACCATGACGTCATGACTCCTACACCCTCTGGAGCCATGAACCTCAGATTAGATGCTTTTTCTTGTCAAGAGACACCTTGGTCATGGTGTCCCTTCACAATAATAGAAAGGCAACTAAGACGCTTTCTACTCGTCCACCACTTCAGTAGGCCAAGAGTTCACTATGCCATGCCATGTTTTAGAAATGTTTCTATTGCCCTGTGCCTTTCTTCTCCATGATTCTTCATAAAAATGTTGTCCAGCTCATCTTTCTCTTGTATAGGAGGTTTGGACACAATTGATCATTACAGTAAAACAAGTTTAACTAATGTATTTCTTTTTTGCATTTGTCAATTTTATCCATATGCATGGCACACCAGGTCATCTTCTCTGTTACCCTCTCTGATCTTCTCCCTTGGTGCTGACCCCCTTGGTGTTCAAACAGAGGCTTTCCGCTTGCGTGTCTTTGTGGTGCAGGACTAGTTCAGCTGCCATCGCTGTGGCATGTTCATGATTGGAACAGCCATGTCCGATTCAGAAAACCCTTTCTCAGCACGCCTCCCTATCACCTGGCTCTTGCTGTCTTTCTGCCCCACTGCTGTGATGTTGCCTGGGATGTGGACGAGGTGACACAGACGTCTTATTTAGCATTGAGCACTCAATAGTCACTTATTCTCAGCACTTGGACGCAGCATTAGTGTCTGAATATCATCGAGTTTCTTAAGGGCACAGAAAAGGAGGGGCACTGAGGATACCAGATGTCTGACTTTCCCAGTGGAGTCAGAGTCTAGCTTCCTCAGTTCTGATCATCAGGACAAACACATTCCATTAAATGATGAAACGAGGACCCTTAGCACCCATCCTCTGGATTCAACAATTAAATTTTTGCCATGTTGGTATTGCTGTGTTGTGCGTGTTTGTAGCTGTCTTTCAAAGCAGTTACAATACGGTTTTCATTGGGGTGGCCCCGTCATCATGGACACTTATGGTATCACCATTTGTGGGATGTTCAAGTCAGAGGGATTATGATTTCAATTCCTTAAACATTTATCATTTGTGTCAGGAACTTTTGGCCACTGTGTTCTAAGGCCTTTATGAAGTGCTCTTAACCACAGTTACCTTATTGTGAAAGAGAATGCTAGAATCTAGTCTTCCTATTTAACTGCATTTGGGCATCTGCTACAATTTGAAACTGGGATGACTCCTAGGGACCATGTGTAAAAGGTTTGGCCATGGTCACCAGCCTCTGGAACCTATATGAGATGGGGCTCAGTAAGAGATACTGAAAACATTAGGGGAATGCTCTTGAAAGGGGCATTGGGACCTGACCCCCTCTTTTTCTTTCTGCTTTCTTACACTTATAAGGTGAACAGTTGAGTTACCAAGTTACTTAAAGTAGTATGACAATAGAACATATATATATATATATAATTCAATATATTTCTATATTAATATATATTTTATATACATATATCTTAATAGAAATTATACATAATTTAACCTATCTCTATATTAGTCTATCTCTATATCTATCTATTTATCTATCTGTCTGTCTGTTGGTCTATCTATCTATCTATCTATCTATCTATCTATCTATCTATCTATCTATCTAGGATTTATTAGAATGGATTACAAGATGTAGTCCAGCATCTTGGGTTTTGGTTGTTTCCGGATGCAGCCAAGTTGACAATGGAGGTTAACACCACTGCAGACTGCTCTCCCATGTTACCCCCACTACAATGCCCTTCTTGACCATGGGCCCAAGACCCATGCAGTCAGCTGATGATAGCAGAAAACTTCTGAAATCCCAAGTCAAGATAAACCGCCCTTCCCCCATGAAAACAAATGACGTCACGTTCACTAAGCAAAAACGAAATATCCAGATCTGAGTCTATCATTAGCAAACAAAACTCTGATGTCAAAAGTGCACATGGAATAAAGATCTGGACTTGTGCACAGGGCTGTGCTTCACCAGTCATATGAAATCTAATCCATTCATTTATTGAGTGGCATAATAAGTTAATTGGTGAAACCAAAGGTGAGCTTTTTTACTCATTTGTTTGATTCCCTCCCTCCCTACACAGTTATTGGAGAAATTAATCTGCACTCTTGTCTAGGATTTATATTTAGAGAATGGATTTACACCTAAGAAGGAATTTGAAGTGGCTGTTTAAAAAGTAAGTGACAATTGAATCCTGAAATAATGGAAATGAGGGGTCATTGTGTCCAGCCCTCTGCCTCCAAGAAGTGCCATTTATCTTTGATCGCTCAAGACCGGAGAACTGCACTCATTAATCGGAAAATACATATATTATATTCCCGTTGCTGTGAACCCTGGAAAAGAGTGTGTTCACCTAAATTTGCACTTAACTAAGTCAAAAATGTTAGAGAAATATGTGACAACATTTGATGAACTTCGGGGAGGCTGCAGTGAGCTTCCTTTTTCCCCATGGATATTCTTCTCATTTTTCAATTTAGGTATTAAAGTTATCTGCGGCACTTAAGAAATCAGACTTAGAAGTCTTAAAGGCAAGAGAGCTTTTTGTACCCTCCCCCCAAGGTAGTCGGACCTGTTAAAAACTGCTTCCAAATGTAAAAGATCTTCTCCGAGTGACTTGTCTGCATTATTATAAGCTTTGATCATACAAGGTTGTACTGATGTTAAGGGGGAAAAGGTACTGTTTCATTGTTCAAAATCTCTTTCTTGGGTTTTGTTCATTGATTATAATTATGATGTGTGAAGTGATGAGTTTCTACATAATGGCAAGACAGGAAGATGATTTATTGTTTGGGGAGCTTTATGCAGGGAAAGAGACGCAGACCACAGGGAGCTGAGTCTCAGGATATAATTTATTAGATGCGAAGGGGATGTGGGCCTTTTGCTTTGACAAGATGTTGGCTGCCTCTTGAATGACAGGGCTTGGTTTAGGTGTGTTGAATCTCACGGGGGTGTGTTGCGATCAGTTTGGTACTCTCATTTGCTCGTCTGGCTTAAGCACTGAGGGCAATTTTAGATAGTATGAATGGGGAGATGATGGAATCAAGGTGTGGGGAGCCAATGGGATGAGCAGGCCAATGATGAAGACACTAATTCGCCCTTTCGTTTCATTGAAATATATCGGTGTGGTTATTTTGCTCTATTCGGATGAATTGTCTGCTAAGGGACTCTATGGATAGTGAGAGATAACCCAGCCGATATGAATTTCTTTGTTTCTCCTTACCAAGACTGACTGGCTTTTAGATCATAGGTGAGTGTCCGCACTTTAATCAGAGGCTGCACCTGGGTATCCTGGCTGGAAACATTTGCGGGAAGCAGGAAGGATGCATTCCTCACTCTCAGATGCAACCTTTGTACAGCATCAAAGCATTTTTGATCGTACTTTCCACCACCCTTCTCTGTGTGAATTTGAAAAGAATAAAAAGGACTCCCATCCATCACCTGGAGTATTGGTTAAGCATTTATGAGTGCTTGCTGCTCTCCTAGAGGATCTGAGTTCAGTTCCCAGCAGCAACAGCCGGTGACTCAAAACTGCCTCTGCTTCTCACCCAGGGGACCGATACCCTCTCCTGACCTCCACAGGTACCAGTCCTTACATCCATACACCCCCACAAAGACACACACATACCCACAATTGAAAAATAAAGTAGATGTCTTCTTTTGGGGGGGAAGGGTCAGGGCATTTTTCCAATTTTGTGTTTTCCTGAGATTCTTACGTGTACGAACATAGGAGTATCTGCATCTAGATGAGTTTCCTGTGTTCTTTCTTCCATTTCTTTGTTTGTTTTGTTCTATTCTGGTTTGTTTGATTTTGTTTTTATCTTGTCTTATTTTATTATTATTCTTTAGATGCCTGTTTGTTTCCTAACAAGAGACAGAAAGGGTGTATTCAGATGGGAGGGGAGGCTGGAAAGATCTCAGAGGGATCGGGGAAATGGAAACTGTAATCAGAATATATTGTATGAGAAAAAAAAATCTATTTTAATAAAGAAAAATAGAAAAAAAATGAAATACCCCCATCTGTGCTGTTCAGAAACAAGAGAAAACAGAGACATTTGGTTTCACTTACCTTTGGTTGATGACCTGTAACCTAGTGAGGGGCATTTGCTAAACTTGTCCTCTTGTCCTGGTATCCTGTCCTTCCTAACGTCTGTCTCATAACACATTAATCATTAAGTCTTACTCCAAAACACACCACGGAACATGTTCTAGTCTCCTCGCCCATGGCTGCAGTAAGCACGAACCCTCTGTGGATCACAGCTTCCCTTTCCTTCCTTGGCAATCTCCATGAGGCATGGAACAGGAAAGGCAAGGATGTCTCACCAACTCTCATTCAAATCAAAAGTAAACCATACCAATCCTGGCTTCCACATACTACTGCCATCTTTCCCACAGAATTTATATGCGTTAAATTAATTTACATGTGTTAGACACTCCAATTAAATAGGCGTTCCAGCCTCTTCAGAGACCCTGGTCTGTCGATGCAAACCCCCTCTCCTCCTGGACTCTCACACCAATGCATCTGACCATATTCCCAGGTCTTTGCCATCTGAAGACGGGGTCTCCTGTTGGCCTGCCAATTTTCCCTTCCCCCAGGGATAGGGGGTGAAGTCTGATAAATGGGAGGAGCTCTAACAAGAAGGAAATGTGTATGCAGCAATTACCTCCCTGGGTCTACTCTAAGGCACTGTGGTCTAGTTATGGGTAGGAGAAAATGTCTCCTTGGAAGACTCGTACATAAGATGCCCTGTGCTCAGAGATGGGGCTGATATAGAAGGTTTTGGGATGTGTAGGAGGTGGATTCCAGCTGGAGAAAGCTGGTCATTAGAAGTGAGTTCATGGGGGAAGGATGCTTGAAACCCCCCTCCTCTGTCTCTTCTTCTTGTCCACCTTGGGGGAACTTCCTCCTCCTCCTCCACCTGCCCCTGCCACCCTGGCCTTATACCTCTAGATCAATGGAGCCAAGGTTGCATTTTGGAGTTGTTACCACTTTGAGTAAAAAGTAAATAATCACCCTTTTCTGTTGGCTTTCCTCAGGAATTGATCATAATATGATAAAATGGATTGATCTGAATATCTTCAAATGCTCACAGGAACACTCACACTTGGATTTGATTCTAGTCCCTGCCATTTGGTTGCTATATGTTCCTTTGTTTAAACTTTCTGGTATAGATGAAAAGGAGCCACAAATTCTGGTCACATCTTGCTTTCCAAGGCAGAGTTTAAGTCCTTATGCAAATTAATTCTGAGCTTTGCCATGCTACTTCCTTTGCCTAATGGACTAGCCCTGTCCACTGCAGTGAGCCAGGCAAACTGCGTTCAGTGTGAGCTCATGAGCTGCCCTCTGGGATTTCAACCTGGGAGTGGGATGCTGCAAAGAAGCCAGTCTGGCTGAACCTGGAGAACCAGACACGGCAGGATGGATCAGCAAAACCAAGCTGTGCACTGCGGTGCCCCAGCCCATCTGGATGCAGCTGTATGAATGAGCCTGCTGTGTGCACTGTGGTGCCTCAGTCCATCTGGATGCAGCTGTATGAATGAGCCTGCTGTGTGCACTGTGGTGCCTCAGTCCATCTGGATGCAGCTGTATGAATGAGCCTGCTGTGTGCACTGCGGTGCCTCAGTCCATCTGGATGCAGCTGTCTGAATGGACCTGCTGTGCACTACAGTGCCCCAGCCCATCTGGATGCAGCTGTATGAATGGACCTGCTGTGTACTGCGGTGCCCTGTCCATCTGGATGCAGCTGTCTGAATGGACCTGCTGTGCACTGCAGTGCCCCAGCCCATCTGGATGCAGCTGTCTGAATGGACCTGCTGTGCACTACAGTGCCCCAGCCCATCTGGATGCAGCTGTATGAATGGACCTGCTGTGCACTGCAGTGCCCCAGCCCATCTGGATGCAGCTGTATGAATGAGCCTGCTGTGTGCACTGTGGTGCCTCAGTCCATCTGGATGCAGCTGTATGAATGAGCCTGCTGTGTGCACTGTGGTGCCTCAGTCCATCTGGATGCAGCTGTATGAATGGACCTGCTGTGCACTGCGGTGCCTCAGCCCATCTGGATGCAGCTGTATGAATGGACCTGCTGTGCACTGCGGTGCCCTGTCCATCTGGATGCAGCTGTCTGAATGGACCTGCTGTGCACTGCGGTGCCCCTGCCCATCTGGATGCAGCTGTATGAATGGACCTGCTGTGCACTGCGGTGCCCTGTCCATCTGGATGCAGCTGTCTGAATGGACCTGCTGTGCACTGCGGTGCCCCTGCCCATCTGGATGCAGCTGTCTGAATGAGCCTGCTGTGCACTACAGTGCCCCAGCCCATCTAGATGCAGCTGTCTGAATGAGCCTGCTGTGTCCTGCAGTGCCCCAGCCCATCTGGATGCAGCTGTCTGAATGGACCTGCTGTGCACTGCGGTGCCCTGTCCATCTGGATGCAGCTGTCTGAATGGACCTGCTGTGCACTGCGGTGCCCCTGCCCATCTGGATGCAGCTGTCTGAATGGACCTGCTATGCACTGCGGTGCCCTGTCCATCTGGATGCAGCTGTCTGAATGGACCTGCTGTGCACTGCGGTGCCCCAGCACATCTGGATGCAGCTGTATGAATGAGCTTGAAGTAAAGCAGCCGAGAAACCAGAAGGTGTACTGTTGGGTTGTGGAGCTGCCACATTGTCGCTAGGCTTTCGGGGCGGCACATGGGAGACCAGATGAGATACAGTTAGCACGCAGAACATCTCCAGTCCATACAAGCTGTTCCGGAAGTCTTTAGAATTGACTGGTTCATTCTTAATTCTTAAATTCTCTTAAGTTAAGAATCTGTTCTGTGTGCTCTGATGTGTCTATGCAGTTTATTGATATTAGTACTATGCGTCTGGGCTTGATCCAATCAGATGCAGAAGGAGGGAGACTCTGGATCAATTCTGTTTATTGGACGATTCCTTTTTGGAATAAGTAAAGTAGGAAATCAAAACGAGGAAGTGGTTTAAAATACACACCATGGCACTTGCCTTTAATCCCAGCACTTGGGAGGCAGAGGCAGGTGAATATTTGTGAGTTTCAGGCCAATCAAGGCTGCACAGTGAGACCCCCATCTCAGAATTAAAGTACAAATCAAACACAGCAATGACCTCCGCTTAGGTGCTCCTCACTCAATGTCACCAGCATATTACATGTATCCCCTTTATGATTGACCCCAACTCTAGATTTCAGAAAACACTAAAGCAGCCATGGTGATCCCATCATCAGGCGAAAATAACAAGGGCTACAAAAGTAACATTTTCTGCCCGAGATGACGCAGCCAGGTTTTGGCATACCTGGTCTGTATAACCCTGATGAATCTATTACAGCCTTGTGGAACAGTCTTAAACTGGAAAGCACTCAACTGAAAGATGAGGGAGATTGGAGCAGCGCACGCGCGCGCACACACACACATGAGTGTGTGTGTGTGTGTGTGCATGCATGTTGTGTGTGCTTACATGATTGAGAGTCTAGGAGCGTAAAACACAGTGGATTCTGTATAGATGTCACACTGGTTCTAACAACGTCGGGGGAGTTGACGCCTGAGGAGCAAGGATGCAGATGATAGGGGCTCTGGGAGTGTGGGGTGCCTGGCACCGACCGCTTGATCTCGTTGTCATTCAGTGCCAGCTCCCTGGTCATCTTGAAATAGCAGCCGGTTTGCACAGGTCCTGGATTGGAACTCTCCATGCCAAGCGAGGTCGTCTCTGATGGACTCTGCAGGTCATTTCCAAGGCTCACTGTTGGCTCAGAGAGTGAGGCAAAGCAATGCCTGATCTTTCCTTTCCAACTGTCTAAAGGGCCAGTCCAGGTCAGCAGAGTGTCTCAGAGTGACAGGGATGTGGCTTTACCTTGTCACTCTCTGCCATTTGTATAGTCAACTGAGAACTGTAATACATCTTACAACCAAAGGAGGATGTAACTATGCCTAAATCTCACCCTTGGGAAGAAAGGAAAGAGAAGGGAGGAGAGAGCCGCCCTCTCCCTTTTCTACTAAGATATAAAGGAGAATTGGGAAACTTACATTTCTTATTCCGGGACCCCATTGGATGGAGCATGGTCACATGGTCACACCAAGGCACAAGGGAGTCTGGGGGTTGTAGTCTTTAATTAATACCCCATGGTGAGGAAAAATCCACTAGTGTTGTTGAGAAAGGAAGACACACTGCTGTGTATCTTCTCACATGCTCCCGTGGGAGAAGGAAGCCGCTGCACGTGCACCCTCATTTGCTCCCCAACTCCTCTTGGCTTTGGGCAGCCAAGTGGGTGCTTTTCCATCTTGCCTGGGTTATATTACTCCCCTCAGTCATGGGCATTGCAAACACAGCAAACAGAGTCTCCTGGATGTGGGCTCTGGCCAATCTCTAGGGTGTGGTCACACACATCAGGTCCAAAGTCCTGCTTCCACGGAAGGCTACTTCCCTGCGACTTTGAGGCCCACTCCTGGTTTATGTTCTCTTCTGACTTGTTTCATATATTTTTTTTAAAGAAAAGTCTTTTCCTCTCATGCAGGAAAATCTAATTATGCAGCGACAGCAGTTGGCTGGCTTGGGCACAACACAACATGTCAATTTTCAGTTGCTTACACGGGCGCGCAGAAACTGTTAGGGATTGTTTTGAAATCTGGCATACATTTCAGTCATGTTAATTCCTACAACTGTGCCAAACTTGATGAAATTTGGCTCCTCCGTACTCTGGGGAAGGTGGGGCATTGGGAAAGGCAGGCTTTTTTTTTTCCTGGCAGTGACATCATCTCTCCCCCTCCCTCATGACGAAGAGTGTCCTCAAATAAGCCAAGAACATAACTTTGTATTCACAAGGCTGTGACAAAGTGACTCCCGGAGACCAGAGCTGTGCTGCAGAGCGACCGAGGAAATACAGATGGCATAATGCTTTTTCCCTCTCCTTCCAACAGATTTGTGCCAGATGTGTGAATATTGATAATTTCTCTGGGGCCCGACTCAAGGCACAATATAGTTTTCTGTTTGATGGGGGGATCAGAGAGTGAGAATCTGTCCCAGGCATGGTATTTACAGGAAATGTTTGCCTCTGCTCTCAAATCTGTCAAAGCAGGGCCAGAAACCCCACATTTCCAAACGATCCCCGGATTCATTCTTTGTTCTGGACCTAGTTTTTATCTCACCAGTAATTGACAGACTGGAAAATTCATCAGGAAGACATGTGGTGTGCTTCCTAAAGCGGCTCCTCTCTGGTGACTGTGTCTGGCCGTCACTAGGAACAGCAAGGGTGGAGAGTCTCAAGAAGTTATCTCAGAGACGTGCATCTGGTACACTGTACGACCTTCTTAAACATTTAATAATAAAAAGGTTTTCCTTCAAACCAGCATTTCTGGTTTCAAGGGAATACATCAAACAATAAATTCACCATTCCCGAAGTCTTCATAGATCTTCCTTCCTTCCTTCCTTCCTTCCTTCCTTCCTTCCTTCCTTCCTTCCTTCCTCCCTCCCTCCCTCCCTCCTCTCCCTTCCTTCCTCCCTCCTTCCCTCTCTCCCTCCTTCCCTCCCTTCTTCCTTCCTTCCTTCCTTTCTCTCTCTCCCTCTCTCCCCTACCCCCTTCTTTTTTCCTACTTCCTTGTTTTTTGAGACAGGGTCTCACACAGCCTGCCTAGGCCTTCCTAAGAGGGGCCTTGGACCCCCTAGTCTTTTGTTTCATTCTCCCTGATTCCCTATCTGCTGTACCTGCACTCATTTTAACATATGATGCTGGAAACTAGGAAATTTCAAGAAAGTTCAATTTCTTAATTCAACTTTCATGTTTTTTTTTTTTGGAACATCAGAGGGAATCATTGAAAAGAGTTAAAAAGAAACAGGAATACTTAACATTTCTTGAGAGGTTCAGCTTTGATCAAATAATTATGTTTGAAGACAACTTTAAAACCAGTATAAAATGTTTATACCTGGCTTCCAGTGTGAAATGTTTCAAATGGCTTTAAATAGAAGGAGACATACTATGCTCGGGAAAAAATGGAGGCAGAGAAGAAAGAAGGGTGGGTGGAAAAAATTGCACGTCCTGGACAAAAAAAAAAAAAAAAGATAGATGTGAATGGAGGTGTGGCTAAGTGGGTAGTCCCATCTTGGCATGCAGGATGCCCTGGTGTGAGCCTCAGTGCTGTATAAACTGTAGAACATACTTATGATCCTGGCACTGGGAGGTAGAGGCAGAAGGATTGGAAGTCCAAGGCCTTTCTTGGATTCATAGTGAATTTAAAGCCAACTTGGGATACAAGAGGCCATGTTTAAAACACAAAAGGCAAGGACAGGTCTTCCACGAGTATCAATAAAACATGGCATATCAAGTTGCAGTAAGACTACACACCTCCCCATGTATTACGGTTGGGCAAGGTGACCCAGTATGACAAGTAGGGTCTCAAAAGCCAGTAAAAGAGCTGGAGACAGCCCCTGTTCCTGCTGTTAAACAGAAATGGAGGAGCAGTGGATTGAGGGAGGGGACGACAGAGTCAGGGTAGAGGGAGGGATTGGGAGGAGAGGAAGAAGGGGAAACTGTGGACAGGTTGTAAAATAAATAAATAAATACATTTATTTTTTAAAAATCTATATTAAAGACTGCTTCAATAAATGATATTTTATCTTAAAACAATAACAACCAAAAACCAAAAGGAAGGAAGGAAGGAAGGAAGGAAGGAAGGAAGGAAGGAAAGTAGGAAGGAAGGCAGGTTGGCTGTTGCTTGGGACTTTGGGCATGCATGTTTGCAGTAATTGAAAGTTAAATTTGTTTTTGAGTTCTAGGGCAGCCACAGTGAAAGTGGAGACACACCCCTTGTGTCAGAAAGGAGAGCACCTGTTTCTATGAGAAATAAAGTTTATTTCTAACTTTAGAGTGTAGTTGGGATTTTCAGCAAAGGTGATATTGTCCTCTGAAAACATTTGTCAATACCGGAGATGTGTCTGGTCTGGTGGTGACGATGGGAAGAATGGGCAGGTTTCTGTATCTCGTGGGCAAAGGCCAGGGATGCTACTCAACATCCCACTGAACACGAAGCAGTTCCTCACAACATCTAAACATCTGGTCCAGATGTCAGTCAGCAAAGAATGAGAAACCCTGGGTCATCCAACCAGGGCTTCATATGGAGGTTCTGTTGTAGCCCAGGTTACTCCACAATCCAAGGCTCCGCAGTGAAGGGAGTTCCTTCATGTTCTCATGCCATCACATACCCACTGCATTAACCTCTCAGGTCTCAGCTTCCTCGAGACAACTATGTAAATCCTACAGGGTGGTAAGGACTAGCAGGCTCAGTGTTGGTTGAGCATTCCGCACAGTTCTTGGCACGAGGTACAACGTCTGTTAAGATCCTTCCACAGGGGAGAGAATAGTACCTAGATGTCATCTCCAGAGATGGTGTGTTTGTGTTTGGAGGGGGCTGCCAGGTGCAGCACTGTTGTGAGATGTTTAACCTACTGATGGATGTAAGACAATCTAGGCATTGGATGGATGGATGGATGGATGGATGGATGGATGGATGGATGGATGGATGGATGGATGGACTGATGGACGGACAGATGGACTGATGGTTAGATAGATGGAAGGATGAATGGATGGATGGATGGATAGACAGATGGAAAGATGGAGGGACAGACAGACGGATCCTCCTTTAGTAGCAGCAATGTGGCAGTTTTTCAAGAGGTGCTCAGAGTGTTGTTGCTTGCAGTTGCTGGGTGAGACCTACTTCAGTTCTTCCGCTGTCAGGCCAGCAGAGGACAGAAGGATGTCTAAAATACTTACGTGCTCCATGCCTCGTCAGTGGCCAACGTGTTCCCACCATCTCCAAGAGATTTGTGGTCTAACAATCAGAGCAGAGCCAGACTACCCTCCATCTTTTGGAAAGATGTTCAGGGCGTGGCCACAGACCTGGAATGTAAAGGATGTAGAAGAACAACAAACAAAACAAAAAAACCATCATGCAGTCAAACAAACAAAATATCAATCTGGTGAAGGATATTTTGTTATAATGTAAGTTGAATGGCTCTCTGATTAGGATGCTGTTACATGCTGAGATCAATATCAGATGTGATGGCTTACCTGGGCAGTGGTGCAACTTCAGACATGTGAAGCAGGCCAATGCCAGCTTCACATTTAATACGAAGTTAAAAAGCAGCGTGGCATCCTAGAGCTGCCTTCTGGCCCCACCAGTCAGCACTCAGGTGCCTCAGTTTCAACAGAACACGAGAGAAAAGAGACAGCATGGTCTCCACAGAATCTCCCCTGAATGTGACTCCTGTCAAATGTGCTTAGATGTCACCAACCAGTCTCATTCCCTGGTGTTTCCTGGATGTGCAGCTAGGAAGGCCAGCTCCACTGGCCAGGTGCCACTGCACACAGGGGAAGGGCAGGTTTCAGTGGACAGTGCCCTGCACGGCTTCATGTAGAGACTATCACAGCCTTGTTAAACACCTTCGACAGAAAGTACTTCCATTTGAAAGCAGAGATAAAATACGCGTGCCTGGAGAGCATCTGCAAGATCTAGCTTAGGCCCCTTCCTTTTCAGCAGTGGGAAGAATGGAAAAGAGGGGAAAAAAAAACAAGTGGACAAGCGACAAGCCTGATAGACTGGCAAGACTCTAAAAAGGCCATTATTCAAATATTTATGGATCCTCGTAGCTCATGGATTCAAATTTACAATGCTGCACTTGTCAACAACATAATTTTGCAAAAAAAAAAAAAAAAACAAAAAAAAAAACATTAAAGCCTGAGCAGTTCGTTCCCTTCTAACCCCGAGGCCTCTCTTCTTCCCAGGAAACGAGCAGCTGTTCTCAGTGAAAATGGAACACCCGCTCTCGGGGTGCTCTGCTGAGACCCACTGCACATGGCACGCCAGCCCTAAAGCTGTGCTTCCGGGAGAGCCACCCATGACGAGTCAGAGGCATCTGGTGTATCAGAAGAAGAAACAAAGGCTCCTTGGCTTGCTGCAGATCCCTTGAACGAGATATAGCTTTAATCAAACTTAAATCACAAGCAGCCAGGTACGGCGGCTCACGCTGGGAAGCAGAGCAACCCAGGAGGTGGAAGCATAAGGATTACTCTGGGAGTGTGAATCCAATCTGGGCTCAAGTCTCAGAGCCGGTCTCGAGAAGTGAGAAGGCAGCAAAGGGACTATGGAATCACAAGTCACCACGTATGACATAAAATGCCTCAGTACCCTGGGACAACTAGGGTGATAGAAAAGAAAATTAGACACCAGTTTTTAATATTACCTTGTTAACAAAATGGGGTGTTCCCAGCCATGTGTGGTGATGGTCATGAAACCA
The DNA here is from genome assembly GCF_037038515.1 of Microtus pennsylvanicus. NCBI lineage: Eukaryota > Metazoa > Chordata > Mammalia > Rodentia > Cricetidae > Microtus > Microtus pennsylvanicus. Next base: position 144,239,245 of record NC_134580.1, read on the forward strand.
ACAGAATTAAACAATATTTTCGGGATAATACTTGGAGAGTGACTCTGTAAATAAGCACACAGGTTTGCTGATATTTTAGACCTGGCTTAAATACAAAGTATAGAATCAATAGAATTCAATAAATGAAAGTTTTTTTGTAAGCATGTTATTTTGGTATCAAAAAGGACAATAAATGGCAGAGACTCTATAAAATAATGTGGTTTCCAGAAACGGAAAGCAGTGGGGAACAGCTTGTTTGCAGAACAGACAATAGAAATCTGGATTCTGCGTGTTTCTGGGTCGTTAGCAATGCTCAAACCTGACAACAGAGTGCTCTGGAGACTTGGTGTCCACCTGCCCTCCACAGAGAACAAATGGTGCAGGCCACCCTGGAGCACCACAGGGAAATTCTGACACATAATATTCACCTGAGGAGTGGGCCGGAAGTAGACTGGACACAGTATCAATTCTACATATCTGTGCAAATTTAACACATGACTGGCACTGGGCTGGGAAGTGGATTTGGCTTGGAAAGGGGAGACAGCCACCTCACCTGATGGTCTTAGGAAAGGGGAGACAGCCACCGCACCTGATGGTCTTAGGCAAGAATAGGAGGATTCTTTTTTTTTTATTGTTTTTATTGCACTGTACATTTTTCTCTGCTCCCTCCCCCTCCCCCTTTTATTCTCTCCTGTGACCTCCATGCTCCCAATTTACTCAGGTGATCTTATCTTTATCTCCTTCCTATGTAGATCCATGTATGTCTCTCTTAGGGTCCTCTTTGTTGTCTAGGTTCTCTGGGTTGTGGACTGTAGGCTGGTTTTTCTTTGCTTTATGTCTAACAGCCACTTAAGAGTGATTACATATTATGTTTGTCTTTCTGGGTCTGGGTTACCCCACTCAATATGGATTTTTATAGATCCATCCATTTGCCTGTAAATTTCAAGATGCCATTATTTTGTACCACTGTGTAGTACTCCATTGTGTAAATGCACCACATTTTCCTTAGAAGATAACTAATTCTTTAAAGCATGATGAATACTAATCAGAATAGACATAGTAACTCTGGTCTGCACAGAGTGCCCAGCCCAGTCTTGCCTACAGAGTAACTGGTACAATGAAGGGGGAAATTTGAACTGTGGGTCAAGCTGAAATACAGAAAACTAAGTTCTAAGCATGTAGTTTTTTCCTCCCGTTCTTCCTTTTCTTCCTTCTTTCCTCCCTTCCTACTTTTTTCTTTCTATTTTTCTCATAGTTTATGTTTTAATAACTATATGCACTTTAAACTTCCTTTATGGTTTCTAGGAAGCAGTTTTGTTGGTAGGCGAGAATCTTAATTCTTTATAAGAGTGGGACTCTCTGTCACTATTTGTGAGATAGAAAGAGTGCAAAAGTCACCTAGGAGCACATCCAAGTGTTGAAAATTGACATCTGGGGGGGGGGGGGTGAGATGGTCTTTATTTTCTTCTTCATAGGATTTTTGTGCAAAATGTTTTATTTTATTTTCTATTTTATTTTGTGTTTATGTGTGCGTGTCATGTGCGTGGATTTGTGCACATGAGTACAGCACCTATGGAGGCCATAAGAGGGCGGTGGATCCCACACAGCTGGAGTCACAGGCTGCTGGGAGCTAGCCACCATGGGCGCTGCAAAGTGAACTTGCTCTGTAAAACCATGAGTGATTTTAACCAATGAGCCATCCCTACAAATGTTTTAAATCAACTCTATGCAGATTGGTTTTTTTTTTTTTTTGGAAATAAACAAATGTGTTGCTAGATGAATGACAAGTGAATCCTATCTCTTTAGATGGTCTTCAGTCTGCAGGATTTTAGTGTATTTCTCAAGTTTATCTCCAACTCCAAGGCAGGCAGTCTAGAGGAATCAATGGCAAATTGAACTGTACTGAATTTTAATATCAAAGTTGGGCCAATGTAAAAGTGATGGCAAAGAGGCAAGAGGGGATGATAGGTTCTGATTAGGAAGCGGGCCCATGTCTGACATGTGGAAAACGCATTGTATGAGTTCAGAGAGAGGCGCTGATATGGAGAGAAGTTTGCATAGGGAGCTTAATAAATAAGTCATGGCCACCAAGGGCTTAGATGGTTTCATATTTAAAGAGATATTTATGAACTATTGCGGGGCTGGGAGAGGCTCGCCACTTCTTTCTTCCCCTCTCATTACAGCCGAAGGGGAGAAACGAGTTCTAAAGAAAACTGCAGACAGGCTTAGAACCACATACGACCTGTTCATTAAAAGTCAATGCAAAAGTGAGCACAAGTTTTTATTGAAAAGTTCGTTTGAATTTTCTCCCTCCTGTAACAGCTTCCAAGAAGTTTCCCAAGTGGACTTGGTTTAAATGCATTGAGTGGCATCGCATGGGGGTTGAGATGGAGGTTGCATTAGGCATTTAGATGAGGAGCCCACACCGAGACACCGGGTTTCCCACCCCGCACCGGGGTTCTGAGCTGGCTATAGAAAAGATAGAGGGTAGAGGCTGTGTAAAATAAGGCTCCACCATGGTGGTGTGCTTTGTTTCCCTGTTATCTTGACTCTAAAACCACCCTGAAGATGACCCCTGGGCATCATGTGACCCCCACTGCAGCCCCGCATGACCTGAGGCATCTTGGAGAGCAAGTCACAAACATTCATGAAACTCCTAGGCAGACACAAAAGGGTGCATGGCTACGTGTGCATGGGACACAGGTCGGTATGCAGTTTCAAGAGCACGGGAATGCCAGCAAGAGCTGGAGAGATGGCTCAGTGGGTAAAGAGACTTCTGTGCAAGCGTGAGGATTGGACCCCCAGCACCCACATAAACACCGGGGAACCCCAGGTCTCAGGGAGCAGAGACAAGCTGATCCCTGGAGCTCACCGGCCAGACAACTTGTTGAATTGATAAGCTCCAAGCTCAGCGAGAGACTGTCTCAAAAAATAGGGTGGAGTAGCAAGAATGAGGAAGATGCCTGATGTCAACCTCTGGTCCCCACACGCATACACACTCCACACTGGCGCACATACCCACACAACACACACATATATAACACACACGCACACCCTGTTTACACACATGCACATGAGCCAGAGCGTGCACACATCACCTTAACTCTTCTCACCAATGCTTCCATACCACAGACAATCCATCCCTTATCTCAGCCTCAGTATCCATAGGATGTAACCAGCAATCTCCTCCCCACTGAGCTGCTGCTACTGTGATGTAGGGCAGGATATGTAAGTAACTTAGAACACTGCCTCACATGCATTAACAGCCATTAACAATTACCTATTATCACAGTTGACTTCATATAAATGTCTATCAATATTAATAACTGTTTACAGTTATGTATTCCAACTCCCAGAGAAGCCGATTGCTTATCATTGTATATATTGATCCCCCTACCCCCACTTTGCCTTGAACCCATTTTATAACGAGAATTATTTTTTTCATTCCTTTTGTGTGTTATTCCAATTTCACAATGGGAAGGCCTGGAGAATTCGGGATGAAGCTAGCTCTTGGTTAAATCTGATCATCTTTCTCTGTTCCTGTAAGTGCTGGAGAGTTTTCTTGGGACAGGTGTGAGCATCCATCTCTGCCCTAGCCCATGGCAGGGGAAGCATTTGTAATTCCTCTTCCTGGGCTTTGGAAGGCACTTGTATTTCATGATCCGTTATCTGCAGACAGATGTCTTAGAAAACTGTCTTGGCTTGGGATTGTCCATTCCATCATGCTGTCTGTGGAATGGTACACAAAGAGTGTGGAAGGGACACACACACTTTTCTTTAAGTAAATCAGGCTTTCTTTGAAAGGTATTCTCAGTTTCCCCCATGACAGCTGGGACTCCCAGAAGACACAGAGTCCTAAGAGATAAGTGACTTCATTCAGTGATAAATGGGCTTCACCGTCTGAGCAACTGCTGGGCACCCACGGGTGAGGAATCTCAGAGTTGCAACTTAGCCCCAAATGGAGGCAATCAGCATCCCTTCTCATCAGCATGTTGGGCCAAACCTGAGGACCAGGGGGCACCAGGGGAGAGGCAGAGCGTCATTCTTCCAGTGTTAGATTCAAGAGCAAATAGTTTAATCTAGAATAACCGATGATGGTAAAATATGATTTAAATCCCTAAAGATTCTTCCAAGGCAAACCAGCTTCCAGTGCTGTTTAGTGCTAAGGTCTCACTGACTTCAAAATTCATCCAACACAAGCAATTATCCAAAAAGCTTTGCTCTCAACCCAAAGACATTGTGCTCTGGAGAAAGATGCCACTGTGACCATCAGACCTCCAATTTAGACAGCAATCCCAACATTCATGATAGGAGTATCTGAAAGGAAATCACCTGGTACCTGGATATGAACAGATAAGAAGATGAGAACGCAGGCAGTGGCAAAATGGGTTTGAAGAAAAATGCATAAAATAATTTTTCTCTAAGCTTGAAACAGACAGAATGAGAGCAAGGAGAAAGTCACCCGTGGGGGCTTCATCATAAATCTAAAGCAAGAAGTCAGGGTTGGTGGGTACCAAAGTGTATCAATAACAGGAGAGCGTTTGTTGCTCCCTAACTGCGTGCTAATACTGTGCTGGGGCTTAAATACTCATATTGCTATATCATCACAAGACCCCAGGGCAGAATCCACACGGATAATGACCAGAGCACAAGTTCTGAACAACTCGAGTCTCTTCCAGCATTCACCCCGTGAACAGCTTCATCCCAGGCAACGTGACCTTCTTCAGGCTCAGTTTACCCTTGAAAGGCTGTCTGCACACCACTGAGTGGTTCTGAGGACGGTGAATGAAGTCTTCGTGTAAAGTACTGATGCTGGTTTAGGATAAATTCAATAAACTGTGAGATAAAAATATCACAGATGAAGGAAACTGACCTGAGGGTGACGTAGGAACTTGCTTGGATCAGTGGCAGCAGCAGGATTTGATCCCTGTCTGTGTCGTGTCGGCACCTCTCTGTTTAACCCTGTACAACCAGGAGCCCATAGCCCAGAGGGAAAGGGTATTAGTCTATTGTCCGTGGCTATAATAAGATACGGGAGGCTGGACAATATATAAAGAGGTTTATTTAGTTTTTCAGGCTGACAGTCTAAACAGAATGTTATGGCTCTGTCAAGGGCCTCTTGGCTATATCTTAACATGGCAGATGGTATCATAGCAGTAGTATGTGTGGAAGGAAGTGGTCCCTTGTGAAAACAGGAAGCGGAGGAGCCTAGACTTGCTCTTTTATAACTCATTCCTGTGAGTACAATTCCTTCTCTCTCTCTCTCTCTCTCTCTCTCTCTCTCTCTCTCTCTCTCTCTCTCTCTCTCTCTCTCTCTCAGAGCTCTGCCTCCTAAAGGTTCTGCTACCTTTTCATGTAGAGGCCATTCTGGCTATGAGCTTCTAACACATGAATCCTTGGGATGACCCATAGAACCATAGCAGGGGATACAATGAAATCTTTGCTTTGGTAATGTGGGACTAACCAGCCATTATGAGTGTAACGTACATCAACTAGTGAGTTCATGGCTAGAGAAAAAGACAACAGCAAAGAGAATGCACCCTTACAGGTTAGTCTGAAGCTCTGAGCTCCCCATTGTCCTTGCTAGTGGTCTTCCAACAGAGTCCTTTGTTTTCAAACAGCAGAGACAGGTCAATTTGCATACTCTCAAAGGCACTGCTGGCATAATGTTATTGTACAATTTAGTAAAAAAGAAAAAAACCTACATGCTTCCCATTAGTTCCAATTAATCATTTGAAGATCCATAAACATGCAGGAATAAAAACCCTAGCATTTGTCTTTGTAAACACCCCTGACCCCATCCCCACGTGATCCCAGGCACACAGGAACTTCTCCTGAGGCTGCCCCTGTTTCCTAGAGCTGCCCTTGCTTCGAAAGCCACTTGTAGAGAGAAAGGACAGATTGGGGAATCTAGGGGCTGGCCTCAGATCCCTACCTTTGTTTCTACTTTTTCTAAATGGTGTTATCAGGAACTGATCTCACAACCTTTATGGCCTTGGTCCACTATTGCCAGGATGCGTTAGGCTTCTTAAGATCCCAGCTTCCAGCAGATATGTCTTGAGCTTTGGGTTCCACTCACTGAGCTCTCCTTGATCTTCTCTGCGGACGCAGTGATTTCTATAGTCTACCCATTAGGTTGAAATGGCCAAACCCTAGGTCTCTTTGGCTGGCTACACTTGCATGCTGTGTCCTGGACAGGAACCTTCAATAAGTTGTCAGGGGAGTGTGCCAACTCAAAATCATCAGTCAGGATGCTCTTCCCTTTGGAGCGCTCCTGTCTGGGCCATGCAGGGAGACCTCAGACAGGAAGACCCCAGTCAAGCAGAGAATGTAGAGAGTGTACCACGAAAGAAGGGGGCTGGGAAGCCTGCCTTCCTTAAGCTTCTTGCCTTTTCTTGTCCAGGAGTGAACACCAATGACAAATTGTCCTGGAGTTCATTCCCTAAGCTCCTACATGCTCCCTAATTTGAGTAAGTACCAGAAAGATTTTCTGTTGGGCCAAGCAGTGCCCTCCAGGAATTTCCTTCGCTCCTTCTGCCCCTCTTGGTATAAATGAGTGACTTTCTTTGCTCAGTTTGACTTCACCTCTGTCCAACACAAGCACAACACTCCGCCCTGGGATTCCCAGCTTGAGCAAGTGATGTTTTGTCCAAGGACATTTTCCTCTAGTCACTTCTTGGCTAAGGCTCTTGATACAGTCTGAAATCCTCTTTACAGCTCCCAGAATGCTTCGGGGATTCTCTACCGTGGTTCTGTGAGCATTTGAGCATGGACTGTTCATTGTGGTAGGGGCTGTCCTGTACATCATAAGATGCTGGAAGCATCCAGAGGAAACAAAACATCCAGTCTCCCTCTGTGGCTTTATGGGAGAGACGATGCTGGTAGCAACTCCTACAAACACAAAGGTACCAATCTAAAGTCACTCTCTTACAAACTTGTTCATATTTTCTCTATAAAAAGTCAAGATCCAGAGTGCGACAATTGAGACAAGTCTTTGAAACCTTTAAGTACAGAAATCAGAACCACATGGCCACCCAGAAGGCACCTGTCACGCTGAGTGACCCCTCACTGACAGCATGACAAAGTAGCTTCCCTTTCTATCTTGGGAGACCACATTTAAGAAAGTCACTACTGATAAAGGAAAAAAAGAAGCTTGCCTTACAGTGGGCTGTGAAATCCTGTATTATTTAAATTGTGTTTACAGTAGCTCTACTCTCATGCTATTGAGAAAAGACATAAATACATACTCTGTCGTGGCACATGGGATATGAAACACATAGGAAGCCACAGTAGGGGTAGGGGACAGTGGACAATGGTCAGGACAGACCCTTCACTGTGGGGTGCTGAAGGTGGAGGAGGATGAAGGGGTTTGTTTTGAGAGGTCCTCAGCACAGAGTGACTTTTGCCCCAAGACACCCTTGGTAATGTCTGGAGACACCCTGCTTGAATGGTGTATGCATGTGTGTATGTATATAGAGGTGCAGAGGTCAGGGTCAAGGCTGGGTATCTTCTTCTATTTCTCTCCACCTCATGTTTTGAGGAGGGTCTCTCGCTGAACATGGAGCCCACTGATTTAGCTAGATTGACTGACGGGCAAGCTCTTGAGATCCTCTTGTCTCCACCTGTATTGGTAACTTTTCATGATAAAATATGATCGTATCAGTTTAATTAAGAAAGGGTTTATGATGACCTAATATTCCAAAGGCGCTAGAGTCTACCATGGCAGGAAAGACATGGTTGAAGTGGAAGAAGCAGGAAGTTAGCTGATTACAATTTCTTTCACACAGGAATCAGAGAAACAGGAAGGGGGTGGAGAGGAAGGAAGGAAGGAAGGAAGGAAGGAAGGAAGGAAGGAAGGAATGAAGGAAAGAAGGAAAGAAGCAAAAAGGATGAGGCTTCAAACTCTCAAATCCTGGCCCCAGGGTCATACTTCCTCCAGCATGGGCACACTCCTAAAGGTTCCATAACCTCAAACAGCACAGCAGCCATGTTCAAACCCATGAGCCTGTGAAGGGTAGTTCACACTCACATTGTCACATGGCTCCTTATAGTGCTGAAGCTGTGGTGTGTGTCGGTGTCTGACTTTTTATGTGACAATTGAACATCTGTGCTCAGGTCCCAAAACTTCTGTAGTAAGTACTTTACCCACAAGGCCATGTCCCTAATTTTTAGAGATTATATCATTGAGGGGGCATTGGGGTGCTACTGGCATCTAAGAGTGGAAGTTCAAGGATGCTGTGTTGTGGGAGCTCAATTCATTTAGCCAACAATTTTTGGGGTGACTTGCCTTGGGTGTGATTTTCTCTGGAGAAGTGACCAGATAAAATAAGAAGGGTCAGAGACAGAGCAGGTGGCAGAGAGGCTTTTGTGGCCGGTCCTCTTTCCCCTTGGGCAGAACCATGGGTCAGTGGCAGCTGGATGAGCAGAGGCATCTGCCTTGTTCTGTATTCATGTCTGTTTTTCCATTGCATCTCTTAATTATTAAATAGACTTTTGCAGGATTTCACTTCAATATTACTGAATGCACTAAGGTGTGCAGAATGGCTCCTACCACTGAGAACTATTCAGGTCCATCTGCCAGTAGCACCATGGCCAAGAAGCATTGAGACAGACTAAAATCTGGGGGGGGGGGGATTTCCACACACGGCAAGAACCATAACCATGGAATATCCAGTGTCTTGTCTTAGGGAACACCACAGCTTGTTCAGGTTGCCAATTCTTCAATTGCATACAAAGCTTGACTCCCCTGGGAAGGCATGAGGATGTTGGAGACAGGTGAAGTCAAGATGAAGTTGGTCATATGCATTTCGAAGGACTAGTGGGAAGGACAAGAAAGGGAAGGAAGTCAAGCAGATGGGAGTCACAGTAAAGCATGAGGGACGTTCCAGGGCTCTGACTCTGCAGTATGACTGCAAAGGCACAAAGATATAGCATTCCAGAACATTCTGAATCTTCCAGGAAAGGCTACAACCTGAAACATGATCTCTCAGTCACTTCTTGAGCCAAAATTATCAACACACTCTGGGTGAAGGAAAGCAAAGTATCTCAGGAGATATATTGGTTTGCAGAACTCAGGTGTGCACCCACTGAGCTGAAGACAGACTCCTACAGACTGTTATCCTCCCGTGGACAGAGAAGTTTCTCAATAGTCTGTTCCTACACTTCTCACAGTTTTCACTGCCACAGTCTGTGACTTCACAGGAGCCTTGCAGGCTGCGGACATGCCGCTGTTGTTGAGTAGGAAATTTCTCTCCCTCTTCCTGGAGTCCTTTGTCCCATCCTTTCCTGCAGTGGTCACTCCCAATCCCACCATTACTGAGCCACATGCAACAAGAAGGCAGGAAGAAGACAAAGCATTCCTCCGTCCCAGTTGATATGTGACTTTGCTTAGCATTTTGAATATTATTAAGTGTTCGAATTTCTTCCTATGTCTTTTTCACCAAGATGACTGTCTTTCTGTTTCCTTGACAGCCTCAGCAGGACCAAATTGACAGCCCTTTAAAGGCGGCTGACGACAAGCGGCATTAATTAAGTCATTGCCGGACTGTAATTGTGTTAAGAAGTAAAAATCTAATATGAGAAAAGGTTAGCGAGTCCTCTCTTGTGTCAGATTTTCTACTCCCTATGAATATTAATGTCCTTAATGAAGACAATCTTTGCCTCATCAAGCCCAGGCACCGCATTCAGGTGCCAAATCCCCGCGCCATTGATTTGTTTTTAAAGAACAAATATGTCAGGAGAGAGTGACTGTCCTGTTCCTTATCCACATCAGAGAGGAAGCTTTTGTGTTACGGGGAAGAGTTTATAGATTTTGTGTGCATGCAGGAGCGCTCACAGAGGGGAGGGGGCCCAGCACGCCCAGGCGAGGTAAATGAGTTACAGTAATTTAATATTAGTGTTGTGTTTGATCGCATTAGCTCCTTTTCTGTGTGTGCGAGCAATATTCGTCTATTAGCAGGGTTGCGCTCAGCAGTTTTAATGATAAAATAGGAATTCTCCTTAGAAAAAGGGAGGCTGCAGAGGAAGCCCTGAAGTGAGATGGGGTTGGGGGAGCGGCTGGTTCTCCATCAATGCGGATGCTCTTCCTCCTCTGACCTGAGAGATAATGGCGGTGCTGGGGATGGATGCTTCTTAAGCAGGGTGGGGCCCCACGGAATCGGCTGCTCCAGTGCAGGCTTGTGCGAGCTCTTCCTCATTCATTATTTACTTTTATCGAATCTAATCAAACACGAGACTCTCACCTCACCTCCAACATTCTTAGCTATCAGGGGAGTATCCTTCCATTCTTTTGAAAAGGATACATTTCTTAGCATGGAGGGATGGTGCAAACCTGTAATCCCAGCGCTTGGGAGGTGGAGACAGGAGGATCAGCTCAAGAGCAGCCTTGATTTAGCAGGATGCAATGACGAAGCCTAACATCATCCTAGAACTGGGGAGGTAGGAGCAGGAGGAACAGGGCTTCAAGGCTAGCCTAGGCTACAGGAAACATTGTCTGGGACAAAACCCAAACTAAATAAATACAAAGTCTATGTTACTTAAATCCTTCCCTAGAATAGCCTGCCCTTAACTATGACAGCAGAATCTTGGTTGGTTTTTCTGAGACTCTGATGATGATACAGTCGATTGGATTATGCCCTGGTTGACCGAAGCCTGTTGCATTAGATGGGCATTGAAATCCCAACCCTCACACTAATATCTCAGACAAGCAAGTGTGCAGCTTCATAGCTCACAAGGAAGCCAGAAATGTATGTTAGAATCTTATAAGTGCTAAACAATTCATCTTTATTAAGTTTTATAATCTTATAGGATGCATCACTGTCCAATTAGTCTTATATTCATATATGAAAAATGAGGACTAAATTAGTAGCTTAAAACAGTAAAAATGTTGGAACTTGCAGCTCCCGTTGGCTAGGAACCAGGACGTGGTTTAAACTGGGCTCTCTGCTCAGGGTCTCTCCCGAGTGTCACCCAGGTGTTGGTGGAAGCTAGGACCCCCATCTGATCTCTGGTCCCCTGGTGGTCAGCATAGATCATTTCCTGTGGGTGTATGACCAACACTCCCCACCCCCTTTTGGCTACATGTCTATCAGCAACCTCTCACAGAACCCAGAGGTCACTCACAGCTTTGTCTTGAGCCCTAGAGACAGCACATGATATGTCGGGTCACTGGGGCAACAAGGACTGTGCCCTCCGATGCTTCACCTTCTCAGACTCATCTGATGAGGTCAGGCCCACCCAGCTAGTCAGCAGAGTCAGCTGGTTACTCGCTAATTGAAGGAGCAGTTTTCTATCACATGCAGAGGGTGGGGCAGCCAACCTAGAGGCTGAGTGATAATCTCCCATCCAAAGGAGATGTAGAAAGGCAGAGAAGTGTCTCCCCATTCAGAAGCTTGCCATCTTCAAGACTGTCCCCATGCCCACTTTCAAGCTAAGGTCATGACTTTCAGTGTCACTACCTTGAGTAGTTAACTTGGCTGTTGCTCTTACACAGCACCCTTTAGCCTATCATACATAAAGCTCTCATGAATGTGAGAAATGTTTGTTGAGGGTTTGCATGTGCTGAGAGCCAGACAGGAAATGCTGTCAGGGAGCTGGAAAGAAAGTGGTTAGAGCCAGACAGCCACCATGGCACTGCACCTCACCTCAGTCAACTCACCTGTGAAGTGGGCATTGTTACAGCAGGCCTTGATTCCTGGAGACAATGGGGTGCTTAGCACTTGCCAGCATTAGTTGTTTTTTTTAATTACAAAGCATATATATTCTTATTGCCTGCTTTTAATTGTAAACTTCTAGAAATAGGAGGTGAGTCTGGAAGTGTTTGAGGTGCACTGTCGTATCCTCCCATCAAGCGCTGAGGGGTCTGAGATAACCTCTCTGATGGTGGATGTGGATGGCTCACTTCCACCACGAGGCAGACTCCCCCCATCATAACACACACTCGGGCATTTGGGGGTGGGGTTTGCACATTTTATTAGTTCCCTGAAAACACAGTGCAGACTGCAAAGCTGTTTCTTCAGAGGGGGAATCAAGCTGGCTCCGGTTCTCTTCTCTGCTGCCAGACCGTGGGAAGTGAGAGAGAATGTCAGCGCTGGCAGTTGACAAACAGAGAGAAGGTTCCAGAACGGGGAGGGTTGGCCTGAACAGTAACTATCCTTTGCGAGTGTTTTTCAATGCTCTGGATGAAGAAGGGGGTGGAGATAGCTCACAAATCTTCACATGATATTCTGGAACCCTGGGAGGGGGCATCACAACATGGAAGCACCCAGTCTAGGAATCTATCAGTTTTTAGCATATAAAAGAAAAAAATGTTTAACCATGAAAGTAATAAGTGTGATATTTGCACCTAGATACTCTAAAAAGAATAGAAATGAACAATCAGAATATGAATCAAGGGCTGGGGAGGTGGCCCCATGGACAAAGAGCTTGCACACGACAGTGAGGATCTGAATTCGGGTTCCCATGACCCATAGGAAACTGACCATGGTAGTACATACAGCCCGCTCCAGTTTGTCTGTCGTGGGATGAGAAAGGAGAACTTCCCAGAAACTTGGGCCAGCTAGCTTGGCATCCATGGTCATAAAAACATAGATCCTGTATCAAACAAAGTGGGAGGTAAGGGTTCTTCTCTGACTTCCACACATGTGCTATGGCATACACATGAACACACAGGCATGTGCACATGCGCATGTGTGCACACACACTGGGTACACACACTTGCACACAGATATACCCACATGCACACACATATGCTCACATGCAGATCCAAAGGTAAAAAAACATTTTTTAAAAAATATTGGTCAAGTCCCCTTTGGTCTCAGCCTATTTTTTCCCACCATTATTCCCCCAAGGAAAATATTTAAAACCTTTAAATGTGGTTTTTTGAACATTTTGTCTATCTGTCTGTCTGTCTGTCTGTCCATCCGTCTGTCCATCTGTCTGTCTATATTCTTGTGGTACTGGAGTTTGAACCAAGGCCTCAGATTTACAGTAACTACCCACCCCCTGCAGCCCCAAAGTGACTGAACACTTTTTGTAATGGCATAAATAACCTCTATGCTATACTCCCTGAGAAAATGCATGTAATTGTTTTGTTATTCTTACATGAACGGTATAGAATTGCCTAGTGCTCTGTTTGCTTTTATCTAGAAGTGTCCTTGAGTAGAACATAATATGTAATTTGCTTTTCTCCTTCAGCCATGTTTCTGAGGTTCCCTAGTGTCAATATGTATTCCTTTAAAACCGCTGCGGGTCCTGTTCATTTTGTGCTGTTTGGTTAGGCTGTTTCTGACTTGTTGATGCCGAAAAACAAAAAAAATGATGCTACCATGAGCATCTGTGTGGGTTTAAAATCCACAGCAGCCGAGCTTCTCTGCTGCTCTCTTCTTGGCCTTTCTGGGTCAAGGTCTCCTTTCCTAAAGAGCACTCAAATGCTCTTTTGTTTTCCGAGTAAGTCCGTTGCTAGAAGATTCATCATGGATGACATGTGATGCCCAGTGTCTGTCACCTGCTGGGTACTAGGCATGCTAAATCAAATCCAATAAGACATTCATTCCTGCCCTCAAACAACTCAAGAAACAAATTCCATGACTGGTTCTCATAATCCCAAGAGAACTGGGTGCATAGTTAGAGGAGGGGACTAGGAGGACGGGTGTCAACTTTACTGAGCTTAAAGAATCACCCTTCTGAAAATCTAAGACTTGCTTCCAGCTCTTGCAAAGACAGTGTGTGGAAGATGACAAGATCGTAGGCTGTGACTGTCTCTCTTGTGGGCATCATGCCTGGTTTGGATTCTCACAGAAGGCTGAAGAATGACCAAGTTCAGAGTAGGAGTGGAGGTGAATAACTGGGTATTCGTTATTTAAGCCTGATGTTTCCAGAACCCATGAGAATCATCATTGTTGCAGCATGTGTCTGTAAGCCAAGAGGTTGGAGGTGGAGAGGGAAGAATTATTCAGAAGCTCAAGGCCGGCTAGCTTGGAATATACAGTACAGCAATAGAAAGAACAAGAAATTCAACAGGGTGGAAAGAGAGAGCCTGAAAATCAACACCCAAGCAGAGGAATGTATAAAGAAAAGAGGGTATGTGTGTGTGCACAAAAGAAACATTCCAGCCACAAAGGACAACAAAACCATGTCATCCCCAGGAAAATGGAGGCAACCAGAAATCATTGAATTAAGTGAATTAAGACAGGTGCAGAAAGACAAAGTCATGTTTTCACCCAGTTGTACACCCTAGATTTCATATAGATATATAAATTCATGTATGTTTGTGACATGAAAGTAGAGTTGTAGTGAGAACAGTGGGCTGCATTCCAACCCAGCTCATGCACGGCTAGCTTTCCACCCAAAATAACAACATACAAACTGTATTCAGTTAAGCACTGCTTGGCCCATTATATCTAGCCTCTTCTTGGCTAACTCTCATATCTTGATTAACCCATTTCTAATAATCTGTGTAGCACCACGAGGTGATGGCTTACCAGGAAAGATTCAGCATGTCTGACCTGGTGACTGGCTCCATGACGTCTGACCTCACTTCCCTTCTTCCCAGCATTCTATTCTGTTTACTCCACCCACCTATGTTCTGACCTATCAGGCCAAGCAGTTTCTTTATTAATTAACCAATGAAAGCAACAGATAGACATATGATCTTCCCACATCATAGAGTGAAGCCTTCTAGGAGGACAAAAGGGCTGGTGGAGAGGCAGAGAGGTGAGGACAGAGAAGGCAGTAAGGAGGAACATGCTCAACATATAAGGTATACTTGTATAAACTTTAAAAATAAAGTTTTTAAAAAGAAAAAATGGACCATTCCCCTCTGTCTTCACACAAGATCAGTGACTTATATTTTTGAACTTTCTTTTTCAAAATTTTTTTGTGTGTATATAATATATGTGTGTACAAGTGTGTGTGTGTGTGTGTGTGCAAGTGTGTGCATGTGTGTATGTTGCAGGATATTTGGTCACACTGTGAACCCCGAGATTGTGTTAATTAAGTAAAATCAACCTTGGGTCAAGAGGCTGAGCAAGAAACTAGTTGATAGGAAGTAGTCATGGAGAGTAGGAGGAAGTCTGGAAAACTCATAGAGAATGGCACAGGAAGTAATTAGGAGGGCAGTTTGGGGGAGTGGAAGAGAAGCTCTTTATAGTACATCAGACAAGGAAGAAGGATGGCTGGTTGCCTTTCTGAGCTACAGGTTCTCACCCCAGTGTATGACTTCTGAGTCTTTATTGGTAAAATGGTAAGACTGAGATTTAGTTTAAAAACAACATGTTTCTGCATGCAAGTGTGTATGAATGTGTGTGTATATATGTGTGTATTCAAGTGTGTGTGTGCATGCATGCTTATTTATGCTCATGTGTGTGCATGCATGTGTATATGTATGTGTTTAAGTATATGTGCATGTATGTGTGCATACATGGGTGTGAATGTATTAATGCATGTATGCGTATTAAATGTGGGTACAGTACTACGTAGAGACAAGACAACCTAAGGTGTCTCCCACCTTAAGACAAGGTTTCTTGTTGTCCCTTACTTTGTCCACAAGGCTAGTTGGACTGCAGGCTTCTGGGGATCTCTGCTCCTGCCTTCACTTTCACTATGGGAGCATGGGGATTACAAACTCCTGTGACAGGATACCCATTCTAGAGATCTGAGCCCAGAACAGCAGACTTGTGAGGCCCAGACCTACTGAACCACCTCTCGAGTAAATGAACTTTCCTTAAAAATCAGAAAATACACTCTATGAGGAAAGCTATTGAAAATCCATCCCCTTTTCTGTATTTTCATCTTTTTTGCCCTAACAAAGCAGGATAGATGCTACCCAACACTAGTGTCTATCATCACAAAATCTTGACTTTTCTTTTAGGCTCTGAAAAAATCAGGCAAAGAAAACTTCTTGCCCTAAAGAAAAAAACAGTAGATGTGATCAAAATCTCTTGTCACCAGGGACCTGTGTGCACTTATGCATGGACTGCATGGACTGAAAATGGCAGTCAAGGTAAACTGGGGTTTGTTTCTGAAATAATTAAGTCTATTATTTGTTAAATTCACTATGTATTCTTAATAGCTACCACTTGGATTTTGATGCGTGCTGCTTGCTGTTGGATGAAGGCTAACAGATAGTTTATTGAGTGTCTACATTAAAAAAATAGTTTTCAAGGTTATTGAAATCTGTTGTGCATGGGGAACTGAAGATATTTTTTAATGTACCAAGGGAAGAGAATATATATAATTTTCCACAATGAAGATTTTGAATATTTTGCATACAAAGAATGTGTATATTATGTTTACAAACATACATACCTACATATACATGTGTATGAAATGATTTGGCTATGAAATGCCCTTCACAGGCTTTCATATGGGTCTTTTGGTAGAGCATGAGACTCTTAATCTCAGTGTTGTGGGTTTGGGCTCCATGTTGGGTGCCAGATGTAGCATGAATTCTAATTAGTCTTAATAATAAAAACTCAGAGTCAGATAGTGAGGGTGAAAGATGTAATATCAAAGAAGCAGAGTAGCCAGGCACTAGAGTTCTTACCTCTATAAAATCTCTGGCTGAAAGGGGTTGAGCTCTTGTCTCCTCCCACCTTATATTCCTCTCTCTGCCTAGCCATATCACTTCCTGTTTCCACTTCCCTGGTGCTAGGATTAAAGGTAATGCCTCCCATGTGCTGAAATACACCCTCTAATCTTTAGGCAAGCTTTATTTGCTAGAGCACAAACAAATATCACCATACATTTAGGAAGTGGCTGGACCATATTGGATCTCACCTAATCTATGAATTAATTCCTTGGTAGGTTCATAACATGATCATGTTACTGGGGGGTGGTAAAATAAGGATATATATATATATATATATATATATATATATATATATATATTCCAGTTACAGCATGTACACCATGTAGAATGCATCCTGCATTCCCACTTCTCTGCTGCTTGTCAACTACAATGTGAGTAGCCTTGGCCACATTTTCCTCTGACCATACTGTCCTGCCACTGACCTAGAGTCAGTGGAGCCAATGAAAATCTTGGAGATCATGAGTTGAAATAGACGCCCCTCTTAAATAGCTTGTGTCAGATGTTTGTGTTTTTGTCATAGCATAAAAATGCAACTAACACAGCATATATGTGCATATGTGTACATAAGTATGAGGAGGTCTGTTGTGAAAATGTTGTAAAGAGTCAAGGAAATGAGACTCACCCAGAGAAGGCAAGTGAGGCTCCAGGGTTGATGGGCTAGTGATATCCTGGGGGTATTCCTTGTGCTGTGAACCTTCAAGTACAAAGTAGATTTGGGTCTGAAGGAGCCTAACACTCACAGGCACACACACACACATACAACACACCTGGCTTTCTCAGATTACATGACCAGGGGCAGCTTAGTGCCAGGGGAAGCTTCAGTGATAATCATTCCATGTCAGCCAAACTCCATAGAAACAAAACCTTGCTCCACCCTCTGCCTGGTGGGAAACCACCTCTTTGCCCCAGGAAGATGTGCTGAGGCTTCTGGAAGACTCAGGAGCCAGAAAGGTGGGAAACAAACATCTGGATTTTCATGATTACCCCTCCCCTCAGGGCATCTGTGGGTGTGTGGTAACAACAGGGTGGCATACCCTACCCTCAGCCAGAAAGGCAGCAGTGGAGGTCTCTGGGAGCCAGGCCACCTAGCCAGCTCAGTATAAAGCGATGGGGGTGTTGGAAAACTATGCTCTTGGTGTGACAAAGTCTTTGCTCCTCTGTAATCTTAGGATTGTAATTACCTACACGTGACCAGGAAAAGGCTGGGCCACTGATGACCTGTCATGGAACATGAGGATTGTCATGTAATTAGCAGTTGCCAGGGATGGGGGACTCATGAGGCCCAGCCCCACTGAGGATATATAAATGAGTTAATGGTTGCTGGGAAAGGAGGGGATTGTCTTCAGTCGTGTAGTCTTTCCCAAGAATCCCATGACCCTGTGGGTGATCCCTCGCATGTGAACTCTCTGCTTTCACAGGCTATATTTGGATGGAAGATTCTTTGGGTTATTTTTTTTGCGGGTGGATTCTATCTGGGGTGAACAGACATTTGCTCACCTCCCAGGAAAAGTTGACGCAACAGTAGGGAAGCTGGACTTCTACCAAGGGCAGGAGAGAGAGGCTACTGAAGGGCTGTGTGAAGGTGTTTGCAGTGGAGGAAGCCACGGGTATTTATCACTGTCACTGTCCTGCCTGTGAGGTCGCACCATGGCTTTGCAAGATGTTTCCTCCCAGAGAAACTGGGTCAAGGGCGTGTAGGATCTCCCTGTATCAGTAACAATTGCCTGCGAGTCAAAACAAAGGGTTTAATTGGTAAGTGTAAATGAGAGCCCGAGAGAGCTTGTTCTTGGGTCTTTGTTCATTGCCCATTTTCTTTCCTCACAGAGGCATCCAGGCAAAGTCTTACTGTACCTGGGCATGGAGGCTTCTAAAATAAACATCTTCTTTTCTCACCTTAACAGTTGGTTACTCTCAACTATAAGACAATAAACAGACAAACAGTCATCCTCTCAGCTAGAGAGAGACTCTTTGGAAGCTCCACACTTCATCACCACAGTCCACTGATGTCCTTTATAAACTACAATAGGACATCCGTGGAGCCCCTGCCCCATACAACTGAAGGAATCTTCTCTATGGCCAGGTGAAAACTCCCCACTAAGAGGGCAAGATCTGTCCACACAAGGACAAATAGTGGTGGTTCACGTGAGCCTTGTGCTGAAACTGCCTTAAAGTTACACAAGCTCTTAGAAGACAATCCTGCAGCTATCCAAGCATCACCTCGCTGTATCGCGTGTACTCTCGCATTCAGTTCAAGGCTATCCCTTGCTTCCTGGTTGTTCTCTCTGCCCCATCAGTGTTGGGCCATCCAGGCTGGAGAGCAACTCATGCAACAACTCCACAGGGTGATTCTGGTGCACGAGAGAGCAGATCTGATGGAAGAGCCACCAGATGCCTCTCTGAACCCATCCACCTTTCATCTCTTCCTTCTCTCATTCCACTCTTGTTTTTTTCTCTCCAGCTCCAAGGAAGCATTTCTACAAAATCCCACTGACTCTTCTTTGGTGAGGGAGTGAATTTTCCAATAATTTTGGAATTGCGCTGCTGCCAGAATGAATCCAGCGCCGGCTACTGCTCCTTAAATTCACTTTTGCACATCGGTGACAGTATGACAAAGTTACTTCTTAAGAAACAAAACAACAAGAACAAAAACCAAATCTTCAATGAAATAGCAGAAACCAACTCCACACATGACTTATAAGCCAAACAGGCGCTATTTGAAGGGTGGTCTTTACCTAAATAGGATATTTAAAATGACTTCTCTATGAAAACATGTTCATTGCCATTGGTGGTTAAATTTTGATTTTTTTATTTTATGTATAGATACACAAACACACACACATATACACACACACATAAAATGTTTTAAGACAAGGTCTCATGTAGTCTAGGCTGTCTTAGAACTCAGTGATTTGTCTCTGCCTCTAGAGTCTTGGGACTCTAGGTGAGTGCTACCATGCCAGGTTCTCTGTTTTGTTTTATAGATGACTTTCTTTTGCAAATTAACAGTCCTGTTATTCCAACACTGTGGAGGTAGAGGCAGTAAAATCAGTAGTTCAAGGTCATCCTGGGTTATACAGTGAGTTAGAGGCCAGCCTGGGCTACATAAGACCATCTCTCAGGAAATAAAGAAAAGAGTTGACTTTTCTATGATGATGTAACCTCTCCTCCATAACCACCTCTCAGCATAGCTGTGCTTGAAAACATAAGCAGAGAGATTGGAGATACTATGCGTGTGTGTGTGTGTGTGTGTGTGTGTGTGTGTGTGTGTGTGTGTGTGCGCCTCTCTGTGTGTAATACTGGGGAGGTCAGGAAGGTGTGTCAGGTTTTCTGGAACTGGGATGACAGACAGTTGAGAGCCACTGTGTAGGTTCCGGGAAGCCACTCCTGAGTGCTCTTAACTGCTGAGCCACCTCTAGCCTGGTTCCCTGCATTTTCTAGGTCACATAGATTTGTTCCACTTCATGCAATTGGAGGAAATGTTACCAAGTCGGAGGTGTTATATATGTGAGTGAGAAAAACAGCAGAAAGGAGAACTTTCCATAAGATTAGTCAGGCAAATTGTTGCGGAAATAATGCATTTTGGGCAAGATTATTTGGAAGTGCAAAGAGACTTGGCTGGGCTGAAGAAGAGATGACCATGAGGATAAAATTGTAGGAGAGGCTGCAATCTTACAGCTGCCTGCACGTGTCAGGCAGTTAACCAGATGTGGGTGGGGAAAGAGCAGTGCATCATGGATGGGGGAGGGGGATAAGAAGACGCCTTTCACCATGCTCCAAGGCATTGTTGTCTCTTAAGAAAACGGGTCTAGTGATAACGTCAAATGCTTCGGGTTTTGAAAGGAAGCTATGAAACTTTTCCATGAAAAACATTTTCTCTGTCTTTAGATATTGATCACTTTGATAGAAAGTGAACCAAGGGTGTTTATATTGTGTCATATGTATGTGTTCATATATGTGTGCATAAGTGTACACGTATGTTGATAGGTTTCTGTCTCACAACCCAGGAGTCCTTGCTTGTAATTATTGCTGAAGTTGCCTGATTATACAATGAAATAATATGCTACAATGAAAAACTGTGCTGAGCTAGACACGGTCGCTCACACCTTAGTTCCAGTACTATGGAGGCTGGAGCAGAAGGAGCAAGGGTTCAAGGCTGGCCTAAACCACACAGTTCCAGGCAAACCTAGGCCAGTCCTCTCGAAACCCCCTCTTAAAAGTCAAGTGATTTGGGGGATATAAAATACACAAACCACCACTGAATATTTAGATCTAATACCTAATTAAGCCCAAGTAACAATGTTGTAAGTTTTCCATCCCAAGAGTTCGCATCAATGCCATTTTCCTTTTATTATTGAAAGGACTGACCCATGTGGGTGATGGCCTCTCTGACTTTCCTTGTCCCTCCTTACTCTGAGTTCTTCTGTCTTCTCAGCCAAGAAGGCTACCTGCCTGTGTTCATGCTCTGGGTGCTGACTGTACCTGAGCAGGGATGATGTGTAGACAGGCATAATTCAACTTTTGTCAACAGTAGAGAGAGAATTCACAGGCTTCTTGCCATCTTTGATGGATGAGCAATGTGGGAATGGCCATTTTCTGATGGCACGCATGCCCAGAGGGGTATTTATTCAGGCAACAGCCACTGTAGCAACCAAAGTCTAAAGACAGAACACTGCCCTGGACCTGCAATGTTACAAAAGTTTTCCTTGTATGGGAGAACTCATTTTCCAGATTGTTATCAGAGATAACTAACACACTATCTCTGACTGCAAATCTCACCCCACTGGAGATTAAATGCATACAGGACAGTGATTTTCAACCTTTCTAATGCCACGACCCTTCAGTACAGTCTGTCCCTGTAGAGACCCCAAACACAAAATTATTTTGTTGCTACTTCATAACTGTAATTCTCCCACTGTTACGAATTGTAATGTGAATATCTGATATGCAGGATATGCAACCCATGTGAAGGGTCATTCAACCCCCGAGGGGCCACGATCTACAGGATGAGAACCACTGATGTAGGATGACTTGAACTGAAGGGCTGGCTTGTTCAGATCCCTGACCTCTGAGTGTGAATTTGTGGATAACTCAGGTTCTCCTAGGAAGAGGAAGAGGTTTGTAGAATACATGACACTCCTCAGTGGAATGGAGTCATGTCTGCTCTCCCATCTCCACAGCACCCTCAGGAACACTGGGACAATCTAGAGGTAGTTTTAACAATCACATCCAGAATAGGGATGTAGAGTGTAGTTATTTTATTTCTGCTGCTACGATCAAGTTTCCTGGCAAAAAGAAACTTAGGAAAGAAAAGAGTTTGTTTAAACCAATAATTACAGGTTATAGTCTAGCATCATGGGGAAGTCAAGGCAAGAACTTTAAACAACTGGCCCCATCACAACCACAGGAAAGAGCAGAAAGAAACGAATGCATGATCCTTTCCTTCCTTCCTTCTTTTTTCCTCCCTCTCTCCCTTCCTCCCTTCTTTCTTATACTCAGACCAATGTCTCCACTCTCACACAATTCAGCAACATAAGACATTCTGCCTAAGGAATGGTGCAACCCACAGTGAGTATCACAAAGGTTCTGTAAGATATGAGAATATAAAGTGACCAGAAGCAGATTTTTGGTAGGTTTATTCCCCATGAGTGAGGCAGAACAAGATCCAGTGACTTTTATCAAGGGAGAATCAAGTGGGAAAGGCACTGTAAGAGTCATCACTCAAGGAGTGAGGGCTAAAGGACAAAGCCCAAAGGACCCAAGGGTCCAAGAAAAGAGAAAGGAACAGGCCACACAGTGAGTCATCACACAAAGGGTGGGTGTCAAAGACTCTGAGCCTAAGAGAGCCATGGTTGCCTGGTGCCAGGGCTTAAAGAGGCTGACAGGTGAGACCCGTGCTCAAGAGATGGGTTCTTACTTGTGGGAAATAGCCAGAGCTGGGAAAGGGGAGGGGCTTACCAAGCATACTGGTGCTGGATGAAGGGACCCAGCCATCCAGAGAGGCAAGACTGCCATATGTGGACTGGGTTCCAGAGTCCCAGCGTGCCTTAAACTGCCTGAAGGCAGGAGGAGGTGCCAAGAGAGCCATTCCCAGTCAGGGAACCAATGTCATAATTTTAAAAACGCCATGAAGAGAGGTCACACCATTCAAATGGGCTCACATGGGAGGTTTATTGGAAGAGGAGAAAGAAGGACAGAGAAGGGGACAAAGAAGGGTGCAGAAACCAGTCCCTGGGAACAAAAGTAACAGAAGAGAGAGGGAGAGGGGGGTAGGCAAGGCCTGCCTTTTAAAATGGAACATAGTGAATGTGCACAGAAGGTGCTCTTAGTGGCTGCAGCTGAGGACGTATCCTGCCAGGCCAGTACCGATGCCTGAATACTAACAGCTTTAATTCCCCTAGTTCTGCCTTTGCCACATTGGGTAACATTACCCAGAACTACTGCACAGTTCATAGTGTAGAACCAGCCTGGTCCTCATCATCTTAACACTTTAACACCATAATTCATATGGTGGGACAGAAAGTCACTCTTATCTGGACGGCTATGATGGGATTCAACCTGCTCTATGTACGTGGGAATCGGCGATGCATCTGTGTGTTCTGGAAGCTTCATCTGAAGAGATTTCACTGTTTAAAAATGAAATCAAGCAAAATTCCACTGGCACAGGCTCACGACATCTGATTCCCTCACCTGCTAGCTTTAGCAGCCTGTCAGGTCATGAACAACACGAGGAGCAGGGAAGACACCCAAAGTCTCCCCTCCAGGGCCTCGTGGCACAAAGCTGCATGGTCAAGGCTTTTCTAGAAGGGCCTCCCCTGGTAGTGGATACTTCAGCCTAGTGGGGTCCGCTGTCTTTGGCTCCACTGTTCAACTTTGCTGAAGCAGGTAACAACATTTTAGGCAATATGCAAATGAATGGGCGTGTTGTAGTCTAATAAAGCTTTATTTACAAAAGCAGGGTGCTGGCAAGATGTTCTCCATTGATACAGTCCCCTGATCCGTGGGCTAGATTGATGGCTGAGGCAGACAGGATTCAGGTAGTTACCTGATGGACTGTATTTGTCCCCTCTGTCTAGTGTCCCATTCTCTTGACTCTGGCTGTGATCATTCCTTTGTTATAGTAGACTTCAGTCAAAATGTCACCTTCCCAGAGAACCCCTGTACTAACCATGGCTTCACTATAACATATTATTTTTCTTTCATAAAGCCCCTGCATTAAGGCCTTCATGTGCATCACAACCAAAGTATGTTTTTCCTAAACTTGTTAAGTCTTTTTCATTTTTCTGTACAAAAACAAGAACCTTGTCTGTTTTCACACCCATGCCTTACAACAGTGCCTGGCATAGAGAAGGACAGTACACACACACACACACACACACACACACACGGGCACATACCCTCACACACCCGGACACACAAAGACACAAACACACACAAGAGGACACACACACAACTAGCAGGACACACACACAGCAGGATACACACATACACACACAAGTGCCCAAAATAAACTTATAAACATATATTTAGTAGTTGTCATGGAAAGAGGGGTTAAAAATGGGACTTAAATTTGTCCTGGGGGAGAAGATCAAATTTTGTACTTGTTTCCCTTAAATGGTCATTGAAAGAGCTGCTAATTCTAGCAGCCAGCATTAACTGATGACTCTCGTGTGCCAGGCAATGGTCGAGGCATTTACACATATTAGCATTTTTATGAGGTAAGAATTGATATTATCATTCATTGTGTAAGTGAGAAAAGAACACGGAGATTAGAAACTTGCTTCTAATAACTAGTAAGTCTGAGACAGGAAACTAGAGAGGCCGCTCCAAGCAAGAGAATCTATGCTGCTTCCACATGCTCTCCCACTTATCAAAATAAATAAAAACAGGAACATTTAAAATACTGTTTGGGGGGGGGATGGCTCAGTGGGCTTGGCTGCTTGCTGCATAAATATAAGAAGCTTATTTCAAATTCTCAGTAGCTATATAATACACATTTCACAGCCGTGTGTGGCCCGGTGCAGCCCTGTGTGCCTGGAACCCAAGCTGGAGAGTGGGGGGAGACGAGGGCATCACCAAGGCTTACTGATTGTTAGCTGAGCTCTGGGTTCAGAGACAGAGCGGGACAGAAAACATCCTGCTATGGCTTCTGGGTGTGCACATCCTCATGCACATGTGTGCATACACTCTCACATCTACACCAAACACACCATCACATCTACATCAAATCACACACACACACACACACACACACACACACACACACACACACAATCTTGAATTCCCCATCTTAGGAAGGCTTATTTTATTGGTCACCCTGTGTGCTAGTTACTTTTTCCTGCTGTGATGAAATGTTATGGCCAGAAGTGACTTAGGAAAGAAAGTTTATTTTGGCTTCTGGTTCTAGAGGGAGAGTCCATATTGTGGGGGAGATCTTGCAGCAGGCAGCTGGATCAAGAGATGGAGAAATCACATCTCTAACCATAAACAAGCAGAGAGAGTGTCATGGAAGTGGGATGAAGCCTTAAACTCTCAAAGCTCATCCCTAGTGGCATAGTTCCTCCTGCAAGGTCATACTGCTTAACCTTCCCGAACAGCGCCACCAGCTGAGGAACCAATGTTCAAATATGGGGGACAGTTCTCATTTAAACCACTACACCCTGATTTAGGGAGGCAGAGAGAGCCAGCTATGATGATGGTTCAAAACCCACCTTACTCAACATGCACCTGTGGAGTATATACAATGATTACTCCTCTTGAAAGGGGAAGAAAGGGGAGATTGATTTGAAGGCTGGATGAGAAGGGGCAGGCAGCAGAGGAGAGATGGTCAGAGATGAAGAGAGACAGAGACAGAGATAACAGAGATATAAGACAGAGATGAATAGAGACAGACAGAGACAGAGATGACAGAAACAGATGACAGAGATGGACAGAGACAACAGAAAACTTGATTGAGAACAAGGCTGCCTGGACTGGCCAGAAAGTCAAAGAGAAGGGGCAGTTTTGTGGGTACATGTCTCCAATCTGGAAATGTCCCCTATCAGGTCTAAGGGAGATCAGAGGAAAAAGTCTGAGAAAATAAAACAACTTTCAAACCATTGCTGTTTCTCAAAGACACTTCCAAGCAGACATTTCTCCTCCAAAGAATTAGCTAGTAAAGCTCTCCCTCCCTCGGGTACACATCATAATAGCATACCCAGTCCATGGGCATGATTGACTATTGGATTTCATGATCCGAGCTGAAGAGGATGATTGGTCAGGTCTCTTCCTCAAAGAACAGGTTCCACCGAGATACAGACTCAGATCGCTGGGTTAACATTACACCATGGGAGCTGGTGCTCTAGGGGCATGATACTTGGTCAAAAATCTTGACCCTAGTTCTGAAGGCTTAAACTTGGGGTTTTAAAAGCCATCTTCCAGAGAAGTGCAAAACTGTCTCCAGACTGTCGGGTAAGCGGCAAATAATCGGCAGTCTGACTGGAGTAAGGTGGAATTGTTTATAGAATTCTGAGAAAATGCTTGTGCTGGGAAGGGAATCCCAATTCTTTTTGCTCATTCACTATGACAAGAAGCCATTTCTTGTGGGTGTATCAGAGAGGGGAAATAAGGAAAGTGGATCTGAGGCCATATTGCTTCCCTGAGGGTCCTTTCATTGCATCTAGGTGGGAGGCCTCATTTGCTTATGCTGTGCAGTCTTGTGTCTCTGGACTGTTGAACTTGGACTCTAGATGGGTGTGGCTAGTTGTTGACAGAGGCTGCTCATTTGTTCCCAGCTGCCCTGACCCAAAATAACCACACAGAAACTGTATTAATTGCAATACCATTTGGCCAATAGCTTAAGCATATTTCTGGCTAACTCTTATATCTTAAATTAACCCATTTCTATTAATCTGTGGCTGTGGCTTACTAGGCAAAGTTCCAGCATCTGTCTGCTCTGGTAGCTACATGGCGTCCCACTGACTCTGCCTTCTTTCTCCCAGCATTCAGTTTAGTTCCTGCCTAGCTCTATTCTGCTAAGTCACTGGCTAAAACTTTATTCATTTACCAATAAAAGCAACACATATGTGGGAAGAAGGACTTCCCACACCATTTTCCCTGAAAGGAAGGCTTTAACTTTAACATAGTAAAATTACATATAACAAAATAGGTATCAAGCAAGAATTATCGTTACAATATTTATATCTACTTTATCTTTTATCATAACTAAGGAAAACTATAACTATCTATTGTTCAACTCTATCAAATACTCCAGAAGGATATAATATTACCTAAGTAAACAGGAAGTGCATTGTAAGCAACTTCCAAACTCTAAAATTGACAGAAACATCTTGCTGCCTGGACAGCCACCCAAAGTTCTTCTGTAATGTTGGGGCATCCAGTCTTCAGCCTACAGGTCCATAGTGTCCAGCAGACTTTTCCATGAAGCCGTAAATTTGAAGATCCCTTATGCCTTGTATTGGCAAAGTTCATCAGTTGCTTTCTTCTGTGTCCTGCAGAATGTCTCGCATACTCTTTCATGAAGTAGGAACCCCAAAGGATGGTCTCACCTTTAGGAAAGCTCAGTAGTTATTTTTCTGTGGGTCTTGAATGTCTAGTTCTTATAGCAAAACATCAGGCAGTTCAGGCAAGAGCAGTTTCTTGTCCAGATGGCTAACAAACTCCATAAGGAGCCTCTTCAATGCCCATCTTCCTCTTGAAGTAATTGGTACTGCCTGGAGCAGATGTATCTAATTGTCATGAAAAGTCCTAAGTTCTTAAAACATTTAAAAGCCATAATGTGTTAGTCTTTGAAAGATTTGAAGAATTCCTATCTAAATGAAATATATCTCTATATATCTAGAAAACCTAACTAACATAACTACAAGTTTGACTATTATAGATGACTTTCTATTAACCTGTATTTCTTAATTATACATTACATTTTTAAATGAGCTGCACAAATACAATACCTTAATCAAGAGCAGAAATATACAAATAACAAAATTGACCTTAAGTTTGTATCAATAAACAAAGATCCATACCAATGCAAAGTGTTCATTGCTATAGCATATCCCCCTTTAAATGTAAACAAATCTTTATAAACAATCATTTAGGGTTTGGGCGTTGTTATCTCCAAACTTCTTCCTGCTGACTGGGGGTTTTGTTAATCAGGTCTGTCATGGGGTATCCTGTGTGGTAGGTCCAACTCGGTCAGCAGTCCTGAAGCTGCTATGGATCTTGGACCACCTGCGCCATTGTTTCAGGGAGTCTTGTTTGATCAATCCACATTAGTCTGGAAGAAATATACAGGTTCTCATTCTCTGTAAAAACAAAAGTAGAACCTCTTTTCCAAAGCAACATATTCTTAGACCCAAATTTTGAAGTCAAGATGCCTTTAAAATATGTATGTTGGTTTATCTTAGCAGCCCGTACAATGTCATTTCTCTCTGTACTTAGCTCATTCACAGTCAAAAAATTAAAAAAACACAATAATATTCATAATCTTGACTGTATATTTTATCTTTACATGGTTTATTTTTCTTTACTCCTTTAATCTATGTCTGTCTGTACTCTGTCTCTTTAAAGACTTTTTAAAAAAAATTTAAAACCATTTGCTTCTTTATAAATTGTCTATGTTCTTTTTCTTCTCTCTCCCAAGCCTATGTATATTTATTCAACACTGTGACCCATTTAGAAGTCTTTTTCATCTGAATTTGTTTTTATTGTGTGTATATCTTTAATTATTTTTTGATCAGGAGTGTTTTTTAATGCTAAGTGGGCATGACTAGAACCAAGTCTGCAGTCCTGCCTGCTTGCTCTGCCCAGTCCAACATGGTGGAGGCATTTTCGCTGCCTCTGAGAGCCATGCACACAGCAGGTCTATGCTGCCATTAGGCAAGTTGTAGCACTCTGCTCACAAAACCTGTTTAAACCTATTTAAATGCTCCTTAACCAGACCTCCAGAAAAGATTCAGAACCCTTTGTGCTGGTGAACCAGGAAGCTGCATTTTTTTAAAGGAGCCACGTTTCTGCTTGCCATCAGTATACAGAGCCTATCTGGGGGAAAAATGTGGCTAAACTGGTTTATTTTGTGTGTGTGTGTGTCTAGAATTTTTATAAGCCCTCTCAGGTTTTATGTGGATTTAGCTGGGCACATGTTGGCATGCCAATCTGTTGATGGCCGCTGCTCATTCATTCCCAGCTGCCCTGACCTGAAATAACCACACAGAAATTTTATTAACTGTAATACCATTTGGCCAACAGCTTAAGCATATTTCTGGCTAACTTTTATATCTTAAATTAACCCATTTCTATTAATCTGTGTATTGCCATGGGGCTGTGGCTTACCAGGCAAAGTTCCAGCATCTGTCTGCTCTGGTGGCTACATGGCATCCCACTGACTCTGCCTTCTTTCTCCCAGCATTCAGTTTAGTTTTCCTGCCTAGCTCTATTCTGCTAAGTCACTGGCCGAAACAGCTTATTTATCATTAGTCAATAAAAGTAACACATATACAGAAGGACGCTCCACACCTTCTGACTACAAGATCTTTTCTCAGTTTTTGCCATTTATTTGCATGTCATCTTCTTTTATTATTATTATTACTTTTTTTTAAAAACAGGGTTTCACTGTAGCTTTGGAGCCTGTCCTAGAACTCACTTGGTAGACAAGGCTTACCTTGAATTCATGGAGATCCACCTGTCTGCCTCCTGAGTGTTGGGATAAAAGGCGTGTGGTACCACTACTGCCCAGCTGATTGTTTTTTTAAATATCAATATTTCTTTATTTCTTTTTACTTTATGCTTATTGGTACACGTATGCCCATGTGAGGGTGTCAGAAGCCCTGGAACTGGTTTTACAGACAGGTGTGAACTGCCTTGTGGGTGCTGGGAAATGAACCCAGTTCCCTGCAAGAGCAGCCAGTATTCTTAACTGCTGAGCAATCTCTTCAGCCCCAGTCCTCTTCTATTATTAAACAACTAGGAAACAACTTATTTTCCGTCCTGCAAACCAGGCTCTTTCATCTGGCCATGAAAAGAGAGCATTTGCTGAGACCTGCTTCTCACTGACTAGAATTCAAATGCATGCCTATCTTCCGGCTTCTAGGCCTACAGAGAGTGCAGCCGTGATTCACTTCCCAGCTTCAACTCATTCCTCCCTTTTGTACTCTCCTCTTGTAGCTCCTGGATCTTCGGTTCCATTGAGCCAATAGAATCCCTATCTCTCCTTTAGATTCTATTTCTGCTCCTGGAGATTCTTTCTTTCTGCCCCAACCCAGTTTGCCCCAGTCCATCCTTTCTGCACCAGCCTGAAAACAGCCTGGTCTTAAGTATATGAAGAGGTGGCATTACTCCATAGACCTTACCTGTTTATGACACAATCTGTTGCTAGAATTGAAGTAAATTGATGCTGGTCCCTGCTTTAGTTTTCTTTTCTTGTTGCTGTGATAGAAACACCCTGGCAAAACAGCTTAAGGAAGAAAAGGTTTGTCTGACTCACAAGTCCAGGTTGCAGCACAGAGGGGCAGTCGAGATAGGAGGACTTGAAGTGCCTGGTCACGTGACATCCACACTCAGGGGCAGA
Organism: Microtus pennsylvanicus; assembly: GCF_037038515.1. Classification (NCBI taxonomy): domain Eukaryota; kingdom Metazoa; phylum Chordata; class Mammalia; order Rodentia; family Cricetidae; genus Microtus; species Microtus pennsylvanicus. The sequence goes on from NC_134580.1 coordinate 144,269,370, forward strand.
GGGATGGATGAATGCTCAGCAGTGCTCAGCAGTGTACCCTGCTCTTCTGCAGTTCAGAATCCCCCTACTGGGGAGTGGTAACACCCACAGTGGGCTGGGTCCTCTCACCTCACTTAATGTGAGCAAGATAACCCCCCACAGACATGCCCACAGGCCAGCCTGATCTAGACAATCCCTCTTTGAGACTCCCTCTCCAGGTCCTTTTAGAGTGTGTCAGCTGATACTTAAAATTTAGAACCACCACACCATTACCCAAAAGTTTATGACAACATGCAACTAGGAAACCAATGGGGAAAAAAAAACTGTTAAAAATATTGTACGAACCAAGCAGAGGCCATTTAAATGATGTGTTTTCTAAATGTATCTGACTAGAACGGCTCACCTGATCCGACACCTTCTGTGGCGGTGCTGCGGTCTGTTTGAAGGGATGGGCTAATATTTCATGTTTGTGTCTTGTTGGGAAAATAGAGGATTGTTCTTTTTAAAAAGAGAAACCCCAGCTTCCCCACAAAGCAGGTTTCGGGAACTGTATTATCTCCGTTTATATTAGCAAATAACTTAAACAGCCCCCCTGGTTACAACGCAGACATCACTACCCACTGCAACTTCAGAGGACCATGCTCCCGTTTCGTTTTCCATCCTGAGGTCACCTTGGGAGTAGGGAAGGACAGTGGGTTTAGGAATATTTAAGATGTCAAATCAGTATTTTGAATAACACTACTTCAGGGAGTGTGGGAAAAGAGAAGACAGATTCGGTTCTGGAAAAATAATCAGATTTTGAAATATAGCCTTTAAAACTGGACAGTCAAGAAAAAAAAATTCAAGGATTCGATTCCAGTAGGAGACAAACGAGAAGATCGAATCAAGAGCTTGTGCGAGAATGAGCCCTAATATAAAATAAAAACATATTCAGAAGTGTTCATCTCTGAAACCTACAAGGATATGGGCTCTGCAGACACATCCTCATCCGGGCACCAGTCAACAGTATTTCTGCTTTATTTAATGACTTTCGGGTGTGACTCATGAATTTGATGGTAAACAGGGTCGTCTCACAGCCTCTGGTATTTTTAACTGAAAAGAAGGGCAAATATGCAGGGGTATAAAAAGGACATGAATTTTATAATAAAATAGCATGAGGGCCTTTGGAGGGAGTAAGTATCTCCGTGGAATGCAAAGCTAAATAGATTACCATATGCTTCCTTCAGGAGCATTTGAAAAATGAAGACCAAACGTATTTTATAGAGTGAAGCTCCTCCTAGTGCAGATAGCCACTGACTTGAAGCTGCAGCTAAAATAAATATGGTACCTTCGGAGCGCTGTTCACAGACACTGGTGACCTATCAATTTTCCTATCTCGGGAAAAGCGAACCAGAGGATGGCAGTCCTTTCCCAGAAGGGTGGTTGATATACGTTAAGTGGCTGTGACTCTGCTTCTGATTATTAATTGTGGCTAATATAGAGCAAGAAGGTGTCCCCAGGCTCTGCGGATGCTTCTTGGAACATAGAGTCTGCAGGCTGAGGGAAGAAAAAGAGAATTTCCCGATTTGGTTTCTGGCTGCACCGCCAGACCCTGCAGCCAAGCGTACCAATGCTTCCGAAGGTAAAGTTACCGAACACCTGAGCAGAAGTAGCTTAGGAGTAGGAAGATTTATGCTCATGGTTTGAGAGGGCCTAGACCATTATGACAGAGAAGGCTATGCGCATGCGCGGCAGCGGGAGTATGCTGTCGCTGCTTTGTACACCTCAAGTCAGAAAGCAGAGAAAGGTCTCCAGCTGGGCCCCAACCTCCTCCAACAGCATCCCCAGCTGGGAATCAAATGCTCAAATATGTGAGTCAGTGTGGATACTGCAGAGTTAAACCATCACAAAGGCCCTGGGAGGGATTCTGCCAGTGTGTTGTCATGGTTATCTGCCTAGAGAACATCTGCAAAGTGAAATGTTTTAAGCACAATTGGTTACGATGTTGTCTCCAAGGGCTTCCGCTCCCCCTCCACCACCCTTCACCCTTCCTTTGGAATCAGGTGCTATTTGAATGACTATTGGCATTTCAAAATAAGTTATGGGAAAGGTGGGTCGAGGGTGAGTTTAGATGGGGGTTAATATGATGAATTGATGTGGTCCTCTGCCACCGGCACTTACGGTTAAGGTCCTGGTAACATCACGGTACAGGATTGATGTCTGGGAAGACCCTGCACCCACTGTGCAGATGAACCATGGCTCTGGTAGGCAAGCGCAAGGTGACGTCAGCACCACAAAATGATGAAAACCTGAGCTGCCCAGCGCCCATCAGAGGAAAACTGTGTCTGGGGCAAAAAGAATCTGAAAGTTTGCCTGACCCTGAGGAAGAAGAGGAATACTTGATTCTCTTCAGCACCGGGGGAAACTGGGTATTCAACGCTCAAGAATGTCCTCATTAATGCTGCATACACAATTATAAATATGCCTTGTATTATTTCTTTAGGGGAATTTTTTTAAAAGGTCACAGTTCTACTCTGAATATCTTGCTGATTTGACACTGAATTTTGTAATAAAATGCATGAAGATAACATAAACCGTAAAATATTACTGAGTGTGCTAGTGGCAAGTGGGCAGCTGGGAGCCTTAATTCAAAGAACAGTTAAGGTCAATCTCTACATGAGAAAGCTTGAAATTGACCACAGACCCTAGAACTCTTGCATGAAAGTTGATAGAGTCTTCCCCAAATCCCACAAATATTCTAAAAAGCAAATGCTGTGACCAAGAATGTGTTTTAAACACCATATGAATATTTGTAAATTGACAATAATTTTTAAAAGTCTTGATTGATCACAGTAGGAGAAAGACTAAATTATTTTCTATTTTTCTAAAGAAGTAATTTTTAAAATAAATTCCTGTAATAAAGAGGTGATCAAAGAGTAAGAGAGAACAATATTTTAGCGGTGTCACATGCTTAATAAAATATGAAGTTATTTTTCTGAATCTTGTGATGTTTGTGATTTGTTAGTTTTTCAAAATCAGTGATTTGTGACAGTTTCTTGTTCTAAATCAATATCCACTTCCTACAAAAACTGTATTTCTGTACTCCGGGCCCTCTAACGGGTGACTCCACACTGAATGAGTATAAGATCAAGGAAACTTGCATGCTAGCTTGGATTCTGGAGACACAGAGTGATTCAACCACATCGACTTCTGTGTTCTTACCATCACTGGGCAAAGACTTCCCTTGGGCAGTTTTCAGTTCCCTAATCTCTAAAATGAGATAACTTTTTGCTTGTTGGGTTCTTGAGTTAACACTGGACAATATTTAGTTAGAGCATGGCAAATGTTCATGAAATCTTGAGGAGGGGACTTTCCTTGTTCATTTTATACCTATAATCCCCCAAATTCACTCATTTATATAGCAGTTTCCTGATTTTTTGCTATACCCAAATGTTGAAGGAGCTGTGGGCTGCGTTCCTGCCACCCAGCTCCCAGCCGCCTGGCTAGCTTATGCCCCAAAATAACAACACACAAACTGTATTCATATAAACACTGCTTGGCCCATTTCTATTAATGTGTGTAGCACCACAAGGTGGTGACTTACCAGGGAGATTCTAGCCTACGTCAGTCTTGGGTTGGAGCTTCATTGCATCTGCCTCTGAGAGGAGAGCTATGGTGTCTGAGCTCACTTCCTCTTCCTCCCAGCATTCTGTTCTGTTTACTCCACCCACCTATGTTCTAACCTATCAGGCCAAGCAGTTTCTTTATCAATTAACCAATGAAAGCAACAGATTGATAGGACACTCCTACATCACCCAAACATCATCTCTAATTCTCCATCTAATACTTACTTATTGTTTTATTGAACCTGAAGCCCCCTAATTTGTCCTATCAATGGTATAAAGGATTGATTATACAAATAAATGTTTCCTAATGTCTACTCCTTTATTGCTCTGTGAATAACATTTAAAAATTAGTTGATGCCAGGTGTGGAGCTAAGGCAGGAGGATCAAGAGTTCAAGTCCAGTTTTGGCTAAATAGCAAGTGTAAAGAAAGCCTGAGCTATTTAAGTGAACCTGTCTCAAAACAAGCAAGCATGTAAACAAACAACAAACGAATAAATAACAGGATATTAGTTTCTGTATTCCTAAAAGTCACCTTGGATAACACCAATGACATGGGCATCATGGTTTAGGATACAGTATCGGAATAGCTGTTTTGGTATTTGCTTTCCCTGATTTTATTACTAACTCACTAACTTGCTGATCCCTGTAGATATTCAATTACTAAGTCACCACTGAATGAAATTGTTTATCAACAGCCGTTTACTAAGTATCTGGGGTACTCAGGCTCTGTGCTGGATGACGAAGAGATGTGAATACCAGCTAGCTAATTCCTTGCCCTGGGGAGCCCAATGAGGGAGCCAGCTCTGTACACAGGCAATTAATGGAAGCTTAGAAGGACCTAAGAGACCATAAAATAGGGTTCAGGGAGCCACAGGTAGAGGGAAGGCTCCCTGTGCCTGGGGGAGTCATTGATCCCACTGTCAGGTAACTCTCAGAGGACCTGCACACAACTCTCCATCCCCCTGGGTGCTCATGATGTAACCATGTTTGGTTATTGCCAATGAGTGTGAGTGTCAGCAGGAAGAAGTTCTTTGTTGAGTGAATGTTAGGGCAAGTTCACTGGGAAGAATTCTGGCCAAGGCAGGCACTTCGTGCAGCCTCCTTCACCCCTCAATTCTTTCAATAAATACTTGTTCAGTATGTGCTGTGTGATTGGCCTTGATAATTTGGGGTCTGCCACCCTGAAGATTTAAATGCATTGTGAAGGTCAAATGCTGTGCCAGGCACAACCCTGCAAACAGTAATTGACTAAGAACCGTGGCTATTGCCTTGAAGGTGTATAATGTCATAGAAATACAAAATTCAAAGTAGACTAGAGATGGGCATGTTCAACTTTAAAAACCATTAATTCTTTGAGAAATTCATACAATGCATTTTGACCATATTTATTCCATCTCTTCCCAGCTCCTCCCATATCTCTCCCCTATAACTTTGTGTCTTCTCCCTTCCTTTCTCTTTTCTTTCAAAAATAACCCATTGGCTCCATTTCCTCCTAAGTATGGTCATATACTCCTAAGTGTGGGGCCATCTACCAGATCATGGGTGGTTGATCTACCAGAAGCTATAGCCTTAAATAAAACTGGTTCTGTCTCCCCCAGAAACCATCAACTGTCTGTTTCTCCTTAGCTATGGGTGTCAACAAATTCATCCCCCTTCCTCGTTAGAGTGTTGGCCAGCTAGTTTTGTGCAGGGAAATTCAACTGCTATGAACCCCTGAATGCAACAGTCCTATTATATCCAGAAGATGCTGAAACAGTTCTTTCTTTGGAATGCCAACTCCCAAATACAGCATTTTTTTATTAATTATGAAAACTTGGTCTTAGCTTAGGCTTGTTCCCAACTAGATTTTATAACTTAAATTAACCCGCTTATATTAATATATTTTCTGCCACGTGTCTTGTTACCTCTCCTCCATATTGTATGTCTGGTTCCTTCTGAGTCTCACTGGCGAATCCCACCTCTCTTCCTTTCAGAGTTTCTGTCTTTTTCCTCTTCCCCAGCGTTTGGATGTTCGGCTCGTTAATAAACTAATCAGAAGGTGCCTTGGAAGAGACATATTTCCACAGTGTACAAAAAGATTATCCCACAGCAAGATCCTGTTTTTCTCTGATCTTCCCTGACCTCTGACTCTTACAATCCAAAAAAAGAAAAGAAAAGCAAAAGAATATTCAGAGAGGAGCCAAAGAACGGAAAGAAACTTCTGTGGTGTGGGACTGGGGGTAGCATTGTGGGTAAAGTGTGTTGCCAGTGTAGACATATTAGCATGGTGAAAGACTTAAGAAGGCCTAGATGAGTAACTTTTGGGGACACAGACCCCTTTTCTGATGGATTATTAAAGGATGGTGTTGGTTAACCTTGACTGCCAATTTGACTGGATTGGGAAACAGCTAGGAGATTTTTGAAGTATACTACAGGGGTATTTCATTATGATTTGATTAATTAAGAGAAGCATCACCCTTGGGTATGGGTGGCATCATCCCGTAGGTTCCAGAGCCAGGTAAAATAGAAGGAGCACAGTCAGTGTCAGCACATGCACGTACACTCTTTCTGCTTTCTGGCCTGCATGATAAGAACTATTCTGCCTGCTCTTCCCATTGCAATAGACTGATTCCTCTGGAACTGTGAGCCAAAACATCTCTCTTTGTTCTCAAACTGGTTGTTCTCAGGCGTTTGCCACAGTGATGGAGAAAGGTAACATGAAATGTCTAGGTAGGGAGACGAGATATAGGATCAGGGACATTAGATGTCTGGGATGATTTGGGATGTGGGGAAAAAGCAGCCTCCATCTGTATTCTAAGTACAATGGAGAAAATGTGATGACCATAAGCCGAGGAAATTCCCAGCTAACTTTAACTCCAGAGACGCTCACTCCCACATGAGCATGGAGAGGGGGCTGCAAGGACATGAATTTGAGTGGAATGCTCAGATCAAGTGTCGTAAGGGAGTGAAGGGAGAGTGGTAGAGCTGTGGAAGCAGAGGACACAAGGTCAGAGTAGTTTCTTTTTTTTTCTTTTTCTTTTTTAATTTATTTATTTATTAAAGATTTCTGCCTCCTCCCCACCACCGCCTCCCATTTCCCTCCCCTCCCCCGATCAAGTCCCCCTCCCTCATCAGCTCAAAGAGCAATCAGGGTTCCCTGACCTGTGGGAAGTCCAAGGACCGCCCACCTCCATCCAGGTCTAGTAAGGTGAGCATCCAAACTGCCTAGGCTCCCACAAAGCCAGTACGTGCAGTAGGATCAAAAACCCATTGCCATTGTTCTTGAGTTCTCAGTAGTCCTCATTGTCCGCTATGTTCAGCAAGTCCGGTTTTATACCGCGATGAAAGGAGACAGAGACAGAGACCCACATTGGAGCACCGGACTTAAATCTCAAGGTCCAAATCAGGAGCAGAAGGAGAAAGAGCACGAGCAAGGAACTCAGGACCGCGAGGGGTGCACCCACACACTGAGACAATGGGGATGTTCTATCAGAGTAGTTTCTTGAAACAAGTCAACTGCCAAGGCAATCCTGACTGAGACCGAGAAGAGTGAGGGCATTGGGGGGCGGGGGATGGGGCACCGTGGGAACCAGAGTCACTGTGGTACTCAGATTACACTCTAAATCCATGGTCTAGAAGAGCCTGTGCTCTGGACGCTTGACTTTACTCTCTAAACCCTTTTTTTTTTTTGCATTCTACCACTGAGTGGGTGTAAGGCTAGAGCAAAAAGCACATAGAAATGCTGTCTGATATAAGTGGACTCCAGAAGCCAGGTTGTGCATGCTCCAGGGAAACACATTTCCCGTCAGCTTTACTGTGTCTTCTAGAGAGGTAGTCATATGGTAAAGACACTCGTATATGCACCCATTTTCATAGATAGTATAATTCACCATGGATGTGTCAAAGCCATAAAATAGGAGAGTTGGAGGCCATCACAGCTGTGAGTGATTGATATTTTCATGCTAAGAAGCCAAGGAGCTACCAAAGTGGTGCTAACTGTGGCATGCCCGAGTCTCATGCTGTGTTCCTCTAGCCACCGTGTGGCTGAGGAGACCAGAAGTTCCAAACATGCCTGGGTCTCCAGCGGTTCCTCTTGTCCCTAAGAACTTCTGCTGGAGGAAGAAAATAAACAACAGTCTCACACACGATCACAGTGATGCTTCTGCAGAAGCAGGAGGGGATGTTTACAAGGATGGCAGCAGGCCTTAGCCAGCTCAAAGACTACCTACCTTCCTTCTTTATTTCTGGTTGGAAGCATCCCACCTTGCCTGCCTGCAAACTCTATCAGCTTTTAAAACGTTTTTCATTGCCACTAAAATTTAAACTTTCTAATATCTCCTCTCTATTATGTTGTAGATATTTCTATGCTTATGGATTGTTTGCCCTCCTCCTCCACCTCCTCCTTCTCTGCCTCCTCCTCCTCCTCCTCTTCTTCTTCCTCTTCCTCTTCCACTTCTTCCTCCCTCTCCTTCTCCTCCTCCTCTTCTTCTGACAACTTACTATGCATTTTTTTGGGGGGTGGTTGGATTTCATGTCTATTTTGAGGATGTTTGTTGATTAATCATCTAAAACTCCCTTTTAGAATACCCCACATTTAAAAGTAAGAAAATAAAACAATCGATCTAAGACAAAGGGGAGGATCCAAATCCTCATCTATTGGTGAATCTCTTATTCTGAAGGCTCCAGATTCTGCTGGAATCTCCCTAAGTCTCTCTACTCATCTGGTTTTGTTAGGATCGATCTCTGTTGAAAAATCTAGTTTAAGCTGCCTGGCAGTCTGAAAAAAAGGAAGATCTATTAATTTAATCATTTGTATGAATCACGTCTAAATGATCTCAGCAGAGAAAATGTGTAAGCCATTTAAATCCCATCACTACATATTATATAATAATTACTGCTAATTCCAGTTTGGATGGGCCACAATTTGGCTTTCCATCCCCTGCTTCTGCATACAGAGAATTGCAATGACCTCACTGGATTTAGCCTCTCCAGCCTTTAGGCTTTCTTTGGCCTTCCTCATTAGGAACTTAATAGCCACATTCCGCTTCGAGGGTCCAGTCAACTCCTAGTGTGCTCCGCGCCGGTAATTAGCATTCATTTTGTGATTTCAGAGTTCAAGCTCCTCACTGAACAGAACCCTGTGTTAATCACTACTGTCTCTCTCCCTTTGACACTGATCTGTCACTACCGTGCGGCTTGTCCCATACCTAATTTTTTGCCCTTACCAGCCGACTAGCACCTCCGCATCCCACAGAGTCAGAATTGGCAACTTTTGACAGATCTGTAATCATGCCGTACTCATCAACGCCATGCCCGTTAGTCATCTCGTTTCCACATTCTAACAGTTAATATGCCTTAATTTCTCTCACTTTGTGAATATTTAATTCCTCCCTTTTCAACATCATTTTTAGGTTGTGTGAATCATTTTCAAAGCCTTTGCTCTTCTCCCAGCACCATCATCTGCATATTTTATGAAATGGCGCAGTTAAGTCTCCGAGGGCTCTTGAGAAAGATGGAGCTGGCAACCTGCTCATTAGCTGTGTACCTGGGACTGTGTGAGTCCCAGATAATGGCCAGCTCCCATCTGGATTCGAATTAGGATTTGCTGACAAATAACGGCCAGAATCTATCCTGGGGATGCATCGCTTCTTGGTGCCTACACCTTCTTTCAGAGAGTTCTAGAAAATTGGCTTGCGGTGGGGGTGGGGAGAGCGCTGCCAAAGGGAGTCTCACATCCTGGCACCTGAGGCAGTCTGGTTCTTGAAGTGGAGACACCCAAGCTTTAGCACATCATCACCTGAAAGGAGACAGAATTCCCCTGAAAGGACCCGTGCTGAAGGTCAGGTGGTACAACCTGCAGCTTTTACACATGCCAGAAGTTGGTTTTCTCCAGAGACCAGTGACCAACTGCTCCTGCCTGGTTTCCCAGGGTGAGAGACTTATAGTCAGGATGGTTCTAAGAGGACGCCATCACCTCACTAGGCCCTGTGAAATACTCCCAACAGCCAGCCTTGGAACTGTGGAATGAGCCAAGTCACCCCTCTTTGTTTTTACCATAAAGACTTCGGGGAGAGACCACAGCGTCAGAGCCAACAAGCCTAGCGTGAGTGCCACAGACTTACTGGCTGCAAGTAACATCCAGAGCTTCCGTATAAAATCCAAGCTTCCCGCTTCTAAAACACAGAAGACAAGATTGCAGCAGATCTCTGTTCTTTGTGGGAATGATGGGGGCAGCGGGAGCCACACAACACCTGGCCCTGTAGCTGCGACATCTGCTCTGTCTCTCTATTTTCTCTGGCTGGATCCATTCATTCTGGGGACCTCTTTGGTCTCAGTTTGCGTCTGCTTCTGCTTTGTGCTTCTGGGTTTATGTTAAGAGCGCTGGCCCGTGGGGTAGCCACCGTGTCTCTGCCCTGTCGTATCTTCGCTGTCTGCCTTCGTGCAGTAAAAGCAAACATACTGGGTCCCTACTCTCTTACCATGCTACGCTGTAGATTTTAAATACTTACAAAGGATCATGTGCAAAAAGAGCTTCATTGACAGCCTGGGCCACTACTGAAAGGTGTCCAAACTCTTAAAGGATTGGGTAGAGTGGATGATGAAGGTCACTGGAGGGAGTGTGAGTCTCTGGCCTCTTCCTATCCCTTTCTGGGTAACCCTGAGGTCAGTGGCTTTGTTCTGTCGTGGACTCCCACACATGGTGACAGCACAGGGCCAGATGGCAATGAGCTGAAATTTCTGAGATTGAGCAGAAATAAATCTTCCACCTCACCCATAGATTTGTCTCAGGTGTTCTGTTGCAGCTGCGGAAAGGTGGCTCACACAGCTAGGAGACAAAATGATCTGCCCATAATGCTGTAATAAACAGAACTGAGGAAAAAATGTGCATTGAGAGAATGTATCTAAATAAATTAGTAGCTGTGGTATACACAAATTGTCCATTAAAATGGCCTTTTACCTGGTTAGCAGTATCATTAGCTTTGTAGTAAAATAAAATAAAACTTAGAAAGGCCCAATGAATGCCTTAACACCTAAGTAGAAACCACACAAATGAAAACAGTGGGAGACATACTGTTAGATTTAAAACCATGTCATGGAGAGTAGAGGAATGATTCCGTGGGAAATACTACTTTCTCTTCAAGCAAGGAGACCTGAATTTGAATCCCCAGAGCCCATGGGAAAAGATGGGTGAGCTATAACCCCAATATGACTATGTGGGAGGAAACTGTGTATACCGATCTGTTGGGATAGGTTGTTGACCCCAAGAGCTATCAGACCAGGCAGCAGGACCAAGAGTGAGCTTCCAATTCCGTGAGAGACCTTGCCTCAAAGTAATAAAGAGGAGCGTGGCAGAGGGAGATGCCTGATGTCCTGCTCTGGCCTCTGCATGCACATCCCACTCACTCATGCATTTACAACACACACACACACACACACACTCACGCACACACGCATGTGCACGCATGCACGCGTGCACACACACAGAGGCACGCACACAAGCTACAATATCTTTTGAAAACAATACCAAGCATACCCCCAAAGCGGTTCCAACAGTTCCACAATTAAGGATGCCCTTGACCCCCTGCCGCAGAAGGGAGTGTTCCATTCTTTTTTTTTTTTTGCTATTTTATTTATTTATTAAAGATTTTTGCCTCCTCCCCGCCACCTACTGAGTGTTCCATTCTTGATGTGTTAATCACCCTCCCAGGTTCCTCTCTGCACCAGTTAATCCTCTGATACCTTCCAGCAGTCAGTAAGCCTGTACTTTTCATGCAGAGTGAACTTTGGGGATAGACTCTGCTTCCTGAAGATTTTCTCCAGCGGAAATGGTTGTAACCAGGAGCCATCTTACGTCAGCAGGGATTTCACTTGCAGACAACAACGATGTAACACTAATACCCCAGATTTACACTCCCATCTCCCTCACAACAGCTCAAGGGTACTGCCATTTATTTATTATTTATTTATTTTAAATGTTTTTCCCATTTCAGTGGAATCTGTAGCGCGATACTGCTTGCTCAAATCTGTGACCTGGGAACCCTGTAGTTGGATTGAAAGTGGTTTGAGAACCAGGCATCAGAGACACATGCCTATAAGTGTAGTTCTCAGGAGGCTAAGGGAGGGGGCCACCTTAGACTTTATAGCCAGTACTAGAAACTCTGTTTCAAACAAAACAAAACAAGTACTTTTGATTTTAAGTCATCTGGACCTAGGTTCGAGTTTGCGATTGGTTGCCTGAGTTGTGCAGACTGCATCACTTTGAAGAGTGTGAGGAAGTTGTCTGCAAAACTGCAGGGAAGGCACAGGGAACCCACCAGGGTCAGCAGGGCCTGAAGCACTTGCAATGGCTTTGGAAAAACTCTCCCACTCCAGGAGATGGAGAGAGAAGTGGGCTAGGGAGAGGAGTCAGCTGGTAAAATGGTTGCCGTGTGAATCTGAGTTCCCAAGTTCAGTTTCAAGCATGCACATAAAAACCCACATGAGGCAAAGGACCTGTGACCTCAGAGACGGGGAGGTAGGGGAAGGTGCATCTCCAGACTTGCTGACCAGCCAGCTTCACCTGAAGGAAATGTCCATTCAACCACATGCACAAATTCCTTACCAAACAAACAGTTTCAAGGCAAGAGATTTTTTTTTCTCACTTACACAGGTTCAAGCCAACCTCGGGCCTGAATAAAAACAGATATGCTGTTTTGTTTACTTAGAATATTTTTAACAGATGTGCAGGGACATTAGGGTCCCCTAGGAATATTGTTTTGGAGAGGCAGTCTTTCTTGTGCCGTGTACTGGGTTTTTTTGTTGTGTGCTGGTGAATTGGGGAAAATAGATCACCTATGCCTTAGTGACCGGGTCTGAACATTTCAGATGACAGTGAACTTTATTTTGTGGTGGTTATCGCTCCAGACATAAAGATAATATAAGTGAATGGTTTTTGAAAGGCGATCTGAGGCAACATATACTTGAATTATAATAATAAACATTGTTAGTTTTGCAAAATAGATCATCCAGTCTCACAAATAAAAGATGATCTGGGATCTGGGGAGACGGCCCAGTGCATTGGAGGCCCGCCGCACAAGCACGAAGACCTGAGTTCAAATCCCCAGCACCCATGTGAAAAGGAAACGGTGGCAGGCACCTGTAACACCAGCGCTGTCAGGGGCAGAGACAGGTGACTGGACGTGCTGGCTGTCAGCCTTGTTCCAGGTGCGGGGAGAGATCCTGTCTCAAAGGAGTAAGACACGGTGACAGGAAAATACCCTCTATCTTTCTCTGTCCTTCAAATATGCGTGCAAGGGTGTGCACATCTACACAAGGGTGAGCATATACCACACATGTGCATCTGTGTACACACAACACTCACACACACACACACACACACACACACTCACTGAAAGATAAAGAGAGAGAGAGAGGAAGCTACCATTTTACCATCTCTGGGGAAGGACCATCATCTGAAGGATCTTAAATCCTTCAAATGAGGAAGGTCCCTCCACTTCACAGCAATCCCACAATGCTCTGGGCCACACTGTCTAAAGAGTCCTCTTAATTTCACCCCAGGGCTCATCTACTGTTAGTGCCATTCTGATATCTTTGAGAGGTGGCAGCCCTCCCCCAAATCTTAGTCAATTAAACAAGCTATTGTTTCTGATTAAGATATCACATCCCAGAGAATAATAGCAATTAGAGCTGGAACAGGGACCCCATGGGTCGCGCAGTCCACTTCCCTGCCAGCTCTTGAGGATGTTTTACATTACACCGTAGTTTTATGTGGTTTTCCTGATTTGGTTTTTAAAATCCCAGCACATGTCACTGTTAATTATGTTCTGGCTGGACATCTCCACCACGACTTGATCAACTTAGCATGGCCGATTCTCGCAAACTGACAGGGAATTATGGCCTCCCGCTCATCTCTGATCATCACAGAACATTGGGCAGTTGTCGGGAATGCTTGAGGAATAAAGGAAGCGCTGGGGGTGATGAGGTTTCTCGGGGAATCAGAGGGGCATTTTTGTGTAGGAAAAGGCGTTGTCGGGGTTACTGACTGGTTCCATGGTAGGTCTCTTGTTTGCAGTGGACTGATTTTTAGAAAGCAGGTGACTCTCTGAGGGTAAGGGTTGTTCTAGGAGTTCAGGGAGTGTCATCCAGAGGAAGATGCTCAGATTTTCGACGTGGCTCTGAACCACTTCCTCTGCTGTATAGGGGACTGGAGGGGTCTTTGTTGGGGAAAAACGGCCCTTGGAAGAGTGATGCAAAATGATGCTGATAGCAGAATTGCTGTGGCACACCGCAGCTATTTATTCCGTTCTCAGTGCCAGCTGCTATGTTACCCAACTTAGAAATAAAGGAACAGAAGCTAGGCAATGGCACACGCCTTTAATCCTAGCACTTGGGAGGCAGAGACAGGTGGATCTCTGTGAGTTCAAGGTCAGCCCAGTCTATGGAGTGAGTTCCAGGAAAGCCAGGACTACACAGAGAAACCCTGTCTCCAAAAATAAAAAATAAAAACAAAGAAAGAAAGAAAGAAAAAAAGAAAAAAGCCCAGAAGTCACCATGTCACCAGGCCAGTGTCACAGACATATAGTAGTCTAATCATAATGAATACTTTATAGATCAAATTTAGCCTATTTAATACCTTAAAATAACATATATTAATTAAAAAACTAATATGTTGTTAATTCAACCTATATTTAATATATGAATATAATCATGATCATAATTATACAAGTCAAAAAATTATTCAATGGATTGTGTTTATTAAATAAGATGTTCAGCATGTTAACAAAATAAAAGTTTATTTTAAAACTAAACTACTGTAAGTATCCGATAATCCGAACCATTTCACTGTTGCTGCTTCTGCTTCAGTGGTGCTGGCTCCGTTTTGGTGCATGCTTTTAAACTGAGACACGGGAAACCCTGTGTCCTCTGGAGGCTGTGGTCTGATCCCGTGGTGAGGCTCCAGTTGCTGGGCGTGGCCTGGACACTTCGCAGACTTTCTCAGTACCCCAGTGCTCCTCACACCTGCGGCAAACAAAAGCTTTCATCACGTGCTTGCTTTGCTAAAAACATCGCTCAAATCTGCCTCAGAATTATTCAGGAATAAATATATTTTGCACAATATTACTATCTATGTGTTTGCCACTTCTTAAATGACATAAACATATAAGTATATTGTATTTTCATTTTAAAACAATATAGGAACAAAATAATAGAGTGAGCTCCTTCTCCTCTCAGTCTATAGCCTATAGCCCAAATCTGACAAGCTTTCCAGAACTAATTTTTGTATTATTTTGAGAGAGATACTATAACATTTTAAGTAATATAAGTTTTGAATAATTTTATGTAACAGAAATGGCCCCATACATTTTTGTGCTGATTTTTTTCAAAGCAGAGAAGAGCATTAATGAGCAAGTGTCTTGGGTAACACACTCCACACGTCACACTGTTTTAAGCCCTTTTGATGTATTAATTCATTGGATATTGCCGGCTACCCTGTGAGGCAGGCATATACACGCTGTTCTCTCACAAAGAGACAGGAAACACAAGAGTCAAGCTGCTGGAGAGATGACTGAGGCTGGAACTTACACCTTGGGCATCTTGCAGTAGAAGAAACAGCGGTGAAGGTTGCCACTTCTAGTGTGTGCGGAATAGTTCACCTCTTCCTAAATTAGTCTGAACATTTGGACCATTTCCCTTCCCTCCCCCTACTTTAAACACTCAACAGTGGCCCTGCTTGGCTTCACACTCTGCTTCCAACACTTCAAAACAGAACAACTCGGTGCATTTAAACTTTCTCAGCCAAAAAAACAAAACAAGACAAAAACTAACCAATCCATCAAAAGTCACGCTGGTAGTAGTTGCTTGAGTTTTCCTTTCATTTCAGAAGCCCTCCTTTAAGTCCTAAAGTGGAACCCGGGTCTTCCAGCACAGGACCCTCTCCCATATGGAGATCAGTTACAGCATGCTGATGAATTCTTGCTCTGGTGACTCCTGGGTCTAAGAACAGAGAAACTAAGACCGTGGGACATTCTATGCCCTTCATAGTGCTCAGATGCGTGACCTTCCTTCAGCATGTGTAGGGTTTTAACCCTTCTCCGTAGTTAATTGATGATTCCCTCCTGCCTCTGACACACACCAAGGAAGATTTAATTTATCGGTAAGCCTTAGTCATGTCTTGACATTTTGGGTTGTGGCAAGTGAATGGTAGGCCTAGGGCTATTCGAGCAAGAGGGTAGACTTTCTCACGGTGCACGCAGCATCTAGGCCTTTTCAATGAAAGACTACCCAGGGCAAGATGCCTGTAGGTTCGGGGCTGAGAAAGGCTCCATCTCAATTATCACGCTCTCTTTGATACTGTTAGCAGTCTGCCTATGGCCAAGCACAGACACTCCTACCCCTGGCTTCCCTGAGGTTTTCATGAATGTTCTTTTTTTGCTGAATTATGCTGTAATTGCTTGGGTTCACAGTTATCCCCATTAAGAAACAGTCTACTGCATGGAGGTTGCTACAGTTCTTGCAGAGGATGGGGCATGGTGGGTCACAATCATCTAAAACTCCAGTTCCAGGGAATGCCATGCCCTCTTCTGACCTCAGTGGGAAGCAGACACACAGGGCAATGCTCATGCCTGCAGGCAAAATCCTCATATACGTGAAATAAAATACGTAAATCTTAAACAATAAAATATCTAGACAATAAGATAAAAAAACGGATGCTGTAAGAATTCAAACTGGTAAGCAGTTCAGCAGACACTGGACAAGAAGCTAGGGAGATAATTCAGTTGGTAGAGGGATTCCATGGAAGCACAGAGACCCTGGTTGAAGCCCCAGAACTCACTTTTAAAAGCCATTTGTGTTATGGAATGCTTTCAATGTCTGCTCAAGGGTGGAGTAGGGGGAAGAGTCACACCAGCAAGTGGATCCCTGGAGCTCACTCCTCAGATAAACTAGCCTTAATGGTGATCCCTGCCAGTGAGAGATCTTGCTTCAAAACACAAGGTGGAGGGCTCTTGATGACTGATACCCAAGATTATCA
The DNA here is from genome assembly GCF_037038515.1 of Microtus pennsylvanicus. NCBI lineage: Eukaryota > Metazoa > Chordata > Mammalia > Rodentia > Cricetidae > Microtus > Microtus pennsylvanicus. The sequence goes on from NC_134580.1 coordinate 144,285,963, forward strand.
TTTCGCCTCTCTCTCTGTCTCTCTGTCTCTGTCTGTCTCTCTCTCCACACACACGCACGTAGCTAAGCCACAGACAAAAGCATGTTTTTGGTTTTTATCTGAAAAGTGAAGGACCATCAAAGACAGCAGAAGATGGGCAAGACTTTCTTTGCAGTGTTTCCTCGCATCTCTTTGACACATGCCAATCACCATGCATGCACTTCCTGTCCTTTCTCCAAGCCTCTAGTATCTTCTGTCTGTACCCTTTCCTTGCTGGCTCTTTCTGCTTCTGTTGGTTCTCAGGCATGGCTGCAATGCCAGTCACTCATGTCACACCTCAGACCAATGGAATGAGAATCATGGAGGTGGCCATGGTGGGTTTTTCACAAGCTTTCTAGTAAGCGATGATTTAGATTTCGAAACCGTCAAGTCTAACCATTTTGTCTCCACTTTAAAAATGTCCATTTTCCAGGCCTGCAGCCTTTGGTGAACACCAGGGACCTGGAGGAAATGGTGCATTTTTAAATTTAGAGTTGTATATGTTCTCCTTTGCATGGATTTTCCTAACCTGCTTCATCAGTTAGGAACACCCTCAGTCTCAGCTGCTCAGACATCCTTGCTTTGGCCCAAGCTCATCCACCGCCCCTTTCCTGTGCTCTGCAATCCTTTTCCTTCCACCTTTAATTGTCTTAGACTTGCATTTCATGGCCCAGCTCACATCCCCTTTCTCGGCGCTCACAGAGACCTAGTGTTCTTTCTCTAGTCTTCGTGGTGACTGTGTTACCACAGATACCAATGTAGAGAGACTCCTGTTGCCTAAGTCTAGATAGACCTGCTTTTCACAAATACGTATACATTTTAACCCAACATTTTTTATTCCACCGTTGGCTGAAAATTCTTGGTTTTATCATTTTGATTACTTCCAGGTTAAGTCTCAATAGTATTGAGGTTACAGGGTCCATCTTTCTTTGGCTCTATGATCTTCAGAGAACTAGAATATGATGAGGAAGTTATTTAAGAGCAAGAGAGAAACTTCCAGGACTCAAGCTATCCTTGGGCTCCACTGACCTTCACTGCAGAGAGGAGTTTCCCTCTAGTGCTTGAAGGTCATGGTTTCCAGTCTCCTTCTCATGCCTGGCCTCATTTTATTCTTTATCTGTTTCCTGTGTCTTTGCATATATCCAGGCTCCCTGGGAGTTTGAGAACACTTGGCCACACTGGTATGATAAGACCTCTGTGTCTCTGCCTGTCCTTAGGGCTCTCTAATCCTTATATAGGGACGGCCCTCAGCACTTACCATAAGCTGTGTTCCTTGAATATCATCTTGCAGCAGTGTCGCACAGGGTGTGGGAGGTGGGAGGAAGTGCGTTATATGTCCTCTTGACAGGGATTTTCCTGAACTTAGCTGGTGACAGCTCTCCCACCCAGCTTCCTTCTTCCAAGGTTGCTACACTCGAGGGACAAAGGGTAAAGCGGTTTCTTGGACAACTGCCCAAGGCTTTGGTTTTGTTCAAAACTTTTTCCCATTACTGTCACAGCTTAAAAATCTCCTTCCTGGATGAGACCAAGGCTGCACAATTATCTCCCTTCCTTTATTTTCTGGCTAAGGTATAAATCACAGCGGTCCTCCAAGTTTTAGCATTGATTGTTAGCATCCAAATATCTCTGCCAGATTTCTAAAAATCAAGCCTTTTGGTTTTTCACTGAATTATCTGTTTTATGTCTGCCATCAGTTGCAAACTGGTTCTTGTTTTGTTTTGCTCTTAGCATGCATCTGCCTTCCCCTGGGGAGTGTGCATGGAAGTGACAGACACGCAGTGCATGGCGGGAAACGCGCCGATGCTGCACTATGGCAGGGTCTCCGATGCACAATAGCATCTATCATTCCGAGTCTTCATTGTCACCTTACCTGTGAGCCGGGAGCCTTTCTGTCATCGTCTCAGGAGAGACCCTTCTGGCGACACTCTTAAGTGCTCAATTTATCAATAAACAAATACTTATTGAGTGCCACTTTGTGTAAGACACTGGGCTGGTTAGTGAGGATTGCATTGATCAATCTGGAGTCAAGACGTTGATGAAGCTTGTGTCTAGCTAGAAAGAGGGTGGGTATCAAATCCCAGCACAGAGAATTTAGCGGTCACTGTCTCTGTTGTTTGCCATCTGTGACTTCTATATTTGGAGGCATGTGACACAGGTTCGCCCATTTTCTTCTGGGGAAGGACCTCCTGGACATAAATAAGTAAACATGAAGTGGGCAGTGATATCTGAGTAAGAGGATTACTCCGTTAGGGAGCAGCAGAAAACTCAGAAGGAGGTAGGGCCCGGAGCGCAGCTTGTTCAAACACAAACTGAAGGTCCGTTTGGCTTGGAGACAGAAAGGGGGAGGTGGGGAGAGAAATGTCTGAATGATGAGCTGGTGAGTGGACAGGAAGCAGACTAGGCATCCTAATGTTTATTAAATAAATCCATGAACAAATGGGCGGAGCCTTTGACTTCTGCTCCGAGTTAAGCCTCCCAGTTGCCTAGAATGTGTGGCTGTGGCATACTGACTCTTTGAATTATGTGCGCTGTAATTGCTAACCAGTGACAGGGTGAAGGAAGAGCTGGTGAAGCTCTCGAGCCTCTCGGGTGCAAAACCTCGCTTGTGTCTTCTCTACAGCGGCATCATCACCGCGCTTCCCCGCTTCGTCCTTCGGCACCTTCCAGAGAGCCAAGGCATGCTGGGAGTGAGAGGACATTCCTATATCCCGTGTCCGGCGTCAAAGGACAGCAAGAGATCAGCTGTAGGACGGGGCCGACTTGAGGCCTGGTCAGGAAGACTTCGACAAACCCTTAGGCCCATCTTATTGGGGAAGAGTTTCTTTGGAGGGACTGTTCCAGGGCGTGGTCCCCCTTTCCCATACTGAATCAAGAAAGCTGTGAATGACTTAATCCAAGGCTTACAGATGCCAAGCAGGAGGGTCAGCTTCAGGACCACTGCTCTGAGTCAGTATGCCAGAGATTCAAGGAGAGTTGCGGGCAGTACACAGCGGGTTTGATGGCAGGTATCCAATTGGAACAGCAAGGATGCTGCCCTCCCCCTGTTCCTCCATGGCTCTAATAAAAGTCAGATGGGGGAACTGATCAGATTGCTCTCTTGGCCCAGACCCCCTTTAAATCAAACAGAGGTCTATTTTGGCTCTCTATGTTAAGCAGACCCAGAGACCTGACATTTTGTGTTTATTTGAAATGATAAGCTTAATCATGAACGAAATGTTAAGAGAGATGATGGAACTGGCCACAGTAAGGTCACATCATGTCCCTGCCAAACACAATACAGCTCCTCGCCTCCGCCAGGTTGCCAGGCCCTGCCACAGGGGGCCTGAGGCGCTGGCAAATGGGGACCAGAGTCTGTCTATGTGATAATTAGTCCATGGTGCTCGGCAGAGACTGCCAAATCTGCCATATGGTAGTTTTATGACCTGGACTGCTGTTATCTCTAGAGAAAGCTAACATCATAATCTCATTTCCTCATTATCTGTGATGAGAACTTGAACCTTCCACAGGGCAAGCATGCAAGGGGCTGAGTGAGCCTTGGATTCCAGAGCCTGAAGATGTTACCGCTGAGCTCTAAGAGAGGAAGTGTCAAGGCTAACAATGGTTGCCCTCAAAGGCGCCCTCGGGGTTTCTAGGAAGCCTGAGTTGTGTGTTATATGGACCCAAACAGGGATGATCTCTGGCAGTGTCGCATCCAGGGTTCAGTCTGTCCTCCTGATGTTTGTTTTAGGAACAGACAGGCCAAGGGGTATGTTTTACAATTTATTTTGTTGTTTTTACTTATGTGTAGTTATGTGTGTCTCTGTGTATATTTGCACATAAGCATAGACGCCCATGGAGGCCAGAGGGTTACGGGTGGTTGTGAGCCACCTGATATGAGTGCTGGGAGTGAATTTTCAGTCCTCTGGAAGAGCAGCCAATGCTCTTAACAGCTTGGCCATTCCTCTAGCTCCCAGCCAAGGGTTCTCCATCAGAGTTTTCTGCAGAGTCACAGGGAGGATTTCCAGAGGAATCAGACACTTCTGTGAATTCCCAAAAGGACTTTATTAAGAGCGGAGGCTTCAACATGATCCACGCTGCCATCCCTAAGAATGGCAGAGCATCGTATTTTCTCAGTGAACTCCGCTGTGGAGGAGAAAGACTGTGGGTGACTCCTAAGTCCACATCCAGTGTTCCTGCCTGCACAGTTTGTCTCCTGCTGAAGGAGGAGTTTGACAGAAGAGGAGGCTGCAACGGCTGGAATGGCTACAGCCTCACAGGTGTAAGACAAAGCTTACAACCTCAGACACTCTTTAAGTAAATTTCTCTTGTGAGATTTGGGGTGAAGACTGCCCACTGTCTTCTTCCTAATATTTCTTTTCCCCTTTCTTCTTTTTCCAGGGCAACCACGAGCGCAGTTAAAGGTCACACTTCACAGTCATGTGTGTAGCTAGCGGTGGCCATGTGGGGTCTTCTGGTTGATAAGATGCTCGTGGCTGTTGGAGGGTCAAGAGACAGTGCAGCCACTGATGATGCTTGTGGCTGTCAGAGGACAGTACAGCCACTGATGATGCTCGTGGCTGTCAGAGGACAGTGCAGCCACTGATGATGCTCGTGGCTGTCAGAGGGTCAAGAGAGTGCAGCCTCTGATGATGCTCGTGGCTGTCGGAGGGTCAAGAGACAGTGCAGCAACTGATGATGCTCGTGGCTGTCAGAGGACAGTGCAGCCACTGATGATGCTCGTGGCTGTCGGAGGGTCAAGAGACAGTGCAGCCACTGATGATGCTCGTGGCTGTCAGAGGACAGTGCAGCCACTGATGATGCTCGTGGCTGTCAGAGGACAGTACAGCCTCTGATGATGCTCGTGGCTGTCAGAGGGTCAAGAGAACAGCGCAGCCACTGATGATGCTCGTGGCAGTTGGAGAACAGTGCAGCCTCTGATGATGCTCGTGGCTGTCAGAGGACAGTGCAGCCTCTGATGATGCTTGTGGCTGTCAGAGGGTCAAGAGAACAGCACAGCCACTGATGATGCTCGTGGCTGTCGGAGAACAGCGCAGCCACTGATGATGCTTGTGGCTGTTGGAGAACAGCGCAGCCACTGATGATGCTCGTGGCTGTCGGAGAACAGTGCAGCCTCTGATGATGCTCGTGGCTGTTGGAGAACAGTACAGCCACTGATGATGCTCGTGGCTGTCAGAGGACAGTGCAGCCACTGATGATGCTCGTGGCAGTTGGAGAACAGTGCAGCCTCTGATGATGCTCGTGGCTGTCAGAGGACAGTGCAGCCTCTGATGATGCTTGTGGCTGTCAGAGGGTCAAGAGAACAGCACAGCCACTGATGATGCTCGTGGCTGTCGGAGAACAGCGCAGCCACTGATGATGCTTGTGGCTGTTGGAGAACAGCGCAGCCACTGATGATGCTCGTGGCTGTCGGAGAACAGTGCAGCCTCTGATGATGCTCGTGGCTGTTGGAGAACAGTACAGCCACTGATGATGCTCGTGGCTGTCAGAGGACAGTGCAGCCACTGATGATGCTCGTGGCAGTTGGAGAACAGTGCAGCCTCTGATGATGCTCGTGGCTGTCAGAGGACAGTACAGCCACTGATGATGCTCGTGGCTGTCGGAGAACAGTGCAGCCTCTGATGATGCTCGTGGCTGTCAGAGGACAGTACAGCCACTGATGATGCTCGTGGCAGTTGGAGAACAGTGCAGCCTCTGATGATGCTCGTGGCTGTCGGAGAACAGTGCAGCCTCTGATGATGCTCGTGGCAGTTGGAGAACAGTGCAGCCTCTGATGATGCTCGTGGCTGTCGGAGAACAGTGCAGCCACTGATGATGCTCGTGGCAGTTGGAGAACAGTGCAGCCTCTGATGATGCTCGTGGCAGTTGGAGAACAGTGCAGCCTCTGATGATGCTCGTGGCAGTTGGAGAACAGTGCAGCCTCTGATGATGCTCGTGGCTGTCAGAGGACAGTGCAGCCACTGATGATGCTCGTGGCAGTTGGAGAACAGTGCAGCCTCTGATGATGCTCGTGGCTGTCGGAGAACAGTGCAGCCACTGATGATGCTCGTGGCTGTCAGAGGACAATACAGCCTCTGATGATGCTTGTGGCTGTCAGAGGGTCAAGAGAACAGCGCAGCCACTGATGAGTTTTTGCTTTGTTTTCCCTTTCTCCCACTTCCAGGCCTTGTTTTTGTTTTCCTGGAATGCTGACCCAGAGGTCCGCATTCTAGCAGCCACAGAAGACCTCCAGAAAGAACTTGAAGCTGGAAGCCTTGGTCTAAGGATGTGATAGCAGAAAAAAGTGAGCTGGAGGTCCTGGAGAGAGATGGAGCCATTTTGACCATCAGTCCCCAAATGTCTTCTGGCAGGCACTGGAGAAATCCATTTCTACATCATTATTTGTGTTTTTAATTACGTATACCTATATTTTATTTATAAATGATTGGAGTCCTTAAGTCAAATGGTAGAAGTAAGCTATTTCAATGTAAGATTATCTTCTCTTTCTTGATGTCTTTTTTAGTTCCAAGAGGTTACCCAGGAACCAGATGTGGGGTTTGTGTTGTAGTCTTCTGCTTAGTGCAGTGCTCTGCAACGGAGCGCCCGGATCTCTGCAGAATGCCTGCATCTCTATCTCTTCCTCACTTTATGTGCATACAAGTTTATCTATTAATGTATTATTTAGATGTATATACAGTTGTGCAATACATCTTATCATTTTATGTTATCCATGCATGATACACACACACTTTGAATTTTTAAGTCATATCTCCCATAATCTTTAAAAAAATGACATGCTAAAATTGAGGTCAACTTGTTGGGCAATGAACAGGACATACTTTTTTTTCTTTAAAGGCATGATGTCACAAGCTCTGCTTCCTAAGCACACCTGGTGTGACCCAAGTTTGGTCAGAGCAGAACATCAGTTGCGGAGTGGTGTACTATGAGTACATCACGTACAAGCTGGCCAGCTCGCTGGGACAGAATCCTGTCCTGGTGCCAAGAAGGACTGGAGATGGGCTTGGCACATGAACGAGGTCAGAGTGTCCATAGTCACAGGAGTTCCCAGGCAGGACCACAGCCGGCCCCTCATCCATCTTGAGCCTGGCAACTCTTATCAGTTGATCTTGTCAGGCTGTTTTCTACAGAAATAGCCTGGTTGTGTGAACCAGATCACATGACTGGCGATGAATCACCCTCATCATCCCTTGGTATTTTGAAAACTGATGAAACGGTCGGTTCTTGGCTCCTTACTTTGTATGCAAATGATGAATTATAGATGGAAGCGGGAGAAGGTTGTCTCTAGCTTGCTGGCTTGCAGCAAAGTGGATGAGAGGAAGCTCGCTGCCGCTCTTGACTATTTATCGTGACATTGCTGAGAAAGATTCAAACCCCAAAGACTCTGGTCCTCTTGGGACATTGTTAGCCTTCTGCAGGAATTATTAAAATGTACAGAACTGTAGAAGCTGTGCTTTATAATAATTAATCAGGGTCTGTTGATTAATAAAGCTCATATTTTAGTCTCGATGATTCAGGGGATCATCCGAAGGACAGTGTCCTTGTCACTTTGATTAAGAAACCCGACTTTGCAGTGGAGAGGAGAGTAGAGACAGTTGCGCTTCCTCCGACTCCCCATAAAATAAATATTGAATGAGAATATTAACTCCTTAACCTTGGCAACAATTTGTAATTTTCATAAGGGGGAAAACTCGCATATTCAGCAAATAAATGGCTGTGGGGATTTCAGGAAAACAAATTGGAGGGGATGAAGAATGCTGCCATATGAATTCTGTCACTTTTATGGGCCAGAATGATTAATTTGTTTGTTTGGGTCCCTCAATTAAGGCCACAAATAGAGTAAGGTGTAGGGAGCAAGTTAGCAGTATCGTCTGGCAGGGAGCAGTCAACTGCTGGGGAGAAGGAGAAGCTGTAGGGGGGAGGTGAATGGCTGCCCCAACCTTGAGCCTCAGGACCACACTAGACCCGCTCTTCCTGGGGTTAGCTGCTGAAACTGTAATAGCTTCCCTCTGTTAATAGTCTGAAGTTTGCTTTAACTGATAACCCTTTCCTCTGCACAGCTACCCTGGAAGAGCATGAGTCAGAATTAGCAGGGCCAACCAGAGATGCTCCTGGCTTATCTAATTATTCTGAACTCAATTTGACCAGGACTAGAGAGAAAATAAACAACCCATGAACTATTTACCTTGCTAGCTAGATGGTTTCTTTTGTCTGTGGAAATTAAAAATAAGAAGAAGAAAGAAGGAAGGAAAAAGCGAAAGCCTTAGAGGCCAGCACCAAATCCCTGGCTTTTGTAATTTTACAGTCACCTGGGGCCCGAGATGTATCTCTCTCCTCCTTTGACCTTCTACACTGCTACACGGGGGATAATGTCTGTGGAAATATTTGCCACTGTGTGTATTAAGCTTGCTGTTTTCTGGGCCAGCTCGGCTTAAAACTCACTGCCTGGGGACCCTGGATAATCCACGTTTTTGTTTATGAGCTTTAATGGTCCTCTTGCAGGCTCCCCGGCCATCCCTGGATAGGGGGTTGACGATTTCATGCAATTGTTTTTAATTTTACTTTAGCGTTGGCTTTTTTGAAGGAGAAGCGTACATTAGTGTGTTAGTGGCGTGGAAAGAGGAGAAGTAAGTGATACAGATGTGTTTCATATTTTTCTCAGAAGAAAATGAACAAAGGGCACAGAATGCTCTTTCAAGTGGTGGGAAGGAAGATCTTGAATTTTCTGCAGTTCCTTGCTGTCCGATCTACCTGGCTTTTCCCCTTTTCCAGCAGTGTGGCTTTGAACAACTTCCTTTATCTCTTTGAATCTGACTTCTGGTTTGAAAAGAAAGTCTTCAGTTACTATCTGCTTCTTATTTATTTATTTATCTATTTATTTTTGTTTTTTGATCAGGGTTTCTCTATAGCTTTGGAGCTTGTCCTGGAACTAGCTCTTGTAGACCAAGCTGGCCTCGAATTCACAGAGATCCGCCTGCCTCTGCCTCCCAAGTACTGAGATTAAAGGCATGCATCACCACCGCTCCGCTTACTATCGGCTTCTTAGGATCCATGTCAGGACAAAGGGCAACTCTATAATGTATTGCTCATAGCATGTGGCGTGTATTTAAGTATGCAAAAAATGCTAGAATATGTTGATGAAGGTGGTGAAGGGGTGTGATGGTGTGGATTGTTACATGTTGAGAACGAAAGAAGAAAAGACAGAAAGAGTGATGAGGGAGTTAGCAGGAGATTGGCTCTGAAGTCATGGGAGGCAGACGAGAGCGGGGGAGGAAGCATGTCTCTGTATGTGAATCATGGTGGAGCTGGAGGAGGATGGGATTTGTGCCTCAGACTCCTTTTCTCAGTCCCACATTACTCATGTGAACAGATATGGTCAGTGATGGAAGAGAGCACCCTTGAGCCTGTGAAGAGGGAGAAATGGACACATTGGGATGACAAAGGCAGCTGATAGGAGTTCCGAGCGGCAGGCCAGGGAGGACCTCTGGCATCACTGAACGGGTAGACACTGGAGATCAGTGGATCAGTAGGGTTTTCTGGCAAACAGATTCTGTCATAATATCAAAGGCTTGGTTTTGCCTAGAGGAGAATAAACAAAGGCTAAAGAAACAAAAAGGTTGATGGTCAATCATATAACTGCCTGCTAAAGAGAGCCATCTCCTGATGCTATATAGCCAGTGCTCGGTGGTTGTCGGTTGGTTTAACTGGGGCATGTCTTCCAGTGACTTTGTGTGGGTTTGGACATGGTTCTCTGGAAAATCTTTATCTAAGTCCAAAAGCAAACAATAAGAACCACAAAATCCATAGTGTGATAATTGGCTTGAAATATAGAATAAATGTACCAGGTTCTTAGTTTCGGATAAATGATTGAATAAGCGAACATGGTGTTTTGAATGAGAATGGCCTCCACAGGCTCGTGTATTTGAATACTTGGTGGATGGAGCCGTTTGGAAAGGTTTAGGAGGTGTGGTCTTGTTGAGGAGGTGTGTCATTGGGGGAAAGCCTTGATGTTTCTAAAGACTCAAACCATTTCCAGTATGGATCTCTCTTTCTCTGTTTCTAGCTTGCAGATTGAGATGCGGGCTCTCAGCCTTCCCACTGCCATGTCTTTGCTCCACCATCATGGAATCTGGCCCTGGGAGAATGGAGCCAAGGAAATGCTTTCTTCTCTAGTTGCTTTCTTCATGGTGTTTTGTCACAGCAGTAGCAAAGTAACTAAAAGAGCAAATAGATGCGGAAGAACAGGTCACTGTCCTATTCATCCTATGGAAAAATATTCTTCATATTCCTCACTGTCTTATTCATCTTATGGAGAAGTTCTCCATAAGATGTGTAGATACAGAATCCTCAAGGCGGTGGACCACAACAACCCCCTCCTTGGGGGTAGACGGTGCCCTGACACTTCTTTCTGAATGGTACATTAAGAAGTAAAGAACATCTGTGCAGTGGGAAAGCCTGGCAGATGCTACCTCAGCCAGGTGACCTAGATAAATAGTGGGTGTATACATCTTGGTGATAATGGAAACAAATGGATGCCTGTGTGAAATACGATTTTCCCTCGTGGGCCATTTCTTCCAAACCCATCAACACCATGACTCATCAGGATAAAAGCCATCAATCAAGTCCCATTGAGGAACATTTGACAAAGCCCCTGACTGATATTCCTCAAAAGTGCCATGGCCATTGTCTGGTGGAAGGGCAAGCTGGTACAGCCCCTTTGGATGTGGTGATTTCTCAGAAAACTAGGAAACAACCTTCCTCAAGACCCAGCAATACCACTTTTGGGTGTATATACAAAGGATGCTCAATTGTGCCACAACTATGTTCATAGCAGCATTGTTTGTCATAGCCAGAACCTGGAAACAACCTAAATGCTCCCTTGACCAAAGAATGGATAAGGAAAATGTGGTCCATTTACACAACGGAGTCTTCGTGCTTGCACAATAAGTGGCTCGTCAACTGAACCGTCTCGCCAACCCTATGAAGGCAAGTTTTGAAGGTCCACACTCATAAACTCTTGTAGAACGTGATGAGTAAGTGGTGAGACTCTTCATTAAAGTAATCACCGTCTGTTAACTTTTATTTTACAGTACTAGGAATCAAACCCAAGGTTTACTGTAAAAGAGATTTGTGCTCTACCACGGAGGGATGCCCTCAGCTCCTCTGTTGTCTGTTTAGCCTGTGGGAAGAAGAGTTCCTCTTCAAAACAGAGACCAGGGTGTCAACATGTGACTTCATCTGCAGGCAATATTCCTTTCTGTCACTTAGAGGAAGCTTTGCTTTGGGGAGAGGCACACTCAGGAGCGAGGTCCCTACCACCTTGAAATTGCTCTCAGCTGTCAACCAGACATTTCTGCTGCACCCTTTCCCATCTCCTGTTCCTCCTCTCCAGAAGCAATTGACTTAAGTTCCCTGTGGAAATGGTCCTTCTCTTTTGTGGTTCGTGGAGTTGTTTTGACGATCTGCTAAGATGGGTAACGTAAACCTCTTTAAACAGCGTCAAGCTCACGATTACATTAGAAATGCTAATTTTCAGAGTTCTCATTTTTTCTTAACAACACAGTTCAAGTGATGCTTAAAATAATAAATTTGCCATTGTTAAATCATCCTTTAATTGTTATAGAATTTAGAGTATTGTCATTTTTGATCAATATATAAAGCTTTAGTTAATATCCTTGTACGTACGTGTGTGCTGCTCTGATAACTTCTTTCGGATAAATTACCGGAAGGGAGTGATTTATTATTTTTTGTTGTATATTCAGAGGATGTGAATGATTGTAAGCCTCTCACATATCTCGAACTTGGTTTCAAATAAAGAATAAATTGTTTTATACTTTCAATCGTCATAGAAGATATCAGCTTTTAGTAGTGTGTACTATGCCTTAGTCATTTTAATTTTTCTTCTACACCAAACCATTCTACATTGAAGGAATTTCCTATTTGGGGGCAGAGGGTTTTTTTTTCCCAAGAAGCAGTTAGAACTCCCGCAGGCACCCAGCTCCGTGTTGCCTTGAAGCCAACATATTGCCATGCTGCCCTAGTGGAATGCCCAGGTATGTCTAGACCCTGAGTGGAGAGCAGGCTTCGGGGATGCCTCCCTGGCAGCTGTGGGGCTCAGAAATGGAGATCCAGATCCTGAAGCTGTGTCAACATGGGTAGGGAGCGCCATGAACCACGTGCACTGACTCGGCCCTGGCCCACTTCTGCATGTCACCTGGCCGGGCCACTTTTGCATGTCATCTGGAGTAGTGTATACAGCTGCTTGCCCTAGACTTGCCTGCTTCTTTCCCACAAAGGCTGCACATGACCCAATAACACAATAATAAATTACCTTCTTGCTATAATCAACCCAAATATGTCAGCATGGTCTGCAGAGAGACCCCGAGTGTTTACACACGCTCGCTCCCGCCCTCTCCGTCCATCTGCTGGGTGGAAATCTGACACTTCTTTGTTTCTGTGGTTGCTACTGAATATCAGAATGTTCTCACACATGTCCAGATTGACTAGATCTTCTATGTACTTCCCTCTCCAGAGAAGATGCTCTTGTTTCTCTACAGAAGATGAAGTCAGAGACTCTCAGCAAGAGCAAGCCAGTTGACATGAAGGTCATGGCTCTTGGGATGAAGTGTCCTTTCCCTTCTTTTTGTCTACTCTCCTGTCCTTTTCACCTGGATCGTAGGTGACATTTTATGTGTAAGTTGCATATGCTACACAATTTCCTAAAGACTTCCCATGCATGGTGGGCCTTAAACTACAAAAATCCAAGAGTCAGCCCGGCAACAAATGAGGAAAGCAATTTATAGCAAGACCGCCAATTCACCAAAGGCCACCTCCCTAGGAAGAAGGGAAATTGGAACGGTGACCCAGGCTGGCTAATTCCAGAGATGTAGCTTATAAGTTATTTCTGTATTGAGTCAACATTTCTAAATACTACAAAACCGTAATTACAATGATTATGTAAACAGATGCGCCAAATTGTTAATGAACCCCTACCAACTCCCCTGTCTGTTACAGAGCCTGGTTGTTTGGGGGCAGTGGTCCCCAACCTTTCTAATGCTGCAACCCTTTAATACTTCATGTTGTTGTGTCCCACAACCATACAGTTATTCCATTGCTATTTCATAACCGTAATTGTGCTGCTGTTAAGAATTGTCATGTAACTATCTGGTATGCAGCCACCTCCCAAAGGGGTTATGACCTATAGGTTGAGAAGCACTGTAGGAGTCTATGAGCCTAGCATGTCACATTCTATATTTCAGTCAAGTTCAAGGTTTTGGGGAGATTCCTGCTATAACTTATTAAAATGAGTCAGGGGGAAACACTGGGGAAGGGATCGTTCATTCATGGTGGGTTTCGTTGACTGATGTCAGTGCCAGCGCTGGCTGTGGCTCCACTCCTGTTTCTCCAAGTGCTAATAGCAAGATTCGGTCCCCACAACCCTATTACTGGTGGCAGTGGAATATAATCAGGCAGAACCTGCAGGATAAGTCAAAAGATTAAATTAAGTTGGGATTTGAATCCCCACTAAACAAGAATCAAACAAAGATTAGATTTCTGGACCCTGGTCTCAGAATGGCTTTCAAGGGCTTCTCTCAAACAACAACAAAAATATATCATTATTCACTTCGACCATGACCATGGGCATGTTAAAGGAAATGCGGACAGAGAGAGATGAGGGAGGCCAAGGACCCACCCACGACGGCGTTGAGTCCTGCATCCCAAGAGTGCGCTGGCTTCCCAGAGCTTATTTGTTTCCTGACCTGTTCAGGAGAAGGCCGGCATCAGATTCAAACCCAGAAACACAGAAACTGTAGCGTCTGAGAGATCCATCACTCGGCTCGGCTCTTGGTCTGTCCGTATGAAAGTGAAGTTAGTGCGAGGCTTGTTTGGGTTTGGAAAAAAAAAATCACTGACAAAAATTTTAAGAAAGTTTCCATTTGGGTAAGAGTTGGTGGTCAAGATGGGTTGTGGGGAGAACGTTTCTCATCCTTGGGTTTTTCTTCATCTATTTTCTGTTTTTGTTGATGGATTTCTATTCCTAAATAAAATACACATCATTGCCAAATTACATGCAGTTGACTATTTTCCCATTGTAACAGCAGCTCTTAATTTGGTGATTTCTCTGAACATAAAGATTAATACTTTCTAAATGTATTTTTTAAAAATTTCACATCATTTCTACCTCTCCTTCTCTTTCTAACTCCTTTTATTCTCCACCCCACCCACCCCGCTCTCTCAAGTTCACGACCACTCTATCTTTAATTATTATCACTATATGTGTACTATATAAATGTATAAAAGCAACATTCTGACTCCATTTAAAGGTGCTTATGTGTTTGTTTTTAGAGTTGACTACTTGGTATTGGTAATCAGTTAGGGGGTTCATCCCTAAGGGAGACTGTCTCTCTCTCTCTCTCTCTCTCTCTCTCTCTCTCTCTCTCTGTCTCTCTGTCTCTCTGTCTCTCTGTCTCTCTCTCTCTCTCTCTCTCTCTGTCTCTCTGTCTCTCTCTCTCTCTCTCTCTCTCTCTCTCTCTCTCTCTGTCTCTCTGTCTCTCTCTCTCTCTCTCTGTCTCTCTCTCTCTCTGTCTCTCTCTCTCTGTCTCTCTCTGTCTCTCTCTCTCTCAGCAGGTATTAATTGTTTAGCTCTTCACCTAGGGATGGGGCCTTCTGAGCTTTCCCCCATGCATGTTGGCATGTTAACTGGTGTTGTTATTGTTCAGGTCTTGTTTAGGTGAGCATATTGCTGGAATTTCTTGGGAGCTACCTCCCTGTCCTATCTGGAGGACACATCTTGCAGCAGACTGTACGGTCTTCTTCCAGCCTTTCCCCCACCTCTTCTGCGATGTTCTCACAGTCGTAGGAGTTCCGATCATGTCATAGGCGTGTCAGCTGGGGCTGGCCTCCTACAGCCAGCTGTTCTCTGCATTCTGGCCAGTTGTGGATTTCTGGAATGGTCTCTGTCTGGTGCAGAAAGGAAGTGTCTTTTTCTCAGGACTGAGAGCCTTCTTAAATCAGTGTAATTTCCAGCTGCATTCTGAACACTTATCCTTACACCCAAGGACTGATTCTTGACAATAGGCGGTTTCTACAAGAGCCACACTTTGTGAAGGAAATGGTCAAAATTGACAATAAGATATGTAAATGGGTTGTTCAGGATGCATTATTCACAACAGGAAAAATTGAACAATTTAAATCTTCAATAGTCGGCAATCGAATATTGATGGTGGTTCTCCCCATTGGAAGCGTTTGTCCAGGCTCCTCCATTTCTCCTGCGGTGGCTTGAAGGGTCACGTGTTTCATGGACATGTATTCACGCCACGTCAGGGTCTCTTCTCTGGGGATCTCATTCTTCTTACAGTCCTTAGCATGAGGTTTAATTATTTTGCAAGGATGGGGTAAAACAGGGCCGCGATTGAGGCAAAGTTACCAAGTGTCAGCTGTACAGATTTCTACATATCAACACACTTCCTTAGCGTGTAGAATCTGCTGACGCCAGAAGCCGATCTGTTCTAGAGTGCAAAAGTCAGGAGCAGTTCCAATGGAAAGGATACGTATGACAAACAGCACGTGCTGGGCACACCCCTCAGAACGTATTCTGAGACAGGACAGGAGCCGGGGCAGATTCCTCTCTCAGATGAGGGTCTGAGTTGATAGAGAGGGCTGGGAGGAGCGCGCCTCATGATCAGACTCTCACTGTTCATCCCGGGGGAGGTTTGGGGTTCATACCCTAACGACTTGATGTTCCCACGTTCCTAGTGCTTACCTCGTCCTGAGTCCATTTTACAGCAGACATTCCCATTCTTCGCCCTTAGGCCGGGTTGAGAAGTGAGATGTTTCTCCAATTTGCACTCACTTTGTGCCAAGGGTTCACCACTATTTCAACTCTTCACTTTGTGCGTCCACTCCCGTGTGAGCGTGTGTGCACCCTGCGCTGTAGTGTGCACACGGGACTCAGAGGACAAGCTCAGCTGCCAGTTCTTATCTTCCATCTCGTTTCAGTCAGAGTCTCTTTATTGTTCATTATGCCCAGGCCAGACAAGCTGGCCTGGAAACCTCTGGGAGTGCTTGCCTCAGCCTCCGTCTTTCCGTAGGAGTGCTGGTGAGCCCCACCACAGCCATAGTGGATGCTGCATGCAGGTCCTAGATCAGATGATTCCATCTCACGGCAGGAGTAGGCCATGAGATGTGTTGTGTTCTTGCGCTGTTTGCTGACCAGTCCCATAGTTTCCCCTTTATTGTGTTCTCTGTCAAGCATTTCTCCTGTGAATCGCCTATCCCCTCCCCCACCTTCTTGCTTTCCTGGGGCATGGAGGGTTTCTGTTGTTGGCATCTGAAGATGTTTCACAGGCTCACCTGTTAAGGTGGACCTGCGCTCAAGAACAAAGGTCCCTTCTGCTTGAGAGGCCGGCTCTTCCTTCGTGCTCCCCAAATTAAAATTAATGGCGAAAGCTGACTTCGGGGTGCTTTCGGTATGCAGTCGCTGTGAGAAGTCCCACGTGTGCATTCTTTACCGATGAGGAACTGGTGGAGGGGACAAGCAGACAAGAAAGTAGAGATGGACGTCCACAGAACTCCAAACAAACAGAGCCGGGTCCCAGTGGCTCATCCTCAGGAGAGGTTTAGGTCACTCATGTCTCCGACTCAAAACAAAGCCTGGTCAAAGGATCAGCCATGGGAGACTTATCATCTGCCAAGCATCCTGGCATGGAAGCGCTCCTTTAGCCCCTGAGCCCATCGACAGGTATGCGTTACAACATCTGCCAGGGACACGCCTTTCTGGGTCTTCCTGCCATCTCTTCGCCCAGCACCGCTCCTGCCTCGGCTGGAATGAGACTGCTCAGAAAGGGGGCTCTGACAAGCTCATCGATGTGTTCCCCGACTCCAGCCACCGATTATCCCTTAATTTTCCTCTAGGCTCTCCTAAGTGCCAGAAATTATATTCCTGCGGTTTCTTGTGCATTATGTCATCCTGTTAGAATGCAAATCCCCATGACCCTCTTGTTCACCTCAGCGTTTCCCGCACATGTAACTGTTTCTGACACAGCGCAGACGCTCACATTTGCTTAACACATAAATAGAAGAATGCATTTTTACCAGCTTATAACTTGTGCGACACACAGCTCTTGGTCGGCGCCTGTGTGACAGTCGCTAGGTGTCTTCTCTGAGGACAGTTCCGTCATTTCATCTGGAAACTAGGAACAGATGCCTCCCTTTTTTCACGGTCCCCTTTTAGCCTTCCATGGGGCAGTACACATGGAGCGCTTAAAGGGTCTCTAATTGGAGTCAGGGTTCTGCTGGAGGGGTGGACAGAAGGGAATCCCCACTTCTGTCTTTATTCATCAACGGTTTGAGCAGCCTCCCCTTCACTCCACTTGTATGCACAAAAATACAAAGCTGTGTAGTCATGGATTGCAAAGGAGAATTTAAAAAAATACTAGACATTTAATAGATTTGGAAACTGGGAAGAATATATAAAATTAGATCTTCAACATCCTGTATTGATGTAAATTTACAATGTTAGGATTCTTTGGCTCTAAGTTGGATTCCATATCAAACAAACTAACGTACAAAAATATACTCAATTCACTAAAACAGCCAGGACAGTCTGGCAGGGCCAATCCGTCAGCTCCAAGACTTTGGCAGCCTGTGTCTCTCTCCAGCTCCCAGCTCTGCTTCCCTGAGTCAACGTCACACTGAAGCTGGTCATTTCTCTTCACACACTTCCTCTCTGACATCAGACTCTCTGCCTTTCATGTAAGAGCGTCCATGACCTGAGAGGACAGGTCCTTCCTTGTCTTCAGTAAGAGCTTCTAGTCTGTGTCTAGCTGCCCTGGCATTGACACGTGATCCTTGGTAATCAAAGCAGCCACAGAAATAAGTGGTTTTGCTGGGCCAGGACTAGAGGCTGTGTTGGGGCTGTAAGTTAAGAGTAGATTCCACCATTTAGCCCAAGATTGGAGGTCTGACTCCTGCCAGAATTAAGGGCTGTTATCATCAAGAGGGAAATGAGGAGGGTAAACAATTACTCCCCAGCTTCAGGGGCACAGTGGGACTCTAGCAGTGATTCTGATGGTTAAAGAGACGGGGGTGGAGAGATGGCTCAGTTGACAAAGTTCTTGATCCACAAGCATCTATGTAAGACAGGAGTGAAAGCATGTGTCTGCATTCCCGGCACTGGGGAGGCAAAGTCAGGAGACTGTCTAGAGTCTGATACTTGGCCGGTCTCGTTAAATCAGTAAGTAGCAGATTCAATGATAGACTCTGGTCTTCTAAGCATTGAAGACACTGGACAGCAACCTCTGGCCTCCACATGTACTTGTAAACATGTGCACATGTGCCCCAAACACCTACACACACACACCTGCACACACACACACACCTGTACACACACACCTGCACACACACACCTGCACACACACACACACCTGTACACACACACACCTAAACACACACGTACACACACACATACCTGCACACACACGTACACACACACCTGCACACACACACCTGCACACACACACCTGTACACACACACACACCTGCACACCCACACACCTACACACACACACCTGCACACACACACACCCGTACACACACACACCTGCACACACATACACACACACATTTATGATTTTTTTTAAAGAGAGAAAGAACAGAGAGTATCATGCAAAGATCTCACCACTCGTGTGAGTTTTTTTTTACCTGGGAACAGTGTGACTAGCCTTTCATTTTTATTGGTAAAGCTGGGAACATTCCAGATGCAGTGGAATGAGTCAGACACCCTATTAAGAAGGGGTTGATGGAACCATGCCTCATGGGTGGTGTTGTCTTCCTTCCTTCTTTCTATGTCCCATTAATCTCAATGGTCCACCGTATCTCACTGAGCACATCTCAGCTAAGCTAGTCACTGGGCATTCACGGACAAAATGCTGAGTCTTGATGGCCAAAGACAAACAATTAGACAGGCATAGGGCAGTCTGAGAGCTGAACATCATTGTGTGATGCAAGAACATTGAGGGATACAGGGCAGTGGTGGTGCTCACTTTTAATCTTAGCACTTGGGAGACAGAGGCAGGTGGATCTCTGAGCTTGAGGCCAGCCTGGTCTACAGAGCAAGTTCCAGGACTGACTTCATACGTGGCTATTGAGAAACTCTGTCTTGAAAAACAAAAACAAAACAAACAAAAAAGAACATTGGGAGAAGACTTACTCTTGGGGGGGGGGCTTGTGTGTGAGACTAGTTATCAACTATCCCCAGAGAAGGCAACCTCTGAAGTCAGTATTGGAACAGAAACTGGAGAAAGGCTCACTATTCCTGATTCCAAGTAAATAAATTTTCTTTCCAGCTGGATGGAAAAGCATTAGTCATGCTTAGAAAAATTCAGAAAGACACCTGCTTCTCCCCAGGAGTGACTCTTCCTGCCTCGCAGTGTGTGTCACACTGTAGAGTAGAAGGGAGATGTGCAGAAGCATGGACATCTCCAACAGGGGTGTGAACATCTGGGTCTCAGATGACAAACGTCTCTAAAAGTCTGTTTCTCTTGCTCTGACAGTAAGACTCTCACTATCCCCATTGAGTACAGTGCTAGGCCACTCATGGCATAAAGTCCACTGTGGTCCACCATTGCAAAGAGCTTCCTGTGACAGTGGCCTTTCACCAAAAGTAGATGAAAGATGACTCTTAAGACAAGCCCCAAGTATCAGTGTATCCCCTAAACAAACATATCAACACAGAGAGAAAGACATGCACACAACGCACATGCGGTAAAAACAACCATTCTAAACCCCTTCTATTTCAAGAAGATTGCATCTAAAGGAAGATTTGCATCAAGGAAAAATCTAATGCATTTTGTTTCATAAATGGAATGGTGTGGGAGTTGATTGTTTTCTCTCCTGAGGGATAAACATTTTAATTTAATAATAGTCAGAAAGTGCCTAAGTGTGCTTGAGGAAAAAAGTATGGTATTCCTTGGGGTGGCAGATTCTTTTCTCTTGCTGAATAATTGGAAAGAGGCATTTCAGAGCAGTGCTACTCAAAAAATGCTAACAAAACTATCCCGAGTATCAAAATCAATAACAAAATAACTATAGTGGAACATTTTTATGTTCCACACTAATGTGTGGCAGGTCTTTTAGATATAACATTTGATAATTTCTCATGTCAAGGGGGAGTCTCTACTTTTCAGGTAGGTAAACAGAGGCTAAGAAAAGTTGGCTAGCTCAAAAGTAATAAATAGAGAAGGCATTCAAGTGTAATTTGTATGCTGACCTTGAAGTCTGTTTCGATATTAATCACCTTAATACCAGGCCTAACAGATCATCTTAGGTAGACCATAGATTTGTATAGAGAGAAGAATTGAAAAAGAAAGAACCTCAATAGAGAAATAAATTTATACAGTATTTATTAAGAGAATACTGCCACAGCTGAGGCAACAGACAGTGAGGTGGCCAAGCCAAGAAAATAAAATTATATGTGTGAAAAAGAAAAGGAAAATATATACACAAAGGGAGTCCTCACATAAATAGAATTTGGTCGTATTTGTGCCCATGTGTTGCCGGGTCTCTGGGAAGGAGGCTGGCTGCTCTCCATGCATACATATGAAGCAATAGGGCATTGGCCATTTCCGCCTTCATCTTCTTGGCTTTCGCATCTATGATGCCCTGCTATGTTAGATATGTTTCTTGTCATTGAGACAACAAACATACCTGACAGGAACAACATAAGGCAGGGGGTTTAGTTTGGTCACAGAAGTTTACACCTTTACGGGAGGGAAGGCATCGAAGAGCAAGTAGCTTGCAAAGTGTAGGGATAAGTCCCGCCCCTTGGGGGCTTGCCATGTTCTCTTAAAATATGACTTCTAGACCACATGCATCTGGATCTGGTCGAGGGAACCATCAAATGTACTTTGCAGCAAGCGTCCTGTGACTTTTTACCTGGATGGGAGGTGAGGAACAGCACCGAGACAATGCCAGCCGCCACTTCTGTTAGCATGTGAACTTGCCTGGAGTCTTTCCAACTCTTGGCGTCATCAATCTTACCGCTTTCCCCTCTTTATTCATTACCTGAATGCTCATCTGTCTTCCCCACTAGTCAATCATTCTGGAAGGTCACGGACAGTGACTCAGTTCACTTCTCCACACTACAGTTCATCATAGTTAGTCTTTATGGATATTGGCCAAATGAGTGAATACATTAATTCATAGAACCCTTAGATTCCTGGAATTTAAAATGATCGCCATAGCTGCATCTATCCATGTCCAGTACCTGATTTTTTTCTGCACTCCCTTGTTGTCTTTTGCTATTAGTCACCTTCTTTTATTTCAGTACATTATGATAGACCTCTATCTACTGTCTTCAAAAAATTCACTTTTATTTTCATTCCTGATTTGAACATAGTTCAAGTTCAAGAGACCTGAAGAATATGGCTATTTGATGTGGGATCCCATTCCCCTCTGTATGCTATGAATATGTTTTATTGCCATTGGTTAATGCAGAAGCTGCTTTGTCCTATAGCAGGGCAGAATATAGTCAGGTTGGAAGAGATATACAGAGTAGGCAAAGTCAGAGAGATGGCATGTAGCCAAAGGAGAAAGACACCCACCGTGCTCTTACCAGTAAGTCACAGCCTTGTGCTGTGCAGATACACAGATGAATAGAAGTGGGTTAATTTAAGATGTAAGAGTTAGTTAATAAGAAGCCTGAGCTAATAGGACAAGTAGTGTTGTCATTAATATACTTTCTGTGTTAATATTCGGGTCTGGGCAGCCAGGAAATGAATGAGCAGTCTCCACGTACAACTATTCAGGGGGAAAATGATTCTAAAAGAAGTCTCTGTTAATGAATTAATCAATTAATGTATTGTTAGTTGTCTTGTGACAAACCACCCTGAGAAAATCACCTGAAGGGTGAAAGAATGTATTTTGGCACACAGTTCCAGAAGTTTGCAGTCCACCATGCCAGGGAAGACACAGCCATAGACAGGGAAAGCATGAGGGCAGGAGCAAGAAGCTGGCTCAGCAGGAAGTATTCATACTCAGGAAGCAGAGTGAATAGGAAGTAGAGCCAGGCTTTAAGTCTCCCATCTGTGCCCAGTGACCCACTTCCTTCTGTGAGCCTCCACCTCCTGGAGGCTCCACCATTTAGAAAACAATTATTCAAGATGAGAACCCACAGGGTGGTGGTGAGGGGGACATTTCATATTCAAATTACAGCATCAAGTAATTACATATGGACATCAGTTGGGATGGAGCCATGGTCTTGGAGATGCTGGGCAAGCGTTCTGTTGTTGAACTACATCCCCAAACCTCTTCCCACTTTTTGTTTTAGAGCAGAATCTCACCGAATTGCCGTAGCTGGCCTTGAGTTCACTGTTTAGCTCAGGCAAGGCTTGAAGTATGGGTCCTCCTGCCTCAGCCTCCCAGGAGTCTCCGGGTCACAGATCTGTACCACCAGATTCAGTTTCTATGTTAATATGTTAATGAGCCTGTACTAGCACTTGAGATGAACTAATGAGTGGTCGTCTGAGTACTTTCAAAGTTTCAATTGTTTCAATTTAGCTGGGAAATTAAGACTCATGCTCCATTAAATAGAAAACAATATGTATTACTCTATGATAAATTGGGTTATAATGAGATACCAATTTATTTAAATTTTACAGATTGTGTGGATTAAATGACTCACTTGTCTATCATGTTTCTAAGTGTGAGCAGAGCCAGGGTCAACATGCCAGCAGATCAGATGCTCAGGGAAGGTGTCCATCCCATTTGGCAAATGTCAGTGCCGTTTCTTCATTGTATTGTCATGTTGAACGGAGGCTGAGTTCCAACCCTTGGGTCTCTTTTCAGGGCATTCACAAGTACTCCACCCTTGAGATGTATTCTTTTCCAAAGGTCTTTCTTCCTGGCAGCCTGATGGGAATTAGGATCTAAATATGAGTTTTGTGGACAAGGAAGCACTAATATCTATGAAAATTTGTTCAACAAATAAGTATTTATTTGGCAATTACCTCTTAGTGGTTGGGAGCTGATAGAACTTACAAGTTCATCCAGAGAGATAAGACCATGAGCCAAAAAGGCAATTGCTGACAGTGATATGTGAAGGGGACAAATTGAAACACAGTGGCATGATGGGCACCCTAGGTAGAATCCTCTAGAAAGGGCATTCAGGAATCTCTGAGGTGCAACCTGAGAAACAAAAGAACAAGGCATGAAGTCCGAGGGTGAGTTGACAAAGCAACAGAAAAGAGAAATGTAAACACTCTGAGGAAAATGAGTAGGGAATGTTCTAGAATGCTCCTGGGGCATTGCAGTTTGGAGTAGAAAGAGCTGGAAATCAAGAGGTTTTCAAGACCCTGTCATGTTCGGCATTAACATGGTGAGGAGTCAAGAGTCAGTCTACACACATCACGAAACCGTTGATGGAAAGGTGCTGGAAAATTAACAGGTGCTGCTGGGATCTTTTGAGGAAATCTTTTCTGCCATGAAAAATCGTTCATCAAGGAGTAAGAGTAGAAGTCAAAAGACAAATTAAGAAGACAGTGGCCATTATCCAAGTAAGGAGCTGTGCCTGGTGACAGTGAGGAAGAGGAAGAGGTCATCTTAGTTTGCTTTCTGTTGCTGTGATAAACACCAATCAAACAAATTTGGGGAGGAAAGGCTTGATTATATTTTACTGGTTTCAGTCCATCATTGAAGGAAGCCAGGGCAGAGTTAAAGCAGAAACCATGGAGTATCCTTGCTTACTGTCTTGTTTATAGGGTCACATTTGCTAGGGTAGCCAAGAAGTCCCCAAAGACCACCAGTCACGATGCAATCAACAAGAGCGTTTATTATACCACACGCATGCAGGGTTGTACAATGTGCAAAATGGCGGCAACCCCGAGAGGGACATGTAAACTCCTTTCAGACACAGCGACAGGAATTTTAAAAGCAGTGTGACCATTCTACTTAGGATTGGCTTCCAAAAGTGACACTCATATTAGTACACTTCTAATTGGTTAGGGCTAAGACTATAGGTTTTCCATTCTTGGGCAAGTTTGGACAAGTCCCAGGATTTGCCCTTATTTGGTCATCACCTTTTGGGGTGGGGAGGGGGTTGACCCAGGCCTAGTACTGAGGCCTAGCTCTTAACTGAGTTATTAGGGGCCTGACCCTCTCAACATTCAGTTACCTTTCTGATTCTTCCCAGACCCAGTTGCCTAGGGAGTGTACTGCCCACAGTGGGTAGGGTCCTCCTTCTTCATTACGGCCATCAAGAACATATCCTGACGACATACCCACAAAGCAATATGATAGAGGCAATCCCTCAATTGAGATTTTCTCTTTTCCGGTGACTCTTGGCTGTGTCAAGTCAACAATAAAAACCAACAAGTATGAAAGTCAGCAGATGAGAGATAGTTTGAAAGTGACATGCTGATGAACAGGATGTAGGAAGGAGACCAAGAGGGAACTCAAGAGATGGCTCCCAGTACGCTCAGCTGAGGAACTGAATAGGAGGTACTGCCACGTGCTGCAATGTGATTGGGAACAGAACCAGCAGAATGGCCATTCATTACAGAGGAGGAGCACTGGGTTTGCTTCCATGATAATGGCTGGGTTGTCCAATGATGGCCACCTGTCCCATGCAGAGACTGAGAACCCAATAGCTGCTCAGTACACAAGTCTGGAAGCCTCAGCAATCAAAACGCAGTGCTGCTGGTCTGGAAGATTCCAGAGAACTGAGGTCTTCGGTTCACAGCAGAAGTCTGCAGAAGCTCAGTTCTAACGTCACTGAAGGATGACCATGACATCAGAGACATAAATACCAACCAGCAAGACTCAAAGGCAGGCAGGCAAATAATAGTACTTATTTCTCCTGGGATTTCTATCTGAAAAGCATCACCCACTCTAGAGGGGTCTCTCTGCCTGCCTCAATTAATACTTCCTGGAAACGCCTTCACAGACAGACCTGGAGGCCTGTCTGTTAGTTGATACCCCATCCAATCAAGTTGACAGTTAAGGATAGAGCCCATAGTGGGAGACTATGAGGCACATTTTGGGGGAGGGGTAGAAAATGTAGAATTTGGTGGCTGAGCCTGTTAAGTTGGAAATGAAGGAAAACAGACACATAGAGGTATCAAGTCAATGAAGTTTAATAAGAAGAAAAGATCAGATTGGGTTAAAACTTGGAAGTTGTTGACTATTGATCTTGTGGCTTATTCAGCTTTGCTAAATCCAAGTGTTTGTTGTGATAGAGTCCACTGCAGTCTGCAGGATGTAAGCAAAGAGGAACCGCATGGCCATAGCCCATTCTGCAAGCCCTACATGGCCTTCACGGTAGCCTTAGACACATCCGTCAGGGCATTCAGACTTTTCCAAAGAACAAAACAAAGGGTCGCCCCATTTACACATGGAGAACACTTGCTCAATGTGCTAAGAGTCCCTAATGAGGACAGCAGCCATCTGGCAAACAACCACTAGATTGAAACAAAAAAAAAAGTCAACACAAGCAAAATATGTAAAGTTGTTGATCACTGACAGGCAGCCTGTTGACGGGCATCTATTAGCTTTCAAAGCAGTCTGGCAGATAGATTAAAAAAATCCATCAGACCTGGAAAGCCTTAACAGGCCAAATTTCCCCGGGGGGCCCTCCTATACAGTACTTATCATTTTCAGAGCTGAGAGAGCGCTGACTGTTCCAGGCATCATTACCCTACATAGGACAGCGATGCCAATGCGGGAGCCATCTTAAATGCACCACAAGAGGCAGGCACACGAGGTACAGGCGGGCGTGCACGCTAGTGGTTTCTGGCCCGCACCTTCTAGGGTGTGCTAATTGCCACAGCTTCATTACAGCTTTTCGGAGATTATCTTCCTGCTGTCATCAGGTCTTTTTTTGGCAAACCCGCAGAGGGGACCACCAAGCTTCTCGTCTATCATTTTCAAGGTGTGTGGGGACCATCCAGAACGTCACCCTAGCTTCCTTTAGCCATTGTACTTCCCTAAGAACACCTATCCTGTGCAGCTTGTCCTGCCTCTGGACCTTGTGTCCTTGGGAAGAAACGGAAAGAAAAACTGGAGTTGCCTCCAGCTCAGCACACACTGATGTGGGAAGCCAGGCAGATGCGGATTTCTGAAGGGGTAATTGATTGTCTCAGCACACCACCTACCTTCCTTGAAAATAAAAAAAAAAAAGCTCACCAACAAAGTGGCAATCGGTCATGACCTCAGGAGGGTAGAAATACAGAACAAAAGTAATTTCAAACTGTGAAACTCAGTCAATGAGAGGCGATAGGCCACCCAGACATGGCACTTACCTTTGGGTAGACTGAATAGCTTGTGTGTGTGCATGTGTCTGTGTGTGTGTATGTACACATGCGTGTTCACGCAGGAGGAACTGATTTTTCTCTTCTTTTATCCAGGTGTGGGGGGACTACATGAAGGCAGACGTCACCCTGATTCCATCACCCTCACGACACGCACTAACCGTCCCCAGCATCTGCCTCCGGGACTGTGTGTGAATCTGCTCTCCCCATCTTTCTCACACTGAATTTCCAGCGGTGAGCAGACGCCCACTGTCCCCACAGATTTCTCTAATGGCGGGAAGAGTAATTAACCGCTCCCTCCAAATGCCAGCTTGGTGGCCAGCCCCTAATTTGCATCCTTTCTGCAGAGGTTCCAGTGTCTCCTGGGATTTACTGCACTACTAAAGTCACCTTTTAAATCACGGATCACGATATCCGTATGTGGCTAAAAAATGTTCACCACATTGTAATTTTATGCACTGGCAATAAACATGAAAGATGCATTTTGGGGTTGTTTAGCATTAAAAATAATGTTTGGAAAAATAAATTTTAGGGAAAATTTAGGGCTGAGGAAGAGGACCATATTCAGTCTTGGAGACTCGGATTCATAAACTGAACAGGAAGTTGGAGGGAGGCCAGAGAAGCAGGAGAGAGAGGTCAGCACTGGGGCCTTTAGTGCCAGAATTCGAATCTTCTTGCCATCAAGGGCTCCCCCTTATTTTTCTCCCAACAGCAGTGGCTTTTATTTTTAAAACCGGCTAGAGATTGCTAGGCAATTGACACAATTTCAGAAAATCACATTTTCCCACCAGGAATGAAAATAATATGATACAGGATGGCTTTCCGAGCAACAGTTTAACCTTAGCCACCAGGGTGACAGCTTAGGAACTTACCATCACCTGCAGAGTTAATTTGGGGTCTGGAGTCACAGTTGTGACACTTGGTTCTATTCCCGGACATATGACTTGTGAGTGGCACCCATGACCAACAAGCACAAACCACCCTGAGATGAATCTGTTTACCTCATTTTGAATCTCCTACCAAGTGTGAGACCCTGGGCTAGCTGTCTACAGTTTCTGCTCCTCCTCCCGAGTGTGGAGTTCATGTTTGAAAATGTCTAAAGGCCACTGATGTGGAAGTCCCCTCTGTGTGCACAGGATGGGACAAGCAGGGCAAGCTAGGATGCATGTAATAAACCAGGTGCAATACTGTGTGTGTGTGTGTGTGTGTGTGTGTGTGTGTGTGTGTGTGTGTGTGTGTGTTATCCCAGAGCCAGGGACGTAGAGACATGAGAATCCCTGGGGCTCACTGGCCAGGTGATTTTGCCAAATCTGTGAATTCTAAGTTCAGTGAGAGATCCCATCTCAGAAAATAAGGTGATAAGAATTGAGCAAGACATATGACAATGGCTTCTATAGATGCATGCACACATATATGAACATGTATATACACACCCACACATACACATGCTGGCACATGCAGCCATGCGGACACTCAATAATCACATACATGAATAGCCTCACACAGCTGTAGGTTCCAAGTTCTACGTGGGGTCTTTTATTATGTCCCAGAGATGATTACAAGGGAGACATCAAGGAACTCTGGAAAGAAAAGGGCATAGGCATGCTCATGCTTTCTGTGATGTGTAACTACACAGCCTCAGACTATCCCAAGACACAATGAAATGGCATCATGGTATAGATGTCACCAAGTGCTAGAATGAAATTGTTGATGCATGTGGGGCCAGAACAACAAACACTGAACAATAAATTCCATATGGAAAGTGAGTGAATGCCAGCTAATACTGGTCTCTAAACCAACCAGGTGAGATTGAAACAGCAAGTACATGGGGCTGAATAAGATCTCAGGATGGTTTACGTGCCCCACTGGATCTCCTCGGGTACCCTTGGAGGTCAGTGCACCTGGCTTTGTGCTTCTGTGCTTCTAACATCCGTACGAGTATCCGAGGAGTCTTTTTAAATGTAGTTTGATTAACTAGGTCTGGGTGATGTCTGAATTTCTGCTTTTCTAATAAGCTCCCTGGTGGCAGGGACATGACCGTCCTGGGGCCTGCACTGCAGGTAGTAGGGGTCCCTGCTGCCGCTCCTCTCTTACTGACCTGTTTCCCAAAGCAAATTGCGGTGGTTTGAGCTGCTCAGAGCTAGATAGGTGTAGGCTGTGGGCAGAGGTTAAAGACGACGCACCAGCCTCCCCGAGACCTTCCATCCAGAAGACTTCCAGGAATTCTTTCAGGCTTCCTGGGTGTGCTTAAGTGAAGGGCACCCTCACGAGCCTCCCCACCGCCAGCCCTTTATGCCTGTTTCCTCCAGGGGTCTCTTTTGGTTTATTTCTTAAGTTAACAAGACAGGCCTCTCTGAAGTCATAAACACTGACATCCCCGGATGCAACAGTGGGCAAGATTATTCTCCCTGATTAAGCCTTTGACAGGCTGCATCTTCTCAGCTAACACCATGCCAGGTTTTATTAGTAAATTGGCCCTAGAAGTTTCTCTTTACCTACAGATGTCCTAGCTCAGCAATCCTTCCCCAAGATCAGAATGAGTACATTCGAGAACACTCTGTGTGGAAGCACCAAGAACAATAATTAGACAAATTTGCAAACCAGACAGGGAGAAGAGTGACGATCACATATAGAGACTGTTAAGTGGAAATAGGAAGCTTAAATAATTGACTGTTAAAATTGTCTAAGAAGGCCACGTTGCTTCTGATAACCAGACACCGTGATTAGGTTACAGCGACAAGACCATTAAGATGAAATGGAGACTCTAGTTTGTTGCTTTTAATAGACCTGAGCCACGTTATAAAAGATGATTTCACCACTCTTTCTTTCAGTCGTGAATGACAGCAGGACTCCAGAGCACACCGCCTTGTGGAAACAGCACAGTATGGACCCCAGCCTCTGGCGGCGGTGGTCCCAGGACGGATGACAGAGCCTCTGGAGTCAGCAGTAGGCATATGTTTTTCTTTTTCATGGAAGCATGGATGCTGAATGATTTTGCATCTGCTTCTGATGTCACTTAGCAATCAAGCTTACCAGGCAAGAGCATATTTTTTTTGTGTGTGGTTTTTCGAGACAGGGTTTCTCTGTGGTTTTGGAGCCTGTCCTGGAACTAGCTCTTGTAGACCAGGCTGGTCTCGAACTATTGGACATCAGAAGCCGGAGAGATGGCTCAGTGAGGTGCTTGGTGTGCAAGCATGAGGACCTGAGTTTGATTCCCAGAGCCTGCTTTAAAAAGCAGGGCATGATGGTGCCGTCCTGTAACCCCAGTGCTGAGGATGCACAGATAGGCAGGTCCCTGGGGCTGGGGCGGCTGGACGGTCAAACTAGCAAAACCAGCGAACGCCATCTAAAAATGAGAAATGAAATCCTATCTCAGAAAACAAAGTGGGGAGGAACTGTGGAAGACAATGAAGGCTATACTCTGCCTTCCACATGTACCTGTGAAAACACACAAACAGCCACAGTATCACACAGACAGACAATAGGGCGAATTGTGTGGTGATACAGTACCTGTGTTGTTAATATTTAGACAAAAATATATTACTTAAACCTATGTATTTCCTTCCTCACCCCAGCCCGAAAGCCCCATTCCACCAAGTATGCTGTCCATGGAAGTCTCTGGAAAGCATACATGGGTACCTACAGGCAGAAGAAGCTGTTGGGTATTTATGCCCTAGATCTGGTAGGAGTCAGTCATACTGCCAAATATTCTAGGCTTCTCGTATGCTGACTTCTGTTGTGTCCAATGGAGAAAATAATCATTATTCTTCTCAAAGAGGAGATTCAAACCCAGTTTATTTTATGGAGTTTAGCACAAGGGTATTGAACAGAACAGCCGCTTGCTTGTTCACTCTGAATACTGGGCGAGGTTTCTCCATGTTAGGCACATTCCAACGCATTTCCATCTCCTCTCTGCAACTAGATTGCTTTGAGAATCCCACACCAACCAAGAGGGAAATCACTTGGCTACACAACATTTCCTGCATTCATTGTGAGACGTAAATTGAGTTAAGTTAGTACATGTAAGTAAAATGGAGTGTTGGCAAGGATATGGACTCAGAGGGAGGGAAGGACAAGAAGCAGACAGAGGAGGAAGTGGCAAATTAAACAGTGCTTGCTGTGTGTCGACCAGAGGAAGAAATGGGCTCTAAGGACAGACCTGGGTGCAAGATGGAGCTCAAAGTTGTCATCCCTTAGTGCTCCTGGTCCCACTGCCTGGGGACCCTTCTCTAATGAACGGAGAAACTGGAGTATCTATTTGCGAATGGAGGAAACAGTAGCTGGAGGAACTGCCGAACATCGGAGAAGACGAGTTCTACACGGAGCACCAGGTCCGAGAGAGCCTGAGGGGAAATTGCACACAATCATGAAAAGGATGGGTTTTTAGATCCTTAGTGTACTTCTTTTCTATCCAGCTGGTTTTACAGATGAAATCAATAAATAATTTGCACATCTGCTCTCCTGATCTCGCCAAATTGATGATGCTTCATAAACATGACACGGCAGAGTCCCACACAGGCAACTTGCCGGAAGCTTGCGAGGCCACAACCCTCATTTTACTGTAGCACTAGTGCTTGGTGAAGATGCGGTACTTGGTACCCAGGGCCGCTGACATCTCTCACGTGGAGAGTTTCAAGTTTTCTTTTATTAAATCCTCATGATGCTACTAAGTGTGACTTACCACCACCACCGCCACCGGCAGTGTCAATAACAACAGCAGCAGGCACCAAAGTTCACAGTGAAGTCATCCTGGGGATGCTGCCTTCTGTGTGTCCACAGCTGGTGCCCTTCCCATCTAAGTGAGCATTTCAATGGATCTCAGAAGAGCTGGACTAAAGACACATGCTGAAGTTCTTGTCTAGTTAATCAGGAAGTTCCCAAGTAGACGCAGACACGGGATGACACAACAGAGCAACGGTGTTTTTGCCACTACTCCCTCCTCCCCGTCTTCATCCTCATCCTGGTCCTCCATCACACCCTCTCCTCCCTCGCCCTCTTCCCATCCTCGTTTTCCTCCTCTTCCTCCTCCTTTACCCTCCTCCCTCCCTCTTCTCTTCATCCTCATCCTGGTCCTCCATCACACCCTCTCCTCCCTCACCCTCTTCCCATCTTCATTTTCCTCCTCCTCTTCCCTTTTTCCTCCTCCCTCCCTCTTCCCCCTTTCCACCTGCCCCCTTTCCATCAACTGCTCCTCTCTCCCCCTCCTCTTCCTCCTCCATCTTTTCTCTCTCCCTCTTCTCCTTTCTCTGCCCAGTCTAGAGGGCTGATGTCCATGGCTCTGACACTGTGGCTCGCCAGTGGAGATTCTCCTGAAAAATGTCTGAACCAGGGGCGAGTTACTGAAGTCAAAGCCTTAATACACCAGACTCTGGGCATTATTATACTAGTGATCATTTTAAATGTCTTCTTTTCAGGCTGAACTCTGAGAGCAGGGTGGGAGGAAACACCAAGCCTTATATTAACAATACACATGAAACAGATCCCAGTCATGTAGTCAGGACTTAGGACCTTGTGTAAGTAAAAAAAAAATGGTGGGGACTTGAGCCAAAGATGGGGTCTTCAGGACACATCAGAAATAAAGAAGAGGCTGAGGATGGGTAGCCTGCAGGAGGCTTGCTATTATTAGATACTGGCTAATTCTAAGGCGAGCTGACATGTTTTATTCTTTCTCCCCACAAACACATTTTTAATTTTATAGAGAGAATCACTATGGATTTGAGGCTAACCTGGGCTACAGTGAGTCCCTGTCTCAAACTAAACTAAAGCAGCCCGAGCCCCTGCTAAGTCTTCCTGTGACCTCCTATCTCAATATTTTTCAAAAACAACTTGACACAATGTCATGTCCCTCTCTCCCTGCCGGGTTCCACACGGTGCTGTGGGGCTCTTGGAGTGACACGGTAGGGGGTGGATGGCGATGTAGCTCCATTTCATGTAGCAGATGCCGCTATTTGAAACTTCCTGATCCCTCCCAGTTTTTCCCAATAATAATGGAAAGACTGAGAAGAATAACAGTTAACATTTACAGCATGTGCACTCAGCACTTTCCTTGAAAAATCCTATTTAATTCTAACAGCAAAGCCTCTTAGGAAGCTACCATCAAAATCACCGTTTGATACCTGAGAGGAAGGACGATCTGACCCAGCCAGGTCTTGGTTTCTGTTTGTGATTTAGGCTGAAGCCATATTCTATGGAGCATCACCCCAGGACCCACCCTCGTCATCTCTCCCTAACCCAGGTGTCTCCACTGCAGGCAATCTACCTGTGAATGAGGGGGGACAACTAGGGTGATCAGATAGTGATGTTCATAGCCACGTGTTGCTGCTGGTTAAGGCTTAAGATTCACATGCAACACCATATTCAATTATCCCAAACAGATAAGGCAAACAAAAACAAGACTAAGTAGAAACTCCAGATATTTAGGGATGGAAATCTGGGTATCTGGCCTTCTGGGCAGAAGCCAGCAGCACAGCGAGCTCCACCCAGGTAGTGGCATTTTCTGCTCCCCTTGTTCTTGGCATTGCTTCTTGGGGGTTATCTCTCCCATGTTGCCTCCTCATGATGAGGGCCTGGGCAATGGGTGAGCAGAACTGGATCCAAGTGTCTACTTGGCATTTGTCTGAGCAGAATACACAGGGCAACACGCGGAGGCTGCAGAGAGCCTCTTGCATGAGGAGGGCCTCTTAAGGGTTTCTGGAACTTTCATCCCTTTCTCTGCCCCCATCACTTCACACAACCTCTTATCTATCAGACACCTGCTACAAATAGAGGTGAGAAGCTGTACAGCAACCCGGAGAGAAAGGGGAAAACGCTGACGAGATCAGATCCTACGCCAAATTCTAACTTTTGAAAAGCAGTTCTCATCATTTCTCGCCACCCATTTTAAACTGCCTCACGCAGCAACTTTCCTTAGCGGGAACTCTCTAGAATGCTGGGGCGTGGAGTGCAACACAGGTCTCTGAGGACTCAAGAGCTTCCAAACCTCCACAGCCCGTGTCCACTGGCACTCCCCAAAGGCTTCAGATGAGGGTACCAAGACTAGCCTCGTAGAATCTGCGCTCCTCAAACCGACATCCACTACCATCATCCTCCTCTCCCACCTGGGTCTTCGGACTTGGAGTTGCTCGCAGATGCCAAACACACAGAATCCCCATCTGCCTCTGAAGTTTGCTTCTCCCTTGTGACTTCCAGGCTCCATTCTGCCTTGAACTTGCAGTGTAGCCGAGGATGGCCTTCAACTTCTGATCCTTCTGTCTCCACTTCTTGGGTGCTAGGATGACAGGTCTGTGTCACTGTATTTTGTTTCTATGGTGCAGAGTACCAAACCCAAGGCTTTGTAGATGTTAGGCAAACGTGCTCTCAAGTGAGCCCCAGTCCCAGACCCTTGGGGATCTGTTGACTGGTTATGGTTGTTGATTCTTTTATACCAGAGTGCTTTCTTCTATCCTGGTGCTATTGACATTTGGGCACGTGTAATTATAGTTGTGCGGTGGTTTAAATAGGAATGCCCCCCACAGGCTCATATATATATATATATATATATATATATATATATATATATATATATATATATAATGCTTGATACTTGACAGGGATTAGGAGGTGTGGCCTTGTTGGAGGAAGTATGTCACTGGGCATGGGCTTTGGGGCTTCAAATGCTCAAGTCAGTTCCAGTCTCTCTCTCTCTCTCTCTCTCTCTCTCTCTCTCTCTCTCTCTCTCTCTCTCTCTCTCTCTCTCTGTCTTCTGCCTGAAAATCCAGATGTAGAACTCAGTTCTTTCTTCAGCACCATGTCTGCCAGCTTGCTGCCATGCTTCCTGCCATGATGGTAATGAGCTAAACCTCTGAAACTGTCAGCAAGTCCCAATTAATTGTTTTGCTTTCTAAGAGTTGCTGTGGTCATGGTTTCTCTTCACAGCAATAGAACATGGACTAAGGTAGTTGGTCAGGGACTTCCAGAGCACAAAAGATATTCAACAGCAATGACCCCCTTGGCTTCTCTCCATTAGATGACCATACACCTTACCCCTCCCATGCACAGCAGTCACATGCCCCAACTCTCCTTCTCAGTGCCTGCCTCTGTCTGGCCAGCTTGCCCTGCCTCAGTTAGGTGGCATACTGCTCTTCCTGCAGAGCTGTTTCTCTTTCTGTTTCCAGCCTGGGAAACCATCTTTCTTTTGATACTCACCTGGTTTTCTCTTTCTCAATTATCACAAGCTCATAGTCACATGAAATTGTGTGTTTCACACCATAGAAATATGCCTCAAAATGGTGTTTGGTTACTAGGACATGTGTACACAAGTACTGTTGGGTAAGAAAGAATGATGGGAAAAAATACAGCAACCTCCGTTTAGCTCAAAGGAGCATTAGATGAGCACCCACACACCCACACACATATGCACACCCCACATATATCATGCGCACATACACACACAGCCAAACATACCACACAATACACATACATTATATATACACTCATACCACAAATACACAAGCATAGCATTTATACACATACATACATACCACACATACATATATACCACACTACACTATGTGAGCACGCACACCACACACACAAATAAATATATTTCTAGTAATAGTAGAAAACTGAACCAGAGGACAATCGCACAAATTCTAACTGCTTACTTTGTTGTCTGATCATCTTGTATTTTCTAAACTTTCTGTTATGAAGATAAGTTATTGATTATTATCAAAAAACCCAACAAGTGTTGCTTTTGAAGAGAGCAGTGTCGGGATCTCAACATTGCTCAGGCTCAAGGGCCAGCTAAGTGGCACCCAGCTAACTCGGATGTGCCCTGGCTGGACAGTGGAAATAATCAGTTTTAAGTGCTGAGGGAGAGCTGAGTTAAGTGACCTGGAATGTGTACATTTATGGGGACCTTGGCAATCATAGAATATGACACCCCGCTCTTTAATAAGGTAGGAGCTCCAGAGAAATCAACTAAGCCAGAGCCACACAGCTAAACAGTGGCAGAGGTGGGAATGTTCAATTATTTTTTCATCAAACATTTATTAAGCTTCTGTGATCTGCTGGGTGCTGGGGCTGCAGCACTGAAGAGGAATCTAATCCTGGCTCCTAGGCACGGGCAGAGGGAGCACAGGTCTACATGCAGACACTGGAGACAAGCTCCTCCCCATACAGAAAGCGTTGTCAACACACTAACTCCAGGATCGCAGTGTGGCCACTGGGGTGAGCGATTCCCGATGTCACTCACTGGAATTACACAAAGCATGTAAAACAGTCCATTAATCGTCTTTGTATTGATTTGCATGTCAACCTGGCATTGTCTTGGATATACAGTTGTCCCCTAATATCGGGTTGGTAATTTGTACCAGGACCCCTCAAGGATGCCAAAAATCCAAGGAATCTCACATCGGCTTGGTGCAAAAGCTTGTGCCTGTAACTCTAGCACTTGGGAGGCCGAGGCAGGAAGAGCACCACCAGTTTGGGGCCTTTCTGAGCTACACAGAGATCAAAACAAGTATGCAGGAGTCCATTATATGGAAGAGGATGGTGTTTGCCCGGAAGATTGCACAGCCTCCTCTGTAACTTCTTGATTATGAGTGTAGGTATGTCTGCATAGGTGTGTCTTTGTGGGTATGTGTGCACCATGCTCACAGAGGCCAAAACAGGCTGCCAGAACCCCTGAGTGCTGGAGATACAGGTGGTTGTGAACAGCTCAACATGGGTGCTGGGAACCAAATCGGAGTCTCCTTAAGGATCAGCATTCAATTCAGGCACTGAGCCAGCTCTCAAGTCCTCACCTGTGTATTGGAAATCACCTTTAGGTTTGTATCAAGCACCATGTAAATGATGTATTAATAGTGATCATGCCATAACTGTTATAGAATTACAAAAAGAAAAAGTCTGTATATGTTCAGCAAAAATTTAAATTTCTCCTAAATATTTTCAATCTTCTGTTAGTTGAACGAAGAGATGAAGATAATGAAGATGAGCCATAGATAAAGAGGATGGTTATATTTGGTTAAATAGATATGGTATTTAAAGTTAACCACCCCTGGTTCTTTTCACTTTTAACTATTTTTATTTTAGGTTTTATTGTGCCAACTTTTATTCTGACCAGGAAACAAAGAGCTCAGGCTTCCCTTGGGGCTAGGCTCTAACCCATGTGGCTAACCCTAAACCACTCTGTCTGCCAATTAGGCATCCTTTCTAAAAGGTCCTGCAACCTTCTGGAACAACTAGCAGCTGGAGGCCAAGTGTTCAAGTTTGGCTACTGGAGATGCCAAATTCCTCACATGGTTTGCACACTATTCCACCAGACAGGCAGTCAGCGGTGAGAAAAGGGGGCGGCTGAGGAGCACTGCTCAGACACGGCGAGAGAAAAGGTCTGTGGAAAGACACAGCAAGGAAGACATCAGCCAAGAGCAGGCTGAGAGTCGAGGAAAGGGTAGAAATAAGACAAATCGGAGCATCTAGAGAAGGTCCTAGTTTTGCTCTGTTCCTGTGATTAAAAACTCTCAGACCAAGTGCATCTGGGGGGAAGGGGAGGATTTATTTGGTTTACACTTCCAGACCACAGTCCTCACTGAGCAAGTTAGGATAGGGACACAAGGCAGGAACCAGAAGCAAATATGCTTTTTTATAGCCTGCGACCACCTTCCCAGGGAATGGTATTGCCCACAGTGGGCCGGGCCCTTCTACATCAATTAACAGTCAAGAACCGCCCCCAACACCACCACCTACACGTGTATGGCCTTCTGATCTGGACAGTCCTTTAATGGGGACTGCCTTCTCAGGTGACTCCAGGCTGAATCCAATGGACAGCCAAAGGCAACTAAACAGCTGCGATGTGTGAAGTCAGACTCATTTCTTCTTTCCTTCTTATTACGCAGCATGCTGAAATCCTCCCCCTCTCATTGGCTCTAATGGGAGGTTCCGCGAGCTCCTTGCAGCACGGCCTGGGAAGGGAAGGGTGAAACTCAATGACACCAGATCCACCCGTGTTGTCTCTTCTAATATCCTGTTATGACATAAGCTCGTTTCAGAGAAGGATAAATTCTGCTTAGGAGAGAGAAAAATAATGATGCTGAAATAGCTAGATCGATGGCGAGAGTAATCCGGGTGATATTCTTAAATTCGGACTGGGAAGGACGAGTCAACGTGGGTTACAGTGCCTTTGATTATGCAATTTATTCTCTGCCACGGAGAATGGATGCGCTCTGTGAAAGACTTCCTGCGAGAACCTTTTAGCGAGAAACAATAGAAATTTGAAGACAGATTAAGGTTTATTGTGGCAGAAGATTATATTGTGAGCAGACTGTCCTCAGAGGGGTCCTCTTAACTGTTGACAAGCTGGAGGAGGGGAACCATAAGGATATTTGACGTGAAAAATGTGAATTTGCTCTCTGAGTGTTTACCAGCGTTCACAAGTAGCAGGAAATGAGCCGTGAAATGTATTGTCAAACATTCAGTGCTCAAAATATAATGCATTGCTTGAAGTTGGGCTCTTTGCTTTGGGAGAGCCTCGTTCTCAATTTGTCCACCACAAGGACTGATGAACCAGCCTTTCATCCTGCCCTTCCCAAGTCATAGCGGGCAGATGCAGCTCAAACGCCTTTTACCGCTCCCTTCCTCCCAAACTCCCTGGATGATAGAGGCATGGGAAACTCAGAGCTTGCCTCTCTGCAATTAGATCTGGTCACATGACTTGATTTTCCCCAGTGAGATGTGGGCATTAGTCTCCCGTCATAACTCCAAACAGAAAATACTGTGTCATTCCCCCCACCCACCCCCACCCTGATCTGGTGTCTGAACTCCCTGGACAGGGCTGAAATTCAGTCATGAGATCACATATGCATAGAGGTGGTTATTGGAGTTACATTTCTCATCATTGTGATAAAAATTCCCATGAAAACAAGTTAGGAAAGGAAGGGATTGTTTTGGCTCACAGTTGGAGGGGAAACAGCCCGTTGGGTTGGGAAAGGCATGGCAGTCGGTGCTTGCTCACAACTAGGAGAATCAGAAGCAGAGAGCAAGTTAGAAACAAGGCCAGGATATAAACCTCAAGGCTCGCCCCATGGTGACCCACTTCCTTCCTGCAAAGCCTCATCTTTAAAGATTCTACATCTCCCGAAATCATACTCTCAGCTGGGTAGCAATCCACATCCATCCATCCATCCATCCATCCATCCATCCATCCATCCATCCATTCATCTGTGGATCCATCCATCCATCCATCCATCCATCCATCCATCCATGGATCTATCCATTCATCCATTTATCCATTCATTTGTTCGTCCGTCTGTCCATCCACCCATTTGTCTAATAGCTCATCTGCTCACATAATTGTTATATATGAAGCACCTTCTATTTGCTTGGATCTATGTTACACAGAAAGAACAAAATTCATTCCTTGGCTAACACACGGGAAGACAGGAAAATCAACCAATATCAGTCATACTAGTTGTGACAAATTTTATTTTTATTTTGAAAAGCAGCCTTGGGGAATAAACAAGACCATCACTTCCTTGTAGATATGATGGTTAAGCCTCCCTTAGAGAACGTAGCATTTCTAGAAGATTAGAGTAAATAAAGACACCAGATACTGGGGCTAAAGGGAAGAGGGGGTGAGGCAAAGAGAACACACAAACATGGCAGTTGTGTGTGGACTTGTCTACTCACAGGGAGAAGGACCAGTGGGACAGGAGTGGAACAAAGGAGTGACAGGAAGTGATTTTATTTATTTATTTTAATTAATAAATTTATATATTTATTAAAGATTTCTGGGCTGGGCGGTGGTGGCGCACGCCTTTAATCCCAGCACTCGGGAGGCAGAGGCAGGTGGATCTCTGTGAGTTCGAGGCCAGCCTGGTGTACAAGAGCTAGTGCCAGGACAGGCTCCAAAGCTACAGAGAAACCCTGTCTCAGAAAAACTTAAAAAAAATAAAAGATTTCTGCCTCCTCCCCACTACCGCCTCCCATTTCTCTCTCCCGCCCTCATCAGCCCGAAGAGCAATCAGGGTTCCCTGCCCTGTCTCACAGACTTGCCTGTAGACCAGAACTGTGGGCCCCTCTTGGCAGATGACTCACCTTAGTTTGTGTTAAATTGACAAAAACTAACCATCATGAGTGCTGATTCAAACTCTTAACTAAGGCTAGCAAAATTCATGGTTAAATTGAGTTAGATTGGTTACATGGGAATGGGATTGCTGGGGGAGGATTGTTTCCTCTGTGTGTGTGCACATGTGCATGTATGTGTGTACAAGCACAGGTGTCTCTGTGTGTGTGTCTCTGTGTGTGTGCATGTGTGTGTGTACAAGCACAGGTGTCTCTGTGTGTGTGTCTCTCTGTGTGTGTGTGTGTGTGTACAAGCACAGGTGTCTCTGTGTGTGTGTCTCTGTGTGTGTGCATGTGTGTGTGTACAAGCACAGGTGTCTCTGTGTGTGTGTCTCTGTGTGTGTGTGTGTGTGTGTACAAGCACAGGTGTCTCTCTCTGTGTGTGTGTGTGTCTCTGTGTGTGTGCATGTGTGTGTGTACAAGCACAGGTGTCTCTGTGTGTGTGTCTCTGTGTGTGTGTGTGTACAAGCACAGGTGTCTCTGTGTGTGTGTGTGTCTCTGTATGTGTGTGTGTACAAGCACAGGTGTCTCTGTGTGTGTGTGTCTGTGTGTGTGTGTGTACAAGCACAGGTGTCTCTCTCTCTGTGTCTCTGTGTGTGCATGTATGAGCACAGGTGTGCACGTAGGCAGAGGCCAGAGGTCAACCTCAGGTGTCATATGTCAAGAGCCAAGAGACATGTCTTTCCAGGGAGGCTCCCTTGCTGTCTGGAGCTTGCTGACCAGGCGAGCCTGGTTGCCTAGACAACCACAGGGACTTCCCTGTTTCTATCACTCTCACATTGGGTCTATAAACATATATTGCCACAGACTTTGACAGGGGGCTCTCTGAGGACAGAACTCAGTTCTTCAAGCTTCACTGATGGATCCATTTTCCTGTTCCTGAGATTTCTGGGTTTTAATAATTATTTATGTTCTTTATTAAGACATGGAAACCCACTGACTCTCTCTTTAGAGCTGGACATGATGCTTCTTTCTCTCTATTCCTCATTTTGTATGTGGCAAATACCAGTTTCAATAGAACATACACATGCACTATACACAACAGCACCATAGAATGTTCTAGAATGTATTACATGTGATCCAGATATGCCATATGCATATACATACATTCTTTATGTGCATGCCAATTACTCACAATCCGTATTAGACATTTCTAGCCTCACAAGAGTTTTGTCTTTTACATATTGAAATTAGAAAGGGTGTCACCTTGATTCTGCTGGCAATTTCTGGTCACTGTTTATAGTCACAACCACAAATGCTGCATGTATGTAAATGATTTTTAATGGTATTGTGGGTATTGACAGTCTCCAGTCCCTTCATTCATAATGGCATCCCCATTCATTGAGCAACTATCCAGTGAACCCTAGACCAAGCACTTGCTCTGCTGTTGCCCTGTTGTGGTTGGAGGATGCTGCAAGGGGGCAAAACAAAGTTGTAGAATATTGATTGACACACCCCTGCTCTTCCTCAGTGAGACTTGTTCATGTTCTTGCTATACTCCTGGAAAATTACAAAGGTACATGGTAAACAGCGAAGATGGGGTTTGGTACCTCTGATGCAGAAGATTTTCATGAATATGTAAGTTCACTTGATGCTTCTAAGAACCCTGTGATGTAGGTAAAGAACAATCATATCTCCCCTTTCACAGAAGTGATGTGGAAAGTGCTTCTGTATATGTCTTGCTTTTATAGGTTAATGAATAAAGAATCTGCTTTGGCCTGTGATAGGGCAGAGTAGAGCTAGGCAGGAAAACTAAAATGAATGCTAGGAGAATGAAGGCTGAGTCAATAAGACTCCATGTAGCCACTGGAGCAGACAGATGCTGGAACTTTGATGGGTAAGCCACAGACATGTGATGATGTACAGATTAATAGAAATGAGTTGGTTTAAGAGGTAAGAACTAGCCAATAAGAACCCAGAGCTAATAGACCAAGCAGTGATTTCATTCACACAGTTTCTGTGTGGTTATTTCGAGTCCAGATGACTGGGAGTGAACAAGCAGCCTCTGCCAACAGATTGGCACCCAGTGTGGGGCAACAATTTCCATGTAAAGTCTAAGAAAGCTTTTTAAAAAAAGGTTTCTAGACCCACAAAAATGGGATCCAAGCACAGCTTCTTGGTAACAGCATTCTTTCAGATAGGCTCTGTTTACAAGGGAGGTGCAGTGAAAACTGTGTGACTTTGTTAAAAACAGCAGCGTCCTGGTTTGCCAACATGAACAACTCTGACTCTTTTTGGAAGTTTGGCCATGGAGCATTTAAATGGTGTTTGTGAGCAGAGTGCTACAACTTGCTTAATGGAAACACAGAGCTGCTGTGTGCCTGAAAATGGGACAATGTGCATAGCTCTCAGAGGCAGCAAATATGCCTCTGCCATGTTGGACTGGGTGGAGCTAATAGGCAGGACTGTGAAGTTAGTCTTAGCCATACCTGCTTAGAATTTTTTTAAAAAAGTGCTCCTTGTCAAAAAATAATTACAGATACACACACAATAAAGTCAAATCCAGACAGAAAAGACTTCTAAATGGGCCACAGTGTTGGAAAAATATACATAGGCTTGAGAGAGAGAGGAAAGAGTATAGATAGTTATAAAATAGTACAGACAGTCATAGAGTAAAATGTTACAGAGGAACTTTGGTGGG
This sequence comes from Microtus pennsylvanicus, assembly GCF_037038515.1. NCBI lineage: Eukaryota > Metazoa > Chordata > Mammalia > Rodentia > Cricetidae > Microtus > Microtus pennsylvanicus. The sequence continues at coordinate 144,328,017 of NC_134580.1, forward strand.
TGTTCAGGCAGTAAGATGTCTCTGTCAATTCTAGAGTTTTGGAAGTTGCTTACAATGCACCGCCTGTTAACTTAGGTAATACTATATCCCTCTATGGTCTTTGATGGAGTTGAAGAATAGGTAGTTATAATTATAGTTTTCCTTATTTATAATAAAAATAAATTAAATATAAATATTGTAACTATAATTCTTGCTTGATATCTGTTTTGTTATATTAACTTTACTATGTTAAAGCTAAAACCTTCCTTTTTGTTTAGACAGAAAAGGGGAGATGATGTGGGAAGTTCTTCTGTATATGTGTTGCTCTTATTGGTTAATGAATAAAGCTTCTTTGGTCTGTGATAGGGCAGAGTAGAGTTAGGTGGGAAAACTAAACTGAATGCTGGGAGAAAGAAGGAGAAGTCAGTTAGACACCATGTAGCCTCCAGAGCAGACAGAAGCTAGAACTTTACCTGGTAAGCCACAGTGACGTAGCAATACACAGATTAATAGAACTGAGTTAATTTAAGATAAGAGCTAGCCAATAAGAAGCTAGAGCTAATAGGCCAAGCAGTGATTTAATTAATACAGTTTCTATGTGGTCATTTTGAATCTGTATGGCCAGGAACAAACAAATAGCCTCTGCCAACACATAAGCATAAGAAAGATTCAGAGAAGTCAATTCATTTTCTGAAAGTCACACAATTTTACAGGCTTCAGCGCAATGGAGAGAAAGAAACCCAACTTTTTATTAAAGGTCCTTATGAAAGGTCCTACCTAGTGAGTTCTCCCCACACTCTATCACTGTCTTTGTTTAAGTAGAATAAATATTATATTCCTAACTTACGAAATTCATAGCAAGTTTTTTAGCTTGATAACGTATTCTGGGACCTCAGGCAGCATCATTTCATAATAGATTTTTTGCCTCTAGGAGTTGTCCAGTCCTCCCTGCTTTATCTGGATCTCCAAGGCCAGGAAGGAAGAGGTGATACAGGCCACTTGTCATTCTTTCTTAAAGAGTCACCTGTCTCAAGAGGAAGCTGTAGATAGAAAACTAATCATTGGCCCCCTTGTGTCCCCACCCTAGGGCTTCCCAAGGCTGTGAGCCTCTGAGAGGACACACAGGGAAGACTGCGGGAAGGACACTGTGTGCTACCCCATCACACTCCTTTTGTTTCCCACGAGGCTGCTGGTGTGAGCCACGGTGTCCTCTGCCTTTCCCTGCCTCCACACTGGCTACTACCTTTCTTCTTACCTACAGACAAGCACCCAAGTCTGACAACTTTGGCTGAGGTTCAGGAAACAGGAGAAGGAGCTACAAGAATCAGAAATAAATGGCAGGTGAGCTCTTTGAGGGTAAAAGTGGTGACCAGTGCAATTTTAAACACGTTTTTTTTAAAAACTCCATGTCAACCGGGTATCAGGAATGAATTTTAAATCTATCACCCTGCCCAGGGCCGCCAACCGCAAAGAGTCCCTCGGGGCCTGAGCAGTTTAGCCTACAGTGTTCCCAGAGCTAAGGAAATCAGGTGTCGAAATCCATGTCTTCACCTTCCCGAAAAATTCAAGGATACATAAGCCAGCTTCTATTTTTGGCCAAGGCACCCACAAGTCAGCCGAATGTGAACTCTGAGACTGTAATGTAACATCTCCCAACCAAGATGCCCCCATTGTTGCTGAGTGTACAGGATTGTAGGAGTATGAATAACTGTGAGAAACCCTTGTTTGAGAATTAAGTCTTCCAAAGGAGATTTTGGAAAGTCTGGCTCTAGTATTGGGGACAGAATTTGTCAGGATGAGTTTTGACAGTGAAGTGAGTCCCACTTCTTTGGAGTGTAAATGGAAGACACAGGGGAGGATGTTAACTTCTCCTTAGGCAAGGCTCAGGTAGTGACTGCTTCCTGTCTGCTGCCATTAAGGACATGGAAAGGATCCCTGAGTCCCTTCTGATCTGTAGTCCAGGGAAACACATGGGCATGGGATCAGTGAATTTTGGTTGGCCTGCGCAGCCTTATCCCCAAGCAGTTCGGCCATGTGCTGCTGAAGCTGGGGAGGGGGCCCAATGTCCACTCTCAATGACTTTTCCGTGAATTGGTGGCCATTGCATGCAATTCATTCTACTCTATCCATACCTCATGCACCATTGAGCACCCTGGGCATGGCTCCATGTGTCCCTCTTGCTGTTCTCTGTGTTATTACCCCCCCCCACCCCTAAAACCTTTTCTCACTATGCTGTGGGACAATGGTCTCATACTCTGTAATGATTTGCCACTTGTATTGTTTTAATAAAATGCTGATTGGCCAGTAACCAGGCAGGAAGTATAGGCGGGGCAACTAGAACAGGAGAATTCTAGGAAGAGGAAAGGCTCAGTCTATAGCTACATGGTGTCTCTCTGACTCCACCTTCTATTTTCCTTTATCTCTGCTTGGAATTCTCACCTTGCTCTATTCTGCACTGCCATAGGCCCAAGGCAGCTTCTTTATTAGCCAATGGTAATAAAACATATTCACAACATACAGAGGGGAATCCCACATCAGGTTTTTCTCTCTCATAACAAGAAGTCTGAAGATATATACCCTGGCTATATCATACAAAACATCTGGGGTCAGGTCAGATTCTTCAGTTTTTCTTTTCTTCCTTCTTTTTTTTCTTTTAATTTAGGGTCTCCTGTAACCCAGGCTGACCTTGAACTCACTATCTAACCTTGAACTTCTGATCTGCCCCCCACTTCCTGAGTTTTGGGGTTACACGCCTGTGATTCCTGCAACACTGGGAACTGAACCCTGGGCTTCCTGCATGCAAGGCAAGCACTCTACCAACTGAGCCACATCTGCCTTCAGGGCTGGGCTTATAGTCTTTGAGACAACCCTTTGCTTCTGATCTTGACTTTGAGATAGGGCTGCCCTCCTGACAGCCTTCCATCTTTAAGGGCAGACAGGGAAGGAAGGGTCCTTTTCTCATTGTCAGTCAGTGGGACTTCCTCTTGTTTCTCTCTTGTTGATGCCAACAGACTCTGTCACAAGTATCCATGTCCCTCGTGACAGCCAAGGAAAATTCTGCACACGTGAACACACCCACTGACATTTAGCGACTTCACCATGCCCTGGAATGTCAGTGCTCACTTTGCAGTAGTGTCTGTTGTCTGGAAAATCAGGGGAAATGGGTGACTCAGCCTAAAAGCAAAGCAAACAGAACAGAGAGAAGAGAAAGGCAGGCAAGCCTGGAACTGCAGGGTGGGTTTTCTGGCCCCTGGCCCCCGTGCTGATGGCAGTTTTTGTCTTCTTGTAGTTCAATGCCATCTTGTCACACTAGACTGATTCCTGCCCATACTTGCTTGCTCCTGAGAGACAGTTTTCCACCTGACATTACGGTGACCTGGAACGTGCTTCCTGAACTGGGAACTGATTGACACCCCAGCATTCACGCTCAACTCAAATATCACTTCCTCTTGGAAGTTCTCTGGGACTGTGACACGCACACGTACCCACCTCCAGCTAACTCATTTTTCATCTTCCCACTTTGAATTCACTTTTTCAGAGAGATTCTCCCAGTCTGAAACTGTCTTGCTTTTTTTTTTCCTTTGGCTCTGCATGTCCTACTGCGCTCTGGGACTGAGAGCCTGAAGAACCATGTCTGTCTTTGTGCACTTAGCTGAGTTCCTAAAGAAACAGTATGTGCAGGAGAAAGGGAAGGGGCAGGTGGATTCAGAGAGGTACCTGGAGGGGTTGCTTCAGGAACCGTCAAGTACTTCCCACACAAGCAGGACCACCAAGTTCAGATCTTTAGCATCTGCATAAAACCCGAGTGTGACAGCCTTTGCCTAGAGCCCTAGTATTGAGGTAAAGGAGGAAAGTGAAGGGCAGATCTTGAAGTCTGCAGGGCAGCCTGTCCAGCCAATCAGTGAGCTTCAGGTTTATTAAGTGACCTCAAAAATAAGGTGAAAGACTGATGTTGACATTTAGCCTGAACACACTCACACATACCTGCCATGCGCGTACGCATACAGACACACACATACATACACACACAAAAACACAGACACACATGCACACATCCTACCTTGGATCCAGGGAAAGAGGCATCTTCTTGAAAAGAAGAACTTACTCATGAAAATACTTCAGATCCATAACCATGTGGCAGAGGTCATAGGCTGAGCCCGCTGCTCTGTGTGTGCTAGTCGGGGACGTGCCCAGTGGACTCTCCCCTGCAATACTCCTATTATGTCAAGTCTTCATGCAGTCACCTGAGCTGTTCTTGGCAGCTGTTTTATGCATTCACAACTGTGGACAGAATGACAAAGCCATTTATATGTCAAGGAAAAAAAAATCACCCAGTGATCTTCTGTGTATTGTCTTCGGAGAGAATCCATAGTTCTCAGCACCTGCCAAACAAGAGCCACTGCCAAAAAGATGTAGACATGAAAGGTCTGAAAGAAATCATGGGAAAAGAGATTAGAAGAAGCAGCTTCCTGATTGCCAGTACTGCGCATGCCTGCTTCAAGCCACTCTGCACTTTCCTCCCAAGAAGACAATGTAGGGATGAAACAAAGCTGCTGGGATTCAGAGCAACACAAATAAAATGGCCAGAAATGCTGTCCCCAGAATGCCGACCTTACAAAATGCTTCCTTGCCAGCCGTGGAGCCTTGAAGCATTACTCATAAACCAAGAGGGATCCTGATAATGTCGCCACCCAGGCAGTTGTCCCTTCATGCATCCTTCTGCCTGAATATGTCCTCTGCGTCCCCACCAACCTGCCAAAGGCAACGAAACATGCCCCAATGCAGGAGCAAACGCAGAGATCACTAACCATCTTGGTAAGCTTACAGCCAATGTCTCGGCAACCAGGAAGGGATTCATGCTTATGCCTTCCTATTTTAAAGTGGTCAGCGGCAGGTGAGTGGCCATGTGTCCACATGTGACAAGTCTGCAATGACAGAACCAAGCAAGACGGTTACGTGTCTTGACTTTGTGTCAATCAGCTCTCATCTAAATGCGTGTTCCAATGAAAGAATATTCCAAAGCCATAATTTTGAGGAATAAAAATGGAGATCACACATGAAAGGGGAGTTTACATTAAGGAAGAAATCTCAGAAGAAGATTAAAATCCAAATCCCAAGCCTCCAAGACTTGCAGGATAAAAAACTCAAAGGCAAGCCCAGGAAGATCTATGAGGCTAAGCACTAAAGAGGCTGAGGCAGGGGAATTACCAGTTCCATGGCAGCCTGAGCTAAGGAGTGAGAATTCACAAAACAAAATAAAGCAAACAAAAAGACTCTGTAGAAGATACTAAGGAAGACAGTGTTTCTTTATTTCAAAACAAAACACCTCATAGAGAAGAATATGAAACAAGAAGAGAAGCAGCTCAGTTGGCTTGTGGGAGATTTCATCTTGGAACCGGAAGGCAAATGTTGTTCCCGGCAGAGGACAGACATGGTAGGGAAACGGAAGGTCAGAACAGACTTCTTCACACACCAGGAAACACTCAAGGTCACGTGGATCTGAACTTCAGCTGCTTAAAAAGTTTCAGGACCTTTCAAAGATCTCCACAAGAGATTTTTCAGCAGAGGAGGGGAGAGGGTGAAAATGTTCATTTTACCAACGGAAGATTCTTCTGGAGATGTAAGGGAAACCTTTTGTGAGCTTTTCACTTCCCTTAAAAGAGAAAAAGAGACCAAAATCCATTCTCCCCATAATTGCTAGGCTAGAGGAGGGCGATGTGGGAGATAAGGTCAGAGAACGGGAGACTACTCTGTTCTCTCCGCCACCTGTCCTCAGCTCCTATTTTTCTTCTCGATAAAAACTCCAGTCAGGTTGTATTTTGATACCTGCCACTCGACACTCATCGCGTGACAAGCGTGCTAGGCCAATATGTTCAGTCAGAAATACGCGTTTCTGAAGAATGTTCCAGAATGGTAGTGATCTCCCGTACACACTGGAGTCAAGCCGGGTGCTTCACCAACTACAGCCACGTCCGTACCCACCAGTCTCCTTGCATTATTTCATGTGGCAAAGTCAATATGAGAATTAATAATAGCTTTCTGATCTACAAATAAAAGCACGCCACTTTAAATTTTTGGCAGTGAGCTGGCATTTTGTCATTTAATCATTTCACATCATTACACCGCAATGCGGAGTGTAATGACATGACACTCGTAAATGACAAACACTCGGTCTCTCCTGCTTGGGAAGAGATAATGCAAGAGGAAGGAAATTATATCCCTAAAGGTGGCCCGCATCTCACTCCCACGATGAGGCTTGAGACACTGAGCAGATACAAGGTGAACAAAAGGAGACCGTCCCCTACAGATGTCCCGGGTGACACACAACAGCACTGTCTCCATCCTCAAAGGGGCCAGAACTTGTCTTTTCCCATCTAGAGCACCACGGGAAATAGCTTGAGTTTAGGATTCCTTCCTGCTTTGAGAGGCAAACATCGTGAATGGAGGTGAAGAGGGTGAAGGTGGCTGCTGACTTTAAAGTGTATCTCTCTAGTTAGTTTTGGAGAAGATCTACCTCCCTCTCGTATAGGAAGATGGCACGGTCAGTGGAGCGCTTGCTGTTCAAACGTGGATCTGGGTTCAATACCCAAAACCCATGTGAAAGTCATGCGCTTGTAATCACAGCCCTGGAGAGTCGGAGACTGAACTCTGGGGCTTTCTGTCCAGTTAGCCTGGCTAAAGTGTCCAGTTAGAGACCTTGTCTCAAAAAAGAAGGTGGTTGTTCCCTATGAAATGACACCTGAGGCCTCTGCACACACACGCTCACAGGCAGCGAGGGGTATGGTCTGCTCCTGCTTTTCCATTGCTCAGATTTCACCGGGTTGCCGACAAAATGAAGTGACCATTCTGTGGTGGCCTTCTTGACTCGGTGACTCTCAATTTGAAGACTCCTGCCTTGAGACTGCAGTTTACAGCTCCTGGGTCTGCAGTCCTGCAGGGTGCCTGGAATTCCCCATGCTCCCTATAAAGCTCACATGCATAGCGCGGACGCACTTCTTGGCTCTTTGTGATTCTCTGAACCCAGGGTACCTCCAGCCATCCACCTGGAGGCACTAGAAGCCTCCTGGGTAGTCTGGCTGATCATTCCCTTACACCTCCTCTAGTCCTTTTTGGGACAATGGGTGGTATATTGACTATGGATTCAGCCAAGGCATTTGACCTGCCAGAGGGGTTGTCATGGCCACCCAGTCCCCCTACCCAGCTGATTCACCTCCTCTGATGGCTCATCTTGCTTTTCATCTTGAGGGGATGTAAGATCACCATGAAAATAGCCTCTGGGGCTGTCTGTGTGGGATTATCATCTAGATTGGGCTAACTGAGGTAGTAAGAGTCTTCCTAGATGTGGTGCGATTTAAACAGCAGGGGTCCTGGATTCTCTAAAGAGGGGGCTAAGCTCTGGGACTCCATTCCCGTCTGCTTCCTGACCACAGGTCCTCTTCCTGTTGCTGTACGTGAAGCAAAGCACCAAACTGTGAGGCAAAACGAACACGTTCTTCCTTAAATTGCTTCTTGTCCAATATTTTTAAAACTATTTTTAGTTGTGTCTATGCACGTGTGGGTGTGTGCACCTGAGGCCTTTGAATGTGTGTATGTGTGTGTGGGTATGCTCACCTGACACCTTTGATTATGTGTATGTGTGTGTGGGGATGCTCACCTGACGCCTTTGATTGTGTGTATGCATGTGTGGGTATGTGCACCTGAGGCCTGAGGTGTCAGAAACCTCTGGAGCTGGAGTGCCAGGTGGTTGTGAGGTGCCAGACGTGAGTCACAGCCCCCACCCCAATGACTCTGCCCATTTTCTGCATGGCAGCCGGTGCTGCTTGCCAGGTTTGAACTCAATCTTCTCTGCTGCTTTGAAGCTCTGTCTTAGTAACTCCTCTGGTCCCTGTGACAAATGCCTGGCAGGGGAGGGAAAGATTGATTCGGTTCACAGTTTGAAAGGGACCGATCCATCATGGTGCTAACAACATGGAAATGGCGCAGGACCGTGAACCAGGAACTAAGGAGCTTGGGCTGGAAGCAGAGTGGGCAGAGCTGTGAACTGTGCAGGGTTCACCTGCAGCAACCTGCTTCCTCCAGCTAGGCATCACCTCCAAAAAGGTTCCACAGAGTCCCCGAACAACTGGGGACTGAGTGTTGAAACACATGAGACTGTGGGGGACACGTCACATTCAGACTCTTACCCAGTATCCCCATCCACAGATGGGAGCATGCAGCTCCACAGAAGAAGATTTCCATGGCTCCAGACTCCTGCCGTCACTGCCGATCTCAGACTTGGTTGCTTATCTTATTCTCCCTTTCCAGAAGGCTTTTCTACATGCTAGTCTGAGTGCCTGAAATATGTACCACACTCCACTTTACCTACCTGACCTGCGACCATCTTCTGGGACTCAGTTCCAGTGTCATCCCCAAGGGACACAGTGCATGAATCACACTGTCACCCTCCCAGAACTGTGAACGTGATGTCAGCTACACATTCCCCAGGTGCTTACTTGGTTAGCACCACCTTTCCTCCAGCCTTCATGGTCTACAATGGGGGGTGCATAGTGATATGTGCTCCCCTTTCTACTTCCAGCCTTAGCAGAGAATCCAGTGCACAGCTGCCACTCTTCCAGTGAGTCCACAAACCAAACAGCCTGTGAAGCTAAGGGATCAGTAGCGGCCGAAAGCTTTGCCTAGACTTTTGCTGTGGGGTTTTGTAACCTCAGCTCACTGTTAGGAAATGGGGTTTGCAGAGAAATTTTAAACTGAAGTGTTTTCCCCCACCAAGCAGGGACATGAAGGCAGGACACACTTCCCATCCACCTACTAAAGAATGGCTCTGACCATCTCAGCCCAAGACAAAAGCTTCCCCTTAGAGACAATAGTAGTTGAGACCATGGGAGCTATTGCTATTTGTGCAATGGGGGGAGAAAAGAGACAGAGAGCATGGAAGAATGAGATGATTCTTTTATTGAGGGGATGGATGAAGAAGCAGAGTCTCACTATGTAGCCCCAGCTGTCCCAAACTTACTATGTAGACCAGGTTGAACTCAAACTCATAGAGAGCCACCTGCCTCTGACTTCTGAATATTGGGATATAAAACATTCAATCCTTAAATTGTGTGGCTAAGTAAAAAATGATGGAGGTGGGTGTTGTATCTTATCTGTTGCTTTCATTGGTTAAGTAATAAAGAAAACTGCTTGGCCTTTTGATAGGGTAGAATTTAGATAGGCGGAGTAAACAGAACAGAATGTTGGGAGAAAGAAGCTGAGTCAGTGGGTTGCCATGATTCTCCCACTCCAGACAGACGCAGGTTAAGATCTTCCCTGGTAAGCCACCTCATGGGTTACACAGATTATTAGAAATGGGTTAGATCAATATGTAAGAGCTAGCCAATAAGAGGCTGGAACTTATGGGCAAGACAGTGTTTAAAAGAATACAATTTCCATGTAATTATTTCAGGTAAAGTTAGCCAGGTGGCGGGACACAGACCCGCCATTCATATTACAACAGAAAAATCCTTCACTCTAGTGTTATTGTGACCATCTAGGACAATAGCCATCACCTGGGCGTGACTTGGACTACTGGAGGGTAGCTGGCAATGACTGAGGACATGTTTTGGTTGTTGTGGTCTGGTGGAGGATTTTACTGGTACCTCATGGGTGAAAATTGGCTGCTGTTAGATATCTTGCATGTGTATACTGGTCCCCTGAGAGACTTGCGTGGTCCAGAAAATCACTGGCACCCAAGATGGGGAGCCAGTAGCATAGGGATATTTAGCACCCACTTACCTCGCTCTTGGGGGGTTGTGGAGCTTTTGTGGGAGAGGGATCCCAATCAGGTATTTTCTACTGGTATCCTTACCTTCATCGTTAGCAGACTTGCCCATAGTCGGAGACACATTAAAGGAAGGCGGAGAGCAGGAGACTGTTCTGTTAATATTAACCCAACTGTGGAGGCTGCACATCTTTGGGTTCTAGCCCCAGCAAGAATTTTGAGAGCTTGCCAGATATGGGTTAAAGAAAAAGAGAAGAGACCGAGTGGATGCAACCCCCGCTGCAATTTCCCTGTAAGCACAGCCTTGTAAATACCGGTGATAGACTCCAACAGAACTTACTGGAAATTCCCCCAAAAAGCCTTGGAAAATAGACATGTGCAAGTGGTGGTAAGAAATTTACTGAAATGAACTGTCTGTGAACGAAGAATATGTGAGCAAAATAGATGTTTTATCTGTCATTTTATTCATAGAGAGATCCATTAAGCTTCTCCATTTCATGCCGCTCCTGTTTGGGGAAAGCATTTTAAGCTAAATCTTCATTTTCCTTTGGAAAAAAAAGATGAGTATGGAAAATAGGCAACTTGACGCCCTCCTATTCTCTCTCTCAGGGAGTTTAAAAAAAAATCTCAGAAGCAACTTCTGAAAAACACTCTAGTGTGTGCCACAGGGGAAGATGGAATTTTAGTTGGATAAGGACTTAGAGGTATTTTTGACCTTTCTAGTCAAGAGGAGTCTGTCCCTGCACATCTGGACTTATAGCAAGCCAGGAAGTCTCGCAATGGGCTAGCATGAGTTGATATCTGTTATTAGATTGAATGATTTTGATCTGCCACGAGCTATGCCCAAGGAACAGGAGGCAAAAGATTTGAGTCTTGGGTGATGTGTGATCTCCAAGATCTTCACTCTGTTTTTGAAGTAGGAACATTTACATATAGTTAAATTATAACACTATTAATTAAATTTTCTGTCCCTGTGCAATTAAATTACTTTGGGGGGGGGCAGAAATGCGTTGTGTTTAAAAGGTTGATTTTCAGAGGAAAACACTTAAAAGCTCCTGAATGGTGTCTCCAGAGTCACACACAGGCATCCAGGAGCTGGAGGACCTTGTGGCGTGAACAAGAAAACAAGGGAAACCTTACTCACTGTGCCACTCATATGGGTTCTCTTGGGACCTGCCTTCCATTTTCAGCTAGTGACTCTGAACTACTCCGGCCATCTGTGAGTGACTGTAGTTTTGTCCCCAGCATGAGGGAGACTCTGCAAGAGTGATGTGTGCTGCTGTCCTGAGTCTGCATCCGTGTGTGTGTGTGTGTGTGTGTGTGTGATATTTACACCATGGAAAGAGGACACACACACCACAGACTTTCCTAACCGTTTTCATTTCTAAAGCAAATCATCTTGCTTTGTGGTGCTCTGAGGTGTCAAACTGGATGTGTCTGTGTGTGTGTATGTGTGTGTGTGTATGAGAGAGAAGAGAGAGAGAGAGAGAGAGAGAGAGAGAGAGAGAGAGAGAGAGAGAGAGAGAGAGAGAATATAGGGCCGTCAGGAAAAAAAGGGGAACAGTAAAAGTTGTTTGAGTATACAGTGACCAAAACTTACTTGAAAATCCATGTGCAACACTCCTGTGTGTCCCTGGCTCTGCTCACGGTGTCACAGCTGTGACTCCACTGGTGCTTCGGTCCTGAACATCCAAGTGTGCACACTGCCACAAATGCTACCCGAGGCACCTCGGTGCAGATCTGACGCTATTTATGTTTTCGCATGAGGTGGTTTTGTTGTTATTTTCTGGTAGACACCAAGTTCTCTGTTCTTCGAGAAACAGCGAAGCCTTCCAGTATTGTCCTGCTGTCCTTCTTCCGCACGTGTCAGGCTGGTGTATGTCCAGGTGGCACCCTGTTAGACAGCAGGCACATCCATCCCATCAGCATGCCACTATTTTTACCTCTATTATGCAGTTAAATTATATGCACACCAAGGAATTGTTTGAAAATCAATTCCTTAATGATTTACTTTCAGTATATGTTTGGGGTGAACACCTATTTTATATATTTATATATACTTAGTCATGCAAAACGTTTTCTCCATGAGCTAGGGTCTCAGGCAGAAAAGGTTCTAGAAGGTGGAGAGTAAATGCTTCCTGACGCAGTACTGGACAGAATCCTGTAATTATGGAAACCTGCATTTTAGAGCACCTCACAGTTGGACAGAGGAAAGCACTATAAACAGGCAGGAAATGTGAAGTACTGTGAACAAGACTAGAAGAAGACAAGTGACCAGTGAGGGGTGTGGCTCAGATGTCTTGTGGAGGTGGCAGCCTCAGAGCCAAGGAGGGCAGAGGTCTGAAAACTTGGAGGTTGCTGAACTGGGTCAGCCATCCTCGTCTTCTCAGAAAGCTATGTGGCACAGTGTGCTCCGGGAGTCAGTTTTCTCTGGAAGACAGTCTGGATGTTTAAGGACCTCTAAGCGTACAATGTTGTCTTTCCCCTAAAATTCTTAGGCAAAACATGTGAGGAACAGCACTGCACAGAAAGACCACGGGAAGCTCTGCTTTGCTTTTGGTTGGACCCAAGTTCAGCCTCTACTGCTGCTTCCCGCTTGACGGCCATCATGTCTCCTCACCCATTTAAGCTGCACAATGCATCACTAACAGAGGGATAATAGTAACGTTTGTTGCCAGGGTTTTGAGATCAGATGAGCTGTCACATGCAAAGTGCCCAGCCATAGCCAGTGCTCTGTAGAGGGTTGCAATTTCTTTATGCTGGCAGTTGTTTACCTGAGTATTATGGGGAAGATAAGAACGCTCCTTCAAAACCCTCAACCTTCCCAGGTCTTGTCATGACTCAGGGCATGAGATCAGTACCACATCTGGATGTAATGAACATGGGCCGCTTTCAACATGAGCCTCAGCAATGTTCCATGTCTCATTGTCCCCTTGAATGGTGTATTAGTTTCCTTTCAGTTGCTATGATGAATATACCATGAAGGAGGCAGCCTGTAGAACTAAGCGTTTATTTCCCCTTGTGATTCCGGAGAGAGAGAGCCCATTCTTGGCAGGGAAGGCATAGTGCGGTATTGGGTATAGAAAGATGCGTTACCATTTCATCCACACAAAAGAAGCAGAGAGAAGGGGCGTGGGGCTAGAGCACAGGAAGTGGGGCCAGGCACACTTCCTCTTAAAGGTTCTATAGCTCCCCAAACAGCACCAGCCACTGAAGACCAAGTGCAAAAGCACACAAGCCAATGACATGTCACATTCAAACCAACACAGGTGATGAGGAAAAGTCCTGAGTCACCTGCAAGAAGCAGCTTGGCTGACAGAGTTACCCTGGGCAATGGCATCACCTGATTTAGTGTGACATGAAAGGAACTCAGGAATGAAGCCACTGAGCTTGGAGATGGTCATTTCTTCAGCTACACTGGGAGGGTTGAACTCAAGGCAATTAGGTCAGCTCTAGCCCTCACCTCATCCACCTGGGCTTCTTTGGAGCTCCTGGCTGAATACTGTTTTGCTGTATTAATTGACACATGAGTTACTATTTTACTTTATTCTCTGGTATCCCTTTTTTTCTCATACGAACTACTAAGAAGTCCCAACTCCCAGAGAACAGTCACTACAGCAGATAACATTAAGAATAAGCTCTTATGAGTTTTAAAATTCTGAGTCCTAAGTATCTAAAACCCTCCATAAGACTAGGCATAAATAACTAGTTAGTCTCGTGTCTAGTTCACGGGGAGTCGTGGGTGAAGCCCAGAACCTCATCATCTTGTTTATTTCAGATGGTCTACCTTTATGACGGGAGGAAGAGGGGGGTCAAAAGAACTATAGATCGCTTAGGAAGCCCAGGAAGAGGGTTGTGCCCATCTGTGTGACTCTAGACACACTCAGAATTAGATTTATCAGCTGAACCAGAGTGAAGTAATGTGGAAAATTCTTAAGGTGCTAAATGTAGGTGGTACAGGCAACTTCTGGTTAGTTTGACGTTGTGTGATGATGCAGTTTGGGTTTCTGTTTCGTGTGAGCGATGAGATCTCACAGATTGTGGGCTAGGCTGGAACTCATTCTTGATGACCTTCAGCACCTGATCATCTTGCTGCTGCCTCTGGAGTGCTGGGATTACAGATGTGTGCCTCCACACTCATAATTATGTGTGCATGCCACACAAACAATGCGGTGATGGGGACCGAACCTAGGGTACCATGGACTTCAGGCAATCGCTCTACCAACTGAGCTACATCCACCACTGAAGAGGCTGGAAGTCTTTCCTTTCTATTTTGCCCCACATAGAAAGAGATGGGGATAAACTTTTCACATTTGTAAACACGGAAACTTATGAGTAGGTGTGGGCAGATGGGTAGTGTTAACTGTGATGTCAATGTTGTGCTGTGGACAGCTAGCTTCTCAAAACAGGTGAGCGTCCTATTTCCAAAACTAGGAAATTGAGGAGACAAGAGCAACAGCCCTTATTCTACATTGTTAAACCTCCTTGTGCTAGACTCAAGGGGGACCCCAACCCGAACTCCTCTGATCCAGATTTCCCACTGTGTCTCCACGGCTCAGTGAGACCTCTACACAAGAGCTTCATGCACTTATGTCCGAGACTATGTGCTCTAACATACCCACACCAGTGTCTGGCTGTACAAAGGAAATTAAAGGCAAGAAGAAAAGCAACAACCCCTGCCCCTCTTCACACAGAAGACGGTCTTTGTTGGTACCTGCGTTCAACAATATGAGTTTCGTATTCTCCCAGGTCTAGTGCTCTCTTTGTACACGATTGCCCTCCGAAAATGACGATCCAGACCGTGTGAGTGCTTCTGTCGATGGAGTCCATCGCTCTGTTATCCCTAAGATTCCTTTAATATTTTGATCACCATTTCAGTGTGCTAAATGCTCTCAATGAAAGTAGTTAATCAGGCAAATAAATTAGGGACTAAAATGAGTTCAGAATCAGCAACTCGGACACCTGCGCAAGCAGCACACTCCATCAGTCTAGGTAGCAATTAGATGCTAATAGGTAGCGACTATGCAGTGTGTGTGCACACGGAGTGCCTGGCTAGTCCCTCCCCCAAATGTAAATAGCTTTGCTGGGGTTGGGGGTTGCTGATTACAAAGCCAATATATGCTTACTGTTTTAAAAACACAAAGACGTCTATGGAGTAGACAAATAACAGTTTGACTCATAAATTCCCTTCACCACCCCATCTGAAAAGAATGAGAACAAGAAACTCATAGATTCCATCCTTGGTTTTTTTTTATTAATATTCAGTCAGGACATAGAGAAGCATTTAATAAATATGTTCTTTCCATTTAAAGCATATCTTTAATATTGTAAATATGCCCCTTGCATAATGATATATAATGTATACATATGTAAATACGTGTACAACCATATGTGTGTGTGCACACGTAAACTTTATATAAACAAGCATAGAGATATGCACACATCTTAGATTATACTCTTGTTTTGTCTTCAGTTTACTTGTTACACACTTAACCATGATACCCATCCTTATATAATATATACCATTATACAATTGCTTGATTACTCTCTTAGGAAAAGCTTCTGGGAATAGAATAACAAGGCTGCATTTTATTAATTTATATATTTAATATTTAAAGGCTTAGCACATAAAACTGGTTTCTGCACAAGAGACAATATATAGAAAATTCATAGTGCCCCTTATATAGAAAGCATTCTCGAAAGGGTAGCTGGGAACACAGGAGTGATTGTCGGGATGTACGGACCCCTGGCTCTCTTCATTGTGAATGAACTTGAGGAGGGACTCCCTCAGACAGGAAGGTTTGAGCATGGGTGAAGCTGGATCTTCTCTGTCACAGCCCTGCATCTGACTTGGTGCCACTGTCCCCGGGCACCGTAGTCTCATCCCCAACAGAAGAATCCACCGGGCACCATGCAGTGTTTGTCTCAAGTACCAGGGAAGAGTGAGGGACACACTGTCCCAGTGAGAGGTTCCAGGTTGTGCATCTCTATGTGGGGTGTGGATGGGAGCTTGGAACAGACTTGCCTTGATTCCTCCAGCAGGCACTCCAATGGGGCACTTAGGGAACAGTGGCGTTCTATTGCCACCCGATGCTGTGTTCACAGCGCCTTCTACCCCACCTCTGCAGAGCCATGGAGACACAGCTCTTGCCTACTGTAGAAGGGACAGGGGCTTTTCTCCCTTTCTCCCTCTCCCCTTGCTTTGTTCTGCGCCTTTGCTCTCAGTCACCATAGGGTACCCGTAGCCCAGACCACAACTTGCCTCCACCCAGCCCCTGTGTACAGTTCTGTATCCTGGTAGATTAGGACTGCTGGAGTCTGGCTACTAGAAAGGTTAGTCCAGCTCTGGACTCACGAGCAGAAAGCTTGCTGGGCAGCCTGATCTTCCCAGACAAGGGGTGCTTCCTCTCCAGTCCTTACAGAAGGCACAGCAGGCTCTGACCCAGGGCTGCCAGGAGACCGGTATTTAGAAAAGTACATCCTTAAGCTGCATGTGCCTGTGGTGTCTGCAGACAAAGGGGCCCTAGCACACAGGTGCTTGCTAATATCCCAGCTCCCCAGAGTAATCCCAGGCATTGTTTATCCTCAGCCGTTCATGGAGGCAAACTATGAGTGTCCGTGGTAGACGTGCGATGGAATGTCAGATGAAAGTCAGGGTCCCAGTGGCTGGAGTAATTGGAGTTGTTCTTTGTCGGTCCCTGTTTCCTAATCTGAACCACTCTGAAGGTACTGCATAGTGAATAGGTATGAGGGTCTGGAGGCCAGCCTGTCCTGTGTGTCTGAGCCTCAGTTTCCCTTTTATAAAAATCCTACTGGCTGCTGTGGTGCAGATGTGTTTACAGAAGAGGGCTAGGGAGAAATAGCTGACTTGCCTCTTTAAAGTGCCTGAGGGGCGGTCATTATTATTAATATTATTACTCTTTCACTATTGGTTAAAAAAAAACCAAAACTTTGTCCATGGCTTTGTGATCCATTTTGTGTATGAATGTTCATAAGTGCATGTGTGCGGGTGTATGCGCACATCCATATGGCTATGTGAATGTGGGTATGATTGTACCTGTGTGGGAGAGCATGTGTGTAATGTGTCCATCCACAGAACTGCATGGATGTGAATGCATATGTGTGTCAATGTTCATACGGCTGCATATATGTGGGTATGATTGTACCAGTGTATGAGCATATGTGTGTATTGTATATGCTCATACATTTGTATGTTTATGAATGTGGGAGCATGTATGTGATTGTTGTATATGTTCATATGGCTATATACTTGTGGGGCATACATGTGTGTTAGGTCTTTTATACGTTCATATGGCTTCTTGTGTATGTGTGGTTGTGTGTTTGCAGTTTATACAGGGTAGCTTATTGGACAAGAGCTTCCCAATTACTCTAGCCTGGCTGGTAGTCAAGCCTCAGTGATTTGCCTGGCACCCCTTCCCCAGTGCTGGGATTACAAGCCCTCCACTAGGGTTGGCTAGGAATCCAAAGACAAGGACTTTGCTGACTGGGCCATCTCCCCAGCCCCTAGTTTTGAAAACCACCTATCCATTAATATCTAGAGCACAGTACTGTGAGGATAGAGAGGGCAGTACAAGGTAAAAGAACAGGTGGGCTTGGGGACAGGGAGCCGACTCCATGTTGGGGAAGACCCTTAACCGTTTATCTTGGGCACGGCATTCTTTGTCCCTGTTGTTATAAGGATGCTATTGTTGTGTACTGTGCACTGGCCCTTCAGGAAAAGGAATAAATCTTCATCTCACACAGGACAGAGAGAGCCGAAGAGACGAGTACCTGGCCCAGGTCCCTTCACAACTGTGATCACCATGCAAGTCCCACTGAGACGACTTTTGGCTCCTGCAAGTGTGGCTGCTGTTTATGCTGCCTGTCTTGTGCTTGGTGAAGGCCTCAGAACATAGTGCTAAACCTTGGGCCACATTTGCTTTGGGCTCTTCCTGATGTCTTCGGAATGTGAGCTCCCGAATCGCATCACTCCACTGCCCGGTTGGGAAGAACAGCTTATCCTGAGCAGACAAATGAGTCTGTCTGAACCTGACTCCGGTTTGCTTCCCGGCTCCAGCCCCAAGAGAGCTCACCTAGTCCCCTCCCATCAATCTAGCTGAATTACAAGTTTAAACCAAACTGACATTCTAGAAGCAATAATTGGCTTAATATTCTCAAGGAGCAGAAGATGGTAATTTCCTTGGGGACCACAAAAGCATAACCCAGTTCTGAGGTTCCAGAAAAGGATGGCTGGGATGGGCTTGAAGTCTGTGTGCAAACAGAGTCGTTGCTGTACCCATGGTCACTCTCCACCCCCCCCATGGAAGCATAACATCCCACTGCTATTTTAGCTGACATCCCCTTTGTAACTTTAAGCAGTGTTCTTTAAACATTTCTAAACTTTTGCAATTCCTCCCCGAAACCATGCTATGAATTTGCTTGTCACTGTAAGCCGTACACAAAGAGAGACACACACAGCAAGCACAAAGATATCAGGAAGTGGTTTTCCTAGCAACAGTAATCATCTGAAAGATCCCAGAACATCCTCTCTATTCATACAGCATTTCGTGTTTTGAATAGTGCTGACAGGTGAAGTGGATTCATGGTATTTAATACAAAAAAAATATTGCTGGGGATTGGTGCTGCACAAAAGCACAAATATCCATACTATTCACAGGCAGCTGAATTCACTGTTTTTATATCTATCTAGATTATTTAGCGAGGGACAATTGCGAAAGCAAATACTCACCTGCTCGCCGAATGACTAATCCGGGTGTATTATGGAAAGTCTCATTCCCCAGACTTCCTTTGGGCAACTGGGACACCACTCTAAATCAAATCCGGCCTGCTCTGTGCGTGACAGCTTTGTTCAGGGTTTGAATGATAAAGAGACATCCTGCTTGCCAGGTCCCTGGGCAGATGTGGCCAGAGCTGCCGGCGAAGTCATCCACCCCAAGGAGTGCTATCTGGTTATTGCCTTGAGTTCATCAGGAACTCTCTCCTATCGCTCTTCCTGCTTCCTGTGAGCGGTGGTCCAAGTGAATTTATCCCTGAGGGCTTAAATAAAAGAGTAAAAATCAAAACAAAGGCAGAGGTGCCTGTGGGGATGTACTAGAAAGGCAGAGAGAAACAGAGGCAGAGGTAAAGAGACAGACAGACTGAAAGACAGAAGAGGAGACAGGAAAGTCCAAGGCTCCGTAGAAGAGTGGGGGGGGGGGGTGTCTAACCTGTGTGGGGTCTAATTCTATAAAGAATGAAAATCCAGGGCTGGCAACAGGGCTCAGCCTGGAAAGGCACTTCTGCCGCGTCTAGTCCCTGGGATCCACGCAGGAGGAGGAAAGAACGGACTCCAGCAAGTCGTCCTTTGACCTTTGACCCCCATGTGCATCCCTGTGCTGCACAGATGCCCCAAAGAAATAAACAATCGCAAAAACTCTTGTTCCTATTTTTAAAAAGAATTGAAGTACTCAAAAGCCACACAACCATCTCCTCCGTGCGAATCCAGTGGGCTTATCATTGCTGTTCTTTTTGTTGTTGTTTTCAAATTCACGTTCTATGAACCCATACGTGAGCGAATCTGTGCTGGACAGAAGGTACCAAGGGGAGGGCATGTTCAGTCTTCGCTTTGGAAGTGAGCTGATGAGAGAGCATGAGAGAAAGTCCTGAGAAGTCTCTCATGTCTGCACGTACTGAGTCTTGATCTTCAAGGTTTTCATCTTCCTGGTCACAAGGAATACATTCCAGGATCATCGTATGTAGGTCTGGGTTTCGATTCTAGCTGTGTTATTGAAGACAATTTTTAAAAACGTGCCTGTCACATTTGCCCTATAAGCCAATTGGACAGACTGAGCATGGCAAATTCTTTAACACTTCAAAAACACTGGAGGGTATGTGTAAATCAAAAGAGGTACCCTTTTTAGAGACATGCAAGTGGGGGCTGGGTAGATAGATGACTCAGCGGCTAAACCCTTGCAGCAAGCCCAGAGATCTGAATTTAGATCTACAGAACCCATATAAATGCTGGGTGCTCATGGCAGCTTACCTGTGATTCCAGCCCCAAAAAGCCGACAGGGATCACCATAGCAAGGTAGTTATTCAACTGAACTCTGGGTTTGACTTAAAAAACCTCACCTCGAGAAGAATAGGTTGGACAGCACATATATACACGGAAAGAAGAAAACGGAAACCAGCCATGTACGTGACAGCTGCAATAGTCCGCATTTTACACCCCTGTGTGTTTGTTGCTCTTGGAGTGTAGTTGACAGACACGGGCCACAGAAATTTCACTGTATTTGAGGCCATTTAAGGTGCCTCTACGAGGACCTGGGGAGATGACTTGGTCAGGAAACGGCTTGCTTTGCAAACATGAGGACCACCCCTGGGATCCAAGCAAACAAAAGCTGAGTGTGAAATTCACCCTTGTAATCCCAAGTCTAGAGAGGCAGATACAGAAGGATCACAAGCCTAGCAGACTTGGCCAGCTCTAGGCCATGAGAGACCCAAGATCACAAAAAGGTGGATGGTGTTTATGCAAATAGACAAGGAAGCTATTGCCTCCATCCATGCACATCCATGCATCACATCAGGAAGTTATCCTCCCCATGGATCACATCAGGAAGTTATCCTCCCCATCCATGCACATCCATGCATCACATCAGGAAGTTATCCTCCCCATCCATGCACATCCATGTATTATATCAGGAAGTTATCCTCACAATCCATGCACATCCATGCATCACATCAGGAAGTTATCCTCCCCATGGATCACATCAGGAAGTTATCCTCCCCCATCCATGCACATCCATGTATCACATCAGGATGTAATTTTCTCCATAATCCACATCCATGCATCACATTAGGAAGTAATCATCTCTGTATATGAACATCTATGCATCACATCCAACACATGTGCACACACACAAATGAATACACACAAGATAAGGATCATGTACTCTAGCATCAAGAACTCCCAGATTTCCTCAAAGATATCTCTGAGGAGATGTGTGTGGGGTGGGAGAGGTGTGCTCTGTGTATAATACTGACAGATTAAGAAAATTCCAACACATGTCTCCAGGGAAATGGATAAAGACACATTGGTGTGTTCGTACAGTGGTTAAAGGCAGGGATTGTAGTGATCACAGTGGTGACATCTCTAAGACACAAACCTTAGCACCTGAAATAAGAGGAGATGTCACACCATTTATAGCACATTTATTAAGGATACAATCCAAATGCATTTTGCAGAGCACATATAAAACACCCTTTGGTGGGTTTAAAATAATGTTCTCAGTTAGCAGATTGTGAGCTAAAAGAGTTAGGAACATGGAGAGAGCCTGGCCAACACCCCAGAAGTTCTTCTAGCACTGTTAGTACACATAAGGATTTGAAACTGTACAAGGAAATTCCTTTTTTAGCAAATATGAATTTTTCATCATTATACCTATTTATTTATTTGTATATGTGTGCATATGCACACAATTGCACACACACATGTGAGTGCCAGACTCTTTGACCCAAGAGTGTCCAAAGATTGCCCTGCCTCCATCAAAAGTGGAGACTTCTGTTGCATCCCAGAAGCACTGGAAAATGGATGCGTGTTCTCCCACCTGGCTTTGGATGGCTTCTGGAGACTCAAGGTCAGGCCTTCTCTCTTGCACAGGAAGCACTTTCTCTGGGGAACTGTAGGCCCAGCATGAGTTCCACGATTCTTTGCAACCAATTCACCTTCTAAATGCTAGGCATGCTCCCAGCTTCATGGCGGGAGATAGAGGGGAACGGTAGGATTTATGAGTTTCTCCATTCTCAGTCACTCTGTAAAATGCTGGAGTTGGTGAGAAGGGACAGTGTATGGTAAAGAGACCAGTCAGAGAAGGAGCCACCAGAGAGTAACCAGACACGATACCTTGTGGACACGAAGACTGTGTGATTCCACGGTTAAAAAAAAAATAACCTATGTGAGTTTAAAACCATGTCCCATTTACTATACTAGTAAACACCAATACACAGAGGGATGTAGAGATAAAAGGACATGACCGTGGCTCCACAAAGTCTGCCTATCAAAATGCATGAATGAGGAAAGAGATAATGAATCAGCTCCCTGAGAAAGAACTTGTGAAAACCCAGCATTGTTGGCTGACACAAAGTTCATCCATGGGAGGGACCAAGTGAAGGGATCTACAGAAGGGGTCATGGAACACTCTCAGGAGAGAAAACAACCCCAGATTTAAAGTTCTGACACATGTGGTAAAAAGCCACTTGATCAAGCAGTCTTCCACCCTGTTCTTCAGTTGCTATTCTTATGCATTTTCTCTGTTCATTAATGGTAATCACAGCATACAGAGCGAAATCCCACATCAAAATGGCATCAGAACAACTGGGGCTAACATGTATGGCCTGCTACCCACTTAGGATATGGGTCCCTGTACACCCACTCAGGTTTAAGAGGAAAGTAGCTGAGAACATGCCTACAGCTCAGAACCCCAGCCTCAGAAAGCAGCTGGATCCGGCCTGTGAGGTGCGCACAGGCAGAAAAGCTTGGAAGATTTCATCACCATACATGGAAACATTGTAGCTTTTACTCAGACAAAAAAAAATGGTTTATTTGCTCCCACCCAGCAGTCCCAGAGCTGGTGGTAAATGCACCTCCGCCATATTTAAAGGAAAAGAGAGGCGGAGCCAACATCCAGGGCTGCTGTGACCACACTGCTTACCATTTTAAAACGCTCCTTGTCAAAAAAGGATTTCAGATACCCAATAAAGACAGATTCAGACAGAAATAAACCTCTAAAAACAGGTCCATAGTGTGTTTTTAAAATGTATGTAGGCTTGAGAGAAGAAAAAAGAATATAGACAGTTATAGAAAATAGTTTTTAAAAATAAAATGAAGTCTTTAAAGAGACAGAGTATAGACAGTCATAGATTTAAGGAGTAAAAAAAAGCCATGTAAAGGTAAAAAAAATACACAGAAAGTATGGATTATGTATATTATTGTGGTTTTTTAAAATTTTTTAACTGTGAATGAGCTAAGTACAGAGAGACATTTCATTGTACGGGCTATTAAGCTAATCCAACATATACATTTTAAAGGTATTTTGACATCAAAATTTGGGTTTAAGGATATGTTGCTTTGGAAAAGAAATTCTGCTTTTATTTCCACAGAGGATAAAAAGCTGTGGATTCCTTAACATCTAATATGGTTTGATCAAACAAGACCCCCTGAAGCAATGACCCAGATGGTCCAGCATCCATGACAGCTTCAGGGCTGCTGGCTAAGACAAAATATCCCATAAAAGATCCTATTAACAACACCCCCAATTACCAAAACGTGGTCTAGAAAACATCACCCCAGTTCCCTAAATGATTGCTTATAAATGTTTGTTTACATTTATAGGGCTTACATTAAATGCTATAGAGATGAAAACTTTGCATTGGTATGGATCTTGGTTTACTGATACATATTTAAGGTCAATTTTGTTAGATGTATATTTCTGCTTTTGATTAAGGTATTGCATTTGTGCGTCTCATTTAAAAGTGTAATGTATAATTAAAAATACAAATTAATAGATAGTTATCTATAATAGTCAAATGGGTAGTCATTTTAATTAGGTTTTTGAGATGTACAGAGATATATTTCAGATGGACAGGTATTCTTCAAATCTTTTAAAGACTTACAAAATACAGCATTTAAAACATTTTAAGAACTCAAACTTTTCCCAACAGTAAGACATGTCTGCTCCTGGCAGTTTCAATTACTTCAAGAGGATGATGGGCATCAAAGAGGCTCCTAGTGGAGTTTGTTAGCCATTTGGGCAAGAAACTGCTCTTGCCTGGACTTCTTCATGGTATACTGTATGAACTGGAGATGCAGGACCCTCAAAAAGTGACTGCCAAACTTGCCTAAAAGTTAAACAGTCTTTCATGTCTCCTATTTCATAAAAAAACAAAAACAAAAAACCCGCTAGACATTCTGCAGGAAACAGAAGAAAGCATCTAATAAACTTTGCCATTACAAGGCAAAACAGATCTTCAAATTTCCTGCTTCATGGAAAAGTCTGTCAGATATTATGGGCCTAAAGGCTGAAGATGGATGCCCCAACATTACAGAAGAACTTTGGGTGACTAACCAGGCAGCGATATGTCTTTGCCAATTCTATAACTTTAGAAGTTGCTTACAATGCCCTTCTTATTTACTTAGGTAATATTATATCCTTCTGGGGTCTTTAAAGAGTTGAATATGGATAGTTATAGTTTTCCTTAGTTATGATAATGGCTAAATTAGATTAAAATTTCCAAATACAATTAGACTAAACATTGTAAGTGTTGTTTTTGCTTGATACCTGTTTTGTTAAATGTAATTTTACTGTTAAAGTTAAAACCTTCTTTTTTTATTTAGACAGAAAAGGGGAGATGATGTGGGATTCCCCTCTGTATGTTATGAATATGTTTTACTACCATTTGTTATTAAAGAAGCTCTTTTGGTTAATGGCTTAGTAAAGCCAGGTGGGAAATCTGAACAAAGATATAGAGAGAAAATAGGCAGAGTCAAAGAGAGGCCTTATAGCTGCCGAAGGAAACAGACACCAGAGAACCTTACCGGTAAAGTATGAGCCTCATGGTGATACACAGATTAATAGAAATGGTTTAATTCAAGATATAAGAGCTAGATAGAAATATGCATAAGCTACTGGCCAAGCAGTTTTGTAATTACTATAGTTTCTGTGTTATTGCATGGGTCTGGGCAGCTGGGAAACGAACAGTCTCCAACTACAAAAACCTATGAACTGAAGTAGGAACAAATGACCCTTCAGTTTGAGAAACTCTTAACTATGTTTAGCATTTTGGTCCAGCCGTAGATGCAGTGGGATTAGTCTCAGCAGTAAACACAAAAGAATTACCTGCATTGGTGACTTTTTGTACTGGCTTAAAACCTGCAGTTTTGTACACAACACTAAGACCCTCAAAGGCATCCTTAAGGCAGGGGTGTGAAAAAATTGCTTAGTGGTAAAAAGTACTTGTTACTCTTGCAGAGGATCCATGTCTGAGTCCCAGAACCCACATGGTGGCTCGGGACCATCTTTAGCTCCAGTTTCAAGGGATCAGTGCCCTCTTCTGACCTCCATGGGCACCTGGTATACACATGGTACACTTACATACAAGCATGCCAAACACTTATCACATAAAATAAAAAATAAATACATCTTTTTTTTTAAAGATGTGGAAAGAAGTCTTAAAATACCACGTATATTCACTACCATTCAAAAGCATAGTAGTTATTAGACAACCCACCAGATCTTGTTACTTAATGTTATAAAGAAACCGTTTATTGCCAAGTTCCTTTGAAAATATTTTGATAACTGATTATGTTTAAATCTAAGTTCTCTGTAATCCTGTGTATTTTATACCCTGTGTGAATGTTATTCTGGATGTCCTTGATTGTCACAGGGCCCAATAGAATGAAATTGTTAAGAGTTGTTGCCTGGCTTAAATAAGCGAAATGGAAATGGAATTAAATGACGATTAAAGCCATGGTAGGGAGGCAAGCAGCCCAGAGAAAGTCTGGTAGGGCAAGGCAGGGAAGCGCCCTCTGCAAAACTAGGCCTTGAGCTGTGCTATAAAGATATATAACACAGTCATCAGAGAGTCTATGAAAGGATGCTCCAGAAGACACCGATAGCATGTGTAAGCCTGCCCAGAGAAGGCAGGCCTTAGGATGCCATGGGTGGGGCCACGGCAGTACGACTTGGGTGCCAGTACTGTGCAGATGGGAGGCAAACAGGTGTGAGATGGGGGCAGAGAGCTGGGCAAGAGTTTCACAATCAGAACTGGAGCATATGTGAGAAGGCGCGAGGAAGACACTGAGAGGGGATCCAGGGATCGCAGGCGGTGGTAGTGTGGCCCAGAGCCAGTTGCCCTGTCAAAGAGAGGAAAGGTGAGATTCCACAGGCCTGCAGGGCCAGGCACCGTAACACTTGAATAGTTTGTGATCCCAAGGGCACTCCTTGTCCTGCCGTGCAAAGAGCCCAAGTAGCACCTTGATTGACCTCACTCAGAAACGATCTCCCAACATGCTGCAAAGCAGTCTCGTCTGGAGGTTTAAAAAGGGACGAGTGGTCAACACTGTCCTGCAGTTTGTGGAGAGTTTACCTAGCATGTAGTGGGCCCTGGGTTCCACCTCCAGCGTGGTAGCTGACACCTGTGATCCCAGTGCTTGGGAGGTGGAGGCAGAAGGACATCCTTGGCTGTGTAAGGAGTTCAAGGGACCAACCTGGGTTACATGAGAACCTGCCCTAAACTATATATCCATACATAAATCTGAGTAGGAGAGACTTAACCAACATGGGCTTTGGGAAGGAGGACAAAGGTCCATGCTTCCTCTCCACACACAGGCAGGCCTGAAGTGCACAAGGTGAGACAATGGCCCCTGACTCCTGTGGTCGCCTCAGAGCAGACTTCCTCCCTGAAAGCAACTTCCCAGGGGACTTCCTGTACAACTGAGCTTCCTGTCCATTGGGACTTCCTGCCCCTCGGAACGTTCCACAAGTTGGAAGCCCCTCTGCACCATTCATGGGAATTTCCGACACTGTGGAGTCCTGTGAATGTGTCACCAACCACCTCAGAGAAACACCTGTGTGGTATGGAACACAATCGCTGGGCACTGTAGCCTGTCAGGTTGCGTATAAAATGGGTCACCTTTAATGACATCTGAGAGAGGGCAAGGGGCAGGCTACAAACCAAACTATCCAAGTGGGAACATCCCGCTAGGTGGGGCCTGCGCCGTCACTTTTCAAATTCATTCTTTACTTTGGAATCTCAAAGAGCCCCGCACGCCAAGCTCTTGTCTCCTCTCCAAGCCCATCTGCTTCTTCATCCCGTCCTGTCCCTCCAAGGCAGCAGTTGCTGCTTCAGTCAGGAAAGCTTTTCTCATGGACGTGGGGCGTGCGTCTCTTTGGCATCCCAATGCTTTAACGTTATTTCCTTTTCCTTGGGATGTGGATGGAGGAGATTCAAGACAGCAGATGCACTGCGGGATCATTGGGGATTCTTGTTGCAAGGGGCAGAGTACCAGACTCACAGTAACTTGAAAAAATAGCTTATTTTTTTAAATCATCTTTCCTAATAAGAACTCGGGAGACGCTCGCTTGCCAGGTTGGTTCGAGAAGGGGATCAGCAAACTCTGGCCCATGGGTCAAATCCACCCCACCCCCTCGAAGCTAGTTTTTCTTCTGCCTGAAAATTAAGTAAGTTTGCTAAGGAAACAGCAGCAGAGGGGGCCCACAAAACTTAAATATTTAACTGTCTTGCCCTTTACAAGACAAGCTCTCTGACCCCTGGTTCATGTTTCGATCATTTTAGCCGGTCTCCAGCTTCTTGCCCTCTGCAGCTATCAGCACTCTTTCCTGATGGACCACAGCCCAGCTCCACACAGCATACCTGACAAGGAGAAAGATTCTCTCTCTCTCTCTCTCTCTCTCTCTCTCTCTCTCTCTCTCTCTCTCTCTCTCTCTCTCTCTCTCTCTCTCTCGTCTTTCCTGGAAGGCTGCAGCAGACTCTTTGATTCCCACAGGCTGGGACTCAAGCAAATAAAATATAGGCAGGAAGGGTAACTGGGAGAAGGCTGACTAGGGTCTTCCTGCTCCTTGTGGGAGGAAACTTGTGCTGTGGGCTTGAACAGGACACTGAGCTTCCTTCTGCCAACATGTCCTCAGGGGTGTTCGTCACAGCACTCTAAGGTCTAAGGCTTGAGACCCAACCCAAACCACACACACTCTCTCCAGTGAGAGTAGGCAGTGCTGAAGGTACTAGGGCCGGCTCTGTGAAAGGCAGCCTGGAAGGAAACTTGTGAGGTCAAATACCTGGTGTTTAAATCTAAGCTTTTAGAACTGCTTTATATTAGTATCTCTGACAGCTACTGGAGAACATATGGAAAAACTATATATATACATATATATGTATGTGTGTGTGTATATATATATATATGAAGTTTTAATAATAACAGAAAGGTATGAAACTGCCAAAGTGGGTAGGAAGAATGTTCAAGGCCTTCACACTATTATTTCTAAACACACACACAGGACCCACCTACTGACTACACCTACACATCTGTGTGCTACATGATGCATGTTTATATACACACACCCACAGAGCAGTGGTTCTCAACATGTATCGAGCCCCATTAAAGGTGGCTGGGACTCTGTGAGGATCAGCAAAGCATGTTAGGGACTCCTGATCTCTTTCTGTGAAAAGTTTGCTCCTCTTCAACGGTGCTGGATAAGACGGCAACTCATTCTCACTGTAGGGAGTATGGGAAATTTCTTCGTTGGAACATCCCCCAATCATTATCGGCAGAACTTTTTATAAACATCCAAATTCTTATAGTGGTGACGTTGAGTAAGAGTCTTGGAAGAAAAAGTACCTTCACCCTTGACTTTCTTCTCAAAGTACGAGGGGTAATTGGAAGTGGACAAGTTCATGTTGGATCAGAAACTCTTGTGTTGGGGAGGTTAATATTAAATAAGGGCTTAGCTGTCTGAGAAAGTCACCAACGTCCCTCTTACTGCTTGGCAGAGCACAGGTGTGCCTTGCTCTCTGGAGCTGCAGAGGTTTGGGGTGTGCAGGAAGGAGAAGAGTGGGTTCTGATGGCTTTTGCTGGTGGTTTTATCACCAGCGACTCCCCACCTTCTCTACGAAGCAGATCCGGTGTGAGTCCCTGAGAATCTCCCGTTAGCATTGGTGCTCTGGTGTTTTTCAGACTTTTCTCCATCACATGAGCTGTAAGCTTCCCTGTGGAGGAAGAGGTGTGTGTGGTGGTCCCTAATAGGACACGTCAGTGTAAAAGCCCCTTCTACAGAGGCGGGCCCGGGTCTATCCATTTCACGTGGCGTGCCCTCCTTGACTTATTAGGATTAGTGCCCAAACCTGAGCACTCCACACTGGGTATCTTTTGACACCAATGCATTTCCACTGTGGGAGGAGACTGGAAAAGGAGTTCCTGGCGTTGTAGGTGATGCTACCAAGAGGAGCCATGAAGTTTAGCAGAGATGAAGGATGTTGAGAGTCAGTAAACAATAGTGAGATGACAGATACATCTGTAGAAGTTCAGAAATGATCTTTCCCTGGCATGGGCCCTAACAGTCAGTATGTCTGCAAACAGTTGGCTTCTTCCATTTGCCAGCGGGAATAATGAAGATAATTGAATCGGGAATGAGCTCCACCCAGTTCAATTTCATATTGGAAATACTTGGTGTCCTGTAAGCACCTGTGTGCTGAGCCCTGCCAACTCCTGTTTAATAATTAAAGCCGGGACCCATTTATCCCCTCGCCGGGACAGGCTGGCATGAGGGTGTTTATTGATCTGGCATGACATCGCACACTACTTCTGTTTGCCACACCTGTCAAAGAATCACTGCTGTTGTCACCTGAGAGTGAGACCGTCGGGAAATGGCAGGGAGGGTGACTCTGGCAGTCAGCTTCCCCCAGGAAGGAAGGCAGAGGCTCCGGAGAGCGTGGCGAACAGCAGGAGGAGACTAGGGCTGATGACTTGTTGGGTGTTTGCGCTGCTCCTGGTGGCATCTTTGGAAGCTCTGTTTGCTTAGCTGCTGGATCTTCAGAGTGACCGTGAATAATGGATGAGCCAATTGCCTTGTGTTAGGTGTGGGATGCCTGCCGTGTTGTCTTGTAAAACAAGAACTATGGCGGATGCCTCTTATTTCCCATTAGCACCCTGTTTTCTCCACACTCTTGCTGAAGGCATAACAGTGTATTTTCCTCTGTTCTTGTCCAATGAGAAGATTACAAAATGTCACCTTAATAACTAAGATTTCTGGGTTAAGTGTGAGAGCTGCCTAGCTATAAGTGTTAGTGGACAGTTACGTAAATAATTCAGCGAGATCTTACGGCTTCATAAAATGGACGGCGGCATCTCTGGAGTCTCCGGCTCCTTCTGTGGGTCATCGGGAATGTATAAATAAGGACCATATTGGATTTCAAGTGATAAAAATCTGCTGGATGCCGCTGAAGCAAAACAGAGGGGATTTATGTTTGAAATATTTGGGGCTTCACTGACTGCACAACAGAAAGCAAGCGTATCTTAGGGAAGGGCGAGGGCCCAGGTCTGAACTGCCTGTGAGATGGGGCTGTGAGTCTCTTCTCTGTCCCTCTCAGAGTCTCTGCAATAAAGCACTGTGAATGCAATGGTTTTTATATGACCCTTTGTTTCTGTTGCTCCGAATCGTTAATTCCTACCAGCTAAAGAAAAGGCTTGGCTCTTTGCTGCAGTAATTCCCAACCAAATCCCAAAGTTTGGAATTTTAATAACCACTGGCATAGATCGATAATGCTTGTGTTTCCAATTTAATGCAGATCTGGCATTCACCTTTTAGGAATTTTCCTCCCCAAACCCCTTCTCTGAGAAGAAGTATAGTAGAAAAGGTAGTTACCAGCTGGCATGGGTGTGGGGGGTTGTGGTTGGGCACACTCTATTCTAAGGAGCCAGACAGGAAACTTGAGTTTGCTCAGGTCTTGTTCGCCACACGGTCTCCGTCACATGCAATCAGCTCCGGCTTTGCACAAATGTACCCACAGACGATACACAAATGGATTGGTTCTGGTCTATTCCAATAAACTTTCCAAGCTGAATTTGGAATTTCGTCTAACGTTCGCATGTCAATACATATTCTTTTGAAATTTCCCCCAACTACTTAAAAATATTAAAGAAAAACGTTCATGGTCTGTCCAAGCCAGATGATGGGCTGGAATCGGTCCACGGGGTCGGAGGTCGATGATCCCTCCTCTAAGAGCGTTTTTCTGGTGACAGTGATGTGACTCATAATCATCCAAAGCAGCATGCCATCTCAGAAGCAGTCATCAAGCATGGGGTAGAAGTCTTGTGGTGTGCGAGCTACAAACGTAATGTCCTGGGCCTTCTTTCCCAGGGTATTCTTCTTTCCTGTAAAGGCTGAAGATTTTAAGTGTACGTGGATGTTGACGTGTTATGTACAGATGTATGTGGGTGCTGTTAGTTCCCTCCAGGGAAGCAGCCTGCCTCGACCACCAAGCCAGTTATGTGATCACCTGTGGACAGGTGCCTTTCCATCTTCAGCTTGGTGATATGTGCACCCCTTAAAAGTGTTCCCCAGGTACAGCTCTTGCCTCTCTTGCCTCCTTTGCTTCTCTTGCCTTTCTTGTCTCTTGCTTGTTCTCCCTCTGTCTGACTGCCTCTCTCATGTCCCCACTCTGAGTTGGCCCTTTGCTTTTTCACTCCCCCCGAAATAAACCTTTGCATTATATTGCAGGGCCCGATGAAAGGTATCCACTCACCCCCTCCGCCTTTTTAAAATCTTTTCAGGTATCCTCAGAAGCCAGAAGAGGAGTTCCAGGCAGTTATGAGGCACCCAGTGTGAGTGCCGGGAACGCAACTGTAGTCCTCTTCGAGAGCGTTAAGTGCTCTTAACCACTGAGCATCTTTCTGGACCCATGGTACAGAACAGTCTTGATGATGGCTCCTGACCATGTTTGAGAGTTTCCCCATCCTTATCCATCATCCAAATCCTTTCCAATTATCAACAGGGATTCACTTATTGTCTCAAGATATTAACAGAAAGTCTACTCCAAAAAACATGTCCTTGCTTTCTTGAGTGTTAAGGAAAAACAGCTCTAGCAGTCACACCTGGTCTTCATTACTAGTTTGGCTTCCATGGTCTGGTCTTCTTTCCTACAATAGTACCCCTCTCTATAGAGGTTTGGGTGTACACTTTAAGACCTTGCAGCACTGTTTAAAGGGTAACCATGGTTTCAAGATGAACATCATTTAAAATGGGTTTGAGGCCTCTTTTGGGCCCACTTTGGAAATTTAGACTCCCGACCCTTGGGTTGATAAAATTATAATTGCTGTGTTGCCATGCCTAGGCCACTGAGGCCTTTTCTCAAATACATGTGCCTTCGGTGTGGTGTGTTCCTCTTAAAATTCATATTTAAGGAAAATAATTTGCATGGCATGTGTTAACATTATACTGTTGGCTTTTATGATTAAAATACAAAATAAAAAAATAGATCAGAGAAAACTGTGAAGAACAAAGATGCTATAAATTATAAACAGCACAGGCTTTGCTGAGCCCAGTGGCATCTGGATGTGATCCCAGCATCCATGAACTCAGGCAGGAGGATCACAAGATTCAGGCCAGCCTGGGCTCCTTAGCAAGACAGGTCTCCAAAAGCTTTAAAAGGAGCAATAATGTGCTGGGAAGTGGTGATGCATATGTAATTCCAGACGCAGGAAGATCTCTGTGAGTCCAAGGCAAGCCTGGTCTACCAAGCAAGTTTTGGGGCAGCCAGGGCTACACAGAGAAACCCTGTCTTGAAAAAAAAAGAGGTGGGGGATGGGGAAATAACAAAAACAGCACAGGAGTCAGAAATAACCTTCCTGTCAACTGTATTAACTGATAATTTTCAACTGTTGAAACACTGGTGTTTTCAACTGAATCAATATAATTTGGAATAAAATACATGTAATTTAATAGCACCTGATCAATTCTTTCCATTTACTGTAGAGTGTAGATTTCCTTGTTCAGTTTCCCAATTTACAAACCATGCAAGAAAGTTGCTGATGATACCCAAGCTTGGGAATCAGAGATAGATAGATAGATAGATAGATAGATAGATAGATAGATAGATAGATAGATAGAGACAGAGAGACAGAGAAAGAGAGAAAGTATTGACTATTTCTGTGTCTGGAGGTCCAGAGAAGGGACTTTGGCCCGCTCTTATTCACCCAGTGTATTTGAGGTAGGGGTGGGGCGTTAAAAGCCTATGAGGATTTCAAAGCTGATGCCTATGGGTCTGACCCGGCAGAGATCAGAAGACTGACCAACGGAAGGGGGCAGAGATGTTCTAGTACCTGTCATTCACAGAGGCTGTTCTCAGAGCTAGGAGTCTATCGCTGTATGAATCTCTCTATATGAACCCCAAACAATGGTGCAATAGTCAAAATATTTAACACCGCACACGTCAGTCAGAACCAGTTTTCAGAAGACAGTGAAGGGCCCTTTAATAAACATGAATGTCAAATGCTACTCTGTCCAGAATGAGCTGTTTTATGAAAATGGGCAAGGACTAAGGGTTTTAACATGAAGAAGTAAGACCCAGATAAATAAGTAGGTTTAACTCAGGTTTATTCTTCTGGTCTTTTGGTATCTGTTGACTGGGGGGGGAGGGGAGTCATGGAGTGTCTGTGCCCACCAGAGGAATTTTGCCAGTTATTTTGAAGGAGAAAGCATGACCAAAGCCAAGGTCAGAACATTATCCTAAGTACTGGCTTTCAGAAGAACTTGCCAGTGATCCCTTGACACTCCGCTCCAGGATCCTACATCCAGCATGAGTTTAAACCCTCAGTCCGGGGAAGGCATATCTTGAGCCATTTTTTTTTCAGACCAAATAAACTCAAGAACTGTCAGCAATGACTTTTCCCCTCTCTTATGGTCCCAGGGAGGCGTGTGGCCCACACTGGTACCCAGCTGGGGTACTGTCTTGTCAGTTAGTATCACCTGATATTACTGATGGTGATGAGTAACTAGAGATGTGCTTTTGAAAGTACAGCCGTTCCTTGATTAATTTCTCCATGCCTCCTGATCCACCTAGATGTGAAAAGTTGTGTTTCACGATACCCAGCCAAGGCAGAGCCACACCAGCTGCCAACACCAGCTGCCATGCCACCTCTGAAACCGTGAGCCCTGGGCTAGGTGTTCTGTCACAGCTAAAGAAAAGTCATGAATTCACCGCCCATCCGCCTCCTTCTTCCATCCCAGCCACGAGTGACACTGCCTGAGCCGTCTTACTGCTGCCAACAGAACAGGGAGATCTGTCTACTACTTGTCTGGCACATGAGACGGGGTAAATGAAATCTGGAGTCCTTCCTGTGCCTCAGCTCCAAGTTTCTGAAGTATCAAGCATCTTCGAGTAGCCAGTCTCGGCTCTTGATTGATAAGCCATGGAAGGGTCTCTGCTGCGGAAAGGAGTGATGCTCAAATCCACTCCATTGTCCTGGTGAACAATACCTTTTGCCGAAAGGAAGAATTAGACAATGAGACAGAAGCTCCATGGACAAAAGGAAAAGCTGGACATTACTGGACTCACTAATCTAAAACACCTGGGGTCACACCAAAGCCTGTTAAGGCTGTTTACTTTCATGGCTTGCTATGTAAATAATGAATGTTTGTTAAATCAGGCTTCATATGAAGAACCGCCAGAGTTGAGATGGGAGAAAGGAAGCTGGGGGGAATGAGGAGGGTCTTTGGGGTGGTGGTCCCATGCAACAACTGCTTTTGAATATCTGAAGGGGATTACACAGCGGGGGAGGGGGGTGGTGAGAGCTTCCAAATGAACTCACTTTCTCTGCAGCTTCCTATCGCCTGATGACATCCTAAATGTTTTGGGAGATGATAGATCTTTCTGTAAACAGTCTCCCAAACTTTTGACTCTGACAACCACCTGGGGATTTTGTAGAAGTAGACTCATACCTGGGTATATGTCAGTCTCAGGGATGAAGGTCCCAATGTCTGCATCTTATTCTATGACATGGGTTGGCCATCTCTGATATCATCATTTAGCTTCTACTTCTTCTCCAGGTTCACTTTTTACCATGGTCCTCTTTATTCAGATGCTTTGCCCAACTGTTTTTTTTTTTTCTGTTTTTTTTTTTCCTACTAGGAACATGCCTAGTTCATCTCAGCTTCACAGCTCCGTCCTTCCCAGTTCCTATCCTTCTTTCTTATAATAGAAAAGTGAACAGGGGACAGCTAGTGGATCAACACATCAGTTCAAGATTACATTGATGACCTTTGAGAGTGCTTTTGACCCACAAGTTCTATAAATCTGTATTTGAGCAGAGCCTCTGACAAGGCTCCAAGGAAGTCGGTGTATGGTGGAACCTCAGGTGGGCAGAAAGCAGGGGAGAAAGCAGAAGGTGGGCAGAGATCCGATGGGGGCAACACCCTGAAACATCCTCAGTTCATACCCCTCTAGAGTCTTCCTTTATTTCTCCAAGATGTATTCTTTGAAATAAAAATATTTATTTTCACCTTTATTTATGTGTGTGTGTGTGTGTGTGTGTGTGCACATTATTCTGAATGTGTGCAGGTACCCGAGTGAACCAGAATAGGGTGTTAGATTCCCCAGAGCTGGAATTCCAAAGGATTATACACAAACTCACATGGGTACTGGGAACTGAACACAGGTCCTCTGTAAGAAGGACCACCTCTCCAGCATCCTGAGTCAATTCTTAAGGATACTTCAGTTTTGTTTTTTTTTTTTTTTTACTTTTATGTATTGATGACTTTATTCTATTAACCCATCCATCTAAGGAAGAATGAAAAGTTGGAAGGTGAATTTTAGCCTGTTTGGGATCCCTGTAATGTCTTCATGAAGCCTGTTCCAGTGAGACATTGTGGTAAGAGGGAAGAGCTTCCCCACTGAAAGCTCCTGCTGCCTACACCAAGGGACTCGCAGTTTCCAGAGTGAGCAGTCAGCTTTGATTTGTGTATCAATACTGCTGTGTCAGTAGCCAGAGGGGATGGCAACAGGGCGTT
Organism: Microtus pennsylvanicus; assembly: GCF_037038515.1. Lineage (NCBI taxonomy): Eukaryota > Metazoa > Chordata > Mammalia > Rodentia > Cricetidae > Microtus > Microtus pennsylvanicus. The sequence continues at coordinate 144,363,333 of NC_134580.1, forward strand.
CCGTGTGCTTTCATCGGTGCTTTTTCAGAAGGATTATTTCAAATTAACTTCAGTCTCTTGGAAGGCACTGCACACTAGAATGCTATTTCCCATTTGTAAACAACATAGTGGATAATTACAGGAGAAATGAAGACAGGTTGGTTCTGAGGAAATGTCACATCTGTAGATCTTAATCGTCTCCCGGCTGATGCCTGGCTCTTCCTTTCCTGTTCACATGGCCCCTGGAGTAGCATCTGGAATAGAACCTGGCTACAGAGCCATTTGGAGGCTTCACAGTCACTGGTAGAACAAGAAGGGCTTTGACCACCTCTGCCACCATAAGAAGACACAGGCAAAATGGAGAAGCTGTGGGACACCAGGAGGATGGGACTTTTTAAAAAAATGGTATGGTACAAAAAATAGTTTGTGTGATGACAAGATTAATAGTTAACGGTATGGCATAAATTCTAGGAAATATAAACAAATCAAAGGACTGAAAATGGAAATTAAAGGCTGGTGAGATGTGCGAGCTTGAGGTATGAGCTCTACTCCTCAACTCTCAGGTAAAAAGTTGGGCATGACGAGGCATGCCTCTAATTCTGGCAGGAATGGGAAGAGGAGGAAATGGAGGAAAAGAAGGCAGGAGGAGGAAGAGGAAAAGAGGAGGAGAAAAGCGCTCCCTAGCTGTCAGCCAGCTTAACCAAATCAGCAAGTTCCGGGTTCAATGACAGAGTCTGTCTCAGAACTAAGATGAAGGGGGCCCTGGGAAGAAGACTCCGTGGTTAGGAGCACTGGCTGCTCTTCTGGAGGGGCTGGATTTGGTTGCCAGCACCCATAGGATGGCTCCCAACCATCTGTAAGTCCAGTCCCAGACTACCCAAAGCTGTATTGTCTCCTGTGAGCACCAGGCATACACAAGGTGCACATCCATATACAATGGCCAACATTCACACACATAAAATAAATAAAACTTTAGAAGTTAAAGTGATGTGCATTCATGTGTACCCCATCCCTGCAAACATGACTTAAAATTTACAAAGCACAGTTGTCTTTTATCATCCAAGACAATCACTATCTACCACTGAAAGTATGCATGCCCACTCCAAGTGTGTATTTTACATAAATGAAACCAGATCACTAATGACACAGAACACAGAAGGGCAGGATGCTCCCCTGAAGGACTGAGACATAAGTGTTTGGGGCTTTGCCGAAAGACAAAGACATGCTGTAGACAATTAGAAATGAATGACCACAGTCACGTACCAAGAACAACATTTCCACAAAGAGGTAATAGGTAGGAACTGCGAGCCATACTCTCTGACTCCGGAGATAAGATATTCACTTGCATGTGGCTGCTGTTTTTCGACATCATTATTGAAGAAATTACACGATTGCATTGCATCGAGGGATCTTCATTCTGAAGCTTGCTCATTATTGTTGCATACCCAAGTGGTAATCGGGTTGCATTGTTCCAAAGAACACAATGTTGAACATTCTTGGAGCTAAATCTTTCATGATTATTTCCTTCCTATAAATTAATTAAAACGCCATTGATTCCCAACTAGGACTCATACAAATCCTTCATTGATCTCTTTGTCTACCGGTAAGTAGTTTCCCGGTCTAAATTATTTCAGTCTAATTTTGCAAAGAGTTCTTTCTTTTTCCTAAAAGCTTTAATACCGTCCCTGTAATGAAAGGAGAGAAGACAGAAAATGAGAGAAGATGCTACTGGGAAGGGTGGTGGTGTAAGAGTCTGCGGAGCAGGGGGAAGCTGGGAAGGGACGCCAAAGGCTGAAATCACTGCTTCTGACCCCGATTTAGAGGGAGATTTGTGGAAATGAATGAACGAGGTCTGTCTGGGTTTCTGAACAGACCCCACACCCTTCTCCCAAGTGGCTGCACAGATTTCCTGCCATCTTGAATCCCGCAGCTGTGGCTCTCCCTCCCCAGCTCACTAGCTAGCTCTTGAAGAAGAGGGACCTCGGGGGGGGGGGGGGGGGTAGGGAGGGGTGTCCAAGGATCCTCACCCGAGATTCAGCCATCCCTCCACAAGCCTCGCCCAGCTGCAGGTAGTTCTGGTGCAGAGCGGTGGTTAGGTTGTGCCGGCATACAGAGGCGCGCGGACCGCTTGTTTGCAGTTTTCCTGAGTCATCCTCCGCACTGTGGTGGGACCTACTGGTGACGCCCTGTGTTTGAGACATTCTTGTGCCTGTAAGTACCTCTCCCATGCTCCTGTAAAACCCCACGGAACCCACCAACACACCAGGCTGGGCTTGAATGAAATGGTGTGTTTGCTCGGTCCACCGTTCTTTATCCGCAGTGGGTAGGCATTTCTTTTATCTCCCCGAGAATTTGCACACATTCCTGTTCACGACAGTGAAGTCCAATGGTCCTCCACTCACATCTCGCCCACGCTTTCCCTGGTATCTCTTTGGTGCCGGCCGCTTTTCTAGGTATTGGCGACATGACGCTGGTTTTAGTTTGCATTTCCCGGATGACTTAGAACACAAAACTGGTTTTCCTTCAGTCTGTTGCCGTTTGCATTTCTCCTTCTGAGAAATGTCTGTTCCGATGGTTCTACCGATCTTTTAAGTGTGCCATCCGTTCTCTCGCTATCAGGTTGAGTCCTACAGATATTTAGTCTATTAGCTCATTATACAATTACGTCATCTGTGTATTCACACAATGAAGCCCTCTCATCCTTGATTACACACATCCGTCCATTTGTTTATATCTTTTTCCTCTCTCCCTCTCTCTAGTATTTTACAGCGTGCAGTATATGGCTCCTTTGTGTATGGCACTAAATTTTTTCTTACGGATTCCGTGGGATTTTTATGCTATTGTAAATCAAACTTTTAAATAGCATTCCCCAAGTGTTTGTTGAGAGCATGCAGAAACACAATTGATTTTTGTATATTAACCTTATTGTCTGCGACTTTAATAAATTCCTTTGCAAGTTCTAGCAACTGTTTTCATACCTGTCTTCAGCCTTGTTTATGTTCATAATCGCTCTGTCTACAAATAAAGGCAGCTCAAGGTTTCCCCTTTCCAGGCCGTAAGGGTTTTTATTAGGTTTTCCTGACTTACTGCAGGGTCTCAGGCCTTGGCAGAATTGGCACAGAGTTGCTCAGATCAGACATTATTGTTTTACCCTTGACCTCGGTGGGGGGTGGTGTATCGGGTCCTTCACCATAAGTGTGAGTTTTGGGAGCTAGGGTTGTTCTCCGCTGCCTCTTTGCAGACTGAGGAAGAGCTTCTGGCTCTTATTCTAAGTTGCTCTTCAGTGATTGCTGTCTTGGTGAGATGTTTTATCTGCTGGTGGGTGGTGTTTGCTTCTCCTTTTTGTCTTATATGATGGATTGCATTGGTTAATTTTCAAATGATAAACCGATCTCATTTGGAGACTAAACATTACTTGATGGTTACGACATATTTATTGTAGAATTTAGCTAGCTAGCTCGATAACTAGATAGATGGATAAGTAGTAGATAGAAGGATACACAGATAGACAATAGATAAATAGATAATATAGAGAAATGATACATAGATGAGCATACATTAAATGATTAATATGTAGGTAGTGGAAGATAAATAGATAGCAGACAGATGATAAATGATGCTGAGAGACAGACAGATAGATGATAGACAGATAGACAGACAGACAGACAGACAGACAATAGGTAGATGGAAAGAGTTCGTGTGAAAATATTTTAAATTCAGGCTGGAAATGTGTCTTTCTGTGAGAAAAAAAGCTTATGGTTCCAGAGGGACAGAGTCCATCATCATGGGGAAGGCATGGCATGGAGACAGGAGCTGGAAGCTTGCTGGTCATATTCTCATCCATATACAGAGAGAAGAGAGAGGTGTGCAGGGGGCTGAGGCTTTAGACTCTCGAAGCCTACCCACAATTGCACACTTCCTCCAGCATGGCTGTACTTCCTCAGGGGTCTCATAGCCTCCCCCAGACAGCACCATGACTGGGGACCAAGTGGTCAAAGACATGAGCCTGTGAGGAACATTTCAGTCAAACCATAACAAGACGCATCTCAGCTGGTCTAGAGCTTGTCTAGTCGACAGAGCCCGGGGGTTCGGTCCCCAGCAGTGCATAAATCAGGTGTGGGGAGAAAGACCCCCAATCCCAGCCTGTATGAGAGACAGGCCAAGGAGTTCAAAGTCATCCTTGGCTACGTAGAAAGTTCAAAACCAGCCTGGTCTAGACACCCTGCTCCCAGCCCAGTAAAGTATTAAAGAATGTTTATATTTAGGTTAATAAGATGCTGATCTGTAGAACTGGATTGTTTTAAACTTTTTTTTTTGAGCCAGGGTTGCTCTGTGTTGCTTTGGAGCCTGTCCTGGAACTAGCTCTTGTAGACCAGGTTGGCTTCGAACTCACAGAAATCCACCCGCCTCTACCTTCCGAGTGCTAGGATTAAAGGCGTGTGCCACCACCACCCAGCTCAGATTGTTTAAAGCTTTGTCTCTGCCCTTGGCATCATGGTGTTGACATCCTTGAAAACTGAGTTGGCAAATGTTGTCTGTTTTCTGAGTGTGTGTAAGATTAACAGTATTTATTATCTAAATATTTTACAGAACTCATGAGTGAGATCATCTCAGCCTAGAGTTTTCTTTATGAAGGGTTTTAATTATAAATTCAAGTTCTTTCATACATTTAGGGTAATGCTAATTTTTCTATTTCTTCTTATGCCACTTTAGGTAATTTGTGTCTTTCAAAAGATGTGTCCACTTATCCTAAGCTGTCGAATTGATTGGCGTGGAGTTTTTCCTAATATTCACTTATTGTCTGTGTGCTGTCTGAAGAGTCTGTAGAGGTTTCCCCTCTAAGCTCCTGCTGCTTGTGCCTCATTACTGTTCTCTGTGCTGAAACGAACAAGATTCTGAGTAGCTTGATGCTTTCAATGACCCAGAACCCTCCATGTCTTGTGACTTGAAGAAGTGTTAGGTGTGCACACACAGGAACGTTTGGGCCTTCTCACCAGCGAGTCCTCTTGTCATTGCAAGCTCTCTTGGCCCCTGACTGTTCCTTCCTCTGAGACTAATCAACATGGGCCATGCTGGTCTCACTGGCTTCTGCTTGTCTTGTTTACTCCACTTATATTGCATATCTTTATATATAAATAAAAATAATGTATTTATTTTTATTTTATGTGTGTGGATGTTTGTCTGTATGTATGTCCGTATACCTTGTGTGCACAGTGCTCATGGAGATAAGAGGAGGGCGTTGGATCCCTTAGAACTGGAGTTTTCATAGTTTAAATCAGAAAGGCAGGATGACACACAGAATGGTACAACTCCTTCCCCCTCCCATTCACAGGTGTTCTTGTTTTTCCTTAATAAATCTGGGATCACTCTGCCCACTCCTTACTCCTCCTTCCTTATTTCCATTTGTCAGTAGAGAAAAGAAAAAAAAAAAGGTAACAACTTCCTAAGTGTTACAGGGTTTTGATAAAACTCAGTGTCCTATCTAGATAGGCAGCCCCTTCTCATACTAACCTTCAGAAGTGGGGCAGGGTTCAGAAAAGTTTCAGCTCTCTCCCCAGGGACATAGAAGACTGGAAAAAAATGGATAATGGTGACTTTAATGTTCTATAAGTAAATGTACATATTTAATATGATTTCAAGGAAATGTGTCACTTTTTTTTTACATTGGAGGATGTAATTTTAAAGTTCAATTAAAAATATATCTATGAAAACATTCAGGAAAATTCTGGAATACATTCCAAAATGGAAATGTTTAAAATGTGGCGCTGATGGAGAATCAAACAGATCAATGGGAAAGGATGGAGTACAGAAATAAATATGGAGATTTATTACGAGGTGGAAGTGATATTTCAAATCAATTTGGAAAAGAGTCAATATACGAAGGCACCTGACTAGCTATCAGGAAAGAGAGAGATTTAAAAAGAAAAGAATCCTGTTTCACACACTGAAATTCCAGCCAGATGTTCAGGCATTTAAATGTGAACTAAGAGAGTGGTTCCTATTATTTACTAGAAAGCATCAGAGGGCTTGACTCAGAGTCCCCGGAAAAGGGCTCTTCTGCAGGAAAAACACAAAAGCCAGACGCTGATGTGGGAAGGTCATATGTCTATCTGTTGCTTTCATTGGTTAATTAATAAAGAAACTGCTTGGCCTCATAGGTCAGAACATAGGTGGGTGGAGTAGACAGAATAGAATGTTGGGAAAAAGGGAAGTGAGGTTAGACGTGAGGAAGCTCTGACCCAAGATAGACGTAGGTTAGAATCTTCCCGGCAAGTCACCACCTCGTGGTGCTACACACATTAATAGAAATGGGTTAATCAAGATGTGAGAGTTAGCCAGTAAGAGGCTAGAGCTAATGGGCCAAGCAGTGTTTAAATTAATACAATTTGTGTGTTGTTATTTTGGGTGTAAAGTTAGCCATGCGGGGGCCGGGCAGTATGAAAAGCAGGCCTGCTCTCTTCATTGCTACAAGATGCTGTAAGAGAAAATAATAACCAGCTTGACTTCGCAAATGTTATATGTATGATATGTCATCTTCAAAAAAGTATGTCCCAAGTCACTGCCCCTAAGACTGATGAAATAGGACTTTATTTGGAAACAGTCACAGTAGAAGTCAACGAATGAAAATAAATTCATCGGAGAACTTGGATGAGCCTGAGTCCTTATAAGAGAAAGATCTGGGGTGTAGATTGGGGTTGAGAACCCATACAGCATATGCCAGACCCAGGGTTTGATTTCCAGGAATTAACAAATGAACAATACATACATGCTTATGAGCGTGCACACACACACATGTGTAAAGATAGGGGAATTTGTCACTAGAAAGAAAGACATGATGGTAAAGGCAGAAACTGAAGCGATGCTTTCATAAGTCAAGGACACCAGGCCTGCTCGGAACCCAGAGGAAGCAAGAGAGGATCCTTCCCCAGTCTTCTGGTGAGCAGATTTTTGACAGCACTGTAGACACAAGTTCCTGTCCCTCCTGGTCCCACAGCCGTTCAGTCTCAAAGAAACATACAGAGGCTTCTATTAATTATAAACTGTTTTGCTTATTAGCTCAGGATTGTTACTAACTAGCTCTTACAACTTAAATTAACCCATAATTCTTGTCTTTGTTTAGTCACGTAGGTTGGTACCTTTTCCTGGTAAGGCATTCTTATCTTGCTTCCTTTGCGCCTGACTTGCAACTTCATGCCTGCCTTTTCTCTTTCCAGAATTCTCATGGTCTGGTTGCCTCATCTATACTTCCTGTCTGGCTACCGGTCAATCAGCATTTTATTAAACCAGTATGAGTGATAAATCTTATAGGGTACAAGAGCACTATCCCACAGCACAACACCTTGATGTAAACTTCTGGCCTCCACAACTGTAAGACCTGCCTGGTTTCAGATACTTTTTATGGTAACTTAATATACTCAGTAAGAAGCTCACACTAACATGAAATAATGATCTGCATGGGACTTTAAGTGTGATGGCACAGGCTTATAACCTTGATACTCAGGAGGTGGAGGCAGGAGGATCAGAAGCTCAAGGGCCTCCTCAGCTACATGTTGAGTTTGAGATCAATCTGATGTAGCCGAGACCCCTTTTTGAGAAAGGTATTTGTATGGGAAATATAAAAGATAACGAAAACCAAACTTAAAAATCAATTGGGAAATGTGACTTCCACTCATGTTACTAAGGGATTATTTTCTTAGCACAGGAATTTTTTTTAAAAATCAGTATTGTTTTTTAATTGTCAGTCACTTCCAGGATGTGGACACATGAAGTTTTCCGGCCATATTCTTGTGGTCTTGATGGTAAATAATTGATGTGTAACCCAAATGAGGTGCTTACCCAGTGGGGGACCTCTGAGCCTTCTTTCATCCTTCTTTGCTCTGGCTGCCTTTCTGCTGCTGTGATAAAAACACGCTGACCAAAGCAACGTAACGGAGGAAATGGTTAATTTCAACTTCCAGGTCACAGTCCACCATTGAGCAAAGTCAAGGTAGGAGCTTAAGGTAGGGATATGGAGGCAGGCCTGCTTGCTTGTTCACACAGCTCATGTTCATCCGGCTTTCTCAGATAGCCAGGACTGCCGGCCCAGGGAACGGTGCCGCTCACAGTGGGACGGGCCCTCCTATATCAATTAACAGTGAGAAAATCCTCCAAAAACATCCTCACCAGCCCATCTGATCTAGATAGTTCCTCAACCAAGTACCTCCTGTCAGATGACTGTAGACTGTGTCAAGTAGACAGTTACAGATAACAAGGATATTTTCTTTGAATTGCTTCTAGAAGATTCCAAGACAGAGGAGGAAGAAGAGCTGTATCTTACACCCTGTGGTACAAGATCACCCCACCCCAAGAACAACCTTTCAAACACCTGCCTGTACCCCTCTGCATCCCTATACCTCATCTGCTAAGTCTTTATTATTTTTTTCTTTTCTGCAATTCTCAACCACAGCTTCGAGAAACATCTTCTCATTTTCCTAGTAATTTGTTTCCGTTTTGCAGACCCCTTCTGCCTGCAAAACAAGAGCCCCACAGTTCCCTGGTTTCAGCTTGAAAACTGGTCTGGAGGACAATCATCTGTAGTCCACGAGGAGCTCTTCAGACCCTTCACTTTGTATTTACATGGGGAAAGAGAGGGGAGATATCTCCCTGAGGGTCACAACCATCAGTATGCAGTATGGTCAGGGATGCTCTGTAGATGAGTCACCCAGATAGCCAGAGATGAGTCACAGCCTGAGTTTAGCTCTTCTCCATGACTGTGCTAAAATCCCCAACACTTGCTGAGCAAGAGACTTCTTGTGCAGGGCCTCACAAGTTGCATCATCAGTCCTGATACCCACAGTATTCAATAAATGAGTGAGTAGATGAATGAACAATGATGATGTGATGATGATGATGATGGCAGTGATGGAGAAGGTGGTGGTAATGATGATGATGGTGATGATGGTGATGATGATGATGATGGTGGTGATTGTGGTGATGGTGATGGTGATGATGATGATGATGATGATGGCGGTGGTGATGGTGGTGATGGAGAAGGTGGTGGTGATGATGATGATGGTGATGATGGTGATGATGATGATGGTGGTGGTGATGGTGGTGGTGATGCTAATGATGATGGTGGTGGTGATACTAATGATGATGATGGTGATGCTAATGATGATGGTGGTGATGGCGGTGATGGTGATGATAATGGCTCCAAGAACAAATGATTTTTCTTCTTCATACTGGTCCAAGAAGCTATACCTCAAAGCTTGATATTCAAATGGGGAAAAAAAACAAACAGAAGAAGAAGGAAAAAAAATTAGCTCCATGAACTCAGAAGCCAGGAAAGCTGGCACCATTGCCTTTAGCAAGATGTTATCTGACATCTTTTGGCTGAATGCGTCCTTTCACGGGGTGATTAAACAGCAAATATCTCTGAGTAGCATAATGTTTATTAGACATTACTCGGTTAGGGCAGCTTGTGTTTTCCCTGTGTTCTGTTTCCGTATTCTGTGTACAATTTGTTGATTTAAATAAAATTTAAAATAAGCCATGCTGTTTGAGGAGCTGCTGACAGGGCCTAGCGGAAAACTTTGAGGGTTTTTTTTTTCTATTAGGAAACAATTCTGTCCCTGTGTCATTTTTTTTTTGCCTCATGCTCTCCCCAACCCTCCTCCACCCCTCTTTTAGCACCCAAGAATGGCAGATTGAAAATCAAGATTTTTGCTGTTTTGAGCTCTCACCAGGCTCTGAAATACTTTTCTCAGGAGACAAGCAGCCAGCTCTGCTAACCCAGGTTAGCAGAGAGAAAGAGCAGGCTTGGGGGCAGGGTCACCTACACTACAAAGAGGGCTCACATTCTTTTGCTGGGGTCCCATGTAGCCTAGGCTGGCCTCAACTTTGCTATGTAGTCAAGATGTCCAAACATCTGCCGGCCCATGCCCTCCAAGTTCTCTAATTACAGGTGATTTTGATTAACCAAATGCTTAATTGATGTAATATAAAATCCAAATTCCCTCAGAGGGAGAGGGAATTTGCTTCTGAGAATAGAACCCAAAGCTTTGCACACATTAAGGCAAGTGCTGTGTGACTGAGTTCCACCCCAGCCCAAGCTGATGCCCTCATGTGCCACTGTGGACAGGCAATGCTTCTTTAAAAGAACAACGTGATCTTGACCAAGGCGTTTGTCCAAACACATGGGCCACAGACGCCTGTCTGAGAAAGAGAAATCTGTTAGTCTTTGGGGCAAGTGCCACAACCAGAAGTGAGATCCCATATACCAGCCGGGAGACAGCTAAAGGGCACTCAGTGAGGATGCCATACTGCGGCAAAAACCAAGGTAGGGCTTGTGGCCTAGGGCAGGCCCTCCCTCCACGCATTCTGGCTCTCATTCTCGAGAGGGAAGGGGGCAAACTGCTGCACCATCCCACACTGTATGAGGCCACTGTAGGGCAAAAATTTCTAGCTTAACACACAAGTTGTATCTTCTATAGATGCGGATCTGTGCTTGATGCCCACAGGAAATGGTTCGGAATAGAAGGCACCAGTGGGTGAAGGCTCAGTGGGTAAAGGCACGTGCCGCCACGCTTGACGATGTCTTGTGGATGAGACTCATGCCTGGGAGGAAGGAACTGTCCTTTGACTCCTGTACACCGGTGTGTGTATGTGTGTGTGTTCTCATGTGCTCGTGCGCCCCCCTGTAGTAATTGGAGCGTTGGGTGCCGTTCTGTTGTATTAGGAGCGGCGGGGCTGTGTCCCCAGCACCCTGGCTGCCTGGCTAGCTTATGCCCCGAAATAACAACATACAAACTGTATTCATTTAAACACTGCTTGGCCCATTTCTATCTAGCCTCTTCTAGGAAAGGAGAGATGATAGGAGAAGGGGAGAGGAGAGAAGAGGAGAAGAGAGGGGGAGATAAGGGGAGGGGAGAGGAGAGGGTTAGAGGAGAAGAGGGGGAGGAGAGGGGAAGAGGCTGGAGGAGAGGAGAGGGGTGGGGAGGAGAGGAGAGGGGAAGGAAAACACATAGCATGGGAAATAGGGTACCATGTCTTTGGGAAGCACCGCTGCCCCCTTTCTAACAATGCTGCAGAGGGGGCTGCGACTAATCCACTTCATAAAGAGTTGGTCCAGATGCTACCGAGCAGCCGCAAGTCGAAGAGCTAAGTGGTGAGCAACTGAGTAAGGATTCCCACTCAGGTCTGTTTTTCCCCAAGCTGCATTTCCCATCAGGTGGAGATGGCATTCATACATTTCATCTTGCCCCCATTGTTTACCGGGGAGGCATATTCAGATCCCCCGCTGCCTGCCGTGGAGGGGGTGTGTTTTGCAATTACAAACATGATTACAGACACAGTCACCTGGCTCTCTACTTAATAGGCGGCCACTGAAATGAGTCTCTTCCGCAGGTCCAGGGAAACCACTATTAAGATACCGCAGCTTGAGCAGAGCTTGCAACTTGAGGATGACAGTCGAGCTCCAGCAGTCCTCGCCGCTGATGAAAAACGAGCCCCCATCTCTGTGACACAGTTATTTGGGTATTTACCACAAAGGCTCTAAAATGGTTCCTTTTCCACCAGGACATAAGGGATAAACTGGGGGCGGGAGATAGCTAAATTTAAATGTAACTGCTCACACCAGTTCATCCTTAGATGGATGGTCGGTCTTTCTCATTATTCACCAAGCACAGACATTCCACCAAGAGTGGTTTGGCAGCTCGTGAAGATAAATCACAACCCGGATGGTGGCTGTCACTGTCACGATGAGGACGTGACTCCGGGGGCTGACAAAGGGTGGGAGTGAGCACATACATGGGCCCCACTGGCTCAAAGTTAGAGAGAAAACAGAGTCCTCGGAGAAAGGAAAACAACGAGGAAGCAGTAAAACGTCCTGAGTCTCTCCCTACGTTGTCCCCAGTGCCATGCTTTAGAAGGGAACAAATGTTTCTTCAAGTCCCTAACAGGTCAGAGGGGAGATGGATGGCAGATACATAAGCAGAAACAGAGAAGCTGTGAATTTAGCCATCAGCCGGAAGAAAACCCAGACGTGATGAGCAGGCAAGATGACAGAAGAAAGCCTCAGACATGGCGAGTGTCTAAAAACAGTCACATTTCCAGAGAAGTTCAGGGAAACTCAACCGCACAGAACACAAGGCTGAGATCCCTCTCGATTACCTCTACCAACTCCGTTTTACATTCAAAATTAAGATTTGTTTATTTTTATTAATATACGTGATTTCTTTTTGCCAGCATGTATGTATACCACATGTGTGTCTGGTACCTGTAAAAGTTAGGAGAGGCTGTTGGAGCCCCTGGAGCTGGAGTTCAGGATGGGTTATGAGTCAACATGTGGGTGCTGGGAACTGAACCTGGGTCCTCTGGAAGAGCAGCAAGCACTTTTCACTGCTGAGCCATCCTTCCAGGCCTCCATCGATTCTATTTTTAATAATCACAATTATAAGCAAAGTTGTAAAAATGAGTAGAAAATCATAACAGTTTTGTCTACGGGTAACTTACCTATGTATTTTGTTATTAAGTCCTGGATATTTTATTATAAAGTCCATTTATGTATTTGAAAACTCTACCTGCCATGATGTATTATTTTTCTCTTCATATATGTGATCTTCTCTCTGTGCTGATAAATAAATGTCCCTAGAACCAGTTTAACAGATGCCGGGCATTCCACTGTAGCATTGCTTAGGCTGTATGTTATTACCGGTTGCTTGCGGTCATGAGCCCTCCCTCTCCTATCATAAATAAAAGCACATAAACACCTCTGGCCATATTCCTTGTATATGCTTCTTACTTTATTAAAAAGCGTCTTTTATATATTTTTAATTATTTGAGAATTTCACACATCTTAGTAAAGCAAGGCACGTTATTAAAGAATTTGAAACAGTGTGAAATCTTGTTAATTTATACCAAGAATTAAATACCGTTGAAGCTAAGCACAGAGGTGACCTTGTTTTCTTTCTGTCTCCTCCGTTCCTCTTCCTCCCTTCTTCTGTCTCAGCTGTGTTCTCTCTTCAGAGGTCAGACAGTGGCTGCCTCTCTGGAAGCAGTCTACCCCAGGAACACAAATGAGGGTAAGGTTGGGAAAACATCGTCCTGTGATCAATCCAACCTACTGTCTGCTTTTATTCCATCTATGGGCTAACAAACACACATGCATGTGCACTTGCATAAACATGTGTGTCAGTGTGTGTGGACCTGTGTATAGAGGTCCAAAGCCAATGTCTAGTATTTGCTTATTGAGATAGCGCCTCTTGTTCTTGCTTAACCTGGAGCTAGCCAGTTCTAGCTCCAGCTTGCCCTGGGAACCTCTGTCTTTGTCTTTCTCTAAAGTTCTGGGATTGCAGGCAGCTATCATGTCCACTCAGCTTTTACACGGGTTCTGGAGGTCCAGACTCTGGTCTTCACCCTTGCGCAGCAAGAACTTTCTCCACTGAGTCATCTCCCCAGCCCCTAGCGGTTATATGATAGAATATTGTCAAACACTTGAAAGCCGACAAAGTGGCCCATGCATGTAATCTTGACACTCACAAGGCTGTGGCAGAGGGATTGTGTATGCTTGAAGTGCAAGGCAGTCTGTCAGAGTGTGGCTCTGTCTCGGAGCAAATGCCACCAACATATACGGCACAACCTATAGTACAAAGTAAGCGTAAGTCATAGATAAAGAGGATTTTACAGGTTTATTCTTTCTTTATGTATGTGGGGATTGTGCCTCATGCATGTCTATCTATGCATCACACGAGTGCCTGGTGCTCAAAGAGACCAGAAAAGGGCATCAAATCCCCAGAAACTAGAGATACAGATGGCGTTTAGCCATCATGAGGGTACTGAAAATTGAACTTGGGTCCTCTGGAAGAGCACCCAGTGCTCTATAAGTGCTGGGCCATCTCTAAACCCCACAAATAAAGTTTTATTTAAACACAGCTATACCGGTTGTTTACATACTGTCTATAGGGCTCAAGTCTACAAGAGCAGAGTTGAGAAGAAATGACAAAGACAATATGGCTCCTGAAGTAGTAAGATTTGAACGTTTATATTTTACTACTGTATTACACCATAGCCATTAAAACAAGTCTCATCTTTTAACCCTGTCAACAAAGAATGGGTTTACTCATTTTCCAATAGACAAAGCCTTATTGGAAAAGAAAGATAAAAAGCACACAATGCTTAGCCATTGGCAAGAGAATAAATACATTCTAAAAATAAATGTAAATAAAAATAAATAAGGAAATGCAAAAGTTGACTCCAGAAAAAAAATGAGTTAAAATTCTATTGGTACTATTTTCCTTTCTCTGATTTGCCAAACTCAAAAATGTCCTTAACATCTCCTGTGGATTAAGCATATGGGAAGACAGTCTTAAAGCTGATGAAAAAGATGGAGACAGGCATGAACGCTATGATCCCCAAACAGGACTAGCTGATAACATTTATTATTCTTACACACACACACACACACACACGCACGCACGCACGCACGCACGCACGCATGCACGCACGCACACACACACATGCACACACACGCACGCACACACACACACGCACACACACACACATGCACACACACACACACACGCACACACATGCACACACAAACACACACACACATGCACACACACACACACACACACACACACACACACACACACACACACACACACCCTGGGTCCCAGTCAGCCCACTTCTGAGTATTTATTCTGCAGACACACCACCACGCATGAGGTGTGACTCTTTTGGGGCTAGTGACAGCAGAACTGGCAAGCAGGGGGAGGGTTTGGAAACTTTCAGAAACTTCCTCTATATTCAGGACAACCCATGAATAAATTATGCAGGATGTGTGTATTGGAAACCAAAGACAGAGCTCTCTATTAACCAATGTGAAATAACCTTCAAGCGGGGGTCTGTGGTGGGGGGGGACCTGGGCTAAAAAATAAGGTGGTGATGTGTGCAATACATCCCCATTTCTAAGAAAAAGGTGTGTGTGGACGCGCACATGTGTGCTTAAATGTATGCAATTGCTTCAATAGGCATAAAACAGCGTGTTAGTGAACAGCTTGAGGGGGGTGTGAGGGACGTGAGATGGGAAAGAGGCAGGTGGAGGGAGACTTATTTCTCTCAATCACTTTAATGCTTTCAAATTTAAACTGGACAACTACATTATCTGTTTAAATATTTCTTGAGATACATAGCAGACTCTCTCTCTCTCTCTCTCTCTCTCTCTCTCTCTCTCTCACACACACACACACACACACAGAGAGAGAGAAAGATAAAGAGAGAAAGAGAGAGACAGAGACAGAGAAGGGGAATGAACTAAGCTATTCCTGAGTATAGACTGAACACCCTCTGCTCCACAGCATCTTTCCTTCCCAGTGGTTGTAACAAAACTGGAGGAGGAGGAAGCCGAGCCCCAGGCTCTTGCCCCTTCCACGAGTCTTCTGATTTTTCTGAGGATACTGTCGTGACAACACAGCTTCAAGGACTCCCTGGCTGAAGCCTTAGGGCTCCAGTGCCTAGGCCTCACCTATCTGGACCCAGAGGAAGGATGTCAGCACCACCTCAACCATCCGGAGAGAAGCCCAGCTGGTTCTTTCTTCCCCTGTGCATCTAGTGGCTGCTCCTGCTCCTGCGGAGGGCTCTGCAATGTTGATTGCTGTCGCGGTGACTGTCATAGCTCACTTCCACAGGAAGGATTAGCCTGTCCTGAATATGTCAATCAGATATCAAAGATAAATGAAGTTTGAAAAAAAAATAAAACGTATGATTTATTTTTAAGAAATAGTCTTGGGGAGACACCCAGGATGCACTTTGAAAAATCTAAGGGAAATATGTCAGGGGAGGGACATCCGCAGCCTGCTGTCCAACTTTAATTTTTCACTGATAGCACTCCAGTAGGCTGCAGCTCAGCCAATAAATAAAGAGTCTCTATGCTTAATGGTCTCCAATTTCCATCTGCTGTGATAGAGAGCCTTTCTCGCAGATACGCATGCCCCACACTCCGGCTCTGTCTACGTCCTCCTCACAGGTCCCCAGGGTATTAACGAGCTGGCACAGTCCCCAGGATTTTCCCCAAGGACATGTTCACCCTGCCATCGCTCCAGGAGACCTGTGGGGCCAGGGAGTCCTCGAAGCTGCCTTGGGGTTGCTCGCTGATTTGGGCTTGGTGATGTTTGGGGTTTTAATTCACTTTGCTAAAATTGCCTTTCATTCACATGGTGACAGGTAGTTATTTGTTTTCGGGGTTCCGTTTGACATTTATTGTTAGCGCCAAACACTAATAATAATAATTAGTGCCTTTTTAGAGTTGTCTAGGGTTTTCACGCGGTGGTATTGTTACGATAAAACACCCCGATGCTTTGCTGTATATAAGATAGTATGATGGTATTTAAATGTAACAAAGGGGTTTATTATACTCAGGCCAGATTGTAGTATCTCTGAGCCCCCCTCCCCTTGAGCAAGCCAAGACTTAATATCCTCTAAACCCGTCTGCAATGCTAATACCTGTCTATCTTTTAAAATGGGGAAGGAATGTAGCGGGAAAACCACAGACAGCCAGGCGCGTTTGGGCTTTCTCTCAGAAACAAGTCAGCATAGATGAACTGATGGGCTAGGACAGTGGTTCTCAACCTGTGGGTCACTGTCCTCAACCTGTGGGTCACGACCCCTCTGGAGTCAAATGTGAAAGACCACAAGGAAGCACAGGTGTTTACATTATCGTTCGTAACAGTAGTGAAATTGCAGTTATAAAGTAGCAATGAAAACGTTATAGTTGGGGTCACCACAACAGGAAGGACTGTATTAAAGGATCTTCACAGGAGGAAGGTTGAGACCCTCTTGCCCAAGAAGCAGGTTGCTCCAGACTGTGGCCACTAGTGGGGTGAAAAAACTTATTTAAATAGAAAGCAATTGATATTCGATCTGTTAAGTCTTTTCTCCCTCCCCCACACTGGTCTCCGGCTATTCCACAGTCCTGTGTGGTTCAGGGCCAGACCGAGCACTGTACCTGTCAGCATGTTTAGAGACACGGAAGGATCCACTGGACATCACTGTCCTGGAATCTGCTTACCATTTTAGAAGCTTCATAGCGTTCTAGAACCTTAATGCTCAAAGTATGACCAAGAACCAGCGGCAATGGCATAAGATGGGATTGGTGTAGAATCGGCATTTTAAATTCTCAACCCTGGGCAGAGACCTTGGCTCCCCATGGGACGACACATTTGAAACCCTGTAAGGATCTAGTCAGGAGAACTTCTGTGAATGCCTGAGCATATGTGGCCATGAAGAGACCTCCTCAACTCCACTACTGCCTACAAACCGACCCTTGGCAGTTTGTAAAATAATTCACGTAAGCTTGTTCTGATACTACTTTATTAAAAAAATAAGGTAGCCACATCCTTCTTTAGCATATGTCCATTATTCACTGAGCTCTTGTCTAGAATATTCTTTGGATATCTTTATGAGCATTGTTATGTCATTTATTTCCCTCCAATGAATCTCAGAGCATCTGGGACAGAGCCTTTGGAAGTGTACTGTTTCCCTGGCACGTCCCTGTTGGCTGTGCCTCTGCTTTCTGTTGCTGAAGAAACCCCACCCAGGCTGGGGAAAGATGAGGGTTCAGTGAGTGAAGGAGGTGTGAAGACCTGAGTTCAGATCTCCACAACTCAAGTCAAGAAGCTCACTTGCAATCTCAGCACGAGGAGCCCCCTACCTAGCTGGATATCTAGACCAGCTGACTTGGCAAGTTCTGGAGTCATTAAAAGACATAGAACAAAGAAGACACTGAATATCAGCCTCTGAGTTGAGGCTTCTCTACACCGTCCGGGAGAGCAGAACGGGCTCTGACCGCTTTCTCCCTTCACAAGGTCGACTCCTCCGTGTAGGTCGTTTGTGGAGGCGCCCCTGGGCCTGCTGTAAGACCGCCAGGGCCAAGTTCTAGTTCTCACGTGTTCTTTATCCACCTGGGCAATACCACAACGGACCAGGAGAGAAGCAGATAGGCTCAAAGGTCTGTCCTGTGCTTAACCAGGTTTCCCTAGCAGATGAAAATTTGTCCACAGGAAAGCAAAAAGCACCTGTTCATGGTCAGGTTAGCCAGTCCAGGAGGGACGTGGCCCAGCATACCAGCATACCAGCGCTGTGCCTAATCAGAAAGACGCACACATGGGACAGTAAATAAGATTGGGAGAAAGGACACTCTTCTTGCGTTTTGGTTTTTGACTTTTTTATTTGTTTGTTTGTTTGTTTTTGTTTTTGGAAGACCTGTAGTTACTTAGGGAAGACAGCACAGTTGTAATTAATACTTCCACGGTCCTCCATATCCATTTTCATCCACCAGGTCCCATCAGCTGCACCAGGTACCAGCCACACCTACCATCCAAAGAGAATACTCCTCAAGAGTCACACCCAGCTCTTCTAGTAAAGACTTTACACAACCATCAAGCCTAGCTTGTGAGAATCCAAGCCACGTCCTGTGGCCTTCAGAGGACATCTGCACTGGCCTCTGCTTGTCCTTTGCCATTTCTCGCTACTCTCCACCACCTGCCCCGGTTCTTGAAACATGACCAGCATCTACTTTAAGTGATGATAATTACCCTTGCCACCCTCATTCCCGTCACATGGACCACCGTTTCTCTGTAGCTGTCACTCCTGCCTCCCTTTGACGTATTGACGTGTTATTTGTTTACCGGCTGGCTCGTCACCAGAACAGAAACTCCAGGAAGGCAGCATGCTACAGGTGCTTCTCTTCCCCGAACCCACAAAGCCACCTGCCACAGAAACTCAATAAACATTTTGTTGAATGAATGAATGAATGAATGAATAAGCCTGTAGAGTCCCTTACAGTTCACTCATGGACTTGACAGACAGAAGAGTAGATGAGTGGGTGTCTCTTTAGTGTCTATGGCACTTTTAAATCTTAAAAGTAAAAAAGACGTCACTCCGTATGTTCATATGTATTCTGTGTGTAGGTGTATGTACCCATCTATGGAGGTCAGAAGGTATGTGAGGATCTCTTTTTCCACCACGCAGGTCGTAGGAATTGAATTTGGGTCATCAAGCTTGGCAGCGAGTACCTGTACGTGTGGAGCCATATTTCTGGTCCCCAAAGTTACTCTTCTAATTATACAAAGCAATCAAATGTATTTGCTATTAACTATATACTAATGATTAAGAGTCCAAAGCACAATGTAATCCTTCAAAGACACAGTGGAAATACTATGCAGACCTTTGTGGTGGACCCTGATATGATAACTGATCTTTTCTTTAGAAGTCATCTTCGGATTTCCCTCCTAAAGCCACTCTCTCAAGGAAGAGGAAAAGACAACTGTGGAGATGTCTGTGGAGATGGCTCAGTTGGGACAGTACAACACGTCAAGGGTGGGGTCAAGTCCCAGAACCCTTGTTTACATGTGCAGGGCACAGAGGCATACCTGGAATCCCTGTGTGGGGGAGGTGGTCCAGACAGATCCCAAGGGTGTTCTGGCTAGCCAACCCAGCCCAGTTGAGCTACAGACCAATGAGAGACCATGTATCAAAAACCAGAGTGGACTGGAGGGCCCCTGAGGAATGACACTTAGGGTTGACCTCTGGATCCCACACAACGGTGCACACGCAGACACATGCACACCTGCACAAGCATGTATCCCACCACCATGTAAAGAAACCAGCAACGATAGATTCACCATCAAATGTGTAACCATTCCCTCTCCTCTCTCTCCTTTTCTTCTTGCCTTCCTTTTCTTTTTTTTCTTCCTTTCTTCTTTCTTTTTTCTTACTATTGTTGGCAGTGCTGTGGTTTAAACTCTTATAAGAAAAAGTAGATGTGCATTCAGGAGTAGACTTGAGGCAGACGCTATGCCGTATCATCATTCTGAACACCACCTGGGCCGAAAGGCCTGGCTTTTAGAGCTAGAAAAACAAAAACAACCTGACTCCTCTGAGCTGGGTATGGTGAAGAACCCTGATGAAGAGGGACCTTCCCCAACCTGACACCTCTGAGCTGGGTATGGTGAAGAACCCTGATGAAGAGGGACCTTCCCCAACCTGACTCCTGAATCTAATGACTGATTCACGGGCAACAGGATGACCATTATCTCTTGCCCCAACTCAAGATATATATATATATATTCCATAAAATCCTAGGCAGAATGTAAAGTTGTCTAGTGGTTTGGTGTCCACATGAGACACCAGTGTTGATTGTCCTTTATCTAAGTAGTGGTTGGAAGACAACTGGCCTTCACAACTACGCAGTACCATATTCCTGTAACAACTAGCAGATCAATATTCCTGCTATTTCATTAACCAAACATGGGGAAGTTGGCCGAAGTGGGGCTGGTCTTCTGCACAGATGGTGACCAAGATGACAGTTTCAGTCAACACTTAGTGGCTACTCCCTGTGCTGTGGGCTCAGTGTTAGGCCTGCCATTCAGGTCTCAGAGGTGCAATGGTGATGTAATTTGCATTCTAGATGCCCCGACCAAGGCTCAGTGCCTGGTGCTATTGAGAGGTAGCAGACTCTTAAAGGGGGCGGGGCCTGTTGGAGGTTTTCCATCATTGGGAACATTGAAGTATATCACGACTTCCTTGCTCTAACTCCCTAGCCATGAGATAAAGAGCTCCATCCCATTAAGGTTCACCACCATAGACTCAAAGCAGCGGAATCAACCAATCATAAATGAAAGCTTCACAGCCAAAAAGAAAGAAAGCTTTCTGAGCTCAGTACCTTGGCTGTTTTGCACAGTGGTGAGAAGCTGAAGAAAAAGACAAATGTATCCCTTGAACAGCTTAGATTCTAAACGCTTCCACACATGCATCTCAAACTCAGCCCCTCACATGATATCTTGAGTATTTCAGAGGCATTCACATGTTATTGTCCTATAGTATTCTTTCTGTGTGTTTACAAGATTGATTTATAGTATTTATTAATTATATATATGTGTGTGTGAGAGAGAGTGTGCACACACACACATGCATGTGCATGCATGTTTGTACAGGTGTCTCTTAAGGGAAACAGGGAGTTGCTAAAGAAATGGGAAACTTCAAAACAGGTCTTAGCCAGTTTCGGAGGACCACCTCATTGCAGACACCTCCCTTCCACAGCAGATGGGGAAACTATTAGTGAACTGTGACATTTCTAGTCAGCCCTGGGATTCCTTGGTGCCTGTCCCCTCTATAAAGGCCGGGGGCATTCACAGCAGCTGACTGTGTCATGGCATGCCTTTGAGAAGCATGCGTGTCACCCTGTGTCCAATCAGCCATGTTTGTGTTCTCTTCATCGGTGCCATGGGAGGCTCTTTAGAGTAAGTCTGATTATTTTTACATGACGGTAGATTCTCCTCACTCCTGTGATTGGAAAACTGCAAACTAAAGCTTCATTCTGGGGGACTCATTTGCCCTGATGGCGAGAATAATTAAAATGTAAATCTGGAGGGTGGGAAGGGAATACCTGGAAAATTAAGGAGACTGTTGATGCTATTATTGATTAATAATTATCAAATACTCACTTTAAAAAATAATTAGCCTTTGGGTTTTGATGGTCTCCATTATCCTCATTAGATAACGGTAAGATGAAGACGAATGAATTCTCGAGCAGATGAATTAGTGATTAAGGCGGCCCTGAAGAATCGGCCCCGCTTCTCTCTCCGGCAGCTTTCCACACAGCTCCGGTCCATCGTTTAACTGACTAGATTTGGAGTGTGTCCGAAGGAGATTACCTCTTAGGGCAGTGATTCCATCAGTGATAAAGAGCGGTAAATAAAGAAGGGGAAAGAAGAGAAAGCCACCTTGCCTCTTTCAGGAATACCACACAGAGAGCCCCGGAAGGGGCTCGAAGAACACCTTCCTAATGATGTCTCTAACACACTCTCCTCTGACTTCAGCACACACGGGGGAATCTTCTGAGGAAGCCTTTGAGAAGTGCAGACCTCTTCCTTCAGATTTGGTATGACAGTCTTGTGTGTTAAATAAATACCAATAAATTATTAAAACATATTGGTTGTATCGTAACACGAAGGCTTAACAATGTATTGTGTCAGCATGCATGGCTCTCACTCGGGGAAATCCTCCTCTCTTTAATTCAGGCATTGACACCCCGTGCCAGCACAAAGGCCTTTTTCATCGGAGATTGACACATGTCTAAAATTGCTTGGATTTGGTGTTGTGCTCTTAATAGCTGAAATGGAATCATATGCCACTGTGCATGAACAATGCCTCAGAAAAGAAAAAAATTCTTAGCCTGAGGGTTCAACTGGAGGATTGGGGGAAACAAAAAAAAAGTGCTTTCTCGACTGCTGAGTTGGGGAAATAATTACTCCGTTTGAGAGGAACAGGGAGGGCCAGTCCTAGCTCCTTGGAAAAACAGTAAGTCTGCCTGCCAGCCCTTCACTTAAATAATCAAATTCAAGATGGGTGTCAGGTGTGGGTCCAGGGCCACCTCAACAGCAGGGCAGAGTGTCTCATGGCGGGGCTGTGGGAGCCATCATGGACTCTTATTTCTGCAGAACTTAAGCTCAGATTTTCTCCTAACCCCAGGGAGCTCTGCCTTCTCTACCCAGAGATGATCTTCCTCCAGCTCATTTTCCAGCCGGGTCTCTGTGGCATTGCCCTTAGCTACCAGCTACTTATGTGACTTTCTTTTTAACTTCTTTATGAATCTTTATTTTGTGGGTGTGTAGGGGAACCCAGTGCCTCCTCAAATGCTCAGCAAGCCCTCTCTGGCTGAGCTATGTCTCTAGTTCTTTTACTCTTTGAATTCCCACCAAGTCGCCCAGGCTGGCCTTGATCTTTGAACTGTAACTCAGATAATTCTTTAGTCTTCCCAGTGACTGGGCTCTATTCAGCTCTTGATATGATATGATGTTTTTGTTTCACCAACTAGTCAAGATGAAAGACACTGTAGGCAGAGATTCGATACTGCTGCACGACCATGCTCTGCCCCACCATCCCACCCAATCCTCTGTGTGTGTGTGTGTGTGTGTGTGTGTGTGTGTGTGTGTGTGTGTGTGCTGGGTGCTCTCTGGGTATGTTCAGGCTTAGCAGCTAGAAAACCCCAGTGGTCTTTTCTTCACCTACACAGTACAGTACTAGGTCCAAACGTTTTCTGTGGGTTCTGGGGGTGCAAGCCCAGGTCCCCATGCTTGCACCATAAACACTCGCATCCACTGAACCATTTTCCAGGCCCCGGGAATACGCATCCTGCAGAAAGCATTTGCAAGCTCTTCTGCCTCACTTCTCGGCTGGCGTTTCTTGGTCCTCTGATACACAGGCTCCTTCCTTGGGCTGTTTAGCAACCCCCACAAGGCTACTTGGTTCTAGGCTTGGTCCTCTACACATTCTGCTTTTTTTTCTGGGGTGTCTTGGTTCATCTGTTAAGCAAATCCTGTGCTTCTTCCAGCAGCAACCTCAGCACTTCAGAGGTCTCCATAGGAGGGCAGGAAGAGTGGAGATTGGAGCCAGCCCTGTAGTTATCTCTCAGTGAACCTAGGCCAGTTATTTACCTCGTGTTCCTACCCCTTCCAAATGTGTGTGTATACATGTGTGTATACGTGTATTATGTACATGTGTATGCACGTGTGTGCATGTATACATATTTGTGTGTGTGTACATGGGTGTATGAATGCCTGTGAAAATCAGAATGACCTCAGGTATGGTTCCTCAAGGATTGTCTGCTTTGATAATGAAACAGTATCTCATACTGACCTGGGGACGACCAACGAGGCTGTATTTGCTGACCAGAAAGCCCCAGAGATCTGCCTCCTCTCTGAGCTGCAATTACAAGCATACATGCCCCATGTCTTGATTATCATATGGATTCAGGGCTGGAACTCAGGTTTTCAGGCCCGAGTGGCAAGCACTTATCGATGCAACTATCCTCACAGTCCCTGCCCTTTCAAACCCTTGCTTCTTAACTGTTGAGGCTAAGTTGACCCAGCAGCGTGAGGATGATGCATCCTTCCTGACCCAGGGTCCTGGCCCAGACATCAAGCCCTGTGATCACATCAAAGCAGCGTGCGTTCTGTTACTACCTCACCACCTAGGTGAGAAGCCTGAGGCTGGCAGATTAAGCAGCTCACCTGGTATCCACTGGCTTAGAAACCTCAGAGCAAAACTTCAACTCCCGAGGCTAAAACCAAGCACTATGCTATTTTTTATCCATCGCCTTCTTGGTTTTGATGTATGGTTGATACTAAGATGGATGAGCAAATGCTTACATTATAAAGCTGTTCACTTATTCTATACGGCCTCATCTACCCTGGTAGATGGAATGTTAAATGATCTACAATACAGTCTTCTATAATAGAGACTATTAATATAGAGGCGAGAATGTTGACAAAGTAATAATGACATTAGCAGTAATGATTGTTAAGGTTCGGTATATTGGTACCAGGCACTGCTCCAAACACTGCCTAAGGATTCCCTATGACTCTACCTTGAGGTATTGTGTACGTGACTCCAGGAAAGTCAAAAAACAAACTGAGGCTGGCTGTGGTGGCATACAATTATAATTCTAGCACCTGAGAGGCTGAGGCAGGAGGATTGCTAGTTAAAGCTAGCCTGAGCTAGAAATGAGGCTGTTAAAAAGAAAAGGAGATGGGAAGGGAAACAAAGATAGAGGGGAAGAGAAGGAAAGGGAAGAGGAGGAGAGGGGGGAAGGGGAGAGAAAGGGACAGAAGGGAAGGGAAAATGACAGAAGAAAGGAAGGAAATAGAGAGATGGCTGAGTGGTTAAAAAACACTCATTCCTCTCTCAGAGGAATGGAGTTGGGATTTCAGCACATATATGGGACAGCTCACATCCACCTGTAACTCCTAACCCCAAGGAACATGACTCCTTCTGGGCTTGGTGGGCACCCACCCCCCCACCCCCCACACATAAATGCATATATACAAATGCACACAGAGGTAGGAGAAAGTGGGGAGAGCGGAAGAGAATGATCAGGAATGAGGGAACTAAAGAGGAAAGAGAGGCAACGAACTGAGGGTCAAAGGTTGGTAGGAACCAGGGTTAAATCTTGAGCCCCAAGCCAGCATGGTTCATTGGTGCTGGGCAAAGCTCTCCCTGACGGCACAGAGCAGGTTCTCTGAGTACAATCAGCATCACTTGAGTTCACTCTGCCCTAGGTACCTAAGTTGGGTGATTCAAGCCAAGAGATTTTCTTTTTGCCTTGCATATCTGATGAAAGAAATTCCTATCCTCATCCAGGACTTCCCAAGAAGTTGGGCAAGAGTCTCGGTGAGTCGCTTGGCTCCTCCCTGAACCCCTGGCACCAGCCCTTTGGCAGCACACCTTGTCTACATCCTTCCTCACCTGGCTTCTACCTGACAGGTCTCAACAAAATGTCATGTGACCTCAGGGTAATTTTCATGGCCCTTCTTCCCCTAACGTGCTCCCTGGGGTTTCCAGGACTGGAAACTTTTTCATCTCTGGCTCTCGTTTCTCCCTCTTCTTCCCCTGGAGTGTGAGACCATCTTTGATGGTCTTAAGCACATGATAAATTCATCTCTTTGGCAGTATGCAGCCCCTAGTAAGCACTCAAGCATTATTTCCATTGTTGTTCTTGAGAACACTACCTGAAACCTTAGAGTCTCAAATACTGTTTCACACCTTCCATTTTTCACTTGTAAGATCTTTTCCAAAATCCTCTAATTATCTTTCTGTTCCACTCGGTTTCCAGCCCTGGAAATAGCCACACTACTCCATCTAATCAGGGAAAAGGTAAATTTTGGGTAAATAAATGATTAGCCAAGGCCAGCAGTACTCTCGCTAACCGTGAGTCACCGCGGCAAGCTCAGGACATGCAGAGTGGAAAACACCTTGGCAACCTTGTGTGGAGTGTTCTTGCCTGAGGTGGTTTAGAGCAAGCCTCTGAACGGCTTTGCCTTCCCTGCTCAAGCAATACCAGGCATTCAGTCGGGGCTCCATTCCTTCTGTGGTGAGACCTGAGCACAGCGCTTGTTCGCTCTTCTGCTTGGTCATTCTCAGTCCTGACTGCTGGTGTTTTCGCGAGAAGGTTCTTCACTAAACAAATCCCAGCTGCTGGATGCCGTGTTCCAGACAGCATAGCAGATAACCCAGCAAGGCTTTGAAAGAAATAAGTCTGGTGTTGACATTCCCTTTACAGCACAGATAGCTTAAATCTGTGAAGGTCGTTTCCTCCCTCAAAGAGGTTAGAGATCACTGGGAGACCCTGGTTTGTTTCTTTAAAGCCAGAGAAAGAAAGATTGATGACGATGGTGATAGAGATGATGGTGATGATGACTGGGTAGAGTTGACATTGGGGGCCTTTGCTATCCCGGCATAAAACCTATGAAAGGCACAGATCACAAATAAAGTCAATATCCCACCCACACTGCCACTGCGTGCTGCTCTTTGACCTGTGACAGCCACCCGGGAGGTCCTTGCCTTGCTGGGAAGATTAGATATTATCTTTGTTAATATTAATATCAATAATTAACAATATAAATATTATACTCCTAGTGAATAATGTCTGTTAATAGCACTCTCCTGGCCGGTCTGTGGAGGTTGCCTGCTCAATGGTTTTTCTGAGTCTGGTGGCATGTCTCTCTGAGGCATGGCATGTTCTTGTTTGGCCTCTTGGGTTTTGTGCTCTGGGGTGAAGACACTGTGTCCTGCCCACCAGCAGCGCCTGCTCTCTGGCTTTCAAGCCCAACTCTGCTCCAGAGCAGAGAGTTCCAAAGTCTGAGCAGATCTGGGCACCAGCTGCTGCTATCACTTCAGATGTCCCAGGGCCCCCAATAAAACAGTTTCTTTCCATAATGTGAGAAGTCCTACCCAGCATGCTCCACCCTCCTGTCTAGAAACCACCTCACACCACCTTCCCTGACTTCCTGCTATTCCAGCTCTAGGTCTGAGGCCCCACCTCTTCCTCCTAGGAGCCATGTTGGTTTCTTCCTACCCACCAAAAGCGATCACCCTGTTACATCTTCCTTGTCTTCTCCTGTGCACAGCACTGTCTTTCCGTCTCTGCCACAATCTGTTTTTCTCTTTTGCTTGTTACTTTCTATTTTCTCCCAATAAAGATTTACCCATAAAAAAACAGAGAGCACTTCAAACACCTACAGGTAGGATAGTTGTCTCTTCTTACAGGCTCGCTGAATGCTTGGTGCAGACCTGAATGCAGGGAAGAAGGAGCCTCCTGTTTCCTACCAAAAGAGCCGGTGGAAGTTACTGTGTTAAATGCTTCCTTGAGCTGTGCCTGCACAGAGCTCTTGGGAGACTCGGTTCATCAGAGAGGGAAAAAGACAGGAACTGAAGTCCTGGGGGATGCAGAGCATGCAAAGATGGCCGGAATCTAAGCCTATTAAACTAAATTGTTTTCAAGCAATGCCAGTGTCACTGCTAGGGAACACATCTGACGTGTGGGGAGTAACGGAGACTGGAAGGCAAGTCTGCCTACTAGAATAAGACCCCACGGGACCAAGCTTTCCATGGAACACCACGGTGAAGATGGGAGGAGTTGGCTCCAAGCAATGTGTTTGGCATTGTGCTACTGGGGAGCTATTGGTGTATTTTTTTTTTTTTAGTGCTAGGAATTGAACCCAGGGCCTCAGACCTGCCAGGAAGACTATCACTGAGCTGTGACCCAGATCCCCATGTTCCTCTCTATCTTTTATTTTGAGATAGAGTCTCACTAACTTGCTCAGGGTGGCCTTGAACTTAAGATCTTCCTGTCCCAGACTCTCAGTAAGACAGACAAAGAGAGAGAGAGAGAGAGAGAGAGAGAGAGAGAGAGAGAGAGAGAGAGAGAGAGCTAAGATGCTAAGAGAATTTTGAGTACATCAACACTGTAAGATAAATGTTTTGATTTTCCACTTGGTGGGTACCGTTGCTAGAAGTGGGCATACACTGTCTTCATTACATAGAAAAGCGCCAAAGAGCTGGAGAGAAAGTCGGGAGTTCAACCTGGAAAAGGAGCTGTCAGCTGACTATCTCAAAGCAAGTGGAATCAATGATTCATAAGCTCTGCAGTGATTAAGAAAACAAACACCCTGGGCTTATAGATGACAGGCTGAGCAGACCATCCAAATCCCTTTCCGCCGTGGCTTGAAGCTCTACTCAACGGCCCAGTGGCTTAAATGGTGCTAAAGAAACGCTTCGTCAGGCCAGCACCCAAGATCCTAGTCAGAAAAACCAAGACGCCTGTAATTCAGTAATACAGCCATGTCTCTTATCCCTAGATCGTCACCTGGTGACTTATCCCCTCCCCTCGTCAGCCTTTAGGGCTCAGCACGACCAAGGGCCTTCCCTGTCACCTCTGCCACTCCAGCTGACTTCGCACCCCTTGCTAGAAGCTGCCTACTGCCTTGTCTTTCAGGCCCAGCTAGGAAACGTACGAGAAGAAGGTGGTGACCTGGTACATAACCCTAATATGGGCATGGGCACTGCCATGGCAAGAGCAGGTTCCAGATCTGAAGGGACAGAGAGACACATATCAGGTCACCTCGATGATGTCATGTTGAAGCAGCTTGAACAGAAAAGCTGCCTCACAAGCTCGTCAGTGAGGGAAGCACATGGCAGGCAGTTCTGGGAAGTCCAAGGTCACAAAGCTGTTGAACTAGGGGGCTGGTCCAAGCTCCCCTTCTTGGTTGCCTTAGAAACCCTCCCCACTGCATCCTCACATGTGGAGGAGGCTCACTAGCTCCTGGGTCGTGGCTATTTGTGTATTGTTTGAAGATTTAAACCCAGACCTAGTGGGCCAGGCGAGTGCCCTGCCACTAAACTGTACCCCCAGTCTTCTTATTTTGAATTGTGCATATTGCTAAGTTGTGTGGGTTGCCCTTGAACTCACTCTCAACTTGTGATCCTTCCGCCTAAACCTTTTGGGTAGCTAAGACTCCAGGCATGTTCCATCACTAGCTTTGGTTTCTATGTCTCCTGTGATGCTTAGTGCTAACTGAACACTCAACAGAGCCCACCATGGGGAGGATGGGCCTTTGGACACTCTCCTGGGAGATTATCTTGATGGTGTTGGATGATTTGGGAAGGCCCGCCTTGGCAGCGGGCAGGATCACTGCCTAGACAGAGAATCCCAGAGGTGTGGATGGAGACGAGGAGCTGTGGACTAGCACATGGTCACCGCGCTCTGTTTCTGGCTGTGGATGTGACTCGCACAACTATTCCAAGCTCCCACAACCACCAGGAAGTGTGAGCTAAGATAAATCCTTGCCCACTTAAATGAGTTTGCCAGGGCATCTTCTTATAGCAACAGGGTAAGAAACTAAGATACACCCTATCCCTCAGGTCTTCATTATAGCTCAGTCGACTCTCCAAGGCCCTCAAACTCACCCCACTATCACACTGAGAATAAAATCCAGCATGCGCATTTTGGGACAGTGCATACACCTAGCCAACGTAGGGGTGCCAGGCAAGCATCCTGGTTATTCTCATAACCAGTCTTCTTTGAGTGAAGATTGGGAGCCTCCCGTCAGGCTAGGAACTGAGAACAGAAAGGAAGAAAAATAGATGAGGTCCTGGTCCTTGAGACTTCACATCAAATCTCTTTTCTCAAATTGTCCCTGTTCCCCATGAAGCCCACTGCCCTTGCTCTGCAAAGAAGAGTCTATGATGAAAGCACTGGGCTCGCCCAATCCCTCTGGGCATTGTGTTCACTTCCCCCAATCGTGGAGCCTGTGAATGCAGCGCATATCCAGTCACTGGACATTTCCAGTGCTAGGAACCAAGGAGACACCCCCAAATCCAGGAAGGTGAATATTGTTTCTGACCACAGGGATCTCACAGGAGCCTTGTTGATGTTCAGGATGCAGCTCTTGAACTAACAATGTCAACATAACCAGAAAATTGATCAGGGATACCCATTGCTGGGATGACCTGTGCCTTACTGAATGGAAGATTCTGGGAGGTCTCCAGGCCTGATGCCCTCTAGCGAGGATTCCAGAGAATTTCCTGGCCGTTCATGTTGGAGAGTTACTGCTTAATGGGTTTAACTGAACAAATTGCTACCACAGACATCATTTCTTCCCGTGAGTTAATCACTCTAATCTCTACATATGAAGGATCTCAAATGTGCAGTGAGACACCAAGGTGCACCTACTTTGAGTGTAACAAACGCCACCATTTATTGTGCGGCCTTCAGGATATCATTTTTGATTTTTGAAAGAGATGAAATTTTCTGGACTCAGATGAAAGTCTACCATTCATTTCTTTTCCTCTCACCTTCCTAAAGAGACTACAAATATCCCAAACCTATTAATGGCGCACCTTGGACTCTCTGCCTGCACCTTGGACAAGGAGCAGACATGTTGGCATGTCAATGACTCATCACTCAGTCCCAGGACATCCCCAAGAGTCAGCCTTGAAATAATCTCAGAACAAGAATTGAGGAAAGATCCAGATCTGATGGCTCAGGCTTGGGATCCTAGTGCTCAGGAGGCTGAGGCAGGAGAATCACTATAATTGGAGGCCAATCTTGGCTACAGAATGAGTTCCAGGGCAGCTAGAATGATGTAGGGACGAAGAATCGAGGAAGGATCAGAGCAAGGAGAGCACAGAGTGCCAGAGGGAGAAGAGAGAAAAGAGAGCAGATAAGAAATAGGGAAAATAGGGAGACGGTGGCGGGATAGTGAGGGGAAAGAGGGGGGATGGAGGGAGAGAGAGAGGGAGAGGGAGGGCAAAGGAGGTAGTAGTGCTAGCTTTGCCAGTCACATTGTTAGACACTGGGGAGGGCCAGAGTCCTGAGTCAGGAAAAAGGCAGCTCTGGGTAACGCTCACCTAGGGCCCCATCAGACAGGAAACCAAAGCCCCCCAAAATTAGACAAAGGAGAAACCTTCCTTGAGATGCATTGTTCTGGTTTATATCTTGAATGTGCTTTCATGTTTTTGCGAGACCTAAAAAAGATGGGAAGTGTGTTTGTGTGCGTATTTACCACACATGTATGAATGTGTGCTGAAGCCAGAAAGGAATGGCAGCATCTTCCCTCAAGCCGCCGTTCTCCACCTTATGTATCCAGTTAAGGTTTCTGAACTTGAACTCTGGGCTGGACTGGGTTAGTCTAGCTACCCAGCTTGCTCCAGGACGCCCTTTCTCTGCCTCTCCAGGACGGGAATTACATCGGGCTGTCACACACCTCCAGCACTGACGTCAGCGCTGAGGATCTGGTCTGTTCTTCACACTGTGTACAGCAAGCGTGTTACACAGTGATCTATCTCTCCACCCCTAGCAGCTACAGTTCCACACGTTGCTTGTTGGTAACAACCTTGAGCTTCTTTGACCAGGCAGGACCACCTGAGACCCAAGCTTTATTTAGGTATTGGAGACACTGGTATCATCAGAGGTGTCTCCAAGAATGGCAGGGCCTTCCCCAGTGTGAGGCCACAGCTGGCAAGAGTGGCCTGGGGTGAATTAGGGACACGCTCATGAATCTTTGACTAGCCGTCAGCAGCTTCCAGAAAACCACAGCTATGCCGGGCAGTTATGATACAGATCTCGGGCTCCCAAAGCTTAAAATACTCCCATCTTTTCCTTTACCAAGTACATTTGTTGATCCTTGACTTAAAGTTTGAGCCAACTGTACATTCCGTCTTCCTTTTTGGAATGGCTGCTTCAGGAATCCCATGACTGGCGTCGGGCCGGACACAGGTTCATTAACACGCACGGAATTCGATGCCTGCAATTTTCATTGGTTTGATCATTTATCTTGAGTTAGACTTTTGACTTCTGATGCCTAGGAATAAGAAAACACAAATCTCTCAGTTCTGTGGACACCCTTAATATCCACACAAGAGAGAGTCACCTCAGAAAGGAGCAGACAGCTAAGAAATTAAGAGAATGAGGCACAATGAGCCCATCTCAAAGTCCCTGGAACTCACTACACAGAATGAGTCCCTCTGCTGGTTGCTGGTCCCATCTACTAAGATGGACTTGCTAAGGCAGGAAAGATGGTTAAATTGGTAGAGCGCTTGCCACATAAGCATGAGGCCCTGAGTTTGATTCCCAGCGCCCATGTTAAGAAATAAAAACTAGACTGAGTGACTGTAATTACTGTAATGATTGAAATCTCAGTGCAGTCAGACCCCTGGGGCTCCAGGGCCAGTTAGTCTTACTGGATCAGGAAATGCCGACCCAATGAATGACCCTGTCTCAGTCCAAAAGGTAGACTGGTCCCAAGAAACAAGATTCCAGGTTGTGCTCTGGTCTTCACACAGACACATGCACATGCACAGAAGAGATGGGGCTTCTATTTGGACAGCCTGAAGTTTCCCACGTGGTTCAGAATCCATTCATTTCTCTACTTGACCCGAGTGCATTCCATCAGGATCCGCCGGCCAATACACATTCTTGAGCTGCGCAGCCTGTTCACAACCATGCAGATTAGTGTGACGAAGTAAGAATGTATGTAGAAAGCCAACGCCCCCAAAGCCCATGCAAACGGGACCCGAGGAGAGGGGAAATGAGATTAGGTACCCAGGGGACATTTGCAGGGAATACACTCTGCTGCCGAAAGATCAGAACACACAGGCAGCCAGATATGAAACAGTAAATCCAAATAGACTTGCAAGGAGGCTGAAGCTAATGATTGGAAGTGGAGCTTCCTGGGAGGAGCCTTTCCTGTGTGCCCGTTGTTATCGGAGCACAGATTCTGAGGTGGAGGAGAAACCCGCAGCTTCTCCTCGACGGGTTTGTAACTCCCCTCCTAAGTCAGATTTGCGTCTGCAGGTGGAGTTCATCAGCCAGGAATCGTGTTGCCAAGGGGAACTGCTCTTGCTCTGTTCAAGGGACTTTAGGCTAAGGTTAAGACCCTGGCTTTGGCCCTTGCAATGGGATGGTGGGAAAGCCATGCCACATCCCTGCATCTTGATTTCCGTTGCTGTAAAATGGGAGCAACGATAGCAGCTGCTCTGTTGGTTTGTGTTCCACTTTACGGCGGTGGTGCCGTCACTTACCACCTGCCAGGGAAGCATCAGGAGCTGTCATGATGGCTGTCACCAGTGCCATGATTAGCGACGTCAGAAACTGAAGCACTTAGCTTCATCCGGGGCTGTGGTGGTGGCTCACTTGGGAAAGTGCTTGCTGCGTTGTGAGCACGAGACCAGGAGCGAATCCCCAGAACTCACGAAAAATAACCCAGATGTGGCGATGCGTGCTTATAATTCCAGTAGTGGGGAGGTAGAGGAAGGTGAGTCCCTGAGGCTGAACAGCCAGACAGCCTAGCCTCATTAGCTACTCCCAGGCCAATGAGATGCTGTCTCCAAATGCAATATAGCTGGCGCATGAAGAATGACATCCAAGGTTAACTGCTGGCCTGCACATACACATTCATGGATGTGCTCACATGCACACATGGAAAAAAATCTACTCGGTGTATTATAATAGTCGCACACACCTTTATTTGGGTAAAAGCTGTCCCGACCCTGCAAACCCCTGTAACTCTATGGGAGTTGAGACTAATAGTATTTGAAAGAAAACCACAGGGGACAGGTCACACCGTTTCAATGGTTTTCCCGATGGATCTTTAAACACTGTCTACCTGTTCATTATGGCCATGACACCTGTCATTCCAAACACAATAATAATTGTATCCACCACCATTTATCTTCAGGCTTGCCCTCTGTCTAGCATGGAGCCAGCACTATGCACAATACAATGCTAGACACAAGAACGGAGAATTCGCGTTCCTGAGATGGAAACTGAGGGCCAGGAAGGATGGGTCCAGGAGAAGTGTTGGGGTGGAACTGAGTCTAAGGGTACTGAAAAGCTCTTGTGGCTCCCTAACCCCCAACCTCAAACTGCCTGATGAACACGTCCTTGTATGCTCACCATGTGCCCCTCAGTGAGATGAATCCCAAGACCTTTTTTTCCATTTATTCCCTTAGTTACTTATTTTTGTGATTTTGAGGTAGTCTTACTAAGTTTCCCAGGCTGGCATCGAACTCTTGAGTTTCCAGTTTCAGCCTCCTAAGCATCTGGGGTTATACACGCCTGTGCCACTTAAATCCATGAAACACTATGCCTTGCCCCAAACATCCTTGCCTAGAATTTTGTCTCAACCAAATGTATTGCATGCAACAAGCCAATCTCCTCAGACATACCCACCCACCCTATTAAAACTCTGTATCTGTGCATATATACACATAATATGCCTACACAGATATTGCCTAAGGCTTTCATAAATATTCATTAACTTATCCTTTAGGTAGGCGTGCCCTTCACTTGTTCAACAACAGATTATATAGATTGTTAACTGTTCAACAGGAAGGCTGGATTTGGACGCCTCTGCTAATTGGTGATCAATCCGGAAGGGAAAGTCACTTCAATAGTACAAGCGAAGTCGATGGAGAGATGGCTTGACCTGCTGACTTGTGATTGACTCACGCCTGTTCATTACACGCTCTGCCTAGGGTGATGCTCGCCTAGAAGAGATCGCACCCAACCCAGCACAGCTTCCATTCCATCCCATTGACCCTTCCTTCTGCTCACAGAGGAAACCTTGCCTTCCATATTGGAGGAAGATGCCCCCCCATAAGTATGTCTACGATAGTCAAAAGCTGCACCTCTCAGAGGCCTGTCTACGTTCATTAAATGGCTTTCAGAGTGCACAATGCAACTGAATGCCGTGCATTATTCAAATGGTTCTTCAGTGCGCACAAGGAGAAGGAGGCCCGCTCACTCGGACGGAGGGGTTTTAAGGAGCTCATCTGCACCACAGGGAACTCGCTTCTTCTTTGAGTCTTTTGCTATTTCACAGGGGGTGAATGTATCGCTGGTACCTAAACGATACACATCTGGGGGCACAGGGTTTCCAGTCACAGACACCAGAATCGGGCTGAAGAGTCACCGCACTTTTGAAAACACAGCCAAGTGCCTTGCAATTTTCTCCGGAACAATTCGTTTCTCTACCTCTCCATTCTGACTCAAAGGTACAGCGAGATGTTTTTGCTAAGTGGGACTATTTGCTCCCACTTGGCGTCTTAGACCCCGTGACGAACGCAATGAAATGTGCCAGTCTTTCTCGCTGGAAGCAGAAAGCAGGGTGCAGCATTTCTGTCTTATTTGCCAATATCAGGTAGAAGGGGACGGGGGGGGGGGAGGGGGGGAGCTTGGAGCATCGCTTCTAGGTGTGGAGCTTGCATGGAAGACACACAGTCTCCAACGAGATGGATGGCGGGAGCGACTGCGGGATCCGGGGAGCCTGAGCTGAAAGCGCCCCTGGAATCTGTCTTGACAAGCGTTTTGCATGCAGTTAAACAGACAAATGAATTCTGCTGCCAGGATTTCTCAGGAATCACACTTGATGTCTGTCACCCAAAAGATTTCTGGGCACTGGTGGAGTGACAAACTGTTATGCCTTAGAGCGGTGGCTCTCAAACTGGCACGTGCATCAGAGTCACCTGGAGGGCTCGTTAAAACCTAGGTGGCAGTTGTGCCTCCTTGAGTAAAAGTTTCAGATTCAGAAGGCTGGATGGGGCCTTGGTGGTACTGCTGCCACAGCTAGACCAAGCGCCAGCTCTGAGGACTGCTTCCTTAGGGTGACCAAAGAGTATTAACCTGGAGATGAAGGGTGACAAACAGGGGCTCCATCTGAAGTCTCTCTGGCCCTATGATTATGTGTTTATAATTTATGCTACAGGTGCCACGGCCGTGAAGCAATGGGTAACCCCTCGAAGCCATTTGTTTAGTAGAAAATTATGTTCAATAAAAGACGAAAACAGGACTTGAGAAAGGAACGACTGGTTAAACCATCTGCCATGCAAATATGAGAACAGAAGCTCAGGTTCCCAACCTAAATGTTAGGTGGGCATGGCAGTAGCCTCATGATGCCAACCTCAGGAGGCAGAGGCAGGGGATTCCCCAAGCAAGCTGGCTAGCAAGGCCAGCCATACCAATGAGTTCGGAGTTTGCCTGAGAGAAACCCTGCCTGAGTGGGTAAGGAAGAAGGGCCTCGGAGGTGACTGTTGGCATCAATCTCAGGCCTTGACATACATAAACTCACCCACATACAGGTGTGCCCTGCTCCACATATGCACACACCACACACACACACACACACCATACACCAAACACACACACACACCATACACACACACCATACACACCACATACACACACACCATACACACACACCATACACACACACCACATACACACATCACACACACACACCACATACACACACCATACACACACACCATACACACACACCGCATACACACACCACACACACACCACATACACACACCATACACACACACCATATAGACCACACACACACATACCATACGTACCACACACACACACACCACACACACACACCACACACACACCACACACACACACCACACACCATACACACCACATACACACACCACACACACACCACGTACACACACTGTACACACACACCATACACACCATACACACACACCATACAGACCACACACACACATACCATACATACCACACACACACACACACACACACACACCACACACACACATACACACACACACACACACACACACACCAAAAAAAAAAAGGAAAAGAAAAAGGAACAAACAATTCTAGGGAGATGGGTCAGTTGGCAGAGGGCTTACGGGAGAAGCATGAGGACCTGAGTTCGAGCCCCAGAACCCACATGAAAATAGCCAAATGCAGAGGAATGCACCTACAATCTTAGCACTGTGGAGGTAGGAAGCTTGAAGATCCATGAGGCTCAATGGACAGCCAGCCTAGCCTACCTTGTGAATTCTAGGTCAGTAAGAGAATCTGTCTCAGAAAAAGCAAGGTTAATGGAACCTGAGAAACAACATATATAAATCCAAACTCACTGCTTTTCATTTCTCCCCCAACTCCTAGCTGGATTTCCTGCCAGGCATCCTTGGCACTGCCCTTTCAGCTTTCTGTGTGTGAAACTAACTTTCTGCATCTCCAGTCCCGCTTTCTCCATCGAATGGAAAAGCCAAGGGTTTGCAGAATGCATCGAACAAACTAATGCTTTGGGCCAGAGGTGCCAGAAGTGACTGGAACTTAGGAGCAGATCCCCATTTATGACACCTACGTACATTATCAACCCATACATCCTTGGTGTTGGCGGCCATTAGCGGTCTCTCAGCATTGCGGGGATTTACATATGGCCCCCCAAAGTGAGCCATCTTCAAGCTCCATGGGTCCATAATGCACACTGTGTACCATTTCTTAATAAACATTTACAATGTGGCATGCCCAGGCCTCGCTCCATAAGACCCATCAGGGACAGCAGAGCGACAGAGCCTGTATTTAGGCCAGCATCTCACATCGCATTAAATAGATTGGTTTGTCCTTATTACATTGCTCTGTCACTTATGTTTCAACCCCCAATGGCTCCCACATTCCATCCAGCAAAGATGCTGAGGTGACCACAACTTTCCCCACTCCTTGGAATCAGTATTTGGAGAAGTTAACCCCTAAGGCCTCCTCTTCCAAATAGAACATCCATGGCCCACGGTTTCTACCTCCACAGCTACATGACTGTGTTTCCGTGCCTGCAGAAGAAGCAGCTGCTGAGAGAGAAGGTTCCGGTTCGATCTGAGTGGGTGGGTCTGGAGAGCTAGACTTTGAAATCCTGGCCTTTCCTAGTTACCCCACCAAGGCTTGGCTTGGCTTGGTTTTGATTTTGGCTGTTTCGCCTCATACTACCAAGTCTCTCTCTGTTTGCAGAAAAGGTGTGTTTGTGGGTTCACACCCTCGTGCATGGTTCTATTTTTATATATGCATATTGCATGGTAATAGGGATTTTATGCATCGAATAAAACGATTTCCCCCAATTTCACTCGGTTTATCGTTCTGCTGAATAATTCAGCTTAGTATGTGGACTTTTTTTTTTTTTGCTTGATAAATTCACTACCCTAAGCTTTCCCTTTTCGTTGGAATTTTTAATCAGATTGAAACCTATCACATTGAGATCAAAGCTGGGAATCACGATGCTACCCAGTTATGTCGTAGCCAAAGGATGTTGCTTAGAGCACACGGCCTCAAATCGCTCAGTCGCTCGCTAAAGTGTAAGAGAATTTATGATGCTAAATAAAACCAAGAGAGAAAAAAAAAGATGTTTTAATAAGATGAAAATCCAAATGTTAAAATAATGAGCCATCTGCATGGGTGGCCCTCTCTGGAGAGAGATGCCAAGAGCTCCGCCATCTGTGAAGCATTTACCAGCTGTTTCCTTCCCTTTTTGTGAGAACATAAGAAATCCTTGCAGTTGGGGCTTCATCACTGGGAAGAAAACAGGTTTGGCCGACTTCGCGAAGGCTGGACCAGGCCGGATGAAACAAATGATGCTCTTGGCTCTCAGAGGGACACACCAGTTTTCCACCTAACTTCTGCCAGCCCTCCCTGTGAACCCCAATATAGGGAACCGCTGGCGGATGCCAAGGCACAGCAACAGCTCAGCATCCCAAGAGGTCATTTCCAACCTAGTGCTGGCAGAGGTGGTCCTGTACCCGCTCATCAAACCGCCTTCCAGTTAGATTCACCTCCCGAGTGTTCAAGTGGGGTTTGGATGAAATTGCAATCCGATTGCAATGGAGAAGGTGTCTAAAGCAGTCTAAATATTTTTGAACATGCCTTTCCTTTTTCCTCCTCTGATCTCTGCTTCACATAGCTGCCAGTCAGCTCTGTATCCCTGCTGTTTTTGCCCTGACGAGCACCTCGTCTAGCTGGCCATAGGATCTGCACAGAAAGCTGGGCATGAATTTCACTTTGCAGCTAGCTCTGATCTGAGGCAGGGTGCCCAGCCATAACATACTCACTCCGTGGGGTGCTGATCTATTGGTGGATCCCCAGGTTCCTGCTTTTTTTTTTAATAACTCCTGGTTCTGCCACCAGAGTCTAACAGACTTCATTTTTTTTCCTCTAGCTGCCATCTTTTCTACTTCATTTACTGTCAAATGCATTTCAGGGAACATAACCTAATAAGAGGTTTTAGTTAATGAACGTGAAGTCTTTCAGAGGAGCCCCTCAGGTGTCATTCCTCGGCACTTTAGGGAGCTGTAGGTCATTTCCCTAGAAATCCTTTCTGAGATTATGTGTAGGAATGAAAACACTGTTTGGTGGCCAAGGGAGCAGAAGCAAGGGGGACAAATCCAGGCACCGAGAATGGCTGCTCTCATTCTATGGGCTTGGTGCTGAGCCAGCTCTTAGAGGCAAAAGAAATCCCAATTCACATTTCTCCTGCAATGCCCCACATCCTGGAAGTAGTATTGACTGTGTGCTCTAAGGAGTGATCTCTGGTAGCAGGTTGTGGAGATGCGTGTGGGAAGAACCCCCTTTTCACATGAAGTGAAGGCAGAAACGTATGTTTCTAGGCCACTCTGTGAAGGGAAATTGTCCATGCCTTCAAGCCAAGAAAGATTGTGAACGCTTCATTTTCTTTGTTATTTGGCCCCATGACTCTAGACATGGTGTCCACTCTTAAAATGTAGTCATGGGCAAGATTGGAGGCTCCCTACAAACGGATCTCACTGAGGAATGGTGGGGCCAATGAAACAAGACTTTTGAGAAAGACCGATGGGGTGAGACCTGTGCATTTCCATTAGGGGGCATTATGCCACCCATCCAACCTTGTCTGGAAGCATCTTCAGTTGCCATAGCTTGGAGGAAATGTCACAGAGGCAGAGGATCCTGGCGAGAACCTTACAATGCAGTGGTGTCTCACTGTCCACTGGGAAACACGCTGAGGCTCCGAGTGCAGACATGGAACCTGAGCACAGTTGGCCACAGGTACTGAAGCTGTGGATAACAGGGGCTTCTCTAAGGAGGGTAGTCTGGCTCAACACACACTATGGTGCCACAGCAGAGATGCTTCCTGTGAAACTCAGCCCTGAGGAAGAACAGGGATGAGGAGGATAAGGGGAAAGGGACAGGCCAGGGATGCAAGAAACCAGCAGGTATGCTGGCTAGTTTTATGTCAACTTGACACAAGCCAGAGTCCTTTGCAATAAGAGACCCAATAGAGAAAATGCCTCTATTGAATTGACATATAGGAAACTCTGTGGTGGTTTTTGTTTTCTTGATTGATAATTGATACGACAGGGACCAACCCACAGAGGGAGGTTTTACCCCAGGCTGGTAATTCTGGGTGCTATAAGAAGGGCTGCAAGCCAGTAGATAGTGTTCCTCCACAGTCTCTGCCTCAGTTCCTGTCTCCAGCTTCCTGCTTGAGATCCTGCCCTGATTTCCCTCAGTGATGGAGTGTAACCTGGAAGTATAAGATCAAATAAACTTTTCACTTCCCAGGTTGCTGGGTCATGGTGTTTTATCAAAACATTCAAAGCCCTATCTAAGACAGCAGATATGAAGAGTAGCCAGAGTTGGAAGCAGCCAACGAATTCTGAAGATTTCCACAATAGCCTTCAGACTTCTGGCTTACAAAGCTGGTGAGATAGAGAATTAGCTTCAAGGAAGTCCCTGCCTTGAGCCACCAACACCCTAACCAAGCCACACATCTTTCAAGAGATACAGATACAGGCAACGCTCATTCCTGTCCACCACTCTCAATACACCCACTCATCCTTCCCAAAGAAACACTGTAGAACCAACGGCACTCATTTTTATAGGAAAGGGAATGTCGGGTGACATGGCCTCATCACTACACTTCTGGACTGTTTAAGCAGAAGGCAGGGGCAGGGTCTGAATGCAGCCTCTGTTTCCAAGCATGGCAGCCTAGATGCATGTGTATGCAAGCTCAGGTGGGCCCATTAGGTTTCCTGTTTAGATGGAATTCGACTCTTTACATTGCACATATGCTTGAGTGTGTGGCTCTACTTCCCTGTGAACCCAGCAGGAAAAAAAAAACCCACTAGAGTTACTTTAAAGTAAAGCTTGTATCATGGGCTCAGGAGGACTTTCCGTGGTATTGCTGCCTGCTTCTCCTGGGAAATTTCCTTATACAATTATGTTTGGGGTTCCAGCGTCTCTTAGCGCCATAGTACGTGATGTCGCAGCAGAATCCGTCGGCATTTAAAATCACAATGGGGTCAAAGCACACGCTAAGCTGTAACACCGCAGACCACCATCCCAGCTGTTCTCCACTGCCCTGTCTTCTTCCCTACACTGACAGCCCGCAGGCGTCTCCTGTGGCGTGCAGGAAGAAAAGGAAGGGACTTTAGAGACAAGTAGACAGTGCCGCAGGGGGCTCTCTCACTTGCCATGTGAGGTTCCACGTGTTCTTTCACCCTCTGTAATGTGACATCAGCATCTGCGGAGTTGGGGCAGCAGATTTCTCCTGGGTTAGTTTTATTTGGGTCACGTTGAGGCGACTATGTATATAAAGCCTGAAGCGGAGAGCCTGGAACACATAGATGAACTGTTAAAATATATCGGCTAGGGTGATGCACGCCCGTAACTTCAGCACTCAGGAGATGGAAGTGGGAAGGTCAGTTCAGGGCTGTCTTTGGCCTGATATCAAGGCCAGCCTGGGCTACATGAGACCTTGTCTTAAATAAAGTAAAAACACCAGCTCTTGGCTGGGGAGATGACTTTGTATGGTGCTCGCCTCCTAGTATCCATGTGACAGTGAGATGGTGTGACCCTTGTGTGTAGCCTTGGTGTGGGAAGGAGGGGCGAGACAAGCGTGTCTCTAGAGCTTGGTACTCATGTAGTCTAGCCAAGGGGCTGGGGCCCAGCTTCAGTGAGAGAACCCGCCTCAGCACATAAGGAAAAATGATTGAGAAGGACACACACACACACACCATATACACACAAAAGAAAATAGCTTTTTTTTTTTTTAATGCACTTTACACTTTACCAGAACACTTTACAGCAAAGGCCGCCCTACTTTAACATGCTTATGCTGGGGGATTTTTATTTATGCCATAATTTATGGAAGCATTTTAAACCCCCATTTTCTTGGTTACCAGGGTGCAGTTACAAAAAAAGGCGGGGGGGGGGGAAATGAAATTCAAATGTGGTTTTAGAACTTAGGTCACCAATTTGGTATTTCTGTCAGGAAAAGCAATTTACATTTGCGTTTGTTTCCTTCGCCTTGTGGTGAAGTGCAAGATGGTTAAACATTAGATGTGGGGAGAAAGTATGCTAAAGAAGGTATGAGTCACGT
This sequence comes from Microtus pennsylvanicus, assembly GCF_037038515.1. Classification (NCBI taxonomy): domain Eukaryota; kingdom Metazoa; phylum Chordata; class Mammalia; order Rodentia; family Cricetidae; genus Microtus; species Microtus pennsylvanicus. The sequence goes on from NC_134580.1 coordinate 144,405,356, forward strand.
TGACCTACTTTGGCCAATGAAACACGAGCAACAGTAAGACGGGCTGAGCAATACCCCCTTTTAAAAGCCTTTGATAGTTCCATGCATGTGCGTGATGCATTGTAACCATGTCCAGCTGCATTCACCTCTCCTGCCCCTCCCACTTTTTCCTTGCATGCATATGTGTGGGTTTCATGCATAACTGCTGTGTGTGCATGTGGACAGGCACGTCATGCCCAGAAGGTACCATTTGCCAGTGCTCCTCTCCATCCTTCATCTTTTGCCATCTTTCTGCCCTGCTCTTTGGGGTAACATATTCCTGGGGCTAGTCCTCTGTGCCCCAGGCTTCTCCATCAGTTTGGGTCCCTGCGTGAACAGAGCGCTGCGGAACAAGGCGGCATCTGATCTATGGCGGATATACAGCATGAGCAAGAACTTGACCTTTGTTGCCGCCGCTGTGATCATGGCCTCATTTGTTACTGCCTAGTAAGCTGGCCTTTCATACTGGAGCGTGCAGTGCCCTGGGCACAGTGGCCAGGGCATGTGTGAAATACAGCGAGCTGCGCTCCCTTCTCGGCTGCCTCCCAGGAGGGCAGGGCGGCCATTTCCAGAGCCGTTCTGTCGTTTCTGACCTTGTGCTCTCCTTTGTTTGAATAATATTTACTGTCTTGACTCTTGCTTCCTCTGTTTCTGAGTCTTATTAAGATTCACAGTCCAGGTGCTCAGGCTATGGAGAATGTATCTCCCCCACATCCCAGCTCCCTGCCTATCAGCCCTGGGGTCTCCCTGCCCATGGAGTGTGAGCTGTGCCCTGGCCACACTGTGGTTCTTCAGAGATCACAGTCTGTATCCAGACAGGAATACAGCTGGGGGTCACAAAACCCTCTGCACCCTTGCAAACTTCTGAATAGCTCATTTCATTCTGGATCCCCTCCCCAAAACAGGAATGAGAAACCGTTTATGTCACTGGATGTAAGGCACAAGGCCAGAACAATTCTACACAGGCTCCAGACGTCTCCATCTGAGATGCCAGCATCCAGAGGCACTCCCAGGACGGAGGGACTTGGCCCCACTCACTGGGACATCATGCCCCATGCCCCGCTTCTGTTTCTTTCATCATGGGTCCTGGGAGAGACAATTCACTCCCACAAGATATTTTACCAAAGGTAAACAATGATGAGTTGTTTGCAGGAACTGTCTCCCCGAGGATACAAAACATCTAAGTGTCCTTGTAGGGCGCCACCACCAAATCAAGGTGTGATTCCACCCAAGACCAACTTGGGGGACCAATGAGCTTGTGGGGCTGACTTAGAGCGTGAAGTGATGGGTTATTTGGAGGAGTATGGATGCTTTTTGATCAGCCACCCACCAAGTAGTCTTCTCCTAGCTTAGATGAAGGTTTCCCCACAGCTGCATAGATGGAATCCCTCACTCAGGTGGCCTTCCATTCTTACATGGTCTCTCTACTCCAGTTCCTCCAGAGGGGCCACACGCTGTTAGGACAGGAAGAAGGGGGCGGCCAGAATCTGACGACAGGTACCAAGCAGGATCTTAGGGGTCCCTCGCAAAGAGTAACAGCTGGTCTGCGGGCTATGGAGACTGGCAGTCTTAGAAGACAGAGCCCTACAACAAGCAGCACCCACCTGGGAAAGCCCTGGTGGCTTTCTGCACTCACGCAGCTGATACAGCTATTGTTGGCATGAGCATCACCTCCAAGGAGGAAGGTCCTCTTTCCACAGATGCTGCAGCTTCCCTGACTTCTACTGAAGGCCTCGGATTGAAGTGGCCTTTTGTGGGGGTCGAATAGTGAAACTTTTGTCGGATGGTCCACCCAGTCTTCGTCTCGGCTACTCAGCTGTGTTCCGTGGAAACAGGGCTGAAATCTAAATAAACAGGTGTCATTGTGCTCCAGGAAACCTTTATGTATCCAAAGACACTGTGGGCCAGATTTGTTGGTACTCTATCTGAAGGTAGAGTTTTTAAAATTCAGGTCTCTTAAATCTACCTAAGACACAGGTCAATCAAATTTCTGAATAATTTTTGTTTAACTTGAATATTCATAAAACAGCACCGTTAATAGAGAATAAAATAAGATACATAGAAATGGCTAAATTTTTCTCATCGATGTTCCTTTATTTAATGTATGTACATATATTTACACCAAACTATGAAAAATATTAAGTTTTAAGAGGGATTTGCATAAAATGGTAAAATCCTTGAAGAAACATTATAATATGTGTAAGTTAAGGCATCACCTAAGAGCCCTAGGAAGTATAGTAGTTTTAGAAGAGAAAAATACAATTTTTCCATATTTTTTTTTACTTGGAGTTGAACTCGAGACCTCTGACATGTGAAGTAAATAGACCCCTTGCCACTGAGATCTATCTCCACCTTTCCTTTTATTTTAAACCAAAATCTCACTAAGCTTCTCAAGTGTTCTTGAAGCCACTCTGTCACTCCGGTGGACCTGACCTGTGATTCTCCTGCCTCGGCCTCTTAAGGAGGCTCACAGGCCCATATCCCCAGTCCCTGATAGACGAGCAAGCCTGTTTCCCACCTGTCTAAGAGAGCAGAATGGATTATCTGCAGCTGAAACCAAGGGAAATGGGGAAAGAAGCCAGAAAACTCACAGCTAATCCTTTTGGGACAAATTGGCTACCGCAGCAGCAAGCATCACAGTGGCTTTGGTGGCATCAACCATAATTTACTCTCATAGATACAATTCAGCTACTGGGGAAGCTGGGAAACGTAGGTTCAAGCTGGGCAGCCATCTGTTCCACTACAATCTGGGCACATGAATTGCTGTAGCAAAGGGAGGGTGGGGAGGAGAGAGTGGGTCTCTGCTCGCCGCCGTAACTCAAAGGAACTTGGGCTGTAGGTCCCGACTGACCTAGTTCCAAATCCCAGCTTCAAGGCTTGCCAACTTAAGGCTATTAGGGATGCCTTAACCTTCCTCATCTTTGCTTTCTTTATTTGCAGAATGAGGAAAATAGCAGCTCCCTCCCCCAACTTCTCATTATATAACTTCTATCTCCCTCCCTATCAGCTCAGCTAAAGGGAGGAATCTAAACATTGTCCCCAATCTAGCATGGTTTATACGGGCACCAGAGATTAATGTTTGACACCACCCACGAACAGGTTCACACTGCACCACCAAGGCCAAGTATGAAAGAGAATTGAGTCTCTGAGGAAAGCTCTCAGGAACATACCAGTCTCCATATTTCAAAATCAAACTGTTTTCTTTGTGAGGTCATCCTATTTTGTCTTGCACCTGTGGGCCTCTGCCCAACGAGGAAACAGCTGGATTGCATGTGGCACTCTCTCTTATCACCATTTATGCCGTTTCTCTGGACATTCTCCTTAGTGCAGGGTCACGATGGGGGAGAGGGGACCCAGGGGACTAGATCTGTGGGTGGAGCAAAGATGTCTTCCTTACTGACTTCCAACACAACCTTCTACGGAAAGCCTTTCTTTGCTCTCGGCCCTTTCTGTAATGCCTGGAATGGAAGTACAGTAGCTTTCCCTCTTCCAGGTTTTGTCTTTCTCACCAGCCCCAGAATCTTAAGAGACACTGCAGACTCCACTTTTCCTAATAAGTCCTAACACCTCCCCGTCATCTCCTCCTCTGATCCATATACCCGTTCTGCGCCCACCTCTGCAAGCCCTTGCAAGACCTAACAAGGTGGCACATGCCAAGGACCGAGAACAGATCCCAAGGCACTGCGAGTGTGGCAGTGAAAGTTGACCCCACCACCAGGGTGATTCAGATGGCAGCTTGTCTTTCCACTACCCACATGTAGCTTCTGGGCTCATCTGTGTTCTCTGATTCCAAGGCCCCATTATCCACTCTTTCTGCCTCTCAAGCCAGAGAAGCCTATACAGAAACATCACAAACTGAGTTCTGATCCCAGAGATTTCCCCGGCTGCTCGAAAGACACACCTTAAGTTAGAGTTCTGACCAGCACTGTGACTGAAGGCACCCTAAGATGGGCCCTGGAACACGGCTGTACCCCTTTTCTCCTTGCACGGGGAATGTACCTTCCCCTCCCACTAGCAATAGCATTATCTCTCCCTCGCTGGGGCATTCCTCTCTCTTGGCTTCTTTGCTATTCTAAAGGTGTGTGTGTGTGTGTGTGTGTGTGTGTGTGTGTGTGTGTGTGTGCATATGTGTGTGTATGTGTGTGCTGGGGGTAGGTTTAGAGCCAGCTTCTTCTGGTATTGAAACATTTTCAAGGTGCGATTGCCTTCCTCCTGGGCAAGCATGCAGCTCTCTGCCCATCTGCAGAACTCTGCAATGCTGTCCCATGGCCCACAGTGTAGATCCCATGCTGACACTGGAGATTCGGAAGAAATAAGAGCTGCTGCTCACTGTGAAGGTTTCCACCATCATCCCCCAAGCTGATACTCAGCCTCCTTCTCTTCCCAGGAGAGGCCCCAGTTTACCCCAAATCACTACTTACACATACTCTTTCCTTCTTTCTTTCTTTCTTTCCTTCCTTCCTCCCTTCCTTCTTTTTTTTCTTTTTCTCATCTACACTTCATGTTTTTTGAGACAATATCTCACTATGTATCCCTGGCCTGGGACTAGCATTCCTCCTACTTCAGCCTCCCAAGTGCTAGGTTTACAGATGTGAGTCAACAGCCGAGTCTCTGCATCTTAAGTCAATGTCTATTGCTAGACAGTCACTAGAAAGACAAAGTCTTTTCAGATTTTCTCCTAGTGCACTAGACTCCTGTTCTCAAGGCTAGAGGTCCCATCTGTAATGGTGTTTGCCTTGCTCTCTACCCATGAAAAGAGGGCTTAGAGTCCTTGCCCCCCTCCACAGGAAAACTTTCAATTAGTTTAGTTACAGCTTCAGCTTGAGAAGTTAAAAACCTTCTTCACGCCTGCTTAAACTCTCCTCACCTGATTGAAAATTTCAAGGTACAGGTTACCAGCAATCAATTCCAAACGTCTCAAGTTTAATATGTGTATGCGTGCGTATGTGTGTGCATGTGTATGAATGTTATATAATCCTGTCTTTCTTTGGCTCTCACGTTCCCCCCGCCCCCATCTGTCCTCTAAGTGTATTTCGAGTTTGTTGCTATTAAGTCCCTGGAGGATGAGAGCAGGTGTTATGTGTGCTCAACCCCACAATGACCAGTGACAGGACCTGGTGAAATCATTTGCACCTTAATAAGTGTTTAATATTTGTCTTCTTGGTTTCCTCCCCAGCTCTCATGCTATCAATAATGAAGAATTTGAGACTTCGGAACAAAATTCCAAGGCTCTTCATAATTATTTAAAACTATGTCTATTTGACAACAAACGCCGTGTTTACTTTGAAACAGTGGGAGAGCCGTGTAAACAGGAACGATAGAACAATTCTGCACTGCACAAGGCTTGCATCTGCTGTTTTGCTACTTGAGAGGAAACAATTTTCTAACAAGTGGCAATGGTCAAGAAAGCTATGAAATTTAGGCCAGTTGTCACGGAAAATAACGTATTAGTTGCTAAGCTACCAGCCCTAAAAGGAACTCAATTAGGGAGAGACAAAGAAACTTAACCAGGACCCATCGCTCTGAGAGCAGGAAGTTGGAGCTGTCAGGTGATTTGGGTGACTGTGTGGCAGGGAACGTGATTGACAAACTGGCCTTTGCCTGGCATCGAATTTGGCTTTGATTGTGTGAGTGACTGACGGGTGCGTGTCATCTGAAAACGTGGATCCTGTACTGCATGGGGGATTTTGCAACCGAATGATTGACACACTGCAGAAATTGTCCCCTAGATGGAGAAAACAAAATAGAGATTTGTTGTGACAAGGCGTTCCTTTTTACCTGTTCATTTTTGTTTGCAGAGAGGAGAAATGGGAAGCCATGCCGGGTGCTGATGAATTCGTCCAATGGATAACAGGGTGCCATGGCCAGGTAGGTACCTGGAAAGAGTCCCGGGTGGTGAGGAATTGGGAGAAAGGTTTTCAAATTCTCGTTCTCACACACACTGAGATTTTTAGGAAAGCTCCCTTGTGCTAAGTCTATCTCGCTAATACATCTAGAAATGTAGGCAGCCATATTTGCTGCCCCCAGTGAACAGGATTGACAGATAGAATACAAGGTATCTCTTGTTAAAATAAATCTCAATTAAACAATAAATAATTATTTTGGTTGGTGTCCCACATGTCACATGTGGTATGATGTGTCCCTTTGTATCCCTTGTCATTCTCCAGCCCATGAATTTGCTTCTCCATCAGTGACTCCTACTAACTAGTGTACCTCCTACAGATGCTGTGAAGGTCAGATGAGGTGATTAATTCAGGGTGGCAAACTGTCTTGGTCTGATCAAGGCTTTTGGTGTGCGAGAGCTAAGATAAGGACTGATTGAATGTTCACATCATCCTACTTAGCTTTGCTTGCAGCCTCTTGAATTTCATTCCATAGGTGATGGGGAATCATTATGAGGAATTAAGTCATCCGTTCTAAATCACATCTGTGCATAGAACGGTGACCCGGGGAAAAGCGAGAAAATGACGCGGGCCCCTCGAGCCCAGAGCTCCGCAAACTATAGTGTCTTTGGCCATAAGTTCTGCTTTATGGCTGACCATAAAGCTGCCGATCAAAGCGCTCCCGACAGATGAGCCACAGTAATGAGTGCGGGCGGGAGCTGCCCTGGGAACGCTCCACCTGGCAGGGACTCAGAGCTCCGAAAGGGCATTCCCATAAACACAGAGAGCCTTTCGCCTTCTTCCCTCCTGTCCCTCTGGCCCCAGTCCTCAGCCTCTCAGTTTCTACATGCCATTCATTCATTCATTGCTTTCAGTGAGTCACATTTTGATGTATGTATTCATTCAATCATCAATGCGTCTCTTAAGTGAGTCGTAAGATTTTTATTGAATGAATAACAACAGCTTACATTTATTGAGCTCTTTCGACAAGATGGGATCCTTGATAGCAAAGCAGTAAGGACAACGTTATCAACATCTACCAACCATTTAAGATTCTCTGGAAAATACTGTATTTGGATCATCTCATTTTATCTCCACCGAAGTTATCTGGGATAAAGTGATTGCTTTTACAATCTTAATTTTATTATATTTTGAGAAGTTCGTACATGGGTGCTGTATTTCCATCATTTATATCCGGCCTATCTCCATCTAACTCTTCCTGCATCCTCCTCTTTCCTTCTCAAAGTTATCACCTCCTGTATGGATTGCCTGTGTCTCTTCATCCAAGGACAGGGCCCTGTGGAACGTCCCCCATCTGCACTGGAATACAGATTGGTGTCATTGTTTAGCTCTTGTTTAGGTGACCATATTATTGAGGTTTCCTGGGTGAAGTTCCCCTGTCTTATCTAGGAGACTTCCATCCATAAAGTGATCTTACAGTATTATTTTAATAGATTGATGGTAACATAGAGTTTAGGCGAATGGTCCCAAGTTACATCGCCTGCCTTCAGATCATGTCTACGTAGCAAACATACGTTCTTAACCACAGCATGGGTCAGCTTCAATGGATCCCAAACTTCAGCCTGCAATGTTTTCTTTTCCAGAAATGAATTCGCCCAGTCTTTGAACGATGTCACATAGTAAGGAGCCGACTTAGGACTGTAATTATCCCCTCTGAAGCAATACAGCAAATAGAACAACACAGCAGAAGCCCAAGATGTGGCCCCATGCTCCTGTCGTCTGTTATGAAGGGCATCCACACACCAGCAACCATTTGTCAAAGCCAGAGGTACTTTGTAGAGCACCCGTGCAGGAAGAGGAGATACCTCATTAAGTGAAGTGCTTGCTACCTAAGCATGAGTTAGGATCCCCAGCAGCCACTGAAATTAAAAAAAAAAATGAGAAGTGCTACCGTACACTTTTAATCCTAGTCCCAGGAGGTGGAGACAGGGGGACCCTGCAGGTTTGCTGGCCAGCCAGTGAGCTTCAAGTTTAATGAGAGGCCCAGGCTGGAAAAAACAAATAAGAAATAAGATTTAAAAAGACACTAGGTATTGACTGTAGGCTGGCTTCAGAGGCAGGTAGATACTTGAGCTGGCGTCATCCAGAACACTCTTTGTCCCTCACCGTTCTCTGCTTGCTGCCTCTCATCCTGCCAGTCTCTCTTCTGGAGCTCGCATGGATTCCCATAGGCAGTTAGGACTCTTCTATTTTAGTACGGCCCAAGTTCTTGCATCCCCGCACCATGTAGACTAGACAAGGACTGGCTGCCCTCCTAGAGCTCTCTTAGAAGATCAGATGCTGCCTCTTCTCCCACAATTCCAAGTGAACCTCTCTTCAGACCTCCTGGGCGTTCTCTGGATTTCTGCCCTTAATGGGTTGAACGCGTTGCTGGAGCGGTGGTGTGGGACCCCAGCATAGGCCAGCCCCTCCAGCTGAGGTACTAGTCACTGCCACAAGAACAGAAGGGCCGGACACTGGAGACCACGGCTAGGACGAGGCCATTCCCAAGCGGGGTTTCTTGAAGGAGAAACACGGACAAGGATTCGGAGGCAAAAACAGCTGGAGTCCATTACACGGGATAATTTGGGGTTTTGTTTAATTAGCGAGTGCCCAAGCGTATCTTCCTGAGCACACACAGCTCCATTTAGCCCTGGACAAAACTGGGAGCATTATCTCACTCATTGCCATGTTGGACGTTTTTCCCAGAACCAAATGTGCCTTTAACACAAGCAAATGTGATCTTTTTTTTTCTTTCCAAAATGCTTCAAGGATCCCACCTTTCAAAATGTGTGGAATTTAACTAGCTGCCACCCCCCCACATATCAGCCTTGCCCCTTACGTAAACAAAAGGTGCCACCGCGTAACCTAATACTTGAATTAAGATTGGAAGAACGATTGTGTTTCTTCGCATGGTGGTGGCTTCCACTGTGGTTTGTTCTATGGTCTTCATTTGGCAAATGTGTTCTGCATGTACACACGGCTAGGAATCACTCTTCTCCGGGTGACATTTTCAGCAGGGGGAGAAACTGCGTGCCTCTGCGAATGACACAGTTCACTACAAGTGGCCACCTCAGAATCTGAGATTCTTAAATGGCTTAGCATTTCCCCTGTAGCCACGCTATCTATCACAGAGCAGTGACATTCTGAGGGACTCCAGCCAATCAGGGGATCGGAGAATAATTTCTACAAAACAAATGTATGTATAAATTATCGCTCCCTTTTCTCCTGTCTATAAATAGCCGTACTAATAGATCCACGGTGTGAGATGGGAAAGGGGGTGTGATATTCTAGAATATTCCTCTTGTCGGGGAAAGGCAGAATGAAGCAGCCCGGTTGTGTTGGGGTTTGGTGTTGTCTGTCCAGCAGCTCCTAGTTACACTGACTGAATGGGTGTGTGTTTCTTGTTTAGAAAAGGAAGCCAATGTGTGGGTGTATACACACAGTGTGTGCACAGGACAAAGGATGTGTGCACACCAGGGTGCGGGGAGGGAGAACGGGATGAAGACCGTCTGCTTGCCTCAGCCTTCGTCATTCCGTGGTGCTGAATATCCAGAACATTTCACGTAGGCCATCTTCCCAGGACCAAAAGCAGTTGCTTACAAAGCAGGAGTCACCCAGACTGATAGTCACACGACTCTTCAAATATCTTTCAGCATATAGCTACAGAGAATAGAGAGAACCTGGATTCTCCTTAAGAGTTTTTTTAAAGGTGTGTGTGTGTGTGTGTGTGTGTGTGTGTGTGTCTGTGAGCGCGCGCACTTGTGTGTGTTTATTTACATGCAATGTCTATGCACCATGTTTATGACTGGTGCCCACAGAGGCCCCCAGATCCCCAGGAACTGGAAATACAAGTTGTTTTAAGCATCCATGTGGGTGCTGGGAAATGAACCTGGGTCCTGGGGTAGAGCAGCCAGTGCTCTTACAGGTTGAGCCACCCCCTCAGTCCCTCCCTTAATCTTTTTCAGATCTTTTTCAGAATCTAAATTATTTTATTTCTGTCAGCTGAAAGAAAGTCCGTATTATTTTAAATACAGGAAGTAAGGAGGGAGGAAGGAAGGGGGAGTGGGAAGGATGAAGGACGGAGGAACAGAGGGACGGAGGGAGGAAGAAAAGTGGACCCCAGTTGACAAAATCCTTCCAACCGCCTGCAGCTTCAGCTTCTCTTTGGAATTTTTTTATGACTTACAAAGCAAGCAACTTCTTGGGAGGTTTATTAAAAGGTTTAAAACTCACAATGTAAATCATATCTCTTGTAAATCGCAGCACACCACACGTTATGTGGTCCTGAAATCTCTGCTCGCCGCAGCTGCCATCTCTCTGCTTGTTACAGATGTAGTGTGCTCGGGCCACAAAGGTCCCAGCACAAAGTATTTCAGGTGGAATAAGTGTGTTTGTCCAATTACCTGTCTCACATGGCAGTGACATGTTTTCTCATCATCAAGAAGGCCAGTGTGTCTCCCCAGTGTCTCCCAATTGAAGATTGGCATCCTACAAGATGCCTGTGGCCTCACTCCCAAGTCACATATTTGGGAGAACAGGAAGTTCACCATATAGGAACCACAAAGTTCAGAGTAGGCGTCAGCCTGAAGCTGAACACTGGAAAGTTATTTCTGCATGAAATGATTTAAAGCATTTTTTTCTATTTTTTAATTATTATAAAATATCCTTGATCACGTGTGTGTGTGTGTGTGTGTGCACGCACGCACACATGCACATATGCATGTGTACAATTCAGGACAGCAGCCAAACATGGCATTAATATAAATAAAGTTTTATTCAAACATAAACATTGTCATTCCTTGCATATTGTCCATGTCTTCATTTGTATTGTATGGGTAGAGCTGAGTGGCTGAAGGACAGACCAATGTGGCCCTCAGATAGAAAATATTTATTATATGTTTACATGATACGCTGCCTGGAGTAGTGAGATGGTTCCGAGGAGAAAGAGGCTTGTTGCTTGAGTTCAATCCTTGGGACCCATGAAGTAGAAGGAGAGAATCAATATCCACAGATTGTCCTCTGACCTCTGCACTTGAGCTGTAATATGTGGACACTCGTGCAGACCCAGAATCACATAGACATACATGTATGCAGATAAATAAGTAGATTAGATAGGTAAATGTAGTTTAAAGTTGGAAAGAAAATTAATTTACTGCCCACCTCTTACTTCATAGCACAAAACAGTAGAGAACGTGTTACTTGTTGAATGTGTTTTTTCTGGATGAAAAGAGGTCCCTCTGATCAAAGCATCTATGCTTTCTCACCAGGACAATGGGGACAATAGTAGTTTATCAGTCCACCAGACATCTTCAGACAACAAGCTGTCAGATCCTGTGTGGGTTAGCTCCTGTCAACCTGACACAAGCCAGGGGCATCAACTGAGAAAATGCCACTATCAGATCAGGTACTAGGCAAGTCTGTGAGATATTTTCTTAATTAGTGATTGATGGAGGAGAAAACAGGCCACTGTGGGTTGATGTGGGATGCCCCTCTGTGTCCTGTGAATATGTTTTATTACCATTGGTTAATAAAGAAACTGCTTTGGCTTATGGCAGGGCAGAATATAGCTAGGCTGGAAGAGAGAGAGAGAGAAAGAGAGAGTAGGCAGAGTCAGAGAGACACCATGTAGCTGCAGAAGGAGAAGGACCCAGGAACCTTACTGGTAGGCCACAGTCTCGTGGTGACAAATAGATGAATAGAAATGGGCTAATTTAAGATGTAAGAGCTATCTAGAAATATGCCTAAGTCATTGGCCAAACAGTGTTGTAATTAATATAGTTTCTGTGTGATTGTTGAGGTCTGGATGGCTGGGAACAAAAGTGCAGTCGCCGGTTACAATGGGCGGTGCCACCTCTGGGAAGGTGGTCCTGAGTTCTAAAGGAAGCTGGCTGAGCAAGCCATGAGGAGCAAGTCAGCAAGCAGCTCCCTCCATGGCCTCCACCCAGTTCCTCCCTCAGCTTCCTAAACTGACTTCCCTTAAGAATGGATTGTAAAATGTTAGATGAAATTAACCCTTTCCTCTTTGGGCTGTTTTTAGCTACAGTGTTTTATCACAGAAATAGAAAGAAAACCATGGCAGGACCTCTATGTGATTTGACCACAATCTTTGGGAATGCTTTGAGCTGTGTTTAAGACAAGGCTTCCTTTTTATCTTTTCTTTTTCTTTCTTATTTTTCTATTCTGTGTATCTTGAAATTCTCATAAAATAAATTGCTGCAAAATCTTAAACTATCTTAAAACCTGACCGCAGACTTTTCTTCCATTTTTTCAATTTGTGTGTCTGCTTCATGGATCCATTTCCATTGGCATGCATTTATTGCACACTGCAAGGGGGTTGACAGCTAGTTTACATAAGGAACTCAAAAGAGTAAACGCCAAAAGAAAGCCCAAATCATCCATGGGATAATGCAATAGATAGACAGTTCTCCAAAACTGAAGTCCAAATGGAAAATAAACCCCCAAAATACCTGGCATCCTTAGCCACCAGGAAAATGCAAATGAGAATTACATCGAGATTCCCTCTCACCCCAGGCACCATGGCTGGTGAAGAAAACTAATGACAAATGCTGGCTAGGACCCAGGGGGTGTGACGGGGGGGGGGGGGGGGAGGCTAGGACCCAGGGGGTGTGACGGGGGAGGGGGGGAGGCTAGGACCCAGGGGGTGTGACGGGGGGAGGGGAGAGGCTAGGATCCAGGGGGTGTGACGGGGGGAGGGGGGGAGGCTAGGATCCAGGGGGTGTGGTGGGGGAATTTTCTGTCTGCCACAAGAATGTAAACTGAGGCAGCCACTATAGAAATCCATGTGAAGGTTTGGTAAATTACTAAAGTTGCCCTGTGATCCGATCACACCACGCCTGGGTATACACACAAAGCGCTCTAAGCCAGGGAACCACAGAGATACTTGCTCATTCGGATTTACTGCAACATGACTCAGAGAAGCCAAATTATGGAATCAACCTAGGTATCATCAAAAGATGAACGGACAAAGGAAGTGCAGTGCATACAAACACCAGAATGCTTAGACTTGTCCCTTAAACAATGAAGATCTGAGTTCTGGCATGATTGCTAAGACACAGACTCCCAGGGACTGTGGAAATCATCCTGGCCCTAGGCCTTAACCGTCTGACCTGCACGGCCAGGCTCGGTGTTCTGACTCTTTGCCTTGGCCTGTTTCTAAATACAAGTCTTTGCCTCTAGTTCTGGATATGACATCCTAAGAAGAATAGAAGGGCCATGAGCAGGAAGGTGACTCTTCTTAAGATCTGGCTGTGTGAGTCAAACAGTAGACGACCAAACACTGTCCAAGTGAACAGAGTGACCAGCTCCCTGCCAACACTCATCACCTCTGTGCCCCCTTGGTCAAACAGCACTGAAAACTAGTGGAGTGTTGACAAGGACACGGCGAATGGTGGGTGGGGTGGTTGAGGAATGTGGGTGTGGTGGTTTGAGTTGAAGGTGTTGGAATGCTTGACCCTTGCAGGGTGGCACTATTAGGAGGTGTAGACTTGTTGGAGGAAGTGTGTCACTGTGGGGATGGGCGTTAAGGTCTTAATATGCTCAAGCTAGACCCAGTGTGGAAGGCAGTCTTTCCTTCTCCTGCCTGCAGATCAAGATGTAGGACTCTCAGCTCCTTCTCCAGCACCATGTCTGCCTGCACACCACCATGCTCCCCATAATGATGATAAGGGACTAAACCTATGAAACTGTAAGCCAGTACCAATTAAATGTTTTATGAGAGTTGCCATTTTCATGGTGTCTCTTCACATCAATAGAAACTATAATACAGTGGGTGAGCCCCAGATCAAAATTTTCAAATACACTTTATTGTCCTTGCTAGTGAAACTGTTGAGGAGGGTTTCTTCTTGGACTTTTATTTTATGTGTGTGTGTTCATGTGCACACATGGACATTAGCGTGTGTATCTGTTTGTGGGGGATTTTCCTTGCACATGTATTTGCACATATCTGAAGACCTTGGGTGTCGTTCCTCAGGTGCCACCCACCTTTCTTTGAGACAAGCTCTCCCAGTCACCCAGAACTCATCTTGTAGGCTGGCTAGCCAGAAAGCCTAGGAACGTGCCCGTCTCAACCTCCCAAACATGAGGGTCGCAAATGCACACGCCACCACACTTGGCTTTTGTTGCACAGCTTCTAGACATTTAACCTGTGCCTTCATGCTTGCAAGGCCAGCATTTCACCATCCAAACCACCCCCAAAGCTTAGCTTCTGTACCACATGAAGAGCCAAATGAGGAAATCAGATGCCGCGCTGAATTTTTCTGTCGTCCACCAGCAGCTCCTTAATATGAAGCAGCAGCTTTCTTCCTGACAGTAGGGTTTTTAATGAGGCAGTCGGTGGTCCTGGGGAAGTGAGGGCGTCAATTCTAGAACCTGTGCTTTCTATCCCTTGACCTTCCGTGCATTCAGAGATGAACATAGACTCATAGGCAAACAACCTAGAAGAGGACATGGCCCTGGCATGTGCTTCCATGAACAAAGTGATTGATGGTCACCCTGGGTGAGCCAGGCTGAGGGCACAGCCTTCCAGAGAGGAACCGGAAGCCCTTGATGAGCACGATCTAGGAGCAACTATGCCTGCATATTTAGCCTGCCTTTCTATTTAAAGTAAGGAAACCCAACTCAAGGGTTCAAAGCCACAGTAGAAATTAGTTTTGATTCACTTACCTGAAAGAGAAGACGTGAGAAGATGGCACCCGAGTGTCCGCCGTTTCAGCCATGTCACGGACACTGTAAGCCTTTGTTCTTTATTTTTTCAATTCCTCCTTCTTTCCTCGTTCTTCCTAAGGTTGCCTTTCTCCCATTATGAGGAAGCTTATGCCAACAGTTTTCCCTCCCCGTGTTCTGTACTTGAGAGACTGCAAATAGGATTTTTAAAATTCAGCCTCCTTGCCGGCTCAAGAGTCAGTTGCTGCGGTCACGACGCTGATGGCCTTGTTTCCAGACTGATATGACTCTGCTCCTCCAGAAGCGGGAAAGTCAAAGAGTGAAGAGTTAGGTGCATGTCCCTGTTGCTTCCCTGATGTTGGGATGAGGTGCTCAGACAGAAGCAGCTTCACGGAGAAAGGACTGTGTTGGCTCAGTTCTAGGGAGAACCAGTCCATCACGGAGGGAAGCTATGGCGAAAGGATCTTGAAGGAGCTGGTGTTCAGGAAGCTGCTTCTCAGGAAGCAGAAGGAGATGAAGGTGCTGTGTTCAGCTTACTGTCTCCTTTTGGCACAGTTCAGGACCCAAGCCCAGGGAATGGTGTCACCTATAGTGAGTGGGCCTTCCCTGCTCAATGAACCCAGTCAAGATAATCGCTCACAGGCGTGCCTAGCAGCTCTTCTGGCAAATAATTATTGATTTCATCAAGCTGACAACTGGGACAGAACATCACGGCACCCCGTGAAACTGAACTGTGTCTGAAAAGGCCAAATGGAGTAAAACGCTGGGAGAAAAAACCCGCCCATCAAAACTATCAATCCCCGCACTAAGAAGTGATAGGCAGTCAAAGTGTTTCCTTTGTTCCTTGAACCGATTTAACTTTGTTTGAGCCAGAGGTTTTGCCTGTTACTTACATTCTCTGTCTGAGAATTGAGAGGAACCATTTCTCAACCGTACCCCCTGAAAGCCCAAATCTACTTTCTGTCTTCGTTTTTCTCTCTGGCTCCTTTCACACTGGGTTTGTTTTGCATATTGCCACACTCCTGAAAGAGAATGCTCTCTGAGGACAGAGGTCGGAGCCCGGCTATAATTCCCAGCGTCTATGATGGCACCTGGTTCATAATATGTGCTTAGTTAAGAACCAGGCTGAATGAATGAGAGAGTGGGTAGATATACAAGTAAACAAACCTATAGAGAAGTGTTAGAAAGCATTAGGGTTCTCCAAGATGGGCCGGTCCGCTCTGCAGAGGCAGTACTGGACAGGCAAATAATCCAGCCTGTGTCCCCCATCCGACATCCTGTTGATGGAGACTCCCCGCCTCCAGCCAGCTTCTGCCTCTGACCACAGTTTACCTGTTTTTCTTGGCTATACTGTTTTCCCCCCAGGTCTTTCTGTGTCTATATTTCCTGAATGCAGTCTGCATGGATATTTAGAATCCAGCTTGCTCCAGTCCCACCTGAATTAGGAAACAAGGAATGAATGAGCCTTTGCTAGATTACTCTTCCCACCCAGGAAGCGTGGGTTCTAGCCTGGCTTGATCCCTGAGCCCTTGGCCTTCGTTCCCATCCCCCACCAGGTATGTCTGAGAACTCCTTTCTCCAAGCCCTCCACGGTGGGCCAGATCGCATCCTGGTTCTGTTCTAAGTGGTGGCTTACACCAGTGGTCTCTGGCTTTGATTAGTTGCCAATGACTTTTGCGGGCAGCATTCAACCTCTAGAGCTCTCTGGTGTCCAAGTGGGCTCTTGGGCTGAGAGTCTTCCTGCTTGAGTACCAAGAAAACTCCAGACCTCTCCAGTGCAGGTGGCACCCAGGTGGCTTGCTTGGTTATATTCCATCTTGAAACTCAGGTGTCCTCCTGCTGGGGGATGCTCCATCCAGTTTTCTTCTGTACCACACTGGGATTGTTGAACTTCAACAGTGGCCATAGTATACAACTTAAAGACCTTGTGCGTCTTCCAAAAATGTCCCTGAAATCATCCCCTAGAAGGAACTCACAAACTGTTTGGTGCCAGGGGGAGCTTCATCTAACGGGACACCTAACACAGAGAGGGAGTTGCCCAAATGGCGTGTGTTCTGAATATAACAAACAACTTCCCACACCAAAGCCTCCCGTTAGAACATTTGAAGAAACACAAGCATTTGTTCAGAGCATGTATTTTTAAATATTTTCCAAGTTTTGGTGGGTGTGTGTATACGTGTGTGTGGGCTCACATGGGTTAGCCGTGTGACAAGCTGGCCACCGAGCCTCAGGAGTCCTCCCGCTTCTGCTTCCGGGCTCCTGGGATTGCAGACACATGCCACCATGTCCTGCTTGACACATCAGCTCCCCGAACTCAAGTCCCCTTGCCTGAAAGACAGGTGCTTTACCCACTGAGCCGTCACCTCAGCCCCTACATTTATTTGAAATTTTACTTTTGAAAATGCACCTTGCTGCCTTTAACAAGTGACTGACGTCGGTGCTCCCAAGCGAGGCCTGCAATCAGCAGCAGTGATTGGGACCTTGTTGATGTAGGAATCTTGGGGGTCCCACCCAAAACTCTACTCAGAGAGAGGGGAGGGAGTCAGTATATTTCAATAGGTTGCCTGGGTGATTCTGTCCAACACTTACGTTGAGAACTTCTAACAAGCTCTCTGTAGCAAATGGGACTCAGAATGCCTTGCATTGTGGGTCCTGATATAGTTTAAGAATTAGTTGCAACATGGTGCAGGCCCCTAGTCCCAGCTGCTTCAGAGGCTGAGCAAGAGGAGCTCAAAATTTTAGACCTTCCTGGGATAAGTTCAAGAGCAGCCCAGGCAACTTAAAGAGATATGTATCGAAGTAAAATTAACCATAGGGATGGGGGAGGAGGAGGGATCTCCAGGATAGAGTGCTTGCCTAGCCTGCACAGGGGCCCTGGGTCCAATCCTCAGTCCAAAAATAATAATAAATTTTTGCCTGCCCATCACTTTGCAGATCTAGCACTGCATATGTGTTCAACACATGACAGATTCCGTTATTACTGTTGTTTCTGTTGCTGGGTTTCTTTGCTAAGTGGACTGTGAATTTCTTTCTGAGTTAGAATATTTGTCTGTGAGAAGGCACAGAAGAGAGTTAAAGGTAGTCATCCCGACTGTCGCAAGGTTAAGAACTCTTTCCTGTGTCGGACCCTTAACTAGTCACTTCACACACACGGCATTTGACACACAGATAGAAAATGCACCCTACTCAAAGAGAGCAATGTGCACCGCCTGCCCACCCACCGGAGAGCTTGGGTGGCCTCTCAGGGGTAACACGGATAGGGAAGGAAGAGCCAGGCCCTCAGAGAGACCATCCACAGCCAGATCAGTAAGCGTGACACTCCACTGCCACGCGTATGGTCTGAGAAAGGTGTCGTGAGATGGACATCACTGTGCTCAGTCCTATACTGAATAGCTCACTGAAGGCGTAGGCAGTGATGCCAGCTATAAAATGCTTGTCCAGCACATATGATGCCCTGGACTTAATCCCAGCAGCAACACAAAAAAATAGTTAAAATAAAAGTCTCAGTGAAATCAGATAATTGCTATAACATACACATCAACATGGTAGCTGCTGCTCAACTCTGGAAGAAGTTTTTAGATCCAGTATTGCCTTGAAATGAGTTTGCTTTTTGAGAAACAAGTAGCAAAAGGGACTCTTATGCTGGCTTCCTAAAAGTCTACCATGGCTTTTAATTCCTACCGAGCCCCCAGTAGTTGTGGAGGTAGGACAAGGGCTGGATTAAAGAGGGCAGGACTGGACAACCCAGTGCCTGGAGTCACGGACATTTCTTCTGGGCTGTGTCTTGGGTCACAGATCAGATGAGCCTAAAAGATGTCAAGCATCCAAGCATCTGTTGGCCAAGAGGGCTATCTGCAATCAGTCTTTACATACAGAAAGAAGAACGATGGAAACAGGATGTGCAGTTGCTCTTAAGATGCCGTAGACGTTGAGACTTCCTGGCCTGGGCTTTGTGGCCTGTGATGGGTTCCAAACTTGTGCCGTCTTTCAATTCCACACACACACGCAAATCTGGGCCCATGAAGTACCAGGGCCCTCCCGTGAGACTGTGTTTAAAACGGGTAACATGATAAGCACACTGGAGTTTTCTCAGAGAGGGCTGCTGAGTCTGTAAAATGCACATCTTTAAGGTCCATCCAAGTGTTGTTCCAGAGTGGCACACCTGTGTTTAGCCGAGCGTGCTCATTTTGACCTCTGAGGACGTTTGCGTGCATAAGCGGACTAGCAGAAGAACTCACTCTAAAGGGTTTCGTATTTGAGAAAAGCCAATCGTGCTGTCTTTCGGTTGAGAGTTGATGCCTAACCCTCACCAACATGAGTTCAGAGACTTTGCAAGATTTCTGATTTCCTGTGCAAATCCCGTGTCCTCTAAACGACAGCAGCACCCCTGAGCAAACAGTGTTCAGGCTTCTGCCTTTTAATTTTTTTTCCTCTCCTTAGCTCCACCCCAGCTGCTCTTGAAAGGGCTCCTGTTCTGTCAGCCATAATGACATCTGCTGGCCGACACAGGAAGTCGTAAATCTGGAGGTCCCCTCTCAACCAAACCTTGTTAATGCTGTCATTTATCACAGGGGCTGGGTGCCATCTCTGGAGAGCCGAGCGCACCGAGTCCATTTTCTCCCCTCGCCCTTCCCCAAGAGAGCAACCATTTTCAAAGCAGCCACTCTTTCATTCCGAGTTTGCAGACCTGCGTGTCAGGCAGAGGTAAACTGGGCATCAAGGAGCTGCTCGGGGGAGGAAGCCAGGATGCCAGGCAACAATAGACCAGCCTGATGTTTTCAGACTGAGGCAGGGAATTCCACCTAAGTTCAGTCCTTCCTCGTTTTCAGCAGGCCCCTGACTGCCTCTAAGACGATGGAGGATTCACAGTGCCCCTATGTCCCCCCCACACACACACCCTCTACCAGCTCCACTCTGGTGGGGCTGTTAGGAAAAAGCAGTCATCGGAGCAGTTGAGAGAGGATTGTCTAGACTCAGATCCTTAGTTCTGACCCAACATTGGCAATGCTCCGGTTGTGTTTTTTAGTTTCTCAGTTGTGTCCCTAGCCTTAATTCAGAACCTCCACCTACACAGGGTGAGCCCTTGATTTTGTTAGCCAATGTGGGCTCCCTAGTTCTGCCAGTATCCACTACCAGAGTTTGTTAGGGGTGCATCCCAAATAATTTTTTATTTTATTGTATTAATGTCGTGCTGGGGACTGAAGCCAGTGCCTCCAACACATTCGGCAAGTGACTACCCATGAACTATATCCCTGGCTATTTTTCACATTTTATTTTCAGGCAGAGTCTCACTAAGCTGCCCAGGATGGCTTAGAGATCAACCTATAGCCCAAGTGGGCCTTCACCTTCTAATCCTGTTGCCTCAGCTTCCTGAGTAGCTTTACTGGATACCAGAACTACAGGGTTTAGCTCCCACGCTGCATGTCAGGTAGACCCCGATGGCTCTCAAACACACCCTGCACTGTGAGCTGGAACTCCACAGCGTCTCCTCTCCTCACCCCCCCGGCAGCTGAGAGCGGGCAGTTCTCTCTGCAGAGGCCTGGTCTGCATCTATCAGCAAATGCACATTCCCTGACCCCAACCCAGGTCCACAGAACCAAACAGCAGCTCTGGAGTTGACTCCAGGAATGTGTTCATAGCCCCAGGAGAGACTATATCCCTCAACTCTTGGGCTGGAGACCACAAATAGAGAAAAGCAGTACCTTTGGTGACCAAAGTCTGTTGGGGCCACAGCATTGCCATTAGTTCAACAAATGTGAGGTCAGAGCCTACACACCAGAAGGGTTTGAATCCGGGTGCTTCTATTTTTTGTCTGTTTGCTTGTTTGTTGTTTGTTGAAGACAGGGTCTCAGGTAGACCAGGCTAACTTTGAGCTCCATATGTAACACAGGATAGCCCTGAGCTTCCTGCCTCTGCCTTGAGTGCTGGGATTCCAAGCCTGTCCCACAATGTCTGGTTTATACGGTGCTGGGGATCAAAATCAGGGCCTCTCTCCTGATAGACAAGCATCCTACCAGCTGAGGCACAGCCCCAGCCCCAGGAACTCAGACTTCACCGTGTATTATCTCCAAGAGCTTGGTCATGTCACCCAGTCTTTCTGTGACTCAGTTTCCTCAGATAGAGAATGGAGAGCCCAGGGGCACTGAATTTGATCAAATTCTCTGTAAACCTGATTTATTTTTATGCTAAAGTGATGAAAATGATACTTGTAGACATGTGCTTCATAAATGTCACTCAGGACTGTCACCATGGTTATGAGATCATTCCTGTCACCAATCTGTCCTGCCCCTGGTTGTCAAGCTCCTCGAAGGCCAGGCAAGTTCCTGTTACCTGAGGAGGACACAGAGGGTAACCCGGCCTGAAGAACAGGACAGGGTAATGGGAACACTGTGTGGATGGAGAGACAAATGGAGACCACAGGACAGTCCTGCAGTGGCTTGAACTGGAGTTCTGTTACCTGTGGCCATTCCTCATGGGCCTTTCATCTTCTGGGCAGCTTGGAATGTAGCTAAAGTGAGTTTATCCCTCAACACGATGTAGAATGGACCACATGTAGACAGGGCAGGCACTCTATAAACAGTGGACAGTCAGCAAACGCTTATCGGCAGAGATAGAATTCTGCTGTAAAGGGCTTGCCTAGCATGCACAAATCCCTAAGTTTCAGTCTCAAACCAACAGCCTCCTGTAAGTCAGTCGAAGGGCTTAGTAGACAGCATTGCTTCCCACGCAACAGGGAGGGTGGTAAGCAGTGTGCATTTGCCCCCAGGACCCTCTCTAAGCCCCCAAGAATTCAATGACACAACTATCGCATTTTAGACATGAGAATTCTGATCACCCTCTCCCCCAAAATTAAACAACAATGCCCAAGTATAAGCAGCCAAGTACGTTTAAATCGGATCTCCCAGTGACCCTGTGTCCCGGGATATGGGGCAGAAATACTAACATTGTGCCCCCACCTTGAGCTTAGAGACTTCCATGTAAATCTCAGAGTGCATGTCTTTTCTTCTAAAGCTGAAGTTGCAGCACTAAAGAGTTCTGCTCTACAGCCACATGGGTGCAGTGACAGAGAAGAGGGAAGGGGCCTCTGTCCCCAGCTGAGCAAGTGTGGGGTAGAAAAGGGGCCAATGAAATAAAAAAAGGAAAAGACTTAGAAGTAGGGGTTAAAGTTTACTATAAAGGACAGCCCTGAGCAAGACAGTAGCCTGCAAAGGTTATGGCCGAGGTTTGGGCCGTGCAGGTGCATGTCACAGATGTTCACCGAAGGCCTGCCAAGTGCCTGGCATGAAACCAGCAAGTGTGACTACTGCCGTAACTGGCCACCGTCCTGTCAATGCCCCCTCGAGGGTCCCAGGCTGGGAGATGCTCCTCCAGGTGAAACCATTTCTTTGGTAGCAGTAGAACTACTACAGGCCTGCACCCAGAGTCCTTGACCCCACAAGGTGAGTCAGGAGCAGTGATAGATTCCAGCTGGCCACAGGGGTGACAAACGCCCCAGCTCTCTCATCCTTGAGGAAGCTGTGGTACTTCAGTACCCCGATCTCCATCTCCCAGGCAATGCTTCCCCACTTTCTGTATTTTCTGGCTCCCTCCCTAGAGAGGGTTTTCTATCAACGTCTCTCAAGTGGGCTATTTGCAAAGAAATCTTTAGTTCTCGCTCCCCAAATCTTTCTTTTGGGGGAAACCAGGCCAAGACCAAGGTCCAAGCCTTATAGAAAGTGGGTCTAGGCAGCCTTCCAACTGTTCGCGCACGTTAAGCCAGGTTGCTTGGCCTCACTGGGTGGCCCAACGGTGCCTAAGGAGAAAAGACAAGCTGTATTGTTGGGTGAAAACGCCATTCAGGAGCAGACACTTTGACATAATCCCAGCAAGCAGTGGGGTAGAAACTCATGAAATGTTAAGGACAATGGGATGCTTAATGCCCTAATCATAATAGAGAAGACATGCTGTGGATAAGACAGGAAGGTGTTCTCAGAGAGAATTATATCATTCTCTATTTGCTTCGAGACGTTGAGGGGTACCGTTGGGCACATGATTCTAATGAGTCCTGGGAGTGGAGCTTAAAGCACACTTGACGCGCCCTGTGCTACACTGGTGCCTGGGACTTAGAAAGGCTGCCCGTCACATGGCTGCCAAGCTACACTGATCCTTACAGTCACTTAGTGTCTCTCTGTGGCTAATGAACTCCAGCAATGGGTGAGGGAGCCCGAGTCTTGCTCTGGATTCTTCAGGTTCAGCAACAAAACGCTGTCACCTGCTCTAAGCAACCATCTCATGGTGGAAACGTGACACAAAATGTCACAGCTCCATGTGCCTGGCCTGCCCACTCAGCCATTGTCCTGTTTAAAGACGTACCTAATGCTTAATTTTGGTTGTAGAAGGTCCCGTGTTTTCGAATCACAATAGCTTAAACAAAAAGAACCTGAGAACCTCAAAGGTTTTCCCCGTAGGAGCAAGCCTACGGAGCTACAGACTTCACTCTCAGCTTTTACGCTTCTCATTTGTTTTTGTTTTTTATTGCGGGGGGGGGGGGGGAGTACCGAGAATCAATTCCAGGGCCCACATGCTAGGCAGGTGGTATGTTCCCACAGGGTCCCCAGCCCCTTGGAGGTTGTTTATTGTCTGTTTTGAGACAAAGTTTCACGCAGCGACCCAAGCTGGCCTTGAACTCAGTCTGTAGCTCGAACTGGCCTTGGATTTGTGTTATAGGTCAGTGCCACCAGGCCCAGTCATTTGAACAAACGGTTTCTAATGGCGTTAAAAATTAGCGTTTGTGGGTTGCTGGAAGAATGAAGCTGGAAGTTAGTTTTCTCAGGGAGCTCCCCTGGGATGGAAGCGACCCTTCTCCCCAGCCTTTCTGCTTCCCTCTCCCTAACTGGCTCTGGTACCTTTGTGCTGACAGGGGCAGCCTTTCTCTTCTGAAGCCCAGAGCCCCTTCCTACTTCAGACCCCTGTTCCTGCTTGACTTCCTCTGCCCTCAGTTGACTCTTCAGAGACGCTTTCTGTCCCCCTAACTCTGATATGAGACTTGATCCAGCCTTATTCTCTAATCCATCGCACTTTGTTTTCCTTCTATCTATGGCCCAGAGTCTTTTTGGTCCGACTGTCCCAGACAGCGTGAATCTATATCAAGTATCATATGAGAAAAGGAAATAACAGAGATTTCCACCTCGGTGTTTTCACAAGATAATGCTCAACGAAGGACCTCAGTGAGCTAAAGGACACAAGGAAAAGGCAATGCATGATATCCTCAGCGCTGAAATCAGAAGGTATGTTGACTCTCAGATTTAGCCGCAAATTGAAAGTACCTGGGAGCTTAACACGATACTGGTGGGTAGCTGGATTCCATCCCCACAGGCAGATGCATGGCTCTGGGGTACGCTCTGGACATTGGTGTTTTATTTTGTTTTGTTTTTTAATTACTACGTGGATTATAATAAGCAGCAAAGTTTGAGAATATTGTTTTTGTGTGCTTAATCAATGATATGCATATACGAAAATAGCCAAGTATAAAAAGAGTTAATTTCCTGAGAGTTAACACCGTGATAACCATGACACTAGGAAGAAATGACACCCCACCCCACCTCCATCCAGCCAGGAGCCTTCTGTGTTTACTTCCTAGGCACAGCCTTGACGTCCAAGCATAAGTCAATCTCCCCTGTCCTATCTCTACAGGCGAGGAAAGCTTGATACACACTAAGGATACACACTTAGGAAGGCTTTCTGCAAGAGGTGGGATTTAAAGGTAGGCGTGACGGCTGGTGATGAGCAACACCTGTTACAGAAGAGGCAACCAGGCAGCAGTGGACCAGAGTTGATTCAGGCAATGTCAGCTTGCCTGACTTCCCTGCCAATGTGCTTAGCTGCTATGTACATACAATACCACTTTCTCCTCTCTTACACTGACACCGGACTATAGCTAGAGATAGGTGGCGGAGGATCAAGCCCATCAGATGAACGATAAACAATCAAATACATGAAGTAGACACAAGGAGGAAAAGAAAAGGGTGATGTCCAAAAGAGGTGGCATCTCTGGGCTTAGAGGAGAGAAGTACAGCTTATTGGAAAGAATTTTGCTGGAGGGAGGCGTGAGGGCAAAAGCTTGTGCAGGAAGCATGGTTGCAACATGGTGTCTCTCAAACCACTCCACCCTGGAGCCCAGTATGAGGTAGGCTCTCGGCAAATGCTTGTATCTACTGCAGTGGTTTGGAGCCCAGGAAGGAGAGTCATAGGAAAGAAGGCATCAAAAGCATCCTTTCTCTGGGACAGGATGGACAGGGTGTTTGTAGGTTCTACAGACAAGACCTCGGAACCCACCCTGGACCAGATGCTCTCTCTTTGTACCGAAAAGCTTTCCACACCTGATTCACCTCTTATAATGTTCTGCTTTTGAATGGGATAGGTGCCTTGGCACCAGATTGGAATTACCTGGGAACTTTTAAATTTTTCTGATTTTCTGGCCATACTTAAGATCTAACATATTAAGTCTGAGGGGTGGCCGGAGTTTCTTTATCTTTAGATGATGATGATGGTGGTGGTGGTGGTGATGGTGGTGGTGATGGTGGTGATGATGATGGTGATGATGGTGGTGGTGATGGTGATGATGGTGGTGGTGATGGTGGTGGTGGTGATGATGATGATGATAGTGGTGATGGTGGTGGTGATGGTGGTGATGGTGGTGGTGATGGTGGTGGTGATGGTGATGATGGTGGTGGTGGTGATGGTGGTGGTGGTGATGGTGGTGGTGATGATGATGGTGGTGGTGGTGATGATGATGATGGTGATGGTGGTGATGATGGTGGTGGTGATGGTGGTGATGATGGTGGTGGTGATGGTGGTGGTGATGGTGGTGGTGATGGTGATGGTGGTGATGATGGTGGTGGTGATGGTGGTGGTGATGGTGGTGGTGATGGTGGTGGTGGTGGTGATGGTGATGGTGGTGATGATGGTGATGGTGATGGTGATGGTGAAGGTGGTGGTGATGGTGAAGGTGGTGATGATGGTGATGGTGGTGATGATGGTGATGGTGGTGATGATGGTGATGGTGATGGTGATGGTGGTGGTGATGGTGATGGTGATGGTGAAGGTGGTGGTGATGGTGATGGTGGTGGTGATGGTGGTGGTGATGGTGATGGTGGTGGTGATGGTGATGGTGGTGATGATGGTGATGGTGATGGTGAAGGTGGTGGTGATGGTGATGGTGGTGGTGATGGTGATGGTGGTGGTGATGGTGGTGGTGATGGTGATGGTGGTGGTGATGGTGATGGTGGTGATGATGGTGATGGTGATGGTGAAGGTGGTGGTGATGGTGATGGTGGTGGTGATGGTGGTGGTGTGGTAGTGAAAATGCCCACGGGATTCTGATATTCACCAGGGGTTAGAACAGCTCTTGTGGGGACAGAGGTTGAGTCACGCCCGTCTAATTATGTCCTTACTCATCCTGCACTTTGAGCCCTGGATCCCAGGAAGCTGAATTCCTCAGACTTAAACCCAGCATGATTGTAAGACCTTGACTCTTGAGAGATGTTTCCCAGGAGCTGGGGTGTGTTTTCCTCTCAGCCAATTTCCTCATTCTGGGAATATTGACGGCACCTGCGTGTCTTACTTTTCCTGTCCTTGTGAGAACTTCAGGAGGGATGAATTTACCTGGGCTCTGGACAGAAGGGAATTGTGTTCATCATGACGGAGAAGGCATGGCAGCACACATGGTGGGCCGCTGGAGTGGCCCTTGTCCCTGTCAGTGGCCGTGGGGGACAACTTGCCCACACCTCATTGAATGAGAGCACAGAGAGTGTCTGGGGCTAGAAGCCAGGCCAGGCCCTATCACTCTATGTTAGATCCCCAAAGTTCTATGTTCTTCCAGAACAGCACCACCCCCTAGGGACCAAGGTGAAGCATGTGACAGCGTGGGGGAACATTTCATATTCAAACCATAACAAATATCTCTTTCATATTCTGCTACGTGTGCCTCCATCTGAACCATAGGGGCTATTTCTTCTTCCTTACATATATGAATTTTTAAACCTAGCTAATCACATGCTTCAGATAACTGCTGTAAACACAACACAGCGTCTTTTCCTGGCATAGAAGGCAAGCCCCCATTAAACTGAGCCACTCAAGTCACTCCGCGAAAGTTCCGCTAAACTCATTGTCGCTCCCTAAGCTTCCCAGCCCAAGTTCTGCAGCATCAGGGTTAAGTGTAGAAGTCAGGCAGGTGGGGACACAGCTCCATGTGTAAAGTACTTGTCCTGAAGAACAAAAGCAGGAGTTGAACCAACCAGAACACAGGTAAACGCCGGGTGGGTGGGGCAGCCCACCTGTAAACCTGGTGCTCAGAAGATAGGGGCGGGGCATCCCCAGGCAAAGCCAGTCAGTTAGCCTGGCCTGTGTTGGCAAGCTCTGGGCTGCACTGAGAGACTCTACCTAAATGAGAGAGTCACCATGGAAGACCCCTGTTGCCACATGCACCCACACACATGTGAACATGCTCACACCCACGTGCACACCGGACACAGACACAGAAAACATCAAGAAACAAAAGAGTAGATGGAGGCACAGGTGGCGGGCCTGAGAGAAACAAAGAGTTTCTCAAAACGAAAGAGGTTTAAAAGGGAAGGGACTTCTCCCGGCACGGTATAGAAATGTGTTCCTGTTTAAACCTGTGCCGTGTCCATCGGGGTGCTATGGCGTTCTGCTCCCCCTAACATAGACGGCATCATCACTGTGCAGCTTATGCCCACATGCCTAGGGTTGGCACTGCCCACAGTGAGCTGACCATCTACATCCATTAGCGAATAAGAAAATGCCTTACAGACATGGCCACCAGACAGGCTGATCTGAGCAAATCTTCAACTGAGATTCTCGTATCCCAGGTGACATTAGATTTATGTCAAGTTGACAGCTGAGGCTAACAAGGACAACATCTTGGCATCCCCTATATTTTAGGGCAATGCCTTGCACCCCTAATATATACTACAGAGATTTGTCAAATGATGCCTTGAACATAATACCAATCCCAAGGCAATAGGTTTCCCAGAGAAGATGGCAAGTTCATGGTGAGCTCTTACCCTTCCCTGTCCCTGCCCAAGTCTGTGCCTCCTCATCCTGGGACTGTAGAACTGTACTCTACAGTGGATTCTCAAGGTCAGGACTTCCTAAGCATATTCTGGGAAGCCATAGTTGATACCTCTTGGTTAACACTGCCAACTGTGGCAATACAGGATTCCTCTGCCTCAGTTGCCAAGAGCTAGGCTGGCGTGGGGTGAGGTGGGGAGGGCTGGATGCTGTCTGGGTGGCTGAAGCCAGGTGATGTTGTTACCTGTAGTACACATGTAAGGTGGAGGTGTTGACAGCGACTAATTGGCACTTTGCAAGCCGTAAAAATACCATCACATTGTGCCTGATGGGTAGGGCCAGGTGAGCTACACTTCCTGTGGCCCCCAAGAACTGCTGAAAAAGACCAACCTGAACTAGTTGTAGCTGGTAATTGCCCATGAGGAAGGGTCAGGGTGGCAAGAGGGAAGGGGCATGTGGAGACTTCTGAGGTCTCATGGTCAGGCCTCATTACCAGTGGATCCATAGTGGGGTGGAGCAAGAAGCCAGATAAGATTCCGTTCCGGTGGCCACAACAGCTGCATGGCCCCTAGTTCCACTCAGTTGTATCTATCTAAGCATGCTTTGGTCTTCAATTCAACCATAAACACTTTGTCTGACTTCTGAAGAAAAGAGACTCCAGGCCGTTCTTAGGCTGAAATCTATTCAACCTGTCAACTCCAGAACCAGGTCTGTAGCCAATAAGGTTCCCATCTAGAAAGTCCAAGGGGAGGGGGCAGGTTTTCCAAGCAGCAGACATTTTGGCCGCAGTGGAGACTGGGTAACATCTGTGGAAAGGTTTGTCATCAGAGCAGAGGGCAGGGGCCGGGCATCTGGAGATCAGGATGCTTCCAAGCAAGCATCCTGCATTGCGCTGGACCACACTCATTTCTGGCAAAATAGTGTGTGGCCCACCATGCTAACAGAGAGGGCTGTAAAACCTGGTTGTGGGTACCAAGGTGAGCGCATCCTCATGAGGGCCTTGGGAAGGATGGCTAAGGAGCAGGAACTTCTGGTGTTGTTTTAAGGGCAGCTGTATCTAGTCCCCTCTCCACCCTGCTTCCTCCTTCTCCAAGGTTAGAACCTATCTTTGACTTTCCCCAGCAGCCCCATTCAAACTCCAGATTCAAGCCAGCCTTGGTGGCACAGGCCTATCACCCCAGCCATCCAGAAGGCTAAGACAAGAAGCTCCCAAGTTCAAAGACCTACCTCGGGATGAGTTCAAGGCCAGCCAGAGTAACCAAGTTGTCTTGAAATTAAAAAAAAAAAAATAGTGGAAAGGGGTTGGCAACGTAGCTCTGCTTACCCAGCTTGTATGGTGCCCTGAGTTCAATGTCCAGTACTAGGTTCACTGAGACCCTGGCTTGACCTCCTTTCGCGGTCTTTACACATGTCATTGACATCCTACCTCACTAGGAGAGGTCCTTCAGGACAGGGATGGGGTCATCCTGTTCACTGGCGGGTCTACGACACATTGAAAAGTGTCTGCTGTGCAGTGGTACCCAGTGACGGGTCTGTGATGGCCCGAGGGCACTCTTTCAGCCCCTAGCACCTACCACACTCAGTTTTCATCAGGCCAGGCCACTCTGACATTATGCTCCCACCAGGACAGGCTTCCTTGTCATTCATTGCACAGCTATTGGGTGGCCGGGGGTAATACGTTTTGAGCTTTGCCACCCTTGAGAATGGAACAAGACAAAGGAGCCGCACCTCCCTAAGAACTTATAGTCTGGTGTGGTCATAGGTCATTATCCACAAAGAAAGCTCTGCACAGCATCCCCCCTCCCTTGACAAGCTGGGGGGGGAATAAAATAGAGAAATGTATGTATCAGAAAGGTAGACCTCTGGCAGGTGACTGGACACCAAGGACACATTGTTGAAGGGGTCATTCATGCCCCTTTATAAACACCCCCAGAGTCAGGATTTACCCATCCTCTGTCGCTGCTGTGACTCTAAAGCAGGTACACAGTAGGAGCTCAATAAATAGTGGAAGGGAACAGAATGAAGATTATGGGGTTAGCTGTCCAGGAGGCAGAAGTTAAAAAAAAATCCCACTAGTTCCAAGAAGATGGAAGGACAGCGATGTGAACTTAAAGAGCTGAGAGAAGCTTATTTGCAGGGGACAGGTTGAGACTAGATATGGTCCCAACTCCCTTGTCTGTCCCCCAAACAAACCTAGGTTCTCCCCTCTCTAAGGAGAGCCTGCTTCCAACTCTGCCAGCGCCTCCCCCTTCAGTCCCACTCTAACCTCCTTCCCTCTCCCTCCTCTCATCTTCCTCCTGGGAGGGGGGGCGTCTAGACAGGGTGGGCACCCCATTGCCCCAGCTAGGAGGACCGTGGCGCTGGAGCCTGGAAGGCAGGGTCTCCTGTCCCCAGCTCCTCTCCCAGGCAGGACACTGTCCCTTTAATAGACTCCCTCTGCCTGGCGCTCTGCGGCTGGGGAGTAAATTTCTCGCTGTCATCAGGTCGCAGGAAGAAGAGGAGGAGTTTGTTAATGTACAGTTTGTTCAGCGGGGATCGATGTTTGCTGGCATCGCCTTGCCCTGTCTTGTGTGTGTGTGTGTGTGTGTATGCCTGTGTGTGTGTGAGAGAGAGAGAGGGAGAGCGCGAGAGCGTGTGTGTGTGTGTGTGTGTGTGTGTGTGTGTGTATGTGGTGTGTGTGTGTGTGAGCGAGGAGAGTGGTCGTGTGTGTGCGTGTGCGTGTGTGTGTGTTTGTGTGTGTGTGTGTGTGTGAGAGAGAGAGAGAGAGAGAGAGAGTGAGTGAGTGAATTCCAGATTTTCTGTCTTTCCCAAACCCGCTCCTGTCCTCTTGCATATCACTCACAGACTGGGATCTGACAGCAGCGACAAACCTACAGTGAGTGATCTCTCCCCAGCGCGAATCCGCCATCAAGATCAGGGACAAGGAGGAGGAGGAAGAAGAGGAAGAGGAGGAGGAAGAGGAGGAGGAGAAGGAGGAGGAGGAGAAGGAGGAGGTGGAGGAAGAGGAGGAAGAGGAGGAGGAGGGAAAGAGAAGGAAGAAGAAAAAGAAGAGACCCACTGTCTTCCCGGGATTGTTTTTCCCCCCTTATCTTTCCGCGCTAGTGTGCGCGTGGCGCGTGTGCGCCCCTCGTCCCTGCCATCTGAACCCCGTCTTGGATGTTTAATAAAGAAATCAAGTGTCTCACCAGTCACCAAAAAAAACAGCAAAAAGCAAAACCAAAAAGAGAAAAAAAATCCAAAAGCAAAAACAAAAAGAGAGAGAGGGGGAAAAAAACCAAACAAACAAACAAGGCAGAACCAACCTCCACTTGCAAGCAGCAGGCGCAAACCGCTTATCTGCCACCCAGAGAGGGGGTCTCCGGCCCCGCGCTGGAGCGCTGGCAGGGGGATCGTCAGGGGGACAGAGGCCGAGTGACGTCCTAGGAGCCACAGAAAGACGAGCGAGACTGCGGCCCCCGTGCGCGGCTCGGGGCTGGGGCGCCAGAAGTGAGACTGGAGCTAAGTAGAGCGATGCCAAGGAGGAAACAGCAGGCACCCAAGCGGGCTGCAGGTAAGAGATGGCTCCGCTCCGGGTGCCCGGCCCCTGAGCCCGGCGCACAGCGGCTCGCCCGCCCTCCTGGCCCAGCGCTGGTGGGGACGCCACCCCCTGGCGCTTTTAAGAGGGTTAGCTTGTGGGTACCCTCTTTATCACCCCTTCCTGATCTCCCCAATCCTCCCCTCTCCAGGCTCCCTCTGGGTGGTGGCAGAGAAGCTGTCCCACCAAACCTTCCTCACTTAAACTTTTCCTCCCTCCACCCTCTACCCCACCCCTAACTTTTTCTTCCAGTCTGGCTTTTTGCCTCTGGAGCCAAAGTTGTATTGTGGATTTGGGGTGCAGCGAAGGGAGAGACCCCCCACATCCCTCTGAGAGGTCAGTGCTGGCGGCTTCTGGCCTCCAGGGACAGAGTCTCCAGTCGCTGTGGCTCAGGGCTTGCAAGTGTGAGGCATGTCCACCAAGCCCGGGGCTGCAGGCTGGCTTTGGGGGCCCCTGAGCCACGAGGGTGTAGCTTTGGTCGCCAAGGTGCAAAAGGCACCCCCGGAAACGAGTGAAGCTTTGAACGTATTTTCTAAAAGGATTCACTGTTTATAGAAATCTAATCACCCCTTCTCCTTTTCTCAAAGGGAGGGGGAGGGCACCCCATAGAAATTTAAACAGCTTTGGATTTCTTTGCCAGAGAGAGCTTTGGAAACTTTGCGTCTGTCTTGATTGCCACCATAGGAGCTGTCCCGTAGAATTCTTTCTTGCAAGGACCCTCACCCTAAAGATCTGAACAGATTAATAGATCCCTACTACAGATCTTCAGAGGGTGCCCTCCCCCTTTTGGGTTGCCTAATTGCTTTTTGAATAGTATGCTGGGGTTTTGTTTCTCAGAATTGTAAGAGGAAAGTTCATTTTTCTCCTGCCAGACCCACCCACTGAAAAATCAGCTTTCCACTCGATTGCTAGTTTTGATTTGACATTTGATTGATCACCTGTCATCTCACTGCCTTTGATCTATTCATTCTGATATATATCAATAAATCACTCACCATGGCAACTCCGAGTGCCAGTGACGCAAGCTTTGCCCTCTATATTCAGTGAGAGACATGCACAATCATTATCTTGTTGGCTTTAATGTGGGCGTTTTTATTTCTTTGTGTCCTTTAGTTGATCAGGGCTTTAGCAAAAAAGCTTAAGTTTTGTCTGCCCCCACTGGCCCTTTCTTGCTGACTCTCTTCGTACTTTGGTGAGCACCGGTAAGACTGATCAGGCCACCCACCAATATATTTTATTCTGTTCCAACTTGAGTCAAGCATGGGAAGAAGTTCCCAGGACACTTGGGTAAACTTTGCAAAGTCACCATGATAAGAGGGCTGGTGAGTTAGGAATCTGGGGAAAGTGGATATGTGTGTCTGGACATGCTGGCTACCAAGTTCATAACCCTTCCTCCCTGCCTGCCTCCAGCCCAAAGAACAATACATGTGCTTCAGAATGGCCATAATTTCCTTCCCTCTCGAGTGCAGGATCGCTTCCGTGGCCATGTGTAGGTTGCTTTGAGTTGCTATAAAGCTTCCATTCATGGATTTTCAATTGTTTCTATAAAAGCAAAATAATGAAAATAGCCTTAGCAACACACATTTGCAACTTGTCTAGGCAGGGGCTGTTCTTTTCTCAACCCTGGTTACCTCTTTGGAAAACAATAGTCCTCTTATTTAATTTTATTTTCTTTTATACCTCACACTGCCTTGCTATCTGACCATGGGAGGGTGTGTAATGGCCTTTGAGACTTCGGAAGAGTCGGTCTGCTGCATCTAATGCTGGCAACATAAGTTCAAGTGTAGCTGGATTACCAGAGATAGCATCCTTATTGTTTGTTGTCCTGAAAGAGAGCCCTGGGCTGCAGTCCAGCAGGAATGATACTGCCCTGAAAACTACTGTGTTCCCCCCCCCCTTCCTTGTAGTTCCGGTAAAGGCCATCAACAACTAGGCAGTAATTTAAATTACCAGAATGACTGGACATGTCTCCTTTCACAAGCTCATTACAAAAAGTGCCTTGCTCAGAATTACCCCCACTTTAATCATGATTACCCACTGATCAATGACGATCCAGGTGTGCAGAAAATGACGTTGTACCGTATTATTTAAATTAGGTCCTTTCATTAAGCTGGTATCTATTGGTGCTAGCTACTCTTTTTATTGTTGTTGTAGTAGTAGTGGTAGTTCATGTGTGTGTGTGTGTGTGTGTGAGTGTGTGAGTGTGTGTGTGTGAGTGTGTGTGTGTGTGTGAGAGAGAGAGAGAGAGAGAGAGAGAGAGAGAGAGAGAGAGAGAGAGAGAGCGTTTGAGTGTGAGTGTGTGTGTATTAGAAACTTGTGACCTTACTTTCAGTTTTTTGGCCGATTGGCTTCTTAGTGTCTTTACCAGACTGTTTTCAGAATTCTCATTATGTTCCCTGGAAGAAGCAGAAATCCTTTCGAGCTGAGAGGGGGTAATTCATTTCATACACAGCGAGTTCCCCTGCTTTACGGTATTTATTTTTCTGTACATTAATAAGGTGGGTTGTTTCTCCTGTAATGTGCCTTCTGCTCATCCGAGTTCACCCATGCCCCACTCTCTTAGGACGAGCGAAACCAAGTTAGCTGAAGTCTTTCAGCCAGTCCCCATGTGGGGACAGGGGAGAGTGCTTCTCAGGCTCTGCCTGAGCTAACTTGTACCACTGCTTAAAACGAAAGACAATGCGCAACTGTAAGTGATTACTCCTATGGACTAATGTTGAAAGCTTGAGGCCTCGTTTGATTAATGAATAATAGAAGATAGAAAAAGCCTGGAAGTGAAGCCGGGCCGAAGCTCTCCTGGAACTCTCTTTCCCTGAATAACTAACTCTTCCAGGCTGTTAGATGCCGTCTCAGGATTCCGTTTAAGGGTGGTATTTCAAGAAACTGGTGGCTGAAGTTCCTAATAAAACAGGTATCTGTGCAGAGCCCACAGAATGGTATGATAAGTGATGGAGAATTTTCATCTTTATTTCTTACATGCCTCCCCCTTCAGTGTGTGTTTGGGGGGGGGGGGCTATGAGGAAAGCGATCCTCTTTAAGTAAACAACCAAGAGAGAACATTTCTCTCAGAAATATTATTGGTCCTCACTCTCTGAAGCTTTGCCCTTCCACGGTTCTGGGACTTGAGGCCAGGAGAAAGTTTACAGAGCCGCTCTCATGCCTGTATCGTGATGCGTGGGTGTGCTCGGCTCGCCCTCTTGACGGTGTGTTTGGTTCACCATTATCGTGTGTCCGTCTGCTTTACCTGAGTCTTCAGGAATCTGCCTCGGCATCTCTCCCCCTTGTTCATTTTTAGGGAAGATGAAAAAGACGATGGCAGGAGGGCTGAACAAAAAGAAACCATCTTGATGCGTTTGCACTTTATAGAAGTGTGTGGATTAAAAAAAAAAAGGTAGACATGTTCTCAAACGTTTCTTTTCCTAACAACCCCAGCCGTGTGGTCTGCATGCACACATAGCAGAGATTTTATTTCAGCACTTGATATTATTATTTTTATAGTAATGCCCGCAGTTGCGATGGGGTATGAAATCCTGTGTAATCACGTCCCTGTGAGTATATCTAACATGCCCATAAGTTATATTCCCCTGCCTCTGCTCCCCTCAAGCCATTCTGTGCTGCTTTCTTGTAGGCTTGTGCTAGCTTCTGATGATGCAGTTTTTTCTTTTTGTGGGGAGTCTGGCAGGAGAGAGCGTCTCCCTCAATTTATTTTGTTTATTGAATGCGGAGATGAATAATGCAGAATTTGTTTTCATGAGTGTCCTTGTGTAGCAGTAAACATTTGACTATTAGCAATCATTACTTAAAAGTTGCAATTTGCACCTTAATAGCATAGGTTATTTACATGGGAAACACACTCAGCAGGGCCAGTTCTGAACACACCGTGCGTCGATGCAGTAGGAATGGCCCGAGAGTTCTCTTTTTCTTCTTCGGGACAGTGTTGTTTCTGAGTCGATGGGTGAAGTCCCAGAAATTTCAACTACCACATAGGGGCAGGAGCCAGTGGCTGTAAGTGAAGTTTGCCTTTAATTTACTGTCAAGTAGGGTGAGACAGGAAAGAACAAGAACCCGGAATGTTTCTGGACCCTGATTTTCTTTGCTTAAACATCCTTCAGAAAAAGCAAGCTTCATTTTAAACACTGAAGTGTCTCATGTTGTAGATCTCTTTGCTTCCCATAATCATATGGTTTTAAGACAAGGACACACACACACTCACAGACACACTCATGCCAGCCCACAGGCCTTCAGCAACAAGAACTCTTAGCTATCTTGTTACTTCAGCGGCCAGGTGCCTAGGAATGACTTTGCCCTCACAGGGTTTTGGGGTTGGAAAGATTCTTTATGTGGTCCTTTCTCCAGTCCTCTCCCGCTCCCCTCCCACCTCTCGGCTCACCTTTAAAGGTCCAAATTGAATAGGACATTTCAGAAGCGCATTTGTTTTAGGTATTTATTGATTTCATTTTTAATCTGCCATCTCAGGACATAATATATTAACCCTAATCGGAAGATTGCAAGTGGCAGTGCTCGGAGCAGAAAGGGGAGGAGAGGGCACTGGGGAACTTGGGGCAGTGAAATCACTAAGGCTTTTGTGAGTGTGTGTGGGGAGGTTGGAGGGGTTAGATGCTTGAGTGTAAACGCGCTTTTCAAAAATACTCTACTGTTCTTCCTCCACTTTGTTTTCTCACTGCTCCCAAACAACTCAGTTTCTTGCTGCATTTGGGGAAACGTCACACTCCATAGACACCTCCTGTGCATCTTTAGACTTGGTCTGCAAGTATCTTGGCTATTGTGGCTTTCTCCAGCAATGGAACAATCCTTACCCCACCTCTGCTGACTTCCCGTCAGGGGTGGTTTTTTTTGGGGGGGGGGGAGTCTTTCCAACTGGATAATGCCTAAGTTTGTCTGGGTTGGTCTACTTCTCTTCCCAAGGCTTGGAACTGGAGGGAGACTTGAGCTGGCATTATTTAAAGCCTGATGATGAAGAGACTCTGCCCACCCCTGCAGCAGAGTTTAGGAATATCAGGTGAGGAAACATCCTGGGCTCTGCTCCTGTTTGCAGGGGGTCTGCAATCAGATGGTGCGAAGTAAGCGTCCCAAGTGCAGCTCCCCCTTCACGGGGGAGGACTGTTCAGGCTCTTAATGCTTTGGGAAGGCTCCGGCCCTGGAGGCCGCACCTGCCCCCATCCAGATTCCTTTTAGAAACAAGACTCACCTACCAGGTTCTGAATTAAGAGCAGGCACACATGGAGTGTCGTTTTCATTGGAGGGAAAGTCAGTTGGAAATACATTAAACTAACAGAGGATGTCTTGCTTCACTTCCCCGAAGCCATGCTTTTTCATTACATATTTAATTACAATCAAACTGAATGACTTTTAGGGAAAAAAATATCACAGTGGTATTAAAAGATGCTTGGCACACAAATATATGTATTCCTTCTCAGGTTGAGAACACTGTTGTATTTTTATTTCTTTGAGTGGAATTTGTTTTTACTTTTGAATGTCATGATGAAAATAGGAACCCTTTTATTATATCGTATTTAATCCGAGTTCAAATTCCACCTTAGCCTCCACTAACATTGGAAGAGGCTCCTGTAGCTAATTTTTTTCCAGTAATTTGTAACAACCGGGGAAAAAAATAAAAACACTATTTTACATTTCATTAGCTCTTTTAAAAGTGAGATGTTTGGGGGTGACCTTTGGCAAGCCCTGAAGGGCCTTAGTCATTCTACCCACGTTTAAAAATCAGCTCCCTGAGGGGTTCTGGCTTGTGATCGGGATGCTGCACTAAGAGGAAGAAAATAACTGTATACTGATAACATCATTTCACAGAACATTGTAGTTTTCTAGATTTAGAATTTCATCCCCTCCACTTTGACCTTTGAATCTTAGAGAGTTTCTTGGGTCCAGTGCAGGCGTAGCATTGAAAATGGATCTCAGAGTTCATCCACCAAGCCATTAGGTAATGTTGATAAAAATAAGAGACTTCAGAGCCCACTGCTCGGCTCTGGGAGCAAATCAGACAGCACCCTTGTGCACACCCAGGTCCTGCCTCTAAGTTAGACCTTCACCAGGGTCCCCTTTAGCATGTGGCTGTGTCCCTACTTCTCCTTTTGTTTGAAGCACCCTTAGAAGATGCAGGAAAGAGAAGGCTGAGCTGCAGGTGGGAGCCACAGACACATTTGTTTCCAAAGCAAACTCCGGACGAGATGACTAGATAATGCAGACATCTCTGAAAATCATGAACAGGGCCATTTGGAACTTCCAGTTGTTGCCTCTCTCAATCTTCCACACTCTCTATATGGGGTGGGGCAGTCCCTTGACTGTCCTGAAATATCCCAAGGTGCCAATGTCATTCCTAAATTTATTAGAAATTTTAGAAATCAAAACGCAAGAGGCCTGGCATACTAAACTTATTATATATATATATATATATATATATATATATATATATATATATATATATATATATATAATGTTATATCAGTTCTGTTTATCTTTGCTGAGCAACCAGAAAAATGTACGATCAGAAGTTTTAGTACTAATGAGCTCAGAGAAATTACACAGGAAAAAAAATTACCTGGATCAGATTCGAAAGCATTTGCTTTGAATTCTGCTTGTGAGTGAGAGTTCTTCCCACTTGTCTCATTAAAGCAAAACAGAACAACAACAACGGAAACTCCAAAAACAAATTCAGTGTCCCCATACTGACTCTCCCAGCCAGAAACAGTGCGAGGGCTTTATACTCCTCTATGGATGAAGGAAGACATCAGGGCATCCAAGCGCACATCCCCTCTCAGATAACCAAATGTGGACATGCAAACCAAACCCAGCCACGGAGAAGCTGTAAAAGCTAGCCAGCTCCAGGTTCGAGGTGAAAAACTTCAGTGGACTGTAAGGGGGCATGATGACAGGATACTGAAGCCTCTCCTTGCAAATGACAAGCCCTGAAGTGGGGAGAAAGGCTTTTTAAAGCGGGCTTCTGCCTCTCCTGTGTTTATCTGCAAAAGGCTGATTTCACTGGGAGGCCACAGTGTCCATTGCAGCTACAGAAAAGACCCTGTGTCTTCAGGAAGCTACCAGACACTAGGGTGGGCTTAAAAACCGGAAACAAACACACGAATGAAAGGAAAACACCCTGCAATTTCTGTTAGTACAAGAAAAAAAAAGGAGAAAGAAGGAGATCAGCGAGCTAAATAGCAAAGTGTTTTCTGAACTGAGCGAATCCCAACAGCCACCGAAGAGCCTCCTTGCAGCCACATCGAAGCCATTTCTATGGAGATTACCCAGTTTCATTATTAAGGTGAGAGAAAGCAGTTATTGTTTCTAGGGAAAACAGTTAGGGAAGGCAGGAGGAGATTTAAGAAAGAGAGAGAAGACTTGGCAGCTGCCGATCTGTTTCTAGTGAATTTCCAAGAAGCTTGCCCCAGTGCTGCGCCATATCACGAAAAACCCCACGAAATCCGGTCACATGGGGGATACAAAACTGAGACAGAGGGTCAAGGCTGTCCACGGGGAATAAACGGCTTCTGTAAGCAAGAGCTGCAGCAGATAAATATTGCTGTAGAAACTGTGTGGGGCTTACTTTAAATCACTTCCATTTATCAGCTCTTTGGAATTTTCTGTGTATTTAGGAGTCTTCCCGCTTCCCCTCCAGGGAGGTATGAATAGCTGTTGGGCTAAGACAATGCTGGGGAGAAGAGTTAAATCCATTCTGCTCGCAGTGCCGCTTGGTAGAGGAGAAATGGCAGAATAAAGGCTTTCCGTGTGTTTTACATCGGCGCTGCCTCTGGCTAGTGTCTTTTATTAGAAAGTTGGGTACGTCGCCTTGCGCATCTTCTCGTGTTCCTCTCGAGATTTGATGGAGTGATGCAGGAGGAGGAGGTGACTGAGTTCTGGAGGTTGCTTTTTGCTGTGTTGATCCATGCTCAGACATCCAGGTCTGTTTCCTGTGGGTGGGGTACCACGGCAGACAGCTCTCATTTCTGCCTCTACGTGCTAATCTATAAAATGGGACAATCATATATTTGTTTATGTCCCAAATTTGTTGAGAATATTATGTAAACACGGGTTAAGAGAGTTCCCAGAACCTGCTGGAAACATATGGATTTGAGAAGTCTCTTAATTCTACATAGCCAGGCCAGGGAACATTATGTAGGAAGGAAGGTAAGCAACCCTCTCTGATAATTATGGGTTCAATGATGTTAGGATCAAAAGAAATTAGACATGGGTGTTTTTAAAGGATTTTATTTTTAATTATGTGCATATAACTGTAGGGGTTTGTGTAGATGAGCACACAGAGAATGCTGGTGCCAGAGGAGGCCAGAAGAGGGTGTCAGGTTTCCCGGGCCTGGAGTCACCCAATGTGGATGCTGGGAATAAAAGTTCAGGTCCTCTGCAAGAGCAGTGTGTTCTTGTAAATGTCCAGCCCTGAGACATGGGTACTTTTTGACTCCTAAAAATGGAAGTTTAGGGGCCAACGAGATAGCTCAGGACTTAGGCACTGGCTGTCCTTGGCAAGGCTCAGAGTTGGCTTTCCAGCACCTGCTGAGGCTGCTCACAACTGCCGTAAGCCCACTCCTGGGGGATCTGATGCCTCTCCCTCTGCCCTCACCTGCACTCACGGGCACCCTCCCCCATGCAGACACATAATAAATAATTTAAAAGGAAAAGTAAAAAACAGAACTTCAGTAGCTGGGTAGATCTTAGCCTGAGGCACATGCACTCATGCTGGTCTACTTAGAACTTGGTGCCAGCTCCAGAAGAAAAATTAGTTCACAAGGAATAATATTTATTATAAGCTCACTGTAACTATGGAAGTGACGTCATCTGCCACCTTGTGAGCGTCTACGGTATCCCAGGTGCTGTACCGAGTACTTTGTGTGTCACCCTCCATTTCCTTAAAGGGCAACTGAGTTTCGGATTCCTACTGTGTGCCAGATCTTGTTCTGGTAGCTGGGACCCGGGGGGTAAGATGCTTCGCCATCCCTGGAGACCCTGAAGCACATACAAATACATTTACAAGGGAGAAAATCACTTTTCACGTCCAGAAAAGTGCGCTGCAATGCTGTCTGTGCTATGAAAGAGAAGGTGTGCATGTGGGAATCGGAATGGCGTGCGTGCGGGAGGCCATGCAGTATCCTGTAGAGAAAGGGAGGGAGCATGCGCAAAGTCTCATTTCTTGCAAATCCCCATGGGTCAGAAGTCAGGACAATCCCTGTTCCCTGACTCGGATCTACTGGACCTAGGTAGAGCCATGGCTAACCTGGAATAGAAAGTCAGCTCGCCTCTGAGGCCTCTGCAGTTCGTCCTTTGGGGAAGCTTGGCCAGACCGCCGCAGCGATGCATCACAGATGGATGCATCTCCCCCCAACACACACACACACCTGTGGTGATGGTTACATATGGGGAAGTGGACATCAAAAGCATTGCCAGAAAAGCCTGTCTCTAGTGGTGTCTCCGACTGGCATCTCCAGGTCAAGCACCATCACACATGCAGAGGGCTTCGACATTCTTTCCACTGTGAATCCCACACACATACACTCTTTCTGCCTTTAGCAAATAGTAAAAGCTCATCCAGTGCTGTGTGTTACTCTCAGCGCTACCAGTAGCAGAAGGTAAAACGATGGGGACAGAAAGATCCCCGGCCTCCCACTAATAATATTCCTGAGAGTGAAACCAGAAAGGTAAAGCGGGTGAATATACAATCTGGTGTTGAATAGCCAGGCACAGAGTCAGAATTTGCATTCGTCCCAGGCAGAAGTGGCAGTAAGCACCATGGGCCTGAGGCCATGGACATGCATGTATGTATGAAGAGTATAAAGCGTAGGAGCCCACAGAGCCTACACTGACGAGGATGAGGGAGACTGACGAAAAAAGAGGCAGGAGAGTTAGCTGGGTTGGGAGCAAGGCACAGGTGCCCTTTCCAGTTTGATTGTAGGAGAGACGGGATTCTGTCGGAGGCTTCAAGCAGAGGAGTGGGGTGTCTGCATCTCAGGTTGGTGACGGTCACCTTCCAGATATCAGTGACCTCCCAGAGGGTGAATTGGTGCTTCGGGTGTAAGAGCAGCAGAGGAGAAATACACATGCCTGTTTTTAGGGCCTTTATGGGGAGAGGCCTTGGGACGAGGGGTGGGAGCCTTCAAGACATTGCATTGGTGAGATGTTGAAAGATAAATGTTCAGGGCCAACCAAACCTAGAGTTCAGTGCCAGGTCCCAGCCAGCTGTGTGCTTGAAAGCAAGCTCTGTTACTGACTGCAATCAGTTTCCTCTGCTGGATGAAAACAAAGATATTGTTCCCCTCATGTATTATCTGGGCCTGTTCAGTAAGATGATATAGGTAATCCTTTGGGTAAGAGGTCCAGTGCTTA
The DNA here is from genome assembly GCF_037038515.1 of Microtus pennsylvanicus. Classification (NCBI taxonomy): domain Eukaryota; kingdom Metazoa; phylum Chordata; class Mammalia; order Rodentia; family Cricetidae; genus Microtus; species Microtus pennsylvanicus. Next base: position 144,446,951 of record NC_134580.1, read on the forward strand.
CAGATCTTCTTGAGTGAATGAGCCCTCCTCCTTCCTTCCCTTCCTCTCTATTCTCCTCCCCCCTTCTTCTGTTCCTCACCCTCTTCTTTTCCACTTCCTTCCTTTCCTTTTATATTTTTCCTGGCCCTTCTCTTTCTCTTTCTCCCCTTCCTCTACTTCTCATTCTTCATCAAACTTTCTTTACCTTCTCTTTCTTCCTCCTCTTCCTCTTTCTCCTCTACCCCATCTTTCTCCTTCCCTTTCTCCTTTTGTAGAAATTCTTGGAGAAATCTAAACACTACTAAGGAATAAATGGCTTTAATGTTTGTAAAGCCGTATGTACTCTAGCGGTGTGCAACGTTGATCCCCGTCACAGCTGTAACTTGTTACTGTGCCCATTTGAGGGGTGTTAATGATAAGCAACTGCTTTTTCTAATAAACAATTATTTCGTCCACCATGACTCCTCCTGCCCATTGTGGAGGAGCCATGATGGTCCTGTGTGTAAACACCGAATAACTGTATGGTAAGGGTGCTTGCTCATGTGGAGATTTCTAGATGCCCCGGTGAAGCGAGATCAGGGATGGAGTATGGAAGACAGTGATTGGCGGGGGAGGGGCGGAGGAGCCTCCCTCCTGACCCAGGAGGTTCAGTATCTACACACCTGCTCTCTGGGTGCCTTGCTGGCCCAGCCCCAGATCCTCCCAGCTCCGCAGGACTTGTCAGCCTTGCCCATCCTCCACCAGGGAGCTGTTACTCATCCCCCAAGGGTCCAGAACTGCAATGTTTGGGAGTTGTTAAGCTAGTGCAAACGGCTACAGGCTGTTTCCTGGCTATGGCTTCTTCACTTTTTAATTGTCACCTCCAGGTAAGTGTTGGAGAAGAGAAGGGAAGGCCTCCAAGCCCCTCTGAAGGTGAAGAGGTCACAGTCCTGGAGAGCATGGAGAGGCCTTTGCTCCCTGACTTAGGCCTTACTTAACAGCTATGATTCAAGGTTGCTCTGTATTAGGCACTGTGGAAGGTTCTGGAACCAGAGTCTTGAGCTGAAAGAGGGCCTGGCTTCTTGAAGCTTATGTTTAGTGTGAGGATGGGTTAGGGATTCACGGGACCACGCATCCCATGGTGTGGAGCGGTGGAGTTTGCAGTGAGGGAAATGAAGCGAAGGTGAGGAGTGGAACGTGATGAGGGCAGGGTGAGCCATTTTGAATAAGATGTCAGGAAATGGCTCTCTGCCCAGAAGGGGATGGCTCTCTGCATGGAAGAAGTGATCCTCATACTGGGTCTAGACTGGAGTGGCCCCTGAAACATGAGTCTGGATGGGGAAGGTGGTACAGGACAAAGTCCAGGGCCAGGAGCATTCTGGGAACAGGAGGAAGAGCTAGGGAGTCAGGTGGTAGGGCAGATGGATTGCAGAAGTTCAGTGAAGAGCCAGAGGCCCTCCTGAGATGCAGGCTTTGGAGGGTACAGGAGGGGAGAAAAAGGCGAGATCTGAACTACACCAGGTCATTCTACCTGCCTTGCTGTTCCCTGAGAGCCAGGGGAAGCAACAGGCTGAGCACCTGGGAGCCCCCTGCATCCTCAAAAGGGGTCCAAAGCTTTTGGTAACTTGGACCGGATGAAGGAAATGGAGACTGACCCAACAGGAGAAAGCTGGACCACAGGTGGGGAGGGGTGAATGAAAGAGGAGGCTATGTCATATGCTGTTTGTGCAAAATAGATTGTTTTTATTTTATTAATGTGTGCCTTGAGTCTCTCTTTTATTTCTCTTCTCTCTTTACTTTATGCGGGTAATGCTGGAAATGGTCGTTTTGTAGTTCCTAACGTCAACAAGACTCTAGGAACAAAGACAAAATGTTTGGAGCATTTCTTCTAGCATTGACTGTGCAGGGAAAGGCACCATGCTTCTCCAATGGTGTTCCCTAGGGTCCTGGAACTGCGTCCTCCTCTGCTTGCTTCTGCCCTGCCAGACAGCGAGTGCAGAAGCATGGGCAGATCGCGAAGCCAATCTGGCACGGGCTCCATTCCCGACTCTGGGCCGCATCTTGGCTGTGTAACTTCGAGCACCTTTGTTTCCCACGGTTTTGTTTCCTCATTAGCAACACGGAGCGAATGAAATTATTCATCTCATTGGGATTTTATGAGCATTAATTGAGATTAATCAGATCGTATGCTTAACACAGAGCCCCGTACATAGTGGTCAATAAATTTGAGTCATAACATTAACAAGGTAATGATCTGACCCATGTCTTGATTTCTTTATTGGTAGAAGGAGGGTAGCAAAGCCTCCCTCTTGGGATTGTTGGGAGAAGTACAGCAGTGATGTTAACAATCACTCGGAACAGCACCTTGTACAAAATAAGCACTCGCTAAATGTTAAAGGATTCAAACCACCATGGTGACCCGGAACATGTAATGGGCAGACATCATGTCCCGTTGCTTTCATGTATATAAGACTCAGCACACAGTTGGTACCCAGTATCTTTCATTTGAAAACAAGATGACTGTGACCCTGTTATTAGGAGTGAAAGCTGGGAAATGAAGATATGAAGGGAAAAGGTTAGAGACCACTCTCTTAAACAGTTGCCTCTGGAAATTTCCCACCGCCTGGTACTTCACTCAGGGTTTTCCACAGCTGTGGTTATAATGTTACTTGTAACTGTCAACTTGCTACAACTGAGAATCTCCTGCTCAGAAAGCCCCCGTTTGAGGAACTGTTTAGATAAGGTTAGCCTGTGGGCTTGTCTGGGAGGAATTGTCTTGACTGTTGATACAAGAAGACCAGGCCCATTTTGAGTGGCACCATCCCCTAGGCAGGGGTTCTAAACTAGATATGACAGTTGAAAGCGAGCAAGGAAGTACTTGTGTGTCTCTGCTCTTTCCTGAGCTCATGGTCTGACCAGCTGTCTCAAGCCCCTGCTGCTCTAACTTCCCTGCACTTCCCTGCAGTGACTGACTCTGTGGCCTGGAATTAGAAATCAAATAAACCCTTCCCCACTCAAACTGCGGTTTCTCAGAGAGCTTTATCACAGCAGCAGAGGTAAAACTCGAACCCTGAGGGAGGAAGCAAACCCGCTGCTGACTATGACTTAACCCACAGCAGTTCTGCCTTGGGGGCGGCAACCACTGGGGATGGTTTTCAGGTCACTAAGTCACACAGTGGTGATAGCGTCCCCCTTTCAATGACACCTCAGCTTCCCATTATACCTAGAAGGAAGACCCACTTGGAGAGTCTCCTGTCTTTAATTCCTCTCCCTTCCATGTTTAACAGAAAGAGGAGACCTCAGATTTAGGCAGAAACAGCTCACAGTGAAAATAAAATCTATAATCTGAGGTTTCCAATATCCAGTGGCCACCAATTGATGGCAAATGATGCCAAGTTGCATCGGCTGTGACCGGTAACTGGCATAACCCTCTCGTTGGGAAGTGGGACTCTTTGAGTTAAAAAGGGGTATTATTTCAGGGAAGCATAAAAAGAAATCTCCATCAGTAGGCTGATATGGGAGAAGGCCATCAGCGCCAGGATGTGGACAGAGCAGGGGCTCAGTGGAACCAGCTGTGAGGAAGGGCTGCCAAGTCACAACCAGGTCCAGAAGCTGCCAGAGGGAGGCCCTCATTAAAACTTCAAAACACTTCAGAAACCGGAAGGAACCTCTTCCCCTCCCAGGATATCAGAGGGAAACTTGAGAATGTCTTGGCTCTTGCAGGAAGTTTTGAAAATATAGAAGGTCTGGCATCTGGAACAGAGCAAGGCTCTTAACCTTCCTTGGGAGTGGTCCTCACATAGAGACCTGGTGAAGATGTGCATTTTCAGGCTCCCAGGAGAGTCTGAGGGTTTAGAATCTCGGGCATCTGATGGCAAGGGATGGGAGAAAGCCCTGGGTCTGAGAGTCTACACTGAACACATCCACTATGGCTTTGAAAATTGCAGAACATAGGATATGTGTGTAGATCTACAATACGTGATTGTTATAGATATATAATGTATATTATGGAAATATAGTATTGTTTCAGACATATATGAATATTTAATATGTAAATGCATGATTGCTATGCTCTATAATAAAAATTTAATCTGTAAATATATAAAGTATACATATGTAAATTCTATTATCCTCTTTGCCTCGTGTTTGTGTGCGTGTGTGCACGTGTGTGTGTGTGTAGTAGTGGCAGGCATCTTCAGCATTGTTGTCTCCCCCTTATTCTCCCTATACTGTAGCCATTATGTTTTTTGAAATATCAGTGGCCACTGGGCAGTTGTGGTCCATGCCTCCAATTCCAGCACTTGGGAGACAGAAACAGGCAGATCTCTGTGAGTTCAAGGCCAGCCTGGTCTACAGAGCTAGTTCTAGGACAGTCAAGACTACACAAAGAAACCCTGTATCAACACCCTCCCCCCCCCAAAAAAATTAAACATCAGTGGCCAGTCTACTTTAACAGAGGAATGTATCCATTTATGCAGTTTGTTTGCCTGACCACAGGACCTAACATCAGTACCCAGAGAATAACTTAGTTAACAAAGGAAACCAATTGCTGAGGAATAACTCAGTGGTTGGGGGCTGGTCCAGCATGGGGGAGGCCCTGGGGGCACCACACACACACACACACACACACACACACACGAGAGGGGAAATGACAAGTCATTCCGTTAATGTATAGAAAGGACTTGGACTGCTAGGATCTGCTGGCCGCCAAATCAGAAAAGACATGTGTTCATGGCCTCATTTCTTTTACTTTCTGAACTTTTGAGGCAACGTTCTTGTGAGTTACGTATTTCCTCCAGGTTTCTTTAATTATTCCTCCTTGAACCACCACCGTTTCCCCATCATCCTTCCTGGCAATTGGACTTCTACGTTCCTTTTAAGTTATAATTATAAGTGGTAATGTCTAACACACAGTAGTGAAGGTAATACAGACGATGACGTGATCGTGATGAACACAACGCCGGCCTATGTGTCATTGTCACAGGGGCTGTCTTCCCTGGTGTCTAAATGAAGAGTCCTAAGATTAGTTGCTCCCTAACGCTCACTGAGAGATGATGACATGCAGGTGACTCACATGTAGACTCCAGTCCAACGCTCTAAGAATAGATGCCGTTGGTATGTCAGCCCGTTGAGTAGACATGGAAGCCACTGTCGCAGATACACACAGCTTACCTAAGACGCCTGAACTCTCGGGTAGGCTAGCCCCTGGGTTATGAGAGCCCAGGTGGTCCGACTGTTCAACTGCAAATCCTCATAAACCTTCCTGGTCCAGTCGCATAAATGGCGATCAATAGTATAAACCAAAATGTATTGTTTTCCTGGAGTTAAAGTCAGTCAAATGGAAAGTAAGTCTTTTTGAGGAAAACTTAATGAAATATCATATGGCGATATATGTATATATATATATATTTATTTATACATCAATTTATTAAGGGGTGATGAGGAAAAGGCAGACTGATGGGGCTGGGACCAGGGGAACTGGGGACCGACCACAGGTTGCTTTACCCCGCCTGATCAGGTCTTCACAACCCAAGATAGTGCACGACCTCTGTCTCTCTCCTTTTAAGAGATCACATCCACAGACAGGAAGCCACACCCTGAGGCCCGTATCCCAAAGCTATTGGCTGAGTGAATTTAAACAACAATATCATATTTTCTGAATAGCCAATGTCGAGCATAGCTGTAAGAGTTAAATGTTAAAAGGATTCTGAGTGGATAGTTCAGTGGGTGAACTGAGTGTTCCACACACATGAAGGCGTGAGGTCAATCCCTGACAGCCACTTAAAAAGCCAGGCATCGTAATGCGCACTTTTCACCCTGGTGTTGAGGAAGTGGAGAGGACCTGTCGCATCGGCAGCCCCCGACTTTCATGTCTCCAGGCACAAAGGAAACAGGACCCCAGAATTACGTGGCCAGTTGACCTTTGTCCTCCACACATGCTTCCTCACCTGCATCCGTAAGCTTGCACCCATGTGCAATGCGTTCTCACGCATGCTCACACACAAGAGAAAAGAAAATACCTTCCAGTTTCAACAGCGAAGTCTGTCAGTCTGTTGCCGCATAATTAAAATGAAAGTAGAGAACCCCAAGAACCAGCCCATCTGTTTTTTTATTCCCTCACCTGCAGAGTCTCTAAAGTGTCCCAAAGTGTGGCACCCTTGGCTGTTCCTCATGGCTCCACAGCTCATCCAGGCCATGAAAAGCTACGGACCCCGTGCAATGATGCAGCCCTGTTATTTATTTAATAAATGATAAGTTGCCATCCACAAACCCACTTCCAGATTCCTCGCAATATCCATGCTCCATCCAGTGAAACATGTTTCTTACCTGTAAATATTTAATTGTAGGTGCCATTTAAATAAATGCTTGTGATAACGGGCAGGAGAAGTGATGGCATTAGCTAAGGGGTCCTATCTCACAGGGAGAACACTGCTTACAGCAGAAATACTGGTGGGGTCTGATTTTAAACAAATCAACAATTGGTTTTGGTTATTGTTCAAGAGAAGGGCTTTTGAGGATTTTGTTTGTTTATAGTTTATGTGCAATTTTTTTTATGGGTGGCATTTGAAAACAAACCACTGTAACAGTTTCAGTTTGGAAAGGCACCAGCTTTCTTGGGGGTTATTCTGCTGAGAAAGTGAGTACTATTCATTAGGCTCTTTTAATGTCCTTACCACTAACACTTTCCACGCCGGTACTGAGTAGCAATCATCCACTGGACAGAATACAATTGAGAAAGAATTCTCTCCAATAAGATGATGCCAGGCTTAGTGACTCAAACTTGAAATCACAGTTTGGAGACTCAGGAGGATTACCAAACCATGGGAGCCAGCCTGGGCTACATAATAAACTCCAGGCTAGCCTGAGCAATAGTATGAGACCCTGTCTCAAACAACCAACCAAGCAATCAAGTGATACAAAAATGAGATGAGATAATTCCACTTGTTTGATTAATATCAGATATCAAGGAATGGAAATTCTAATGAATCTGAATTCCCTTTCTACACCAAACTTGAGTACCTGCGACTCTGCCCCTAAGTAGCAACACTTGATGCTAACAAGCCTCCAGCAAACACAACTCTTCCCTCTCCCCAGAGACAGAGACAGGCACCGTTAAGAATTTGACATGGATATTTTTCATTATTTATTTTTTACCTACATGTGTTTGTAGCCAGTTAGGGCCATTGGTGTGTGTGTGTGTGTGTGTGTGTGTGTGTGTGTGTGTGTGTGTGTGTGTGCACATGTGTGTATGTGTGTGTATATGTGTGCATGTGTATGTGTGTGCATGTGTGTGTTTAAAATTTTTAGTGTAAAGAGTTTCATCCATGATCTTTCAAATGTTTTAACTCTGTCTCTGGGGCTCTACCCAAATATGTAGGTAACAAAGAAAGAGGGGGGAGGGGGAGGGAAAGGGAAAAAGAGAGACTTTGTCTCTGCTTGTAGATCTTGCAGTGTTCCACAGTAAGAATGTATATTTTATTAACTTATCGGTTCCTCTGTAAACAGACTTTGAACATGTTTTATATTTTTTCACTCTCACACATAATCTTTTATTGAGCATTCTTGGAATTTTTTATAATTGCCACATAAGTAATTTATATAGAGAAAAAGAGCTGTGAGAATTTTTATCAAATTTAGCAAGGGAATCGGTTGAGAAAAATAAATGCTACTGAGGCATCTACTATTTCATACTTTGTGTGTTTTCTCACACTGTCTCAGAGACAGATAGGTATAGTTCTCCGGCCAGCGGCATCTCTCCGGCCAGCGGCAGCTCTCCGGCCAGTGGCAGCTCTCCGGCCAGCAGCAGCAGGCTCATTTGCACCCAGTAGGTGTTTGCTGAATTCTACTTGAAGCAGGTGAACTAAATCCAAACATACCATATCAGAATCCCAGTCAATATTGTGAATATAAGGTCAACCTGGGCTACTTGACAAGGCCAACGTGGGCTACACAACAAGACCCTGAACAGGAAAGAAAAAAAATCCAGTAAGAAGTGAGTTAGCTAGCCATAGCTCTAATCCTACGTTCATCCAGAAGAATAGTAATAACCGCCTTGTGGAGGGGCCGGGGCACAGAGACAAGCCAAAGAAGAAACTGATACCATAAGCTTGTTCTCGGGGTTTGTGTGAGCTGTTCTGAAGCCATTGGGCCCATAGCTACTCCTGAGGTACCAGTTCTTCCTGAATGGGTGGAGAAAGGAACTCCAAGCTGTATTCATGTTGTGAGCACACAATGAAGAGCAGTCTCACAATTTAACATTTGAAGTGGGCAAACTTCACCACAAGTCAGGTTAGGGCATACGAACCAGGTCCGCAGGATTAGGAACAGGACGGGACCGACGTGTGGTGGTTCATCCATATAGTCTCAGCACGCTGTGGTTTGTTTTATGATAAGCATGAGTTTTGCATGTGTGTGCGTTAGGTGTGCTGTGGTGTCTGTATGATGGGGTGAGGAATGTGGTGGGGATTTGTGTGTGTGTCTTTGCAGGGGTGCTTTATTTTACATGACCGTTCATTTAGTTGGTTAATGGATATGTTTATGGAGTGTATTTTTGTGTGGACATATGTGTGGGTTTGTACACACATGTGCGCCAGTGTACACGCCTGTGAGCACACGTGGAGCCTAGAAGTTGATTTCAACTGTCTTCCTCTACCACTTGGCACATTTTTTTGTTTTTGTTTTTGTTTTGAGGCAACATCTCTCAGTCAAGCTGGAGCTCGCTGAATGGCTGGCTGGGCTGGCCAGTGAGGTCCCGCCCAGAGCTGGGATTGCACGCACATGTTTCAATGTCCATGTCTTTAAGTCGTGCTAGGTGTCCAAACTCAGGACCTCATGCCTTATCCAGCAAGTGCCTCAACCACAGAGCCCTCCTCAGCCCTTATCTGAACCGTTTTATTGACACGATTTGTATTTGTAGAGCGTGTGGTGCATGCAATCCTATTGCCACTAAGTTACCGAGGGAAGCGGGACTGAGCTCTCCTGAACATTCCTCTTGAACATGAAACCATGGTCACAGCGCATCTCCCTCGTGGGACACACCCCATCTCCAGGCAATGGCAGCGAGACAAAAATAGAACCACAGCCACACACGCTCCTCTGTTGCAGAAGCCGGATCTAGGTGGGAAATACATAAGACTAAGAAAGTTCTAGAAAGTTACCTCCACATGAATTTCTGTCTCCTTGTCGATCTTCCCCCTTACACCATGTGCTGCATTGTGTCAGGAGTCTGAGCGCCAACGCTAGGTACCATTTCACTTGTAGTACCGGGAACATAAGGTATTTTGATCAAATACATGAATGAATGAGTGAGTGAATGAATGAGCGCTCATTCCATTTGAAATCCTTGGGACATTCCTCCCTGCTCCCTGATCATGCCCACCGGTTTGTCCAGGGCAGGTTCCTAGTGGATGGTGTTGATAGATAGATGACTGTGCACACTGCACACACATACAAATGTTCCCTTATCTCAGGAGCAGGCCAGCAATCGTAAAAACGCGTTTCCCCAGTGGGGTTTTTATTCTTCCTGCATGAGTCTCGCAGGAGCACCCTGACTGCTGTCCCTTTGGTTTAATTATTGATCTTAGGATCCGCGTGTCAGCCCTTCTGTTTACCGTCAGACTTCAACCAGCCACAGATGGGGAAACAAAGAAGGGGAGGGGAAAGTCTCTGTACCCTAGGTACTGGAATTTCCCCCAAAGATGTCAGATAGTTTTTTTTTTATTCTCCAAGAGAGGTGAATGGAAGGTGGAAAAGTTAGGGAATGAGTTTTCCAACTTGCCAAGCACATAAACCAACAGAATTGTTGCTGGGCCCATAAATGTTTAATCAGTTTTATCATCCTGTGAGTAAGGTTAAACAAATGTGAGTCCTTTGAGGGATTATTTACTGGAAGCAAAGTTACAGCATCAACATCTGTGTTTCCAATCACTTAGATGAGGAATACATCAAATAAATCACAGCAAGGCCCACAAAATAACCTCTATATTATCATCTCCGGAGAACGGAACACAGCCTCTCTCTCTCTCTCTCTCTCTCTCTCTCTCTCTCTCTCTCTCTCTCTCTCTCTCTCATTATCAATAAAGAATAAGCCGTCACTTCTTTTTTTGATTGTTTTTGTTGGCATTTACTGTAAAAATATCCACAATAGAAGGGCTTGAGAAATTTCTCTCTGGGAGCCTGGTTGTTTGAGCTGACATTCTCATTTGGGAATAGGCTAACGGTTCCAATATATAATGTCCATAGAATGTAGCCTCATAAATTTATTTTTTTCACAGTGATGTAATGGGGAGAGTGACCTGGAGTTTGAAAGTGTTCCCTGCTCTGTGCATTCCCCAGGGCAGCATAACATTCTAGACAGTGTTTTATGCACTAATTAAAATATAAGATATTCTTACATTTCCTGTGGGCCGAGCAGGAGCAGGGCACAGAGATGTTTGCAGACCTGCAACAGTGTGCTATTGAGTTTCTTGTTTAGTCCTTTCTTCCCTTTTTAAAGACACTGTTGTGATTCTTCGGCCCTTTGGGCCTCAGTCCCAGAGCCTCCACTCCACAAGAGGCGTCTGCTTTGGCTGCAGTTTGAATATTTTTTTTAACTTGCACATGCATGGTGCACACATATGTGTGGGTGTTGGCACTCACATTCGGAGGCTAGGGGAAGATGTCGAGTGTCTTTATTGTCCTTCACCCTCTTCTTTAAGACAGGGTCTCTCACTGAGCTTAGGGCTCTCATCAGCTTGTCTAAACCGCCTGGCCAGGTCTCCATGTCTCCATCTGTCAGTTCTGGCCCATGCCAGACTTTTATATGAGCTTTGGGATTTGAACTCGTGTCCTCTTGCTTTCACAACAAGCACACTTAACCCACTGAGCCATTTCTTTAGGCTGGCAGTTTTGATTTCATGCACAACTTTAAGCCTGTAATAGAGAAAATGAATTGTGAAAAATTAGTGGGAGTCTTTGCTTCCTTTAGATAGAACAGTTGCAATGGGAAATTACAGCTTTTTATTAAAAGAAAAAAAGGTTTAATGAAAACAAGGGGAAGGACTGTCTATAGTTTCCTCAAAAGGGAAAACAACCTGAGACCCATCATGGACTCAGGAAACCAATTTGTGGACTGAGATGTTTTCGCTTCCCTTGAGGGAGAAACACGTGGCAGAAATGAAAGGCGCTTGACTTCCAGAAGCAAACACTGGTCTGAGGGCTTGAGACTAAAACTTCCAGAGTAAGAAGCCGATACTGAATGTAGATCTTCCAGGATGCAGACCTCATTCAAAGCAGAAACACAACGAAAAGTGGAAGCTTCAAGTGGGAAAGGAGAATGGATGTAGCCAACGGATTCCTAGGAGATGAATTACCCCAAGACAGCGTGTTTAACTCTAGAGTCACCCTTTTATTCTCCCAACAGAGGGTTCGTAGTTCCTGTTGTTTACAGGACCCTGTGCTGTGTGCCAAGGTGACAAGGGTTAGAAAAGACCGAGATCTGGTTTTCAGAGTGTGGCGCTGGAGCACAGAAGAAAAAAAAAACAGACACCTTGCTAGGACTTATACAATATTAAGTGGATGATGGATGGATGGATGATGGATGGGTGGTTGATAGATGGATGGATGGATAGATGGATGGATGGATGATGGGTGGATGGATGATGGATAGGTGGGTGGATGATGGATGGATGGGTGGATGGATGATGGATGGGTGGATGGATGATGGATGGGTGGATGATGGATAGGTGGTGGATGATGGATGGGTGGATGGATGATGGATGGATGGATGGATGGATGGATGGATGGATGGATGATGGGTGGATGATGGATGGATGGATGGATGGATGATGGGTGGATGGATGATGGGTGGATGGATGATGGATGGGTAGATGGATGATGGATGGGTAGATGATGGATGGGTGGATGGATGATGGATAGGTGGGTGGATGATGGATGGATGGATGGATGATGGATGGATGGGTGGATGATGGATGGGTGGATGGATGGGTGGATGATGGATGGGTGGATGGTGGTAGATGATGGATGGTTGGATGATGGATGGGTGGATGATGGATGGGTGGATGGTGGTAGATGATGGATTGATAGGTTATAATAAAAGGGTGAATGTGTGGATAAACACATTGGGTAGGTGGATGATGACTCATGACTCCCAAGGAGCCAGAGTTTATTTGTATGATCTTTTTCTGGGTCTAATCATTGATTTCCACCCAACTCTTACTGTGGGAGGATCTTGCCATTCCCATTGGCTGGATCCCTGGTTTCTCTTCTAAGGAATCTTCTCTGAGGTTTTGCTCTGTCCTTGATTCTGGACCTTAGAGAACTTTAGTGAGCTGCCAAGTGCAGGAAAGATCCCAAATTTGCCCCTGGTTTCTATCTAAGCCATTCTTAGAGCTCACTGCACTCTGAATGGCATCAAGGTATATTTTCTATGCCTTCCTGCCTTCTGCTTTGTGCCTGGAGCTAATCAGTACCAAGTGTTCTCTGCAAAGACTCTCTCTTCCAGGCCTATCCTAGATGCTCTCTGTACCTCTGGCTTCCTCTCAGCTGAGGGGATGAGCACACAATCCTTATTTTTCAGAGGGGAAAAAATTCTTGGGCACAGAGCTGTCCATTCATGTTTCTCACATGGTGAGTTAGGGCGGAGCCAGAGCTGAAATCTAGGTCTATTTGGCTCCAGAACCATGGTTAGTGCATGCATTGCTGCAGCGTCTTTAGAAGCCACACTCTTCGTTTTGATGACTCTGACTACAATCAGTGTATCGCAGGCTTAACTGAGCCCCAGCTTCAGAAAGTAAGGATGGAGAGGCCCAGGGGTGGGCTAGCACAAGGTCTTTCTTCTGGATGCTGTTTTTCTTCCTTCTGTGTCAAAGTCTCTACACTTTATCCACTTGGCCTAGCAGTGTCTCTCTGAGGACCTCAACCAATATTCCAGAGCTTCCACTGGTCAATGTGGGTTTGCAAGACTCTATGTTAGGTCAGCCAGCCCTTTGTATGTTTGCATCCAGAAGTATAGGAGACAGGAGTGGTGGATGCTGACCTACCAAAACAAAATCAAGGCATTTTACTAAAAACAGTGAGAATAGATGTTAGGCCAGTCAAAGTCAAAGAAAACTTTGCATCACCTTACTTTAGGGTTTTTCCCCAGGAACTTTGAACACAGACAAACTGAGGTTCAAATCCAGGTTGTTATCTACTTTCTGTCTTAACCTTAGATAGATGACTTTGTCTTTTAAATGCTAATCTAGTTTTAAAGATGTTTGAAAAGTTTGTGTATGTATTCTGTGTGTGTGTGTGTGTGTGTGTGTGTGTGTGTGTGTGTGTGTGTGTGTGTCAGAGAGAGAGAGAGAGAGAGAGAGAGAGAGAGAGAGAGAGAGAGAGAGAGAGAGAGAGAGAGTCATACATGTAGAGGTACTCAGAGACCAAAAAGAGTTGGATCTGCCAGAACAGCAGTTAAGGTGAAAGGGAGTCCCTCGATTTGGCTGCCGGGGGAACTGGGAACTGAATTTGGGTCTTCTTGAAGAGCAACAAGCTCTCTCAACTACTGAGCCATCTCTCTAGCCCAGCACTGATTTTTTAACTTTAAAATATCCCTACTATGACATGAGCTGAGTGTATGGTTAATGCTGATCATGTCTCTCCTGTATGGAGTACAGCTTGGTATAGCATACACACTCAGTAAATGTTAACATGGGTGGTAGTGGTGATGCTTGTTTGGGAACACGGTAATAAACAAGCTATAGAAAGTGTTAATGGTGTTGAAGCCTTGTGGTGCAGGCCCATAAACCCAGCTTCTCAGGAGACTGAGGCAGGAGGATTTCTAATGTGAAGCCCCTGTTTGGGTTTCAGAGTTCCATTCAGCCTGGGAAAAATTAATGAGACCCTGTCTTAAAAAACAAGTAAGAGGAGCATTGGAAACAGTTCAGTGATGGAATGCTTGCCTAGTGTGCATGAAGCCCCAGGTTCAAACTCTAGTCCCACACACAAAAATATATTTTTTTACTTAAATGGAATTGGGGTGAAATGCATGTGTGCCAAAATAAGCCTCCAAGGTCAAAGAGCCACATTCTAGGGTCAGCTCATCATTGGTTTTTCAGGGTCCAAAGCTCTCTCCCAACTTCCCTTCAGGTTTTGATGTATTTATTAACTAAGCAAAGTGGGAATTGGCAAGCCTGGAATGATAACAATGTGCCTGACTTAAAAGTGTCTTGTATGTCAGGAGTGGAGGATGTGGATTGAATGGGAGAGAAGTGACTATGTCAGCTGTTGCGGTGACATCCCATCCTGGCTCCCGGGGTGAGGAAGGTGATGGGGAAAGCTAGGTGGCGTTTGTGCCATTTCTCCTGTTTAGTTTGGGGGTGTGTAGGGAATCACTGGTAGGATGGCCGTGTGCTTTCCTGTGGAAAGGCTGGGATTGTACATCCAAGTGTGCAAGTTGATTCTCCTGCCCGCTGGCATTCAGAGGCTGCTGGGGATGGAAAGGGGTTGATCACATGTGCACAGGACACTGTCCCTACAACATGCATGCATTTGAGCTTCGGTCCGTGGTTGCTATTGGTTTAGTCCTACACATACATAATGTTCCATGGAAGCCATTGCTGGCAGTAGCTCTTCACTTAATGCGTTATACAAGCTGCCGGAAACGGGAATTATGCCTAACAGGAACAGCCCTTGATTTAAAGCTGCAGGGCTGAGTAATTGAGCTGGAAGCTCAGGGTGGTGTATAACCTTTGCTTGGGAACCTTTGTCAAGGGCAGCGGGGATTGCTTCAGAGGGGGGTGTTTTCTGGGCCCATCTTTGTCACCTAGGTGGTCATAGAAAGACATCAGTTGACCCTTGAGGGGTGCAGTGAAGGCTCAAGGCTGGCTTCCATTGTGCCACTGCGAGGGGACCATGCTGACCTTTCTTCAAAGGCTCAGCATCACCCTGCTATCTGGCTTCTTACAGACATTCAACCTTACCTTGTGGGTTGAAAAGTCTGCTATTTCTCATCCAGGTCTGTCAAGATTTGGCCTCCGCACAAGTCCCCAAAGCAAGTTAGTTTCTGCTTCATCCTTGAAGGACTGGACTGAGCATGAATTCATGTTTGTGAGGTGTCACAAGAATCCTGCGTGTGGCTACTGACCATTGAAAAGGCTGGGCAGGTAATGGAGCTTGCCTGCCACCTAAGCCTGGCCACCTGAGTTTGATACCTGAGAAAGGGAGTACGTGCTTCCCAAAGTTACTGTTTTTCTTCACATGTGAACTGTGGAGTACACCTGTGTGCACACATGTTAAAATAAGCACATGATATTGCAGACATCATAAAAACACATATACGAGTGAACCAACAACTTCCCAGGGTTTCTATTGGGCAAATAATATCAGCTAAAATTGGGTCACTAGGACAGGGCGGTGACTTCTACTGAATCTTAGTGGTTGGCAGAGAAGTCCCCAGCTCCAGGGAGAATACACTGGTACATGATAACTGAAAAATGGGTCTGCAGAGTGCAGAAAGATCTTCAAAAAAAAAAGAAAACCCTTGCCTAACATCCCATACCTTCCTTCTTAGCACAGAGATAGCTTCCAACCATTTTCCCTGGTCTATGGTTCAGTGCCCTTTGGAGCTCATCAGACATGAACACTTCAGGCTCATCTGGATCTACTGAACCCAAATCTGCAGTTTAACATGTTGCTCAAGTGTCCAGTGGGAACAATGAGATTTGAGAAGAGCCAGCATTTGTGTCCATGGCCACTACCCTTATCATATGTGCCGTGGGGTAATACTCTTATACACTGTAAATATTTGCCACTCATATTGGTTTAATAAAATGCTGATTGTAGCCAGGCAGGAAGTATAGGCTGGGCAACCAGACTAGGAGAATTCTGGGAAGAGGAAAGGCAGAGACACAAGCACCAACCAGACCCAGAGGAAGCAAGATGAAAATACCTTACTTAGAAAAGATACCAAATCACATGGTAAAATAAGCATTATGGATTAATTTAAGTTGTAAGAGCTAGTTAGTAATAAGCCTGAGCAATAGGTCAAATAGTTTATAATTAATACAAGGCTCTGTGTGTTTATTTGGGACTGAATGGCTGCAGGACTGGGTGGGACAGAAACTTCTGCCTATGGAAATGGAGCTCTCTCAGCTGTGGGACCTGTGACTTGCTTCATTTTGTCCTCCCTCCATGCTTGGTTTCCATGTTCTCCAGTTATCAATCTTCACACAGGCCAGGTTTTGGCTCCTTGACCACATGTTAAACCCACAGCCCTCCCCAACGCAGATGTGAGCATGCCATGGGCTTCACAGCCTTGCATTTTCCAGGGCTAAGACTATGATCCTCAGCTTTGTAGATTCCCATCTATCCTCAGCTCCAAGCAGTAAGCTTCATGAGGGCTGGGGCCACATCTAGCTTCACAGGCAATTTATCAAGGCTCAGGTGTAGTGTACCACACAAGGCAGAAGCTTGGTCACTGTTGTCCAAGAAAAAGATGCATGTCAGAAAACTGTAGTCTACCTGAGTTCTCCCTTCAGGAATGTTCAGAAATTTACTGTTTCTTCAACTCCAGCTCCCAAAGAAAATCAACATAGATTTTATCTCGGAAGATTATCTCACCCAATGAATTTCATGCCATTCCATCCTTGTAATAGTTTATGGATTTTACAAATGAAAACACTGAGGCTCAGAAATAATTTCAGGTCATACAACAAGGAATAGAGAAAGGCTGAAGAAGAGCTGCTACTTCCAGGACAAGGAGAGTTGTGACCTTGGGCTCTGCCTTAGTTTTGCCATGAAGCCTCCCAATGGCACCATGACTTCTGTTCCCCATGAGCATAACTCTTTATGAAACACATTTACTGGGCACTAAGCACTCTTGATGTTGGGATATTAGCAAGTAAGGTTCAGCACATACTGTCTCTTGTGCGGCAAAAATGGAGAGAAGGTGTTAGAAGGTGATAGAGCCACCGGGTAAAGGTGAACAAGGAGTTAATAGTAGTGTAGGGTTTTGCCTCCTCCTCTCTGTACATACTTCAGGATCTGGTTCCTGCAGATCCTCAAGGAGCTTCCACTGCCAGGTGGAGCCCATCATTCATAAAGCAGTCAGGAGCCAGCCCGACAGTCTATAAATTTCACTCGAACAGGGAGAGTGGTCCATCTAAGGGTGGGAATTCCTCACCCTACTGTCATGGTCATGCCCTCTCATTAGCCACAGGTCTGTGATTGGAATCATTATACACACATAAACGCATGCACACACCGACATCAACACACAGACACACTCATGTACACACACGCATAGGCACACCTATGGCCGTGCACATCCATGCTCAACTGGTTCCTTGAGCAGCCTTTGACATCTAGTTTTCTGAGATAGGCTGGGAAGACGGCTCAGCCATGAGCAATGAAAGCTGCTCTTCATAAGGACTAGAACTCGGTTTCAAACATCCTTACCAGACAGCTCATAACTGCCTGTAGCTCTCTGGGAGAACCCAGGCCTCTAACCACTTCGGGCATCTTCACTTTCATGCACATACCCACATGCTGACACACCTCATAGATATAATTAAAAATACCAAAAAATAAAACTTTAAAATGTATTTCTGAGAATTGGAATTTAGCTTGCTTGCTTTGACTAGCTTGCCTGTCTATTTATTAGCTAATTTAAAGTTAATTTTCAGTCAGGGTATTGGTGTATAGTTCAACCTTGTCTAGGGCTTGCTACACAGCCCAGGAACCTTGAAATGTCTTCCTGCCTCAGCCTCCCAGGAACCAGGATTCTAGGCATTCCGTGCCATACCCATCTTCTGTACATTTTTAGCGATAACCTCCAAGTTGAGTCCGGTGAATCTAGAAGTAGAGATGCCCTACTAGGCATTGCAATAGTAACAATGCTTCTCATTTGTGGCATGCCTCCTTTGCCAAGAAAGTCAGCCCACCCCACTCAGGGCAAAGATGGTAGCACTGCAAACCAGGGTTGTTTGTTCCTTGTCTACACCAAGTGCTCTTAAACTCTCCATGCAGTGTGGTATTACGTCTTCAAAGTCTCCGGGGGAAAGCCTTATTTCCTATTGGGGATGCTTTTCTGAAAATGCCAGGGAAGGCTCGCATAAACCTCTACTGTGTCAGTCCTGACCCAGAGCCAAATTCACTTCTGTGACTATATTTATATGGTCCATAGACAAGAATGGCTTTCGGGGCTGGAAAGACTGCTCAGAAGTAGAAATCATTTGCTGCTCTTACAGAGGACCTGAGGTTGGCTTCTAGCACCACACAAGTAACTCATGACTATCTGGAACTCCTACTCTAGGAGATCTTATGCCCTCTTCTGGGTCCCTAAACTTGCATGCACATGTACACATGTCCATATACATACCCATAATTTTAAATAACTTTAAATTTCATGAATAAATCTTAGAATGGTTTTCATATTTGTAAGTGGTGGCTAGAACATAAAGATGTTTTATCTTTTATGGT